>NW_027555736.1:13210017-13817517 GCF_003287225.1 Phascolarctos cinereus
CTCTGGTCTTTGCGACTCCAGCTGTGGGCACGGTGGTGCCTCCTGGCTGCTGCCTAGACTTTCTGGCAGCACAGTTATGGGGTTCAGCTACGTGCTCTGCAGCGGTCTTAAAGGATGTAATTGGGGGGGAGTGTCCTATATTTTGTAAGCAATCAGGTCATGTGTTATTCATGCAGAGTTTCACTTTGCTGTCATCTCTGCACACGTGTCCATGAATGTCTGCTACCTTCTCTCTGTCCAGTTGCGGAGTCTGTTGGGTAATCATTAAATCACCAATTCTGATGCTCTTGAAGCTGATTTTGACCTTTGTCATTATAACTTACATGTGCTCAGGTATTTCACAGAAATGTTGCAAGGAAGCTGTGCTTTGCCAAAGCACGTGGTGGGGCTATTTTTACCAGTGTGTAATTCCTGTGGTCATTTAACCAAACTGTGAACTCTGCTTGGTGGACTGAGAAGTCCCCTGGAGTGTGTTTTCAGAAGGAACCAGGGCTCGGAGTAGCTAACGAGAAAGCCACCGTGACCCTGGCGTCATTCCGTCTAGTAGTGGAGGCTCTGGTGGGCACAGCGAAGTCCCTGAGTTTGGTGGACGGTGTGTGTAAGAATGCTTGAACCTGGGTGAGATCCTTCAGGTAAGAGAAGGCTTGCTTTATCAAATCTCCATCCAGGTAATTATTGCTCAACCCACATACAACCTAACTATCTCATTAGGCCTGATGGTTTCAGCTGCTTTAGAGTCACAGCCAAAATGCAGACCCATAGGGGGCTTCTTGAAAGTCCACAGGTCCAGTTTTACAGATGAGGACGCTGGGTGGTGTAATGGAGAGGCCTGGGTTTGAATCCAGCCCCTGGTACTTAGGCCAGCTCTCTAAGCCTGGAGCGTCACAAGATCTCAGAGTTGGAAGGTTAGGCAGTTTAACCCTTAATAGACAAATAACCCCCTCTGCAGCTCCCTTGACAAAGGTTCCCTCCTCAGCCAGAATGGAAAGGGTGCTGGATGTGGATTTGGGCACGTCCCTGTACCTCTGACTCACTGGGCCTCAGTTTCCTCACTTGTAAAACGGCAGGTTGGATGAGGTGACCATTAAGGGTCACTTCTGGCTCAACCTCTCCCTCTGAAGGCAGGCCCATTCCACTTATTTGGGTATTTTTTTCAGTTGTGGCCGATTTTTTGTGACCCCACTTGGGCTTTTCTTGGCAGAGACACTGGAATGATTTGCCATTTCCTTCTCCAGCTCGTTGGACAGATGTGGAAACTGAGGCAAACAGGGTGACGTGACTTGTCCAGGGTCACACTGCTCATAAGTGTCTGAGGCTGGATTTGAATTCAGGAAGAGGAGTCTTCCGACTCCGGGCCTGGTGCTCTGTCCACTGTGCCACCTAGCTGCCCCAGCAAAAACTGGTCTTGTTGTTGAGATTTACTAGCTGTGTGACCTTGGACAAGTCCCTTCCCTTCTCTGGTCCACAGTTTCCTTGTCTGTATGATGAGGGAGTTGACCTGGATGGCTTCTAAGGTGCCTGTGGTCTCAAAGCAATAATCCGAAGTCATTTAACCCCTCTGTGCTCCAGCCATTTTCTGCAGAAGAGATGCCAGAGGAAGGCATTCACCAGGTTCAAAAAAAGGGTTATCAGTCTGTTATTATCCTCATTAGCAATGAGGAAGTAGAGGCCTGGGAGGTGATCCCCCAGCCACGCTGAGGTCCTGGCCGCCTGCTGATGGTTCAGCAGGGACACTAATGGGGAGTCAGGTCACTGGTGTTGTGGTCATTTCTTACCTCTCTTTGCCTGTCCCCGTGGCTGCCCCCACTCCTTCCGTCCTGATTAAGGAGCCAGGCTCCAAGCTAGCCACGGGAGAGGGGCCAAAGGTGGGAGGGCAGAGATCAGCGGCCGGCCAGATAAGAGCTGGCAACCTGAAGCTCTTGGCTTGGATTGCTTAACTCACTCATTTGGGATGCTTTCACATTTGCCTGCTTTTCAAAATAAAAGGTGGGAGAAAAATGTCCCGGTGTTGAATTTTTTTTTTAATTAAGATTAATCAAAGGGTGCTGAATGATTTTCCTTTGCTGTGATTTTAGTTTTCTCTGCTTCCCAGCCTGTAGTGCCTCCTCTCCCCTCCCCCAAATTCACCCGAGCTAATGCTAATTGCTGTTGATTCCGGTAATGGCTGTGGTCCCAGCGCACAGGAGGGCTCTTTGCCCATCCCCCATGGAATTGTACATTGCATTACTGGCTGTCTTGCAGAATTCTTTATTTGTGTCATATGTGTTGATCTTAACTCCTTACCAGAGTGGAAGCTCCTCTCTGACTGTGCCATCCCACTTCTCTGTTATCTCCCCCCAGCACCTAGCACAGGGCTCAATAAATATTCCCGTCCTGATTGATTTAAAGCACACGCCTGCACACGCGCTCACACACACACACACACACTCCCCCTCCTCTTCCTCTGCTCTCTCACCCACTTTCTTGGGTTGGGGGAATGCAGCAGGCTTAGTTGATTTGAAATGAGTTGTCCTGGGTTAAAATCTAGACTACCTCTGTGATCTCAGACAAGTCACTTCACATCTCCGCGTCTTTAAGATGAGGGAGATGGACCAGGTCATGGAATCAGTGGATTTTCAAACTGGAAGGGACATTAGTAACTTGGGTATCCAGCCTGAAACTCCTGAAGAGTGTGTCTGATAAGTGGTCAGTTGGCTGGCTGGGCACTCTGCCTCTGTCTGAAGAGCTTCTTGGAAGGGAAATCCACTTCCTTCATCTCCAAGGCAGCCTGTTCTATGTTAGAATGACTTAAGTGTTCCGCAGCCTAATCTGCCTCAGTTTGCCTCCCAGCTCCCATCCGTCCCAGCTGGGGACAAACAGAACAGGGCTCCTCTCTCTTCCAAGGATGGTCCTTCACATGCTTGGTGGCTCCCTCTCCCTCTCACCAATCCCTTCACTCAGTACCCCATCACCTTTATCTCCACCTTCCTGTCTAGTATGAAATCTCGTGTAACACTAATTAGCTTTTAGCACCTTTTTTTTTTGCCAGTCTCATTTCTCTCAAAAGTACAGTAATCAGCCGTTTTAATGTGGGCTTGCACATTGAAGTGTACTGGTGGAGAAGCCATGTGCTAGCTGATTTACTGGTCAGTGATGGATATTAGTCAAACTGTTCTGATGGTGGTGCCAGCGGAGGTTCCACAGACCGAACCCCCACCCCACTCTGGGGATTTCTGCCCACACCAGTGGCTGCATTGGTCCCAATGTAGTGGTGGAGAAGCTCCCGGCGTGGGGAGACGCCTCCCTGCCTGGGCAGGAAGTATCCACACCAGACTTGGAAAACAGTTTTCATCTGTTGTTCACAAAGGGAAGCTGGGTGTCCCCTGGCTGGAGGGACTTTTTATTTCAAGGGTGAGTGTAATCTTGGCCTTCTCCTGCCCTGTGACATTCAGAGGCTCCTTAGGTCCATTAATCACGCCAGACTTGGAGTCCAAAAGGCTTGGGGTCCAATGTTCTTCAGACGCTGGCTTTGTGAGATCACGTGGTCTCTCTTGGCCTCAGCTTTTTTCAAAGTCAAGGGATGGGCTGGACTTGACCTCCGAGGTCCCTCCCAGCTGTCTATCAGGTTCCTTTGAAAGCTAATGAAATTTGGGTATTTTGTGTCACTGATTAGGCCCTGATGTTTCTGATTACTGGGAGAATGTCTCCCTGCCTGTGGTCCGGTCCGACTAGGCAGATATGAAAATAATCCTGGCTGGTTTCAGACAGGAGGCCATTAATTCAATGAAGAGGGATGATTTTGGAATGCCTTGGGTAACTGGGATCTGCAAATGAAGCCCTAAGGGAAAACTGAGTTGATGAGGGGTGAGCAGAGCCATGCAGATTGTTCATTAAGCAGTGACAGAACAAAGCAGAGAACCCAAGAGGCTGGGCTCTTTGATTAGCAGGGGGCTGCTTGGCTCAAAAGCTTTTCTGAGACTTGCCTGTGGGAGGAACAGTATGGAGGCCTCCTTGTCTCCCACAGCCGGAACCCAACTTTGGTTCCCATTTCTGGGCTCTGGCAAGTAACCAGAGCTTTATCATGTAGCCAGACCCCTTCACTTTGGAGTTTTGCCAGCCGAGGCCTACAAGAGGAGAAATCACATGTGGTGGCCTTGGCCTACCCATCAAGGAGCTGCCCTAGTGGGCCTGCAGCCTCTTTTTAGCATCCGCTCTTGGGAATCCACCAGAGCCAGGCTCCCAGCGTCAGGAAATGGGAGTTGGAAGGAGTTTGGTCCACCCAAAATCTGAATGGGAATCTACTCTGCAGTAGCTCCAATACTTGGCCATAAAGGCTGAAATCCCGGCCTCAAGCCTGAATTGCCTCCTGGTTCTGTCCTCTGGGCCAGGCAGAACCTAGCCAGCCCCACCTCTACACAGTCATCCTGCAGATACCTGAAGACAGCTGTCCTTCCCCCTGGCCACTCCCCCTTCCCCCCAAAAAGCCACACCCAAACCCAGCTCTCCTCTAGAACCAAGTCATGGCCTGTAATTCTCTCACCAGGGCCTCTTTGCTCTTTGATGTTAAGTTGGAGATAGAGAAAGGGTCTCCTAAAGGTGAGGGCTGCTTAGCTTCAGAGTCACTACAAATGTTTGCTGTCCAGCTAACCAAAAAGCCTGGCTGGAACGGCATCCAGAAGATCGTCAGACACTCCATAGGTTCCACTTGGCCGTGTCTCGGGGGCTTGGTGATTTAGAATTACCTTGGCTCAGGGGTCGAGGGACCGGGCTCACAGGCTGCCTCTGGGGCTGACCCCTGCAGTGACCTTGGCCAAGCTGCTTTGCTCTTGGGCCTCGGTTTCCTCTTCTGTGAAATGAAAAGTTTGGACAGATGGCCTCTGAGCTTTTTCCTAGCTGTGGAGCTGGGAGCCAATGAGAGGCCAGTGAATTGGCCAGGATGTTCGAGGGCAGCCCAAGCGATGGAGGGACCTTTACTTGGCGTTGGTGTTTTCTTAGGCTCTGAGACTGCCCCTCCATTTATTAATATTTATTGTTTTAAATGATTAATTCTTATTCTTGGTGCTTATAGTCATGAAGGCAGACACAGGTCTTATAAAATATTGATTAATCCCAATACCCAGCATGTATATGGTGCTTTACAGTTTGCAAAGCATTACAGGCACGTGAGCCTCACAGTCAGTGTTTTGGGCAGATATTTCAGATATTGTTATCCCCATTCTACAGATGAGGATACTGAGGCTCGCTCAGGATCACACAGCTCTGAAGTGTTTGCAGTGGGAATTTGAGGCTTTTTTTTCTGGGTGCTGCCCACTGGGATCTGATTTAGCAAAGGTGAGCGGTTTTGTTTGCAAATGATTGGAGAGAGAAATAATGTTTGTTCCACGCCACAGCAGCTGGGGTGGCAAGCGTGCCCACACTGAGGAAATCGGAGGCTTTCCCTGGTGCCTTGTTCCTCTGGCAGGGGCAGCAGCAGTAGTAGTAGTACTGATAGCAGCAGCAGCAGCAGCAGCAGCAGCAGCAGCAGGCTAATGCCTGCTACATTTGGAGGGATTCTTACTTCTGGGTTTCTTCAGATACTGCAGCTCTGACCGCTTGCCACATGCACCCAGTTCAGGGCCACCTGTCATTTTCCCACAGAAATGGAAACCCCTCTGGAGGCAGTGTGCATGTGGACCTTCTCCCCTGGGGTGAGCCCAGCCCCAGGCCGTCTCTGCCTTCTGCGTGTCCCCTGAAGTCCTGGGGCCCCTCTGGGTGCTTGATTTTCTGGAGTCAGGCCTTTGGGGCCTGGCTGGGCTCGGCCCCCCCCCCCAGCATGTTGGGGCCTGCTCATAACAACCCTGTGAGCTAGGGGCTACAACTTATCCCTGTTTTACAGATGAGGAAACTGAGGTTTGGAGAGGTTGCTTGTCTTACCAAGGGGCACCAAGCTGCAGGTAGCAGCTGTCTCTTGGCTTGGATCTCCTGGTATTGGGCCTGGTTACTGTGGGGTATGACAGCCGTACGTGGACCCTTATGCTTCTTTTGTCTCCTTAGACAATGTTCACTCCCCCATCTTCTGCACCCTTTCTTCTTCAACATTTACAGGTATCAGAGTTGGGCTTAGGAACTTTTCTTTTTTTTTTCTGTGTATTTTTAAAAAGTCATATTGTTAGCTTTTGTTTTCACCAAAATTTCACCAAAATTTTCCAATGTATCGCTCCTCCTGTCCCTCCCGGCAAGCTATTCCCTTGTGACAAAGAATTGTAAGAAGAAGAAAAAAAAATAACTGAAGAAAACCAAGTACCTGACAGAGTTCAGCAGAAGGTGGGGGGTCCCTCCTGCCCCCTCTTTTCAGCAGATGCTTCATTCTGATTCCGCGTCATGCAGTGACGTTCCTTTTGTGGTTCTGAGCTTCTTCCATTTCCATGGTTGTGGTCCCTGTGGGCTTACTGCCCTGCTGGCTCTGCTTTTCCATTTCTCTGTTTGATTTACTCTTTCCTGATAAGTCGTGACACGCTTACATATGCTTTGCATCTGTTGCTATGAGTTTTCTTATGCTTCTCTTCATTGCTCCATTACATGCGCTGACCTCAGTCTCATCAGCCTTGCTGAAAAGGGAGGCTATCACTGCCTCACTTAGGAGGTGCCTGCCTCAGTGAGTCCCCGTCCCTTGTCTCTGATTCTTTGTGTAGAAGAGGGCTGCTGCAAGTATTGTGGTGCGGACGGTGCCACATTTTGGTAGGGACCAAATGACTTGGAGGGGAACTGATGGCTGTCTTTTGTTGTCTGATTGAATTGGAAACAGGTAATTGGCAGCGGTGGTAGTTACCAGCGGAGGCAGCAGTGGCGTAGGACAAAGAACACTGAGCTTGGCTTTGGACTCCCTTTGTCTCTGGGCAGGCCACTTGTCCCTCTCAGCCATAGCTTTCTTGCCAGTAAGGCAAGGACGAATAATATGGGGCAGTGTGGTATAGTGGGTAGAGATGTCTCTGACCCACACTGGCCAGAAGAGGCCTTCTCAGTGTCCCAGGCAAGGCCGGAAATGTCCAGCGGTGGCCGGTCAGCATTAGCAGAGGTTTCCACACCAATGCCATAAGAACCCTTCCTGCTCACCCAGACACAAGGCTGTTCTTGGGATGTCTTCCCTAATACATGCTTATCATTTTTACTACACACGTCCAGGGTAGCTTCAAGCAGTACTGTTAGCCTTTGGAGGTAAGAAGTCCTGGGTTCAAGTCCCGAGTCTGGTGCCTCCTGGATGTTTGACCCTGGACCATTCATTCACCCTCTTAGCGGGTTCTCTAAGACGGTCAATTTCAGAGAGGGTGGCGATGGCATCAGTGGAGGGAGTTTTCACACTGGGAGCTCCTCAGCCCACTGACTGTCCAGTGCTTGACCTCACGTTGCTCCTGTGGACTAGAGTCTGTCTGGGAGTGTGGATGTCAGTGGATTACTTACCAAGTCAAGCTCTTCCCAGATAAAGCAGAGTGGGAGCTTCTGCTTCAATTGAAGTTAGTTGGTGTTTGTGACCACCCGCATTTCTTCTTCCCTCTTGGTCTCGGCTAAGTTTTTCAGTGTTTTCATTTGACAAGAGACAGCCCTTGGTGTGAGTCAAGGAGACCCAGGTTCAAGTCCGCTTACTAGCTCCGTGACCGTGGGCAGACACATCTTTGACCCTCTGGTCCTCAGTTTCCACATTGGTACCAACGAGGGGGTCTTGGAGCAGATGAAGAGAAAAGCACTTGTTGGCTTTTACTTTTGTGTTTTTGACCATGCCCCCACATTCAGAAAATCTTTATTATTTTCTTTTTACAGTTTGATAATTTTTTTCTTTTGAGTCTCAGGAGTGAACTCGGTTTCCTTTTTGATTGGAAGAATCCTGGATGAATCTTGGCACTTCTGTTTCATTTTTTGGCACCTTTATTTCTGTAGTAAATATATTTCTGGATGACTGGCTTTGCTGCTTTAATTTTTCCCTGCACTGAGGTTTTCCTGATAACCGTGTGGATAGGCAGTCCTAGAACTGCTGGGGCCGCCACGGCCCGACTGCTGCGAAGAACGGGTCCTTCCTGCCATTTGTCTAATTGCTGTTTGCTGGAGCGTGAGGGGATGTCACGCTGTTATTTTAGCTTGGCCCGTTTCTTTATTTGAAGTAATTTCTTACATTTCCTTAAAAGTGCAGCCGAGCCACTGGAGGTGAGACTGGAAAGGGCCTTGGAGTCGGGAGACCCTCTTCTGCTGTTCCCTGGGGAATGAGCGGCAAAGCTCTGGACCTTGGTTTCCTCATTTCTGTAATTGGCAGGGTGTAGGGGAAGGCGAGTCTGACCTTGAAGGCCCTCCCTTCCTGCTCAGAAATGTCGTCGCTCGGTGGCGTGCCCAGGATCACGGGTTTGGAACTGGAAAGGGGGCCCTAGAGATCATTTAGTTCCATCTCAGGAAACTGAGGCCCAGAGAAGGGAAGGGACTGTTCCTAGAACCTCGGGCTTTCTTCACCTACACGAGACCCTTTCTGACGTCTCTCTGGTCCACTTGGAATCAGCTTCTCCTAGTTTTTATGCATGTCTTTTATTGATCTGTTTACATACCTGTTGTATTCTGCCCTGCCCACCCATCCCCCAGAGTGTAATCTCCCAGGGCTTCATAGAAGGAGGTGCTAGCTCTGGGGTACTCTGCCCACCTTGGTAGGTCACGTCCTGTGTAGTCCAGGCCCACAGCCTGACAAGGAGTTAACATTTGGCCGGTCTCTCCCCACCTCAGTCCATCCTCCATTCAGCCGTCAAAGTGACCTTCCTGAAGTACAGGTCTGATTGTGTCACCTCCCTGCACCCCCTCCATAACCTCCAGCGGCTCCCTATTACCTCCAGGACCAGTGCTCTGGCCTTCGTAGCCCATCCCAGCCTGGCCCCCTCCTACCCTTGTGATGCCTTCCTCCCTGCACACACTCTTTGGTACCGGGGACCCCTCCATCTCCTGCTCTGGTGTTTTCTCTGGCCGCCCCCATGCCTGCCTGACTGCCTTCCCAGCTCCTGACATCTCATCTTCTTTTCCAAGCCCTAGTCATCCTCGAGCTTCCGGTCCCTTGTCACTCCTGGGTTTTCCTGTACGTAGCTTGTTTGCTTGCTGACTTTCTTGTCAGATTGTCCTCCTGAAGGACGGGGGCTTCTTCTGCCCCTTTTTGTATCGCCGGGTACGTGGCACAGGGCCTGGCACATAGTGGGTGCTTAACAAATGTTTTGGGACTGGTGGACTTGACCGCGTATGACAGTTTGGAAAGGACTTTGCTGAGCAAGGCAGCCCGGGGCAGAGAAAGCAGAGGGGTGAAGAGCCGTGCTCCCAGGCCCTGCTAGGGTCTGTGGAAGGCAGGATGTCTGGAAATAATTAAGAGGGAAGGAAGTAGAGTTAAGAGGAATAGAGAAGGGCTTCCTGCAGAAATGAAACTGGGAGGTGGGTAGTTGACAGAAGAGAAGAGCTTGGGGAGGGGGACACGCTTGCTGTCTTCACGGGCCTGAAGGGCTCAGCCAGGAGGGATCTGTCTTCCTGGCCCCAGAGACAAGTAAGAGCAGTGTTGTGGAAGCTGGCAAGGGGCACATGTGGGCTTGATATGAAAGGAAGCATGCTAAGTCACTGCTATTACAAGATGAAATGGGCTGCCCTGCAGGGTGGGGGGCTCCCTCCCTGCCCCCACTGGAGGAGGCCGGCCCAGGCTGGAAGAGGACTGTTGTATGTGCCCTAGTCAAGGCTCTTGACTGAGTGTGGGGTGTGGGTGTGAAGCAGTGGTGTGCCGGTGAATGTTTTACATCCAGCTGCGAGGCCTGTGGTGGTGGTGGGGCCCTACCCACTTTTTACTTTTCAGCTTAATCTTTGTCATGAATTTTCTCCCTCACTATCTTGAGTCTGGACAGTGAACAAAACAATAGATCCAGTCCTGGTTTTTAGCATTGCCCCCGCCCCCCGTGTCAGTCAACATTAAGTAATCACCTACTGTATGCCAGACACAGATCATTGAATAGTCAGCCAAAGCCTTTGAGCTTTTCGGCCTCTCAAGTTCTGTGATTCTCAGAAGGCAGCGATGGTCTGGCTCTGGTTGTATTCTAGTGCTTGGCGTAGTACTTGGCACACAGTAGGTGCTCCATAAATGTACATTGCATCGAATGAGAGTATGGAGGTGTTAGTAGGGATGGCAGTGTAATGGACTGTGAACTTGACCTGAAAACTAGGGTATGTGTTTAAAGTGGCACAGTTGGCCGAGGATTCCTTTTTCCTCTTTATTCCACGCTGTGTTTGTTGCTTGGGGAGGTTGCGGGGAGATGTGGGGAATGGGGCGATTTTCCCTTTCTGACCCTGTGTCTTGCCTCTGTAGGGAGAAGAATCATTGTGCCAAGAAGGAGGTGAGGGCTTTCTCCTGCGCCCACGGAGCGTGGCCTGCTCCATGAAGTGTTTGAAAGACTTCCTGCCCAGCTTGCCAAAGGAGTTTCTGCTGGTACCCCCCAGGATGGAGGAGTTGCAGAGCGCCTGCCTCTTCCATCCAAGGAGTGGGGTCTGCTGACCCATCGAGAGCAAGCGGAGGCCCCTCTGCCTGCTAGGACAATGAAGGAAGTCGTCTGCTGGTCACCCCAAACGGTGACAGACTGGCTGCTGGAGAATGCCATGCCCGAATACTGTGAGCCCCTGGGCCATTACACGGGCCGAGACTTGATCAGCCTCACCCAGGAGGATTTCACCAAGCCCCCGCTCTCCCGAGTCTCCTCCGACAATGGGCAGCGGTTACTGGACATGATCGAGACCCTGAAAATGGAGCACCACCTGGAGGCTCACAAGAACGGGCATGCCAACGGGCACCTTTGCATCATTGCCGACGGCCCGTTGCCCGACAGCAAGGCCAAACACAACGGCGTACCCAACGGCTACCAGGGAGGGTTGGAAATGATCAAAATCCCCATGCCTGAACCCGAGCGCTCCCAGTACCCCCGGGAGTGGGGCAAGACTCTGCTGGCCTTCCTCTATGCCCTGTGCTGCTTCGTGCTCACTACAGTGACCATCTCGTTCGTCCACGAGCGAGTGCCTCCCAAGGAGACGCAAGCACCCCTGCCAGACACCTTTTTTGACCATTTTAACCGGGTGCAGTGGGCCTTTTCTATTTGTGAAATCAACGGTTTGGTTCTTGTGGGCCTCTGGTTCATTCAGTGGCTGCTCTTAAAATACAAGTAAGTGGATAAAGGTGAGGGCGGAGCAAAACGGGGGACATTTGGAATTCAGGAACGATGTTCCCACTTTAGAAATGGAAATCTCCATTTTTGGGGGGTGGGGGGGACGCCCTGGAAAACGAAGGGGACATTGAGACACATTTGCTTGTCTTGCTTGACTTCAGACCTCTTCATATGCAGGACAGGACGGGAGATCTGATCTTTCCCGGCCGTGCCATTTTCTCTTGATGACGTAAACAGGAATTTCAGAAAACTCAAGCCAGACACAAGCGATAGCAGCAGGACTTTGCTCCAGAAGAGCAGGCGCCTAGCATTCTGGGGGGTTGGTCCAGCAAGTGAAGAGTGGATGAGGCTTGACCTGAGGTGTACGTACAGCGAGTGATGAAATAACTAATCCCATTTACGGGGCACCTTAAGGTTTGCAAAGCACTTTATGTTTTAGGGCCATAAAGTAAGACCTGAAAGGCACCCCAAAAATCATCTGGCCCAAGCCCCGCAATTTATGTACTTTGTCTCATTGGATTCCCATTTTACAGACAAGAAAACAGCTCTGAGTAAATACAGAATACTGGAAATTGCAGACACTTGAGGGTTCAGAGTGCTTTAGATCTCTTGTCTCCTGGAAAGGACCTTGGAGGGCATTTAGTCCCTCATTTCACAGATGAGAAAACTGAGGCCCCAGGAAGTGAAACGCCTTGCCCACATTGACACCAGCTGTCCTCAGCTCGCTCCCACAGAGGCTTGGGAGCAGCTGAGGCCTCCCATGTGGTCTGGGCTATGACAAGGCGCTATCCCGAGATTGCATTCCGTCCTTGGAACTGGAATGCAGACCAGCCTGCAGAAGACTTGGGCCTTCCAGGCATGAGGCAGCTAATCCCCATCAGGCATTGCAGGTTTTTAACTGGGAGCTCTGATGGCCCTGAGCAGTGATCCTTTGTTCTAGCTGGTGGAATTTGAAGTTTGCAAAGCACATATAGTATCACATTCCTGAGGTGTAGGTACTTTTGTCTTGTGAGGTAGGTCATGTTGTTATCATCCCCATTTTACAGATCAGGACACTGAGGCTCAGAGAGGTTAAATTATTTCTACATGGTGTGTCTGAGGAAATATTTGAACCTGGTTCTTCTTGCTTGGAGTTCAGAACTCTATCTACGGTGCCGCACTGTCTTAGTGAGAGGATCTTTTTTCAAAACCAGGCGCTACCTGATGATGGCCTGGAGATTGCTCTGGGTTTCTGAAGGATCTTCACAGAGCTCTCTCTCTGTGGCAGGTCCTTCTCAACCAGGAGGGCTTCAGTGAGGGGCCGCAGGACGGACTGTGTGTCTTCTGTCTGATAGCCAACCTAGCTAAGTGCAGAAAGGCTCATCCCAACGTGGCTATAGGGAGTTGACATTTCTGTCTTCCTCTGCTCACAAAGACAGACTGCCGAGGGTTGGGACCCCCAGAGGTCCCTCGAGGGAGCGACTCTCTCACTTTCATCTTTACATCTCCTTCCTTGACACGGTCCCTGGCACATAGTAGGCACTCAAATGCCTGTTGATTGTTGATGAAGTCACGTAGCTGTGTCTTGAGGGCCAGGCGGTGGCTTCGGGTTAGGGCACGGGGGATGTGGTTTGTGCGGAAGCCTGGAGATCGAAAAGGGGGAGTCACGTGTATAAGCAGTCTGAAAATAGGGGTTGGAACCGAGGGAGAAGAGCATGAAACGGCCAGCAGAGAAGTTGGTGTTTTGTGCTTGAGCCAGGGAGGGACCAGGTTGGACTCATGTTTTAGCCCTACCGCTTGGGAGGCTGCGTGCCGGATGGACCAGAGGGAAGGGATGGGAACCGGGGGCAGTGAGCAGGCTTCTTTTCAGCGTTCCAAGGAAGAGGGGATGAGGAGGGCCTGGACTTGGTTGTGGTGGGAGTATGGAGAGGCAGCAAAGACACTTCCTGCTGCGTGACCCTGGGCACTTAATTTCACTCTGCCTCAGTTTCCTCATTTGTGGAATCAAGGGGTTGGACTCAGTGACCTCTAAGGTTCCTCTCTCCCAGCTCAGAATGCAGGAATCTCCAATTAAGAGTCAGTGTTTCAATTCTGTTACTGCATAAAGTGATGTTTTAGTGGCCTGGGACCAAACCAGCAGTCTGCAGACATGTTGGAAGAAAACAGCAGCTCACTTTAGGGAAAGGAAATCATTCCACATAACCTGTCCTTTGCCTTGGGGGTGGATGAATAAGCTGGATGGGAGGTAAACGAGGACCCTGAGACCTTATGTGACTTACCCAGGGCAGCACAACTGCAGGGGATGAGAGACTGTGTTTTCTAGACCCCAAGGGTCGCCGTCTGCCTCAGTGGAAATACCGTCTTGAAATCAGCCCCATGTGAAATCTGCCAAGTAGGGTTGCCAAGCATTGGGCGGTCAGCTTGGGAATTTCACTTCGAGTCAAAGAGAAAGTTCTTCTCAATCCCAGGCCAGGTTCTGAGCTCTGCCTTTTTCTTATGAGCTGAGTCTGGTAGCAGATGCAGTGTGGGTAATGTCCTTGAAGAGGAAACAGCTAAATAAATCCCACCTCCCAGATTTCGGGGGTGGGGGGGCTTCATTTGTTTTCTGATATATCATTAACCTGTTCCCTCTATGAGCAGACCGCACCATTTGACAAATAAGCATAAGGATCCCCGTCAGAAACCGGTGTGAACGCAGGAAATAGTGGTCCAGTCAACAGGCTATGTTGAGCTGCCAGTGTGAGGATGCCATTCATGGGGTCAGTCACTCTTAGCTCTCTTACAGGGAACAGTTCCCCTCTGAAGAATTGTTTTGTGTATCTCTCTCCCCAAGGATTCCAGTGCCTCTGGGTCACTTGGTTGAAGAAGGGAGGAAGGAGGCAGAGAAGCTAACGTAGTAACGGGGCTAGGGGCTCTCCTTTCCCATCAGGAAGCTCTTCTCTGTACCTTCCTCTCTATATAATGAGCTCTACATCATAATTTTCATAGCAACAAATTAACTTAATTAACAAGCATTTGATAATCATTAACATTTATATAGCAATCTAAGGTTTGCAAACTACTTTGAATACATTATTTCACAACCCTAGAAGGTAGGTGCTATTATTATCCTAGTTTTATAAATGAGGAAACCGAGACTGAGATTTGCCCTGAATCTCACAGCTAGTAAGTATCTGGGGCAAGTTTTGAGAACTTGGGTCTTCCTGGGTCTAAGCTCAAAACCATTTCTTACTACTAGACCTAACTGCTCATTGTGTGTGAAGTACTGGGTGATCTCCCTGGCCTCAGTTGCCTTCTCTGTAAAATGGCAGGGTTGGACTAGATGTCTAAAGTCCCTTCTAGCTTTGGTCTCAGTCAGTCAGTCAACGTTGATTTAAGCACCTACTATGTGCTTAATAGAGCACTATGCTAAGGCTCTAATCTGTTGAGTTTGAGATGTTATTGGGATATCTACTTCTTGGAGAGGGAAAAACCCTGGCTTTGGAGTTCAAGGCTGGCTTTGTGACCTGTGTGGCGTTGGGCGGGTCATGTAAATTTTCTAAGTCTCGGTTTCCTCATTGGTGAAATGAAGGAAGTTGGACTGAATGAGTTCTTCAAAGCCCTGAATTCTGTTTATTCTGTGTTCTAAAGACTCACACAGACATGGATCAGGACCTGACCTTTAAGCTGTGGAAGGAAGGGAGGAGATAGTGTGGATCGTGTAGACATTGGGGGATTTAAAGGTCAACATTAAGGACCCTGTGAAGCTAGAGAAGGTATGTGGCACCATGGGAAGAAGGCTTGACATGGAGCCAGATTGTTAGTGTTCAGTCCTTTCGGTTGTGTCTGACTCTTCGTGACCCTACTTGGGGTTTTCTTGGAAAAGATGCTGGCGTGGTTCACCATTTCCTTTTCCAGCTCATTTTACAGATGAGGAAACTGAGGTCACACAGCGAGGAAGTGTCTGAGGCCAGATTTGAACTTGTGAAGATGAGTCTTCCTGATTCCAAGTCCAGTGCTGTGTACACTCTGGCGCCTCTTAGCTTCTGAGGAGTCAGAGTACCTGGGTTTGAATTTTGTCTTTGGGTCTCAGTTTCCTCATCTGTAGAAAGAAATGGGGGAGGGGAACGGTGATCCACAGCTTTCCAGCTTTCAGTATGTGATCCTCTAATCCCTCAGGGCAAGCTGTCCCCTCCTTGAAGGTGATAGGGACTGGTTTTTTATCTTTGCATCTTCACCCCCTCAGCGTGCCTGGCACACAGTAGGCATCTAATAAGAGCTCGTTGGTTCCTTATCTGAATCCCATGTTCAGTCACTGACTGAGTTCTTAAAACTTGCCCCAGATACTAGTTTCCCTAGAACCTAGGCCAAGGAAAGAGGGGGCAATGGAAGGGAGGAGGTGTGGTTGGTTGGTGCAGCTGAGGAGGTCTGCAGGGAGGACCGCTGGGGCCTCGCCCTGCCTTCCTTGTTGCTAATAATCAGGGAACCACAAGGACGTTTTCCGTCCCGGATCTTCTGTGAGTTCCCCTGGGACGTTCCAGGCAGGGATGTCTAAGTGCTCAGAGGCTCATAGACTTAAGATTAGAGATCACGGGCCCCTTCCAGAGAGTCACGTCACCGGTGAGGCTTTGGGAGCCCCAGATATTTGTCTGGACTCATTGGCATCCTCTCATACCTTCTTCTCAATATAATGAACGGGGGCAGCTAGGTGGCGCAATGGATAGAGCACCGGCCCTGGGTTCAGGAGGACCTGAGTTCAAATCCGGCCTCAGACACGTAACGCTTACTAGCTGTGTGACCCTGGGCAAGTCACTTAACCCCATTGCCTAGCCAAAAACAAAAACAAAAAAACACCTCAATATAATGAATGACAATTTTCACAGTAACAAATTACTTCAATTAATAAGCATTTGATAATAACAGCAAACATTTTTGTACCAATTTAAGGTTTTCAGACTACTTTATTATATATATTATTAAATATATATATCTGGTCCCCAGTGACAGAAATTGGCTAGAATATCTGGTCTCGGGCCTATTGGCACCCATGCAATATGTATACTTCTGTGATTATTTTGTTTTCCTACATTTTTAATAGCCTGGACTAGATTCTAAAACACTTGTTTTCTAACATGTGCCTTATTATCGGGATACAGTGAATCAGTGAATGAATGAAAAGCCCCTTCTCAAGTACTTACTCTGTGCCAAGCACTATGCCAAGTTTTGGGGACGCAGACAGAAAACCAGGACAGCCTGTAGGAGCTTCCATTGTAAGGAAGAGACCCATCACGTAAAGGAGGGTTGGGTCCCGGGGCAGATGTACAGGCTTGCTGGTACAGTGCGTGGCCGTGCCCAAGGCCTGGTTAGGGGGCTGGCAGTGCCTTGAAGTCTGGGGAGCACAGTACCAGGCACGTGGGAAGGCCCACCGGTTCTCCACATTACGAGGTTTGTCATTGGTATCTCCGTGCTTGTCCGAGCCATGTAACCAGCTAGCGTGGGGTTGGAGGGTAGGTCCCGAGGCAGAGGATCAGGGTCATCAGGTGGGTGTTTTAGTGTCCGCATGAAGAGGCCGTCCCCTCCCCTTCAGTTTGACATGGATCGATGTGAACGTTTCTGCAGGATATGTGGTTTTCGCTCTTAAGAGCTTTTGACCTGTTGAGTGCATGGTAGCCATGCTCATTGTCATGTTTCATGTCTTACATTTTAGGTTTTCTGTAACAGAAATTTGTTAACAACTCTCCTAACCTGGAAAGGAATATCTAAGACTCTCAGAAGGGGTGGGACCCCTGAGGTCATCCAGTCCAGCCCAAAGACCCCTCTGTCCAGTCCCCAAGGGGGGGGGCATCTGGCCCCTGAGGGACAACCCCTTTGGTATGGCTCTAATCTTAAGTAAGTTTTCCTGAAGTCCACCCTCAGTTCAACCTCTTTCCCCCTCTACCTCCTGGTTTGGTATCTTCAATCCGTGTTTACAGTTCATGTCAATAAGTGTTGATCCAGCACTGAGCCTTGCATTTCATATCATTCAGAGGTGAGATGAAAAATAGTTAGTGCTCTCAAGTGACCTCAGTGGCACTGGGATGGAGTGCTAGACTGGAGTCAGGAAGAGTTGAGTTCAAATCCTATTACCATTTGTGTGGCCCAAGGCGAATTTGTTAAGCTCCGTGGGCCTCAGTTTCCTTAGCTGTAAAATGGGGATTATATAATAGCAACTGTCCCATGAGAAGTGCTTTGCAAACCTTAAAACGCTGCGTTACCAGGCAGTGAGAGGTTTGGCCATATAAATGAATGTGTGATAGTTTGAGAAGGGCTCCCTGTGAGAAGTGGCACGAGAGTCTGCCTCCACAGAAGTTAAGGGTTGCAAGAGGTCGAGTTGAGGCATCCCAGACGACCTGTGCAGACTCACAGAAGCAGGGAAGCGCTGCCAGGTTGAGTAAGTTGCCTGGCACATAGAGCATGGGAAGGAGCGTATGTGGCAAGCCCAGGAGAGGAGCAAGTTTTGTTTCGGTTTTAGGCGGGACCTCATTACGATGATCACGGGTGATGGTAGCTCTCACGTGGTTGGTTGTTCTGGCCTCTGCCAGGAAGGGGCGGCTGCTCCAGGAGAGCTCATCTCTGTCTTTGATCTCAGAGTGGGCTCACCGCAGTCCAGGCTGTGGAAGCTTCTGGATTCTGACCTCAGCTGTGGGAGGGCCCGCTCAGGTCCTAAACCTCCCTGTGCGCAGGCAGTGGAGAACTCCAAGCTGCTAAGCCTGCGGAATGTGTTTGCTCAGAGTGAGATGTGTTTTTCCCTTTCCTCCAGGTCCATCATTAGCCGAAGATTTTTCTTCTTAGTTGGCACGCTGTACCTGTACCGGTGTGTCACCATGTATGTAACCACCCTCCCAGTGCCCAGCATGCATTTCAACTGTTCTCCGAAGGTAACCATCCACTCTTGCTGGGATTTGTACTTCGTGTTGGGCGCCTCCCCGATGACCCAAGAAGGGTCTGTTGCCTCAAGCCTTGGGTGGGAATTTCTTTAGAATCCTGTCCTGTTTCACCACATCATTCGGTATTCACCTGAGGTGTCCCCAAGGGCAAGGCCAGGGGTCCCTTTGCTCCCTCCTCTGGGCCCCTTCTCTGGAGTTAAGACTGTTCTGCCTCTCTCCTCTGGGCCTCTGACAGTGGCCCTCCCCAGCCCCTCACCACCCTCTCAGGGGTGAAGACCTTTCCACTTCCTTCCAGCTTGACTCCTCACAAGGTCTAGTTTTTAGGGGCATTGATGCTTTCTCCATGGGGGTAACTGGTTTCTTGTCGGGCTGTTAAGATATCATTAGCGTCTCTGACATAAATCTAGGCATTTCTCCCCATTTTGTTGGCTCTTCAACGGGAACCTTAGTTTCAATTTCAAGTTTTCATTTTCCTCCCTCCCCTGGTAATCTTGACAGTGACATCCTGTGAGACCAGAGTGGAATCTTGTACCCTTTTGCTACTCGGCCCCCTGTGCTACTCCCCATGTGGCTAGGCGAGGGACAGGTAGAAAACATGTCCCCTACTGGCACCCTGGCGCCGAGAGAATGGTGTCCTCTCTGCCCCAAAGAAGTGTAAATATCCATGTGGTTGGTGGATAGAAAAGACTGCTAGGTCTAGAAGCTCGGGAGGCGAGTTTAAATCCTCCGTCTGCTATTTTGTACTTGTGTGGCTTTGGATAAATCTCTGTGGACCTTCTGCAGTGAGGGGGTTGGACTCAGTGACTTTTAAAAGCCCTTCCGGCTTTATGACTGCAAACATCCGATCCCCTTCCGTTGAGGGAAAATGTTTTAGTGGAGAATTTTTGATGAAAAGAAAAAAGGGAAGAGAATTTTGGGATGAGACAAGCTGCTATCTATCCTCAGTAAAACCTCTAAAATCTCTGAAATGGACGTCCAATCCAGCGTAGAGTAGAACAGACTGATTTCTGCCACGGACTTGGGTGGAGAGGATGTGGCGTAACCTAGGTTTTTAATATCACATTTTAATGGCAATCCTTATGCAGTCCTTTAGAGAATGCTTATTTGATACACTTCAGAGCTTAACCTGCATAGTGTGTTATGTAAACAAGGCCTGTACCTTTCAGCCTTAACTTATCCAGGTTTTGTGGGCCTCAGAAGGCACATTCCTTAGAAGCTATTTGTTAGTTCAAAGCTATTAAAAATTAATTGTAGACTTAAATATACTTCTTTCCTCTCACTTTCTCTTTCCCTCCTTCTCTCGTCTTCCTCTTCTCCTTTTTACTTCCCTTCTTTCCTTTTATTTTATTTTTTTTGTTTTGGTTGCAAAAGCGACCTTACCCTCCTTGGCATTTCTGCTTGAGACACCTGTAGGTCCTTGACTCTGGAGAAGCTGCCAGGAGGAGTGGGCTAGGGTTCAGTTAGCACGGCTCCCAGGGCATTATGGGTTTACTCAGCTGGTTGATCAGGAACTGATGAAACTTCCGGTGCTCCAGGTAGTGTGTGCCCGTGGGCAAAAGGAAGATGTAGGTTGGGTGGTTAATGAAGTAAGTGATGGACACAGTGGATAGCCCCGGCCAATGATCGTGAATTAACCGCTTGTTGTCCGCCTGAAGGGGCGGCTCTGATGGTGATGAGGCTGTGGGGTGGTGGAGACTGTTCAGTCTGGAGTCCAAGGATATCGGTTCTTCCTAACTCTGTGCTTACCACCTGTGTGACCTTGGACAACAATAACGACGATAATAACAGCGTTCCTATAATGCAGAGTTTGCAGAGGGCTTTACAAATAGGATCTTGTTCAAGTTTTGCAACAATCCCGTGAGGTAGGTGCCATTATTATCCTAGGAAAACTGACACACAGAGGTTAAGTGATTGCTTAGGGTCGCCCAGCTAGCAAGTATCTGAGGCTGAATTTGAACTCGCATCTTCCTGACTCCACACAGAGCTCTATCCACTGCTCCACTTAGTGACCTCATCTGTAAAATAGTGGCAGAGCACTGGACTGGAGGACCTAAAAGGCCCCTTCTGTTTCTTAATTTGCTTGGTGAATGAAGGAGTGAATGAATGAGCATTTATTAAGTGTTTACTGTCCTCCAGGCAATGTGGGGCAGCGGGAAGAATACTGTCTTGGGAGCTAGAAGACTCAGGGCAAGTCATTTTCTCTCTAAGCCTCAGTTTCCCCCTCTGTAGAGTGAGGGGTTTAGTTAGATTATTTCTGAGGCCCTTTCCAGCTCTCAGTCTATCCTTTTTTGGTCCCTTCCAGATCTGAGGCAGCTGGGTGGCCCAACAGATTGAGCACTGGTCCTGGAGTCGGGAAGACCCGAGTTCAAATGTGGCCTCAGACACTTACTAGACGTGTGATCCTGAGGTCAATAATGGCTGTTTGCCTCAGTTTCCTCAACTGTAAAATGGGGATAATAATAGCACGTATCTCCCAGGGTTGCCGTGGGGATCACGGGTGAGAATCTTTGTAAAGAACAGTGTGCAGAGCCTGGCACATAGCTGGCAATATGTAAATCATAGTTATTAAAAAAAAAAGAAAAAAAGATCATAGCTCTTATTGTGTATTATTCTTTCTTATTCCATGACTCTTTGGTCTCCCATGGCTATAAATAATAAGAGCTTTTAGTTCAAAGAGGACTGATCTTCCTGGGTGTGTGTGTGTGTGTGTGTGTGTGTGTGTGTGTGTGTGTGTGTGTATGTGTATGTGGCAGGGGGATCTGTCTGCTGCATCACATTGTGGGGTTAGTGAAGCGAACTTCTCAATGACCAGGCTTCAAACCTCCCCTTCTTTTGACGCGCCAAGCGCTCATCCTCCAGAGAAGGACAATGTCCTGTCAAGTGTGTGCTGTGTAATTAGGACTATTGGACTCATTGTTCTTTGATGGCTGTGCACGACTCACCTAGCATATGTTGCTGCTTGCAGAAATAATAGGGTTATTTAAAAAAAAATGATTTGGTTGGTGAGGAAATCGGGCTTCCTGTCAAATTTCTGGTGCTTGGCCTCAAGCTGAAATGTTGGAAAGGGTCTGGGAAAGTGTGTGTCATCCCTCCCAGAGATCCCTGAGCTTGGCATGAGACCCCCGCCATCTCTCGCACCTTGGTTAGCGCCAGTGTGCCTTGGCGTAATGTCCTAGGAGCGCAGGAACGTGTCCAGCCCCCGGAGTGACTTGCTGTCCTTTCGTTATGTGGGAAACATTGGTGCTGCCCTGGCCCTGGCCCTTGAGCTTTTAGGTATGAGGCATCCCCTTGGCCATCCTGAGGGAGAGCTGATCTCAACGTCTAGGCCCTCTTCTACAGAGAGAAGAAACAGGAGCCCGTTCGGTGTTGCTCTGGTTTTTTAATTCTCTGGAAGAAAAATCCCCGGGCATGTGGCTTTGGAAAGATGAGCTCATCCCGCAATGACTAAGCCTCAAAGTGGGATGTGTTGTTCAGTGTATTTCAGTTCCTATGGTTACCGTAGAGTCCAAAACCTTGACAGAGAACGAGAGATTAGTCGCATCAGGAAAACCTAGCCAGCTGATGTGGCCATCTGTTGGGGCTCATGTTTCCAGGCCCTGTTTCTCTTGAATTTCAGAGTGACCCAGAGTTTCCATCCCCTGTGAGAAGGAATCCCCGGGGCAGAGGTCCCTGTAATTTGGTGGGGCTTAGGTGGAAGGCCAGCCAACAACAGTTGGACAGGGGCTGTTCAGGGCAGTGGCAGCAGAGAGGACATCCTGTTGAAAAGGCAGAATGTTTGAAAAAGAGGCAGCCTGGAATGTGGGTGTTTGGAGACCTAGACTTGGGGTCTGGGAGGCCTGGGTTCAAGCCCTGTCTCTGATGCCTAGACCCTGGGCAAGTTGCTGGGTTGTCGGCCGGAAGTGACCAGAAGTTACAGAGAAAAGATCCCAGGGTGCTTTGGTACCAGAAATCCCTTTTTACCAGTGAAATCACAGGTCCCATTTGGGGGGGGAAAGCTGTCCTAAAAATGTCTGTGCCCCTTCATGATGTCTGATGGTAAGCTAAAAGAAGTGATTTTTTTCTTTGTTTTTGTGATCTTAGCGCCTAGCACAGTACTCAGCTCATAGTAGGTGCTTAATAAATGCTCACTGATTGATCAGCCATAGGTTGAAAACATGGCCAAGGGGGTGGAGCTCCAGATTTGGAATCTGGAAGACCTCGGACTCCTGTCTGTGTGGTCCTGTTTGTTGTCGTTTTTGAGTCATTTCAGTCTTGTGCAACTCTGCATGACCTCATTTGGGGTTTTCTTGGCAAAGATGCTGGGGTGGATGGCCATTTCCTTTCCCAGCTTGTTTTATATGTGAAGAAACTGAGGGGAATAGAGTTAAGTGACTCGTCCTGGTCACACAGCTAGGAAGTGTCTGAGGCCAGATTTGTGGCACCACGTAGTGGCCCTTTGTGATCCTGGGAAAGTTACTCAAACGTCTGTAAAGTGGGGTTAATAATATTAGCACCTACCGCCTAGGTTTGTGATGAGGCTCGATGAGATAATTTGTGTGCCTTCCAGCCCTGTCTGATTCTCAGCTATTGTGATTAACTCCCTCTTAGCCAAAGCAGGGGAATAATTGGTCCAAATCTGGATCAATAGAAAGGCACTTACTAAGTGCCTCCTTCTGGTTCTCAGAGTCCAAGGACCTATGGATTCCATCACTGGGAGTCCTTTCTCTTCCCAAAAGGAAGGAAGTCCAACCCCCCCCTTCCCTTCCTCCACCCCAGCCCAGAGCAGATCCCTTCTCCAGGTACCATTGTGTCTGGAAAATGCATCATAGAGTCGCTGAGACCCAGAGTGGCTCTGAAGGCCAAACAGTACTTGAAAAAAACAATTCCCTCTTTGTGGAAAGAGCCTCGGGAAGGAGGTCCTGCTGCTTGGCAGAGGAGCTGTTCTCCTCTTGAATAATTCTCATTAGGACGCTCTTCCTTACAAGTGCAACAAGGTAACCATCCCCAGTTCTTTGGACATCTTCATCTGGCATGTACTCCAGGCCCTTTGCCCATATTTGGGTGGTCTCCAGCTTATGACTGACCTTCCTCAAGGGGAGTGCCTAGTGCAGAGGTCAGTGGGATTCACCCCCTCTCTCATGGTCGATGCTCGGTCTCTCTTTCTGCAGCCTAAGGGCCCATTAGCTGCCCCATTATGCTGGACTCGATCCCTGTTGACCTTGTGGCCCACCTGGTGGTTGGCGTCTTCTTCAGAGCTCATTAGGCTGACCCTCGGACAGCAGAGCCCAGGAGTGATCCCATACTTGGTTCTTTTATACTTGAAAGAACCTTCCCGAGTGTGCTTTGCTGACATTAATTTGGAGCTATGTGGAGGAGGACTTGAGTGGAGAGAGCTTTAGACAGCCAAGCCATGAGCTGCCATCTTGGCACAGTACTTTAATAACTTGCTGGTGACACAGTTGTCAGCCTGAGATTTTCCCTGCTTCTGGGGTGAAAGTTGTCAATGCCGCTTCTCAGTCTCCTTTCTCAGGAGATCTCTCTTCTCCCCTTCTGCTCACTCTTACTTCTCTGTCTCCCATGGTGGCCCAGTATTTCCACCAGGGTCTGGCGTGGTTGGGACTTTTTGACTTAAAGGAGAAAGCAGAGAAGTGATGGGTTTTTTCCTTCTGTTTTCCTAGAGGAAGCCGATTAGGAGAGTCTCACACCCCAGTATGAGCACGTAGTTTGAAGAACCAGATGCATTCATAAATGCTGAGTGGTTATCAGCAAGGCAGCTGGGAAGGATGACTAGGACTGGACGGTATGCACAGGGGGACTTTGAAGAAACTCAGAGTGCCAATTCTAGAACTCTGTGTGCATTTGTGTGTGCACGATGGGAGTGCGAGCGTGTATGCGCGTATGTAAACAGGAGGGGTAGTGCCTGCTCAGTGACCAAGAATGGACCCCTGAGTGGGGAAGACTAGGAGGTCTAGCCTCAGTCACTTAACCTCTAGGGCCCTCTAAGAGAGAGGTTCTTTTTTTTTTTTTTTCCTCAAAGCAATTGGGATTATGTGATTTGCCCAGGATCACACAGCTAGTATCATGTGCCTGAGGCTAGATTTGAACTCGGGTCCTCCTGACTCCAGGACCCTAAGTGAGAGATTCTTAATCATGTTTATGTCACGGATCCCTTTGGTGGCATCTGGTGAAACCTAGGGGCCCTTTCACAGAACAGTGCATTTAACATGCGTAAAATAAAATTCACAGGATTATAAAGGAAACCAAAGGGGACTGAAAATAAGGATGTGTTTTTTTTTCCCTCTTCTAAATTTATATGGATTCCCTGAAATCAGCCCATGGTCCCCTTGGGCATCTGCAGACCCCAGATTAAGAGCCCTAGCTCCCAAAGTTGTCAAGTGATAGTGATCTGCATGTGTGAAGGGTAGTTCCTCACTAGGAGTTCCCTGCCCCGATGAAATCATGGGTCCGGCCCCTCCATCTTTAGTGTGTTGTTGTGAAAGAATAACGGTTTCAGAGCTAGGGTCTGAGTTTGCCTCTCAGCTCTGCCGCTTGGCTTGCTGATTCCGAGGAAGTCACTTAATCCTTCCGGACTTCACAGTGATGATCTCTCAGGGAACCTCTGCCTCCAGCCTGGAGGACCTTATGATCTACCCAGTGACAGCTAAAAGTCTGCCAGGGGATGGGTAAGTGCCAGTGTGCCTGCCCCCCCACATCCTCGGAGTGGGGCTGTGAATGAAGAGAGTTTCCGTGTCTGCCTGTGAGGCCCCAGTGCCACCCCCTCCAAAGACCTTTCCCAAGTGTTGTCTCCCTACTGTGGTTTTCTTCAGACACTTGGTTTTCTCTCTCTTTTCTCATCCTCACTCTGACTTTTAAAGTCTTTGATTCAGAGCTGGAAGGGTTCTTAGAGGTCATTTTAGAGAGTTTGGAACAGGCCCAGAGAGGGTTAAGTGACTTCCCCAGGGTTTGACAGCTAGCAAGTGTCTGAGGTAGGATTTGAACTCGGGTCCTTGTACTCTGAATCCTTTGCTCTTCCCACTCTCCAGCAGGCAGTGGCTTTTGCCGCCTCTGACCTCCTGGGGCACTTGGGGGCTCTCCCATCATGCCCTTGCCCACTCTCCTTTTGGTTCAGGTCGCTCGTGCCTGGGCCTCGTCTCCTCAGGTAGACCCCGAGCTTTGGGAGCTGTGTTCTTGCCGGCTTTTTCCACAGCCTCGTGCCTGGGGTGTTGTACAGCGTCACTTTGAATAGTCAGTCAGCTAGCTTTTATTAAACACTTTTATTAAGCACTAAGTGCTGAGCATACATAGAAAGGCAACTATAGGGGGAAGGAGCCACTGTTCTGATACAGGCACGAGGAAGGTCCCTGGGGTGCCACGGGAAAACACATGGTCGGGCTTCTTCCATGCCATTCCCAGTGATGTCCCTTTCTGCTGCCAAGGACTCCGGTGCCAAGACCACTCTTCTGTGGGTCTTCAGTGGCTGTGGCTGCAGCCCCTACAGAAGTGCTTGGTCCCGAGGCTTCCCGGGATGATGCTGAGGGCACTGGGCTGGAGCCTGGCTCCTCCCAGGCCTCTTGGGCTCAGGCTTTAGAGAAGAGGGTGAGCAGCAGTATACAAAGACCACTGGATTTGTCAGTTAAATGCTCACTTTGGAGAGAGCGGTTTTGGTGGAATGATGAGGGCAGATGCCAGACTGAGGAGAATTAGGAAAAGAGTGAGAGGAGGGACCCATTGTAGATGGCCGTCTCAAGGTCGTTAGCCACAGATGGAGGAGAGAGATGGCGAGACAGCGGGTTTTTGGAGGATGGCAGAGGTATGGTATGTTTGCAGGCAGTAGGGAAGCAGCTGGTGGACAGGGAGAGGTTGGAGGTTAATGAGAGAATAGGGATGTGAGAGGAGCAGTCTCTTGAAGAAGATGAGGTGGAATGGGTTAATTTATGCTGTGGAGAGAAAGGCCACTTAGCTCTTCATGTGAAGGGGTGAAGGTGGAGCTTTTGGATGAAGGCACCTTGGTGATGTGATTTGAGGAGAGACCAGGAAGCCCTTCCCTTCACGGTCTCTTCTCTTTTCAGTGAAATATGGGGCAGTTCTCAGCTGTGGGGGAGGGGAAGCTGTGGGAGGCTTGAGGAGGGATGAAGAGATTTGGAAAAGCCATTGGAAGGCGTGGGATAGTGAGCTGATTCCAGAAGTACAGAAGGATTTTCTTAAGAGCGTAGTCAAGGTTATGTAACATAAACTCTCAGGGGCCCATGGAACACAATTTTGTGGGGCTTTTGGCAGCTTTGCTCAGTAGCATGTGGGTAGGAGCTCAGGCAGCAGATGGTGGGGGCGATCCAAGGCTGGGTTTGGCAGGGCAAGGTCTTTGGTAGGATAAAGGATCAGGAAGCTCAAGAGGACATTGTAGAGCTGGACTGGTTCACCAAAGGGTCATGATGCAGAGGAGCCAGTGTGTGGCCACTGTGTGGGGTGATAGCCTGGGAAAGAACTAAGGAGTGGAGGGATTGGAGGTCGCAGTGAAGACAAGGAAAATGGTTTGGGGTTGTAAGATGGAGGGAGAAGTAGAATGACGACAGGTTGTGGTCAGGTAAAGGACAGTTTCAGTTCATGAACATGGAGGTGGAATATGTATTGGTGATGGCAAGATCATGGGAGTGTGTGACCATGGCTGTGTGTAGCTGGGGGGGGGGATGGAGGAATATGGGAAATAGGCATATCAGGTGTTGGAGAGAAGAGAAGGATGGAGGCAGGCACTGAGCTCATTGAGGAAGGACGGAGAGAGTCCTAGGAATCGTGGTTGCGTGCAAATGTGGACTGCATGAACCTCAGAGGAGAGGTTACTCAGCGACGGTGGTTGAGGGAGAGCCTGGAGCAGCAATGGGGAGCACGGAGCAATCCAACTCCCCACCCCAAGCCAGGAGTCAGCCAGGGGTCGGGCAGTGTGAGCGGAAGTGCAGCCGGGTTTCAGGGAGTGCAAGAAAATAGAGGGGAGCGAAAATTGAAAAGGTTTAGGAGGAAATCTAGTTGGTTGCCTATGAAGCAGGCATTCCAGAGATCACAGTGCAAGAGGGGGGTGGCTTTGGAGTGAATTTGGGGGATGGGTGGGAATAAGGGATGGGTCAGTGAAGGATAGCAAATAGGGTTGGAGCAATGGAGACTCGGGATTCAGAAGAGGGGGTGGGTATGAGGGGGTAGGTGTTTGCTGAACATTGAGGAATGAGTTCAGATAGCTTATCATTGTCCTCTGGGATTCTTCTTTGGGTGGAGTTGTACCTGGGTAACAGACAGCTCAGCCTGCCTGGAATGCTGGGGGGATGGGCTGGGACAAACCTCATAGAACTATCAGTGGGTGCGGATGGTGCCTGCCTGGGCAGCAGAAATGATGGAAACATGTCCAGTCTGGCTGGGAGCAGGCTTACCAGGCATGCATTGGAGCATCTGAGTCATTCTTCCCCAGTCACCGAAGATGCTCCCTCCATCCTCGGTACTATTTCAGGGGGTCACCAAAGGACATTTTGATCTTTCTCATTGATTCTGAAGAAACTCATTGTCTGTTCTTAGAATGAGTCACAGAACAGTTGGTTTTGAAATCCAAGGAGTAGCCGCATTTGGGCATTCTTGGCTTGCGTAACTCGGGCTGTGTGTGCTGGAGGAGACTGTGGTGGGGTGGGCCACGTTTCTCAGCTGCAGTCCTGAACAGGATTTTACTCCCGGCTGGTCTGAGAGGCTTGATTCAGTTAGCGCAGCGCAGCTCCTTTCTCAGAGTCTGACAGCCCCGTCCCTGGCCAGAGTGTAGAGGAAAGTGAGCCAGGTGTTGGAGACCTTTCTTGGGGACCTTGACTAAGTCACATTGCCAGTCTAGGCCTCAGTTTGCTGATGAAAAGTGAGGAAGTGGGGGCAGCTAGGTGGTGCAGTGGGTAGAGCTCCAGCCTTGGAGTCAGGAGGACCTGAGTTCAAATGTGGCCTCAGACACATGATACTCACTAGCTGTGTGACCCTGGGCAAGTCACTTAACCCCTATTGCCTCGGGGTGGTGGTGGTGGTGGGGGGAGTGAGGAAGTTGGAGCAGATGACATCCAGTGTATGTGCAATGTGAAGGGTTCTCTGTCAGCTCTTACGTTCGGTGTGTTAAGTTCCCTTCTGGTTCCCACACTCTGTATTCCCATGTTCCTTCATTCTGTGTTCTGTGTTCATTCTTCTAACATCCCTTCAAGCTCTGATGCTGTTAGCTTTGTCAAGAGGCTTTGCTTCCATTGGGGGCAGTTGCTGTCCAGGGTCCCTGGGACAGTGCTGTCCTGGTGATGGCTTTGCCTCATGACCCCAGTGGCTTCTGGCTGTCCCTGCAGGTTTTAATGAGCCGTCACCAACTTTGTCAAGTACCTTGGTCTGTCTGAGGAATTTTACCACGGAACCAAGTCTGGAACCTGTTCCGATTGGGGATGTGGAGAACATGGGTAAGCGAGCTCCATCTTTAATCCGGAAACCTTGCTTTTGCTTTTAGTTTTTGAGGCCTCAGAAGCCAGATTTTTGACCAAAACTGTCCAGTTGTGGTAATGTTGGACCTTAGTTTCTGATCTCTGCCTTCTTGTGCCTGGGGTGCTGAAGAGCGGGGGACAGCTGGAAGACGTTAGCAGAGGCAGAAGCAGAAGAAAGCCAGAGAGCAAAGACCCTTGACAGTCCTCAGCCTGAATGAGGGAGTGATCACTGGGTCAGTGATGGGCTGGAGTGGAGTTCAGGCCTGGGCCAAAGCCTCTAGTGGGAGGTTCCTCCTCGGCCCCACAGCTGACTCAGTATTTTGCTTGGGGGGTCACTCTGACTTTAGCTCTTGGTCCCCTTCCCTTTGCAGGAGGAAGTAGGAATTTGGAGGGCATGTCTTTCGACGTTGCAAGTGAAGTGGCTGACAATCTCTTGGCCTGTCCTCTCAGGGAATTGAAAGAAAACGTCAACCCTCTTCCTGAAAATGGACTTTTCTCTTTGTTTTAGGGGGCTGCCATTTACATACAGAAGTTGTGAGGCATCCTTTGTCATAGCTGCAATCTTCCCAGCAATTGTCACAAGAGTCATTTCACCTTGACAAATATGGCCCAAGATTAGGGTAGGATACCACGCGCCAGCCGCCTTTTCACAAGCCACCTCCTCCTTCCAGAAGAGTAAAATTAACCAGGCAGACATTCTTTCAACACTTGTTAAATGCCTGCTCTGTAAGGGCAGTGCTAGGCACCAAGGGCGGTGCATCCAGGACCTTTGCTTCCAAAAAAGTCCAGTAGGGATGGTACACATATACGCGCGCGCGTGCATGCACACACACACACACACACACACATATACACACGTAAAGGTAATGTAAGTTAGGCAGACATTCATTTAGCACTTAATGTGTGCCAAGCACTGTGTTAAGGGGTAGGGATACAAAGACAGTCCTTGCCCTCAAGGAGCTTACATTCTAGCCAGGAGAGACAACCTGGACTTCTATTCCAAACGTAACAAATCATTTGGGGGTGAGGGAATAGCTATGAGGGTGTCAGGAAAAACCTCATATAGAAGAGAATGCATGAGTTGAGCTTTGAAGGGAACTGGAGGGTGTAAGAGCTGGAGCAGGCACATTCAGTCTGATTGATCAAGTATTAAGTGCCTGCTGTGAGCCCAGCCATAGGCTAGCGAGGTGGGTCCTGGGGGTCCAAATTCGGCATTCTTTTGTGGCGCTGCTGTTCATGAGTATGGCTTGGCCAGGCCTCTCAAATGTCCTCTCGATTCTTGGGAGTCTGAGCAGGAGCGAGACCTCTAAAGATCCCCTGTATGTACTCGTATTCCTTCATTTTATCCTTCTGCTGTTTCTGCTTGAACATGCGTGCTTGCTCCGTGAGACGGTGAGCTCCTCGGGAAGACTAGGGAGTGCTTCACTCTTTGTCCCTGTATCTCCGCTGTGGCTGGCGTGGTGCCTGGCACGCAGTAGGTGCTTATTACATGTTTGCTGATCAGCCAGCTCTAGCTCAGTGTTTGTCATCCTACTCTGACTTTTTTTAACTTTTTTTTTTTTTTGCACAATTGGGGTTAAGTGACTTGCCCAAGGTTACACAGCTAGTAAGTGGGAAGTATTTGGTCTGATGCCGGATTTGAACTCAGGTCTTCCTGCTCTGACTTTTGGGGCTTCTTTGGGTGATGAAGCCTGAGCTGTTGATTGGTTATTGGAAGGAATGCAAGCAGAGCCCATTAAAGGTAAAGACTCTTTTGGGTCATTAAAAAAATAATTCTTGTCTATACCATTCCATCAGTAAGCATTTGGATTAAGCACCTACTATGTGCCATTCACTGTGCTGGGTGCTAGAGATACAAAGACAAAAAATTATACAATCCTTGCCCTCAGGGAGCTTACATTCTATATGTTATCCCCCCTGGGGCTCTGTTAGGACTCAGGGAGAGCGTCAAATTTTTACTGATAGATTTTACTTTTACATTCCCTTTATTTCTGAATATATTCCTTCCTTTCCCTGACCCAGAAAGCCACGCCCTGTTAGAATGAATGAAAGGAGAGGAAAAATGAAAAACAATTTTTTTAGCCAACAAACCAAGTCATCCATGCAGTCTGGCCGTGCACTTGGCGTTCCAAACCCACAGTCACCTACCTCTGCAAAGGAAGGAAGGGGCGTTCATCCAGATGTTCTCCGGGGCCAGACTTGGTCAGTGTAACCACGTAATGTTCAGGGGTTTTGTTTTTGTTTTTTCCTGTTCTGTCCATTTCCATGGTTGCTGTCTTTTATGGATGTAGGTTTCCTGGTTCTGCATCAGTTTTTAGGAATCTTCCCACGTTTCTCTGGATTCGTCATTTTTATTAATCATTCGTAGAACGCAGCACTGTTCTGTCACATCCATGTTTGTTCAGCCGTCCCCCACATTTTGACAGTGCCCAGAATAGTGAAATAAGTGAGGCTTGCTGCCAAGCATTGCTTCTAGCTAAGTGCTGGAACTGTCCACCATTTGAAGCAAGCTGCAGGCCATGCACACGTAACAGGATTAGTTTTGCTCCTTCCCAGAGCACTGGTGAGCTTGCCATACCCTGCTCTGGGGAGTGAGATGTTAGCCTGTTTAACTAATGATCCCTCACTTGTGACGGGGACATCTGGGTTTTATAGATACCATTATATCAACAGAAAAGAAAGAAAATCCCATTTTTTCCCCCGGTAGCTGTGACAGTAGGTACAAAGAGAGATTTCCCCAAGCCCCTAGGTCCTTCCTGCATGGAAAATGGCCTTGAGTCCTGCCTCCTTTAAGAAGGATGGCTTGATTACCGCAGTTAGCCTCCTAACTGGTCTTGCTGCCTCCAGCCTGTCCCCACTCCCCCTTGTCCTCTATACACAGTAACCAGAGCTGTTCCTAAAGAGCAGATCTGATCATGCCCTGCTGCCGTTGTGCCTCCCTCCCATCTCCGCCTTCTGTGGCTCCCATGACCTCTAGGGTCGCAACCACACAGTCCTCTCTTTTGCATTTAAAGGTCGTCCCAGCCTGGACCTTCCTTTCCCCCAGGATCCCTGTACTTGGCTCTCGCCTCACCGCCCTTGGTGTTCCAGCAGCACCGGCCTCCTCGCTGGTGCTTTATTTTTGAATAGCCCCAGCGAGGTTTGCTTTTTAAAGAGTTTCTGTCCAGCGCCACTCTTACGTATTTTTAAAAACTCCTCCTTGACGTTCTGCAAATAATAACATTGGCTGATAACTGCTAACATTTATGTTGCTGTGCTTTACCCATGGGATGCTCACAGCAACCCGGGGTTGCACAGTTGGTGCTGTTGTTATCCCCACTTTACAGATGAGGAAGCTGAGGCAAACAGAGGTAGTAGTGTTGCTATTATTATTGTTGTTGTTGTTGTTATAGCAGTAACTTGCCCAGGGGTCACTCAGTGAGTGTCTGAGGCCGGATTTGTCCTTGGGTTCCTGACTCCAGGGCCAGTGTGGCACCATGGCGCCACCTAGTGGCACGTTCAACCTTCCTCCGGTCGCTGTGTCTTTGCTCTGTGCCCCGTGCCCGAGGTGCCTTACATCCTTTTCTCTGCACCTGGAGTACTGCCTTCTTCCTGATGTCTTCAGACAACCTTGAGTTCTTTTTGTGCCTGTTTTGTCCGTGCCTTTCAAGGACTCACTGACCTCCACGTTACAATGTAGCTCCTTCAGGGCGAGAACTTTCAGATTTGGGTTTTTGTTTTTGTGTCCCCTTTGCTTCTCACACCGTCCAGCATACAGTAAGTACTTAATAAGTGCTGGTTGACTGTGAAGAGACTGTCAGATTGAAGCGTCAGTCAAGAACTGGAAAGGACCTTTGCCTTAGTCCCACCCCCTAATTTTACAGATAAAGAAACTGAGGCCCGGAGAGGTCATAAGAAAAGGATCTGGAAGGGGTCCCAGAGGATTCTAGTCCAAACCTCTCATTTTACAATTAATCTCAGGAGATTAAAGAAAGCATCAGAGACAGAATTTGAATCCAGAACCTTGGTGACTTTGGGTCAGTCAGTTTCCTCTCTGGACCCTGGTTTCCTCACCTGTCAAATGAGGGGGTAGAAGATGAGGCTGTGACCTCTACCATCCCTTCCAGCTCAGAGTCTTGACCTTTTCGGTGACCCAGATGGGTAAACATTGATTGGAAGGTGTTCAATAAAGTGCTTAAGGAGCTTATGCAACATTGGAAAGGCTAGTTCTGTCCTGCTTTCAGAGGATAGAAAGCCATTGATGGTGGCTGCCTGTAAGAAGAAAATGATTCCATTTGGCCGGTATCCAGTAAGCACCTACTGTGTGCAGAGTGCTGCTCTGGACACTGAGAATGGGTACAGAGTTGAAGTAAGACAGTCCCTGATCCTGTGGAGGGAATGGACCAGCAGGGGAGGGTATGGGGGGGATGGGATGGCAGGGGAACTTCTGCAAAAGATGAAGATTGACTTGAGTCTTAAAGGGAGCTGTGGAGGGGAGTGGGGTGAGCGTTCTAGGCATGAGAGACAGCCAGTGTGGAGATGGGAGATAGTGCGCTGTGTGTGAGGAATGCTGGGAGGCCGGTGTAGCAGGATTGCATCGGTGCAATGAGGGCATTGGGTGAGGTGGCCTCTGACCCCTCCGGCTCTGGCTTCATCAGTCCTGCGGTGTGACCCTGAGGGATGCGTAGAATTACCTCCCCACGTTTGTTTCTTTTAGAATATTTTTTCATTTTACTGACCTCTTTGCCTCTATGTGACTTTTATTTCCCAGTCTATCTCTCCCCTCCCGCTTTTCTTACCCATCAAGCCCTCCCTCGTAACAAAGAATCACAAAGAAAGAGGGACGGAAAAAGCAGTTCGGCAAAACCGACCAACACAGCAACTGAGCCCGACAGTATAATGCCTAGGTATTAACAAGGGAGAAGGCTGAGGGAGGGCATTCTAGGTATAGTTCAATGCGGTGAGCATCTATTATGTACCTGCTGTATGTCAGGCGCTGGGGTACAAAGACGATTTTGGGGGTGCCACTAAAATGAGGGGGGTAAATGGGTCAGGAAGGGCTTCACAGAGCAGGTGACTCCTAAACTGAGCCAAGAAGGGAGCCGGAGGTGTGAGTGGGAAGGGAGATCGTTCCAAACCTGGGGCAGGGGCTACACAAAGGCACGAAGGTGGTAGCGGAACAGTGTGAGCAAAGAGACTGAGGCAGTAAAACCTAGAGCAGGTTCCCCAGCCCTGACCTAGAGTGTTTATTGATCACACTGGCTGGAGCATAGTGTATAGCGCGAGGAAAAGTAATAAGGTAAGGTTGGGAAGGTAGTATAGAAGCTCACAGTTTAGGGGCTAGCCCATAGCCGAACAAGGTTCCTTGGCATGGCGTCCCTGACAGACGTTCAGCCTTTGCTCAAGGTTGTCCAGTGGAAGCCCACAAGAGCTCTCGGTTCTTAGACAATTTCTCCTGACATCGAGGCTGAATGAGCCTCTTTGCAACATTGCCCACTGCGCCTGATCTGGCCCTCTGGGGCTTAAAAGAATAAGTCTGATTCCTCTTCTACATGACAACCTTTCAGATTCTTGAAGACAGCTGCCGTTTAGTTTTCTCTTCTCTAGCCTGAATGTCCCTCAGATAGATACAAGGTAATTTTGTATGCGGCTCCTTTGCCAGGCGTCCTTCGGTGGGAACTCAAGACCCTTCACCGTGGATCATCAACAAGTATTCCTTAAGTGCCTATACTCTGCTAGTGCTAGGAATACAAACCCAGGGAATGAAGGGCCATCCTGAGGGTGGTCCAGAATACTTTGGGTTGAGGAGCATTGAAAAGTCTGGAGATCTGAATTTCAAGACATTATTTATTCAGTAGGCAGTAGAGAGCCACCCAGGATTTCTGAGCATGGAGATGTGAGCAGATACATGTGTGCGGGGCAGAAAACTGGGTTTGGGGATGAAGGGGTAGAGTCTCAGAATCTCTGGGTCCCTTCCAGACTCAGCTCAGCTGCCCCCTTCTCCCACCAATTCGTAGTGCCCTCCTTCCCAAAATTACTTCATTATCTTGCATGTTCTCCTTGTACATACTGATTTGTGTGCTTGTTTTCTCCTCCCTGTGAGAGAAGGGACCGTCCCATTCTTGTCCTTGTACCCCCAAGGCCTGGCACACGGTCGGCCCTTAATAAATGCTTATTAATTGATTGCCTTATAGTGAAGTCAATATAGTGCCCTGTGTTTTCCCTCTAGTAACTGTTTTGTGTTTTTTGAGTGGAAGAAAAGGAATGTAAATGGATTAACATGAACTGACGCCCCTTGTTTCTCTTTCCTGGCAGCTTTTCGGAGACTGGGAAGCTCATCTGCGGAGGATCATGAAGATGATAGCTGGGGGTGGCCTGTCTATCACAGGCGCCCATAAAATGTGTGGAGACTATCTGTACAGTGGCCATACAGTCATGTTAACCCTGACTTACTTATTTATCAAAGAGTGTAAGTCCAAAGCTACTCTTCTGTCCATTTGGGTCCTTTTTGAGCTGACTTGACCCACAGTGTGTGCCTGGGAGAATACCCGAGAGGTTAGGGAAAGTCTGAGACTAGTGTCCGGGTTGGATAATGGCTATCCAGTGCTCACTTCCCCATGGCAGGCTTTATCTCTCCGGGCGCCATCCTCTCTCATGCGTGGCGTGGAATTGAGGAATAGATGGGGCAAGCTGACAACAAGACTAATTATTCCTGGGGGCTGCTGCCACGGGAGATGTGGAGAGCAAGCAGACCAAGTCCAACATCAGCTCCTTTTGTGGTTGGAAAAGAGAAAAGACCAGAGACACAGGAAGAGAGGGGCCCGTAGTGCCTGGAAGGAGCGGTCCTAAGTGTCTTCCATGCATGATTAGGCTTTGCTGCTGGGGGCTGCACTGGGTTGAACCTAGTTCTGTCCACACTGAGACTCTCAGATTAGCCCAACACTTGTCTTAGATGTGGCAGACAGGCTATGACCCTAAGATGTGCCGTCATTGCAAGTTGAATTACGCTTTATCCAGCATGACTCCTGACAGCAAAGCCTAATTGTGAATGGAGGATGAGGACGATGAGGGTCGGTCCTTCCAGGTACTAAGGGACAGTGGTAAGCTGGGCTGCTTGCTCTCCTTGGGTACTCACTACCTCTTCTCATATATGAGGAACAGCAAATCAGCCTGATGGCATGGAGCAGAGAGAACATGGCGGAATTCATGGGTGATGAGCCTACAAGTATGTTCCAGGCTTTTCAGTGCCAAATAGAGCAGCTCCTGTTGTATCCTAGAGCTAGCAGGGAGACGTGAAGCTTCTTGAGCCAGGAAGTGAAGTAATCCAATAAAAGCTTTAGGGATATGGACTTATCCACTTCTAGAGGATGGATTTAAGAGGGAGGAGGCAGCTCAGTGAAGAGACCGCTTTGGGGACGGTTGCAGTAACCTAGGTATTTCCTCCTCTGTAACATGGCGGTAGCGATGCTCACGTAGTGCTTTGCACACAATATTCATTCATTCATTCCTGCTTCATGGGGTTACTGGAACATCGATTTAGATCTGGAGGAGACCAGGAAGGTCATCGGGCCCGACCCCTTCATTTTGCACATGAAGGATGTGGCCGGCATGGGAGCTGCTGCTGCGTGGAGGGAGAGGAGAGGAAAGGTGGAGGAGATGTTGAGGCTGCATCACCTTGGCCTGACAGTTCATTGGCTGAAGGGCAGAGGGGGAAGAAGAGTCAGGGACACTGCCTGAGACACAAACCTCGCTTCCTGAGGGATGAGGATGTTCTCAGCACAAACAAGGAGACTTGGGGGAGGAAGGGGACCCCTGGGGACCCCTCTCCACAGCCTTTGATGCCAGAGCAGACAGAGCTGTTTGATATGTGTCGACATCTGCATAAGCACGTGTGCCCAGAGCAGCAGACAGTGATGTCTGTATGGAACATTGGCTCCACAGTGTAGTGAAAGGCAATCCAGTTACTTCCATTGAGGTATGAGGAAAATTAATTAAATGCCCGTGGCCGGGCCTAAATGGAGTCACGGCAGCAATTCTCCTTGTTTGATCAAACCCAGACAGCTATTTAAAGACTGATTATAATGGGTAGCCTGAATGTGCAGCAGGGAAAAATGAAAAGGGGGTTTGATTTTAGGTCCAAGAGACTGGGTTCAAACCCTAGTAAGGTCAGTGCTCCCTTCTCTCCGAGCCCCAATTTCCCCAAATCTATGAAATGTCAATCATTCAATCAGCAAACAATTATTAAGCCCCTAATGTGTGCCAGGCACTTTGCTAAGTACTGGGACAGTGAAACACTTTGTAATATTGTAGGGCCAGGGCTAGAAGGGACCTCAGAGGCTGGCAGATCCACCCCCACGCCCTCAGTTTGTGGAAGAGGAAACTGTTGAACGGGAAATTCTGCAAGGGCAGAATTCAGAGGTTTGCAGGTCTTCTCATCCCAAATCCAGTGATCTTTTCTAATGTTAGCACCAGCAGCAGGGACAGTGATGCTGATAGCTGGCATGTACCTAGCACCGTGAAACGATTTCCATAACTTATCTCCTTAAGTCCTCACAGAAACCCTGGGAGGTTGGTGCTGTTGTTATCCCCATTTTACAGGGGAGGGATCGAGGGCCAGAGAAGTTAAATGCTTGCCCGTGGTCACCACAGTTAGTGAGTGTCTGGGACAGCTTTCGGACTGAGGCCATCCTGATCCAATTCCAGCCCTCTGTCCACTGCACCACCCTGCTGACTAAATAGTTGATCCGTCATATCTGGAGTCTTAATGGGTTTTGTGCTGTGGACCCCTTTGACAGTCTGATGAAGTCTACAAAGCCCTCCTTAGAATAGTATTTTCTTGCCTTCCTTCATAATTGAAGGATGTGCTAAATTTTAGAGACAGTAAAATTAAGATGTAATTTTTTCCCATCCAGTCTGATGGGCCCCCAAAATGCATCTGTAGACTCCTTAGTTGTCCGTGGAAAAATGTTATTTGTCACTCATGTTTTTTAATTTTTATGTTTTTTTTTTTAATTCATGTTTTTAAAAAGCATGAATGACTTTGGTGTCTTTGCATTGGATGGCACTGCCTCTGAGATCCCTTCCAGCTGTAAATCTACAGCCCTAAGATCCCACCAATAATCTCTTTTTGTTCTGAGTTGACGCATCGATAAGCCAGGGGAGGAGGAAGGTTGTGGCCTACTGGGTTTGGGTTCCGTGATTGCTGCTGGCACGAGGCTTAGCTGTGGTGGGACAGTGTTGGGCTGTGTGACCGTGGAGGCTTTCTGCTCGTTCCAGATTCCCCTCGGCGACTGTGGTGGTACCATTGGTTCTGCTGGGTTCTCAGCTTCTCCGGGGTCTTCTGTATCCTCCTGGCACATGAACACTACACTGTGGATGTCGTGGTGGCCTACTACATCACTACCAGACTTTTCTGGTGGTATCACACGATGGCTAATCAGCAAGTAAGTCGTGATTCGCCCCTGTCCCAACCCCTGCTCCTGGTTTAGTGCCCCTTGGGGTTCTTAAGGCCTAGACGACATCCCCCTTAAAAGAGAGTCACAACGAAATGGGAGGCAAGTGGTGTGGAAGAAAGGACACTGGTCTTGGGTTTGGGAGATCTGGATTCGAGACCTAGCTTAGCTGTCTGACCCCCTCATAGTCTCATCTCCTGTCTGGACCCCAGTCTTCTCCAATGGCGTAGTGGAAAGAGTGTTGGCTTTAAAGGTAGATGACGTAGTTTTTTATTCCAGCTCTGGCATCAGCTGGGTGACCTTGGGTGAGCTCTTCCCTTCCTAGGTTCCCTTTTTCCTCTTTTATTAGATGAGAGGGTTGGAGTAGACAGCCAGTGCTTAATAAATGAGTATTCGGTGGTTGATTGCTTCTAGCTCCAACTTCAACTTTCAGGGAAGCTCTGTTGCCTAGAGGGCTGGTGTAATATTTCTGGCCAATCACTGAAAGAATTAATGGAATTTCCTTTGCCTCCTTATGTTTGTCATAGATAGGTTCTGCACATGTGGATCTCAGGATGGGGACTTATAGCTAAGAGTAAGGCCAGGGTGAAACCAGGTCATGCAAGGGATGGGTGAATTGCATTTCTAGACCTGACCACCTCCTTCTTTGTTATTTCAGGTGCTAAAAGAAGCTTCCCAAATGAACCTCCTGGCAAGAGTGTGGTGGTATAAGCCCTTCCAGTACTTTGAAAAGAATGTCCAAGGAATTGTACCTCGATCTTATCACTGGCCTTTCCCCTGGCCTGTGGTCCACCTCAGTAGACAAGTGAAATACAGTCGTTTGGTCAATGATACATGAGGAGCTGTCCAAAGTACTTAGGACTCCACGAGAGAAATCGCCATAAAATCTAGCCTCCCTAATCCTTTGATCTTTCAACAGTTACCTTGACTTAACCTAGTGAGTTACCTGGTCAGCACTGTGATCTTTCTTTTTCTCTCCAAAGGACCTGCGTTGGACAACAATAAAGAGAACTTAACTTATCATGCACTGTATGCATTTCTTGTTGATAGCTTGGGGATTTACATAACCCATGACCATGCTCCTTTGTATATGATGCGGCAGCATCAACATAAGCTTTTATATCCTCAGTTCTGGTCTTTCCAGCCCTGCCTGGAAATAAAGCGTATTATTTTCTTGGGAAAACATACTTTTCATATCTCTTTGCCCCAAAGATTGGGCTGTAAGCCATTTTCTAGCAAACGTCTATATGAAGGTTTCTAAGCACCTGAACGGAATTCCATTCAGAGCTCTTTCGACCTGTTGTGCTGATAGTCAAGTGAAAAAATTTAAAAAAGGTAGACGCGGAAAGGTTTGGTAACTTTTGATTTTGTAAAAATCAGCAGTGATGGTGTCAAAAAAAGTGCAAAAAAAAACCACCAACAAACCACAGATTCTGTTGTAAAGTGATTTTCTAAGTATTTCCTAACTTTATTTTTCAAGATGACTATGAAATCTAAATTTAAAGATTTTTACATGTCAGAGAGAGGAGAGTGAATACTTAAAAGTGCTTCTTGGCAGGAAGATTTGTCCATGTTTCTAGTGCCTTTCTTGTCTTGATTGTATGGTCAGTAGGCGATCTTCAATGTTTTTATTTGAAATAAAAGTATTCCACAAAGCCACGATGATCTGTATACATGACTCAATTATACATGACTAAAATGAATCAAAGTCTCCTTGTGGTGATGAAATTGCTATGACTCGAAGACTAGGGAAGGGACACATTCTTGTGCCTGTACCTGTTCGCCCGCTGTGACCAGGTAACAGAGATGGGTCTTCCTTGAATTCTTTCATTGTCTCTTTGGTAGCTGGATTTTAAAGAGGCCGTAAGAGCAGCCATGAATCCATTCCCTTTTTCTAGGAAGGGTTTGCAAATGATCTAGTTTGAAAACTTGAACGTAGCAAATCAGTATGCCCTTCCTCCTGACCATGCGGTTGGCCAAATAACAACAAAAAGAATGAGAGGTGTGTGTATTTCTTTAAAATATATTTGTGCAGAAACTGCATGTAACTCTAAGTCTCACTCTGGCCAGACACTGGTTTGGGGAGGTATTCTATCCTATCCTTGCCAACGTGCAGAACAAACTAGTTTTTTAAGAATGAAGAAGTCTATATATCCATTCTGTATTTTACGTGCAGCAGAATTCTCTTCTGTAGGGTTTTTTTTTTTTGTGTATTCACAAGGTGATATTTGTATTGTAAAACAATAATGGTGAAGGAAATAAAGGCTTTTAAAAAAAACAGTCTAGTTTGCTCTTTCATTTCTGAAAGTTTCACCTCTTGCAGTGGGAGAGTGACTTCTGATAGGACAGAGGCTACTCCTGACCGTTAAGTGTACCTTTAAAAACTTTTGTTCCTATTTTTTCGAAACTGAAACCATTTTCTAGTAATCTCTGCCCTCCGTATTACAACAATGGAAAACAAACTGGTTAAGAAGCCATCTTGGTACAGTGGCTGAAATCGACAAGTATAAGTGACATTCCTCACATGTTTCCACCACCTCTCTGCTGAGAAGAAAGAGTTGTGTTTCTACATCAATTGCCTGCAACCTGTGGTGTGGCACCGTGGAAAAAATACTGGACTTGGAGTCATGGCACCTGCGCTCCAGTCCCAGCTTGGTCACTTGCTACTTGTGTGACACTGGCCAAATCACTTAACCTCTTTGGGCCTCAGTTTCTTTTTCTGTAAAATGAAGAGTTTGTGCTAAATGACCTCTGATATCTGTTTTAGCACTAAGACCTATGATCTTAAGATTTCAATGCTCTTTTTAAAATGAGGGAAACGTAGTTTGGGGGTTAAAATTGAGGAGCTGGTACTTGAGGAATGTGGTTGTGATTTCAAACCTCCTTTTGTATGTAAAGATGTTGTAGTGAATAGTAGGTAACTAGCTGGCCTCACTGTCAAGAAGTTCTGGGTTAAAGGCTGAGGGACCCTGGGCAAATCCCTTAGTTTTTAAGTGACCCGAGCAAATTTCGACGACTATGTATGAATTGCAGAGAAAGTGCCCATGTATACATTTGCGTGATGGAGGGAGTTTCCTCTTCAGGAATTCCTTACACTAATAAAACCACCCTGGGTTTAGTTTCAAATGAAAAAGTAATGGATCTACTAACGTCTTCCTTGATGACTTATTGAGGTATAGACGCACCTCTGGGTTCTTGAAGTCTTGGCCCACAGAGTATGTGCTCTGGCTGGTCATGCTAAGCTCAGAGGACTTTCAGGATGGGTGGGACCAGTGCTAAACTGCAGGTAAGTTCACTGGCTGCCATCTAAGTTGCAGAGAGTTATGAGGCTCTCAGCCCCCCAGGCCAATGAAGTCATGGATGCTTGATGCATGGAGGTAAGGACATAGAGCAGATAACCAGGTGTGTGTGTGTGTGTGTGTGTGTGTGTGTGTGTGTTGGGGGTGGGGTGGGGTAAAGGGCTTATCCACGGATCTATTTCTACTTCATTCAGGTTTTTTTAAATGAGATTATCTTTTTTTTTTTCTGTCCCCAGTAACCTCCAGCTAATGGGTGATTTTCTGAATCTACAAAAATGATAATAACCACTATGCTCAGCAGAGGCCACTGCTCATGGTCCTCTGTCATGCTTAACTAACTTTCCATATGCATTTGCAATTTGGAATTTATCCAGCTGATTCTCAGGAAAGTAATTGATGTATCTACCCCCGCCACCCCCCCGGCCAGGAACAATTTAGCTTTTCTAATAATTGGTGGAATGGCTTTGGCCTTAAACCACTGATGTGGGAGGACTAGTAAATGGAGTTTTGGAAGGCAAGGAAATAGGCTTTGAAGATGAGGGCCTAGTAAGGGAAGAAGAAAGAATACTTCCTCTTTCCATCGTGGTTTAAGATTCCTGGAGCCCTTTGCTGCTAGAATGTGAGCTCCTTGTGAGTGGAGACCTTGCCCAGTGGTGGGCACGCAACTGGCACTTAATAAATGTGTGCTGATTAGTGGTGCAAGTATTACATTTCTACTTTTTCCATAGGAAAAAGCAAGCTCAGAGCGATGGACTGGCTTGATTAGGGTCGCAGAACTGGTGAATGAAGGTGCCGGTATTAGAACCCAGGTCTCTGCTTGACTTCATTTTGTGTACTTGACTGGTTGTTCTAATGTTAGAACAAAAGGAAACAGAAAGATCCCTCCCTGTGATGGTAGCCTTGACGGAAGCCGGGGAAACAGGAGGGGAAGAGAGGACCAGAGCACGCCAGGCCTGGGGGATAGTCACGTGTACTTGCATTCATACTGCTGTCCAGCCGCTTTGTAGCTTTGGAAATGCAATGAGTGAGTTTTGACTGAGGGGTCTTAGCTTTGCTGCTTTACCCGGAGACAGCTTTGGGTCTGATTCTGCCTGGCCCACAGTAAGTGTTCAGTAAATGCCCGTCGATTTGTTGACTGTACAATCCTGGAAAATCGCCCCGCCTTTCTGTACCACCTCTTCCTCATCTGTAAAATGGGGTTAATAACCCTCGCCCTAAGGTTCGTGGCGAGGAAGGCTCTCAGCCTCACGGGCTCTCAGAAGCTCTTGCTCCCTGGGCTGTGCCTCCTCTCTCTTTGTTGTCCTCAGACCAGCTTTTTTGTTAGAGGTTAGATTTGTTAATGCTGAGAAGCAGAAGACCTTGAGCCTGGGGCTCAGCCGTGTCTAAGCCGTGCTGGCTTCGAAGCCCCCAGCTTTGGGGCTGCCTTTCAGAAGGGCTTGGCAAGCCGGAGCAGCCTCTAGCAGCCTCTTGTGGTGAATGTGGGAACTGCCCGTGAACAGGCCTGCATTGTGGAGGCAGTTTCTCTCAGTCTTGAGTGCGCTCTGGTCATTTCAGAGCCTTGCTGACCTCGAGCGCTCCAGGCAGATAGATGTTGCAGTGGATAGAGTGGTGGGCCTGGAGTCAGGAAGACCTGAGTTCAAATCCAGCCTCCAACACTTACTAGCTGTGTGATCATCCTGGGCAGTCACTTCTGTTTGCCTCAGTTTCCTTGTCTGTAAAATGGGAATCATAAGAGCACCTACCTCAGGGTTGTTGTGACAATCAAATGAGATGATAATTGTAGAGCGCTTAGCTCAATGCCTGGCGTGTCGTGAGCACTATATAAATGTTAGATTATTATCGTTGTTATTATTACTGGGGGGGGGCTATCATGGCAAAGGGGATCAGGTTTGTTTTTGCTCCCAGAAGGCTGAATTAGGAGTGTTGGGCAGACGAGTCCTGATATCAGGAAAACTTTCCTAATGATAAGAGCTGCTCCACAGTGGGACCCTGTGTTGGGGATATCATACAGAGAATTATTCTTCATGTCTGAATTAAGCCAAGTGACTGCTGAGGTCTCCAGCTCTGTGATTCTGTGATAAGTAGAGTGACACCACACTTTGGAGGGCCTTGAATGGAAGCAGAAGTGTTTTAATCTTGACACAATAAGCAATATTTGTCCTAAATGAGGCAGCCGAAGGTTCCCCACCCCTGTAAATGTTCCCAGCATAAAAAGAAAATTGATTGGGAGGAGATGCTACTGCTTCCATAAGAAAAAGTGTTGTTGTCTTCTGCAGACACGTGAAGCCCACGTACTATTAACATGCACAAAGTGTGAATTTACAAACAAACAAAAACTTCCCCCAAATTAGACCTTTGTAGCTAAAATGTCATTTCAACACATGGTGGGTCTGGAGAATCTGGCTTCCTGCAAAGTCGGGCTGTCAGGCTGTCAGAAGTGCTTGAATTCCCCAAGATGCTCTTGATTTAATCACCAATTAAAATCAATCTCAACTTTGAGTTTTCTGAGGAACTAAGAAAACCATTTTCTTTTTGAGATCAAGGAAGGTGCCAACTTGATCCATCTGGGAAGATGTGGATGGACAAGGCAGGAGAGGGTATCAGGCAACTGATTTCTACCTTGGGTTGCTTTGGGAATCTCACAGATGCCTTGAAGATCTCCCCAACCAACCCCCACAGAGAAGTCTCTTCTCCAGGCAAAATAGTCTTTAGCTAAGTCAAAGACTTGAAGCCTGCACCCTCTGGCAGGATTGTGCCGGGTCCTGCTTTTACCCCAGCTGATCATCATATTTTCAGTGTATTTGCACATTAGAAATCAGCAAATGCTGTAAATCAAGAGAACTTACTGTTTTTGAGTGTCTGGACTTAAGAAAGTGATGGGAAAATGTTAATGATGCAGATTAACCTTCAAAGCGTGCCATGATTACACTGTCCTCCCTGTCTTCCCCTCCAGCCAATTGTTAATTGTACTAGCATGTCCTTGGCCTCTGGTGCCCTCTTCTCCAGCCCTCTGTGTGTCCTGACTAGGGCAGAGTACAGCGTGGCCTGCCGAGTCCTGGACACCAGGCCTTTCTTTATGAAGCCCACGATGGTGGTAGGTGGTTGGTTTTTGTCTACTGTGTCACTGTTGATTTCTATTGAGTTTGCATTAATAACTGCTCTTTGATGTTAGTCATTCGGCAAGATCTAAATCCACCTAATAGTACAATTATCAGGTCCACATCTTTTCCCAAGGTTGTCTCGGGTTGTCTCTTAGGCTCTTTACTTGCAATGTTGACTTTTATTTTTTAAAATCTGAATCTGGCATCTTAGATTTGTCCTGATTAAATTCCATTTTATTTCCTTTGACTCTATTCTAACTTGTTAAGACCTTTGTGGATCTGAGCTCTGTCATCCTGTGTTTGTAGCATCTCTGCCTTTGTTCAACTCGTGGAAAACAGACAAAATAGCCTCGGGTCCAGGACAGATCCCTGGGGCACACTGTTAAAGACCTCTCTCCAAGGTGACATTGAACTGTGAATGACTTCCTTTTCTGGTTTTACTCATTCAACAAGATCTAAGTCCACCTAACGGAACCACTCTCTGGTTCCATATCTTTCCATATTATTCACAGGCACAAAATTGCCCAGTGATTTGCTGAAGCCCAAATATGTTTCACCTATAGGACTCCCCTGATTTATTAATCTGCTCACCTAATCAGCAATGTAAATGAGTTAGGTCTGGCCTATCCTCTTCTTGATGAAACCATTCTGGCCCCTCTTGGCTCACTGATTCCCTTTCTGCATGCCCACAAACTGTCACTTTAATGAGCTACTCTAGAACTTTCTAGGAAGAGATGGCAGGCTTCCTGACCAGTAGTTTGTAGACTTCGAATTCTCTTCCCTCAAAGACAGGCTCTGTCTTTTCCTGCTCTGGCAGTACCTCTCCTCTTTTCCTAGATCTTTCAAAGATCAGGACATAGAGGCTACAGACAGTGGCCCACAATCCCATCTACCCCTTCTCTTGTAGCTCAGCTGGGCCTTTTCACTTGAACTGATGGACAGCAGCCAGGTACCCTCTTGCTGTGCTCTAACTTATCTAGGCTGCCCATTCCCTGCTTACAATTCCATCCTTCCTGTCTAAAGTTCATTCCCCTTGCAAAGAAAGCCTAAGCAGGTCAGCCTTCTTGTATCATAGCCAGCAGCAGCATTATCATCATGATAGCAATAATAACTGTCGTTTATATAACGTCTTAAGGTTTGCCGTGCACTTTACGTACTTTATCTCACTGGACCATCGATCATCATTGTCCCATCTTCAACCCCACCCCCACCCCACCCAATGGCCCTGTCCGTTCCTTGATCCTTCTCTTGTCCTCCCACATAACACTAAAAAGAACGAACGAATGAAAAACAAAAAAATAAACCAACAAAGCCTGAACAAGAATTCTCTTTCTAACATGCTTGACCACCTTCAGGGAAGGGAAACCTTGTCCCGGCAGCCCATCGTATTTTTGGATTGTGTGAACAGCTTGAGGGTGTTCCCTGACTCCGAGCCTGATTTTTTCTCTTGAAACTTTCGCCCGTTGCTTGTTTCCGTGTCCTTCAATAAGCAGTCCGTCAGGAGTCCGCCCACGCTGCTCTGGGCAGCCTTTTTCATCGGCCAGTGCCTTGTGTGAACGCTGCAGCCCGACTCTCCGCGTGAGCTGCCCTTTGGCATGGACTTCTGTTTGTATAATTCAAGTGATGCCAAGTGCCGCAGGGCATATACTTGAGCCGCTTGTGTGTCTCTGATCTCGGGAGATTCCCATCCAAAGTACAGGAAATCTAACCCTCTTCTACTTACCCATGAGGAATTAATCATCGTCTTTGCAGTAGACCATTAGCTGCTTTTAATTTCTTAGCTCATCTATTTAAAGTTTGGTTTTTTCCACTTTCATATTTTTTCCCCCAAAGAGCTCACTCTAAGATAATAGCACCGATGTTGTGCAGGCTGCCCACTCTGTCATGCCAGCTGCCTCCCAAAGTTATTAAATGTGGAGCATCCTTAGACTAATCATAAAAATCCTGTCCAGTACCATTCTGCCCCCTTGCCCACCCAGATGTAATTCTGCATCAGAATCTGGACCTGGGTTAGAATAATCAGAGACAGAGCTGCTTTCCCAGGATTCTGCTAGCCGCTGATGTTATATGGAGCCATAGTGGTGTCTGCCAGTATTCATAGAGAATTTGAGGAAGAAGAGGAGAGGAAGCTGGGCCAAGAGGATTCATCCTCAGGCTCACTCTCCATCTTCATGTCATGCGGAATTTGCAGAGTTGAACATTTGTGTTTCTTTGCCCCTTTCTAGAAAGATGTTGACAGCTGCTCTTTGGTATCAGCCCTGCTAGAGCAGCAGGTGGGGTCCTGGCTGAGCTGAGCGCTGCTCATAGACTGAGCAAGGATTGGGTAAGCTGGTCTTCATTCTTCCCTCCTTACTTCAGCTGGGCAGGATGCTGCCCCTTTAACTGAACTACTTCTCGGAAATCATGTTGTCCTCTTCCTCACAAAGGGAGAAGTTGGTATGCAGAGGAAGCCACTCTTGCTGTGGAAGTCAAACTGGGCTGCTGTTTTTTCCAACAAACTCTATTAGTTGGTCCTTTCCCACCAACTCCCCTTTTCCTGTACTTTCTGTCCTTTCCCTTTGTTGTTTATTCTTATTGTTATATGAAGAAATTAGTGGCCACTAACCCTTGTCTTGTGTTTTGTGTCAGTCTGGTGATGGAAAGTGTGAACCTTGGGGAGTTTGGATATAAGCAGAATCCACACCCAGAACTTGTCAAGAGGCCACAGAGTAATCCTTTCTGCCTAATCTTTTTGGTTATTCAGCTGTTATATCCTATCCCTTACTCTATTGAAGGTGGTAAGCAGAAGGAGCAATCAGCAGAGAGAGTAGGAACCCAACAAGAATCAAAGAAATAATCCCCTGTTCCAGAGATTTTTGCCAGCCGATACATTGGGCAGGACTGAGCCCTTCCGTGGCCACCAGGACGGTTGCTTTTGGAATCCTTGGTGGTGCTTCCCTGGGCCATCCCTTATTTCCCCTTCTGACTACTTAGTGGTGGCTGAGAATATTTGTAGGGTAGAGAACTACAACCACCCAATGACATCATCACGTAGATGCTATGATTTACCAAGTCTTTTCATGGAGACTGGTTTGTGCAAAACTCACATGATAGAGAGAAGGCCAAGCCTAGGCTGTCTAATCTCTGCATTTTATTTTACCTGTGGGAAACAAGCCCCCTTCATTCTATATGGAAGGTAACCATAATATAAACCACTTCCGTGGCTTCTGACTGGTTGATGGTACATAAAGCTTGGGTTCCCTGAAAGACAGATTCCCAGACACAGGAACGTCAGGACTCATCAGAGGTCGGGGAAGAATACCAAAGGCATTCGTGTGCCAGCCCCTTCTCCATCATCTTGGGTCCTGGCCACTTGTGTTATAGCCTTCCATAGTTCCCACTTGAATCTATGTTATACTCTGAGCTCTGCTTTCCCTTTTTGAAAGCATAGCAGAATCATTTACCCAATATCTACCAATTCAGAGGCTATTTGTTGTTAAATGTTGAGGAGAGAACAAGAGAGTTCCTCCTCAGCCTTTGAAACTCTTGCCTCAAATCCAAGATAGCAGTGTTCTGGGGTTCTTCCATCCAGCCCATGTACCCCAGGGGCTGTCTGTCTGTTACCCCTTGCTCTTTCCACAAGACCTGTCCACCTCTTGCCAAGCCCACCTTTCCTGGATCTTTTATGCCTCTTTTAAAGTGTGAGCCATAGAATGATAGTTTTAGCAGTGGAAGAGACCTTAGTATCGTCATGGATGAGGTGTTAGAGAATACTTAGGACCTCTGTGTATATTTCCATTGCTTCTCCATGACTCATCATTTGGATTCCTGGGAGCTTACCTCACCTTTTTGTCTTAGGATCACAGATTTCAGTCTGGCAGAGTCCTTAGAAGTCATTTGGTATAATTCTATCTTTTTGCAGGTAAGGAAACTGAAGCCTCAAGAGTTGCCTAAGGTCACCTCACTGGCTGAATCAAGATAAGAACCAGGTCATTTGGTTCCAAGTCCAATATTCTTTCCACTGCACCACACTCGAACCCAGGGTCACTGCCTCATCAGGATGAGGCAGCAGAGGAAAGAATAGAAGGCATACCAGCAACAGTTCCCTTATCCAGAGAGCTTTAATGGTTTATAAGGTGCTCATTTCTGTCCATCTCTGTTTGGTCTTTTTCACTCATGTCTGACTCTTTGTGACCCCATTTGGGGTTTTCTTGGTAAAGATGCTGGAGTGGTTTGATATTTCCTTCCCCAGCTCATTTTACAGATGAGGAAACCGAGGCAAACAGGGTTAAGTGCTTATCTCGGGGCTACCCAGATAGTAAGTGTCTGAGGCTGGATTTGAACTCAAGAAGATGAGTCTTTCTGTCTCCGGGCCTGGCGCTCTGTGCACTATGGTGCCCCCTAGTTGTCTCTCTTCAGCTTTAGTCTAAAGCTAGCATCGTGATTTGTTTTCATGCAATTCATTGCCTCTCTGGCAAAGATTATGGTTTGTCTTGGAGGAGCCCTAAGTCAGAGTCAGCTGGGTTTTTGCAAATGACCGGGCCAGTGTTCGTGATTTTCCTGTCTGTGGTGCTGCTCTCTCAGTGGGGAGAGGAGCGGGTCCTGGTGGCTTGTCAGCTTCCTAGGAAGTCAGAACAATACCCAGTCAGCTTGGAGTAAAACTGGTCAATATTTACCCATGACTGTTTTCTGTGCTACTTACAGGAACAGAGCTTTACAGCTAGGAAGCGACTCAGAGATCATCTAGTTCAATCCTCTCATTTTAGAGATCAGGAAACTGAGTCCTGCTAAGGTTAGGAGATGTAGCCAAGTGATGGAGGTGGCATCCAGATCCATATTTGCCACCCACATAAAACCTAATTTCAGACTAGGAAGAAAATTAACCATGGGGATTTACTCACTGGGAGTGAAATGGAGTGCAGTAACCTTTCTGGCATCTGTCCCTGTCTCCCTATTCTCCTCGCTCACCTGGACTGTTACCCCAAGCTTCTTTCTCATGGGCCTTCCTGGCTTCCAGGATCTCTGCTCTCCTCTGAACAGCTGCCACTATGACTTGGCATGATTTTCCAGGGTCTGCGGTGGAACGGCATCTCTCCAGACTGGATGACACTACTCATTTGTCTCTGCATAATGATGCTGTGATTCTCTGTTTATTTCCCATCAGAGCCTGGTAATAAGGTCAGCAGCAGCACAGGGTCAGTGGATGCCATAGCGGTTTAGTACTCATAGAAGGTGATCTGATTCAAGCCCTTTGTTGTACAGATGAAGAAGCTCGGGCTCAGAGAGGTGAAGAAATTTGCCCAAGGTCACCCACATGCCCTTCCATGTGGAATTCTCATCTTCTAACAACAAATCCAGCAGCCTTTCCTAGTTTGGTTTTATACATGAGGCAATGGAGCCTACAGTCACAAGGTCACAGTTGTGCCTGCTCACTGCTCTACTCTGTCATGAGCATCCCTGACATGCGTCCATAGTCCATGGAGCATCCTTCATCCTTGACTGCTTCTTCTCAAACTTCTTCCATATTCTTACATTCACCAAAACCTGGTCCTGTCCAGAAGATGCTGCATTCCTGGCCACCCTTTCCAGGAATGCTCATTCCATCCCTCATAGCCCTACCACAAGAAGCCAGGAGGACTGGGAAGGTAGACTCCTCCTCTCTCCTTCCCAATGTCTCCATCACTTTAAATCACTTTAAGTTTTACTCTGTCCATTTACACCAGTGGCCTCCAAAGGCTTTTGATCACACATCCCTATCAGTGAAAAACTTTTTTGAGCAGGAATATACAATATATGAATTTGTTATCATATAATATGAATAAAATATTGTTTTTATCATATAAATGATATAAATTATTCTGTAATAGAGAATGTACATAGTGAGGCATAAAATAACAAGGAATTTTAAAAGGATGAGAAAAGAGGGAATGCGAGCAATGTTTTTGAATATGCCTAATTATTAAAAAAATTTTTGTGTACATCCTAGGGGTTAGGGTGGACTTGTGAATGATAATGATTAGTAATTAATTATTTGGTTAGTTTGATCAATATAGTAGCCAAGCAGATGAATTTCTTTTAGATACTTTTTAAAATGGAAAGATATAGAATGTATCAAAGATTGGTCAGAATTGTTGAGGCACAGAATGACTTTTCCACAGAGCTCCATTTCTCTGTGGGTAGATCGACATTCAGGTAGATCAACTTGTTTCTGATTTTGACTCAGGAGAAAGTTTTCCTTTTTTTTATTTTAAATAAGCAATTGGGGTTACTAGTAAATGTCTGAGGCTGGATTTGAACTCAAGTCCTCCTGATGCCAGGGCTGGTTCTCTATCCATTGAACCACCTAGCTGCCCTTGCTTTCCATATACATATATATAAACACACATATATTTATACATACACGCATATATATATACACATATGTACACATATACGCACATATATACATACACGTATACATATATATACTCATAATATCTCCATTCATCTTTATGTACATGGTGCTGCCAAATGGATGATACTGTAATTTTGTTTCCTATTCACAAACCGGACATTTCAGTTGTGTTTTTGTTAGGAATTAAGCCACAAGAAGGTAAGCTTGGATAGATGATAGAGTGTGGAAAGGGGAGTAATGTATGATAATTCTGAAAGGTTGGGGCCAGGTGGAAAAGAGCTTTAGATTCTAACAAGAGGACTTTATCTCTGATTCCAGAGTCAATGGAGAACCACTGAGGTGTGTTGAAAAAAAAAATGGTCAGATCCAAGCTTTAGGAAAATCATTTTGGCAGCTATGTGAAGGATGGATTGGAGTGGGGAGAGACTTGAGACAGAAAAGCCAACCAGAAGGGTATTGAAATAGAGCAGGGGAAAGATGATGAGGATGTGAACTGGGGGCGGTGTAGTTGAAGGAATGGAGAGGAGGGGGTGGATGCAGAGGTGAAGATGGAAATGACAAGAGTTGGCAAATCCCTAGATGTGTGGTGTAAATGGAAGTGAGGAGTTGGTGATGATGGCAAGATTAGGAATGGGGATGATCTGAAAGATGGTGGTGCCCTCAACAGTTGACAGGGAAGCTTCAAGGAGAGGGTGGCTTTTGAGGGGGGAAGATAATATAGCAAGATCTGTGAGGGTGAGTACAGCCCAGGCATTCCTGTTCCTCCTATAGAAGTCTCTCTGTCCCACCCAAAACAAAAAGGATTCGGTGATGCTTTTTGTCCTTGATCACTTTGCCCTAGAAGAGAGCCCACCCTTTGAGAGGGTTCTACTGTAGCCATATGTTGATTTTGGTGTGAGGGGGTAGAGATTCTGGGAAGGAGGGTTTTCCATGGCACCTGTATAACTGTTGTATTTAGGCTATACCTGCTCTGAGAAGGTGACACTTAGTGCAGAAGGGGGCAAGAGAAGTTAAGAGTTTGCACAGTAATGGAGGGAGCAGAGTGAGGAGTGAGGGAGTGTCGGTGGACAATGGATGAAGGGTAGGTGTGGTTGTCTTGGAAACAAACCCTACACTTGGTTATCACCTTAAGGAAAGGATGTGACACATCTTCCCTCTCTCTCATTGGTTAATTGTATATCCCTTGGGATCATACGAAGACCCCACAAAGTTTAAGAACCCCTCTTTGGAGACTATTAATTTATGTCTCACCTTCTCCATAACTCTTTCCCATGGAATTCTGTACCTCTCAATCCTGACCCCTGTCCTGACATATTACACTGATGCTCCATTCACTTCCCAGGTGGTTAACCTCTCTTCTCATATCTTGCATCTCTGTTCCACCTCAGGTACCTACAGGTCACAGTGATGGTCACACCTTAGGTCTTAACCTTACCCCAAACCAAATATCCTACCTTCTAATCACCCTTGCTCTCCCTCTCATCTTTAGTCTCTCATTTATTGGCTCCTCTGTGGGCTGAAAACATTCCCGCCTTTCCCTCATCCTTTGGGGGAGGGGAGGGAAACACCTTTCATTTGACCTTTGCATCCTCTCCAGTCAAGACATCATCTTGTGATGTCACTGGTCCTCTTTGAAATGAAGGACAGACAACAGCATCCCTTCAATCTATTGCCCTTCATCTCTTCTCCCTTTCACAGTCGAAAGAAAGGGGTATGGACTGAAGCTGGGATTCAGTGTGTATAGAGAACTCTGGGGTGAGGACATCCACTTTACTAATACCAGTTGGCACTTTCTCTGTAACTTAATGGTCTTAGGGAAGTTTGAAAGATTGGTCCAGTAGGTGTCAGGTCCTCTTGGTTTCAGGACCATCTCTCTGTCCACTATGCCAGCTGCTTCTTACAAAGAGCTGCCCACCTTGGTTACCTCCCCCTCCCATTTACTTCTTACTCCTTTGCAAGCTGGTTTCTGACTCCCAAGACTTAGGGAAATTAACTTTCTCTATGGTAAACTTGAACCTGAAGCCTTCCACGGTCTGCTTCAGCCATTCATTCTAATCTCATTTCTCATGACTGTCCTTCATGTGCTCAACATTCCGTCCAAACTAGATAACAGGGAAGGCAATAGAGTTGGGGAGGATTCCTACCATTCCATGACCTTGACACGGCAATGCCTGCATCTCTGGATTTCTCCAAGCTGTCCCTATTATTTGGAGGCAACAACATCTACAAAGATAAACAAATAGAATAGAACTGGGAGGGGAGTGCTCTCTTGACCAAGGGAGTTAGGAGAGGGTTGCTGGAACCCTCTGAGAAGTGGCCCCGGGGTTGAGCCTTGAAGAAGTCCAGGGGTTCTAAGAGGTGTAGTTGAGTAGGAGGGGATGTTCCAGGCAGAGGGGACTGAGTTACCCCTCCTCTTATCTCTACCTCCCCTAAGCCTCATGCTCCTCTTTCAAGACTCAGATTGGTGGTCACTTATTCCATGAAACCTTCCTTTATTCACACACTCCTCCCCTCCCTCTGTACGCTGTCCTTTTTCAGAATTCCTTATATGAGCTTATTTGTATACATGCTCTATCTTCCCAAAAGAATAGAAGTAAAAGCTCTATTATCTCTGTCTCTCTGACTGTCTGTCTCTTTCCCTGCCTTTCTATCGAGCCACACATCCCATGTACCACACTCATCCAGCCCACTACAATGTGGCATAGCAAAAGAGCATTGGATTTGGAGAAGGGAACTGGGTTTGAATCCTGCCTCTGCTTTCTCCCTATGTGGTCTTTTGCAAATCACTTGTCTGGTCTCTGAACCTCAGTTTCCTCTAATGAGGGAGTTGGATCAGCCAGCTTATGAGATTCCCTTCCAGCTCTAGATCTATTATCCTGTGACCTCTGAAGTCCCTTGCAGATCTACATCAATCTCCCACGTGACAGAGGAAAGGGTGGGGGGAGAACGGTGTGGGGACCGGCTGGTCCAGCTCGGGAAGCAGCACACAAGTAGTTAAGAAGTGGCCAATCCTTTTCTTCCCTTCCCTTCCCTTCTCTTCCCTGGTTGGTGTCTCCAGCCTCCTAGCAGTTAACCTGCAGCACTCACTCCCTTCTTGGAGAGAGAAGCAGACACTGCTGCTGCGGGACAGCGGGACCACAGAGCTCCTGCCCTGTCGTGGGGCTCCCAGAGGGGGGAGGAGAGGCGCCTGAAGCAGCTGCAGCAGCCTGCCCGCCCGGTACGTAGCCTGCTCTCTGCTTGCTGCTGTTTGCTTTTCTCCCCAGAGAACAACCCCGCGGCTTGTTCATGTTTGCACACAAGGTCCCCTGGCCGTGGAGCAGCAGCAGATGTAGGTGAGCCTACGATTTCTGGTGACAATGAGGGCCAGGGGCTGGGGGAGCTCCTCCCTCTCCTCTCCCCCCAGCTCATTACATCTGCATCTTGGCTTGAATTCTGCCTGAAGGCCAGCACTGTTTGGTGAGGTCGTCTGAATGTCATTATCGTAGCAGCAGCATCCTGAGAGAACTAGTTCTTAGCTAGAAAACTCTTTTTGCATTACATACGCATATACGTACATCAATGTATATCAATGTACTTGCATGAGAGCTGGTAAGCCATAGCGAACCAAGTACTGGGCTTGGAGTCAGAGAGACCTGGCTTCAGGTCCTACTGCTGGCCTATACTGACCGTGTTGCCCTGGGCCAGTCACAACCTCTCAGTGCCCTAGGCTGCTCTCAGGAACCAGAAGTTGCAGGCAGATTACAGATCTGCATCAGTGGAGGGAGTTTTCACACCAGGAGTTCCCCATGCCGATGAAATGACGGATCTGGACCAAGAGTGTTAGGTCCAGACTCAGAGACCCCAGTGGGTCCTTGATCTCATAGATGTCATTGTTCCTTCCAGTGAGCCAGATCCATCCATCCATGCCTGGTCATCTAGTGCCACTCTAGCTCTGCTCTTCCATAAACTCAGTAGAGCAATGAAATATACGTACTCACTGCCACCACCCCATTATCCACAGAGAGCTGGGCTAGAGTCAGAGACTTGGGTTCCAATCCACCCCCTGCCTCTTCCTAGCTATGTGACCCTGACCAGAAAAGTCTCTTCACTTTTTTCAGGCTTAGTCACCTCATTTATAGCACTTACCTCCTCACAGGGTTAAGCAGAACATCCAATGAGATTTTATGTGTGTTTGTCTGTCTGTCTATGTATCTATCTAGGTATCGATCATCTATCTATCTATCCATCCATCCATTTATTTATCCATCTATCATCTATCTATCCATCTATCTGTCTATCCATCCATCCATCTGCCTATCTATGTCTTTGTGTATATAATTATATCTACACATATATATGTATAAACACATATAAGTATATATGTATAAAAGTGCTTTGCAAACCTTAGGATGCTATACATATCCTGGCTATTATTATAATTATTAAGGTTTATTTATTAATTGTCAGGGCCAAGTGGTTAAAATACATTGTTCTATAATTAGGAATATAGCATTCAGATCCTCTGGACTAAGAAAATGAACTTTTTTGAGTTTATCCTATACCTTAGTGAGAGAGAAGTCATCTGGAAGGAGACATTTCCCTTAGACCTGGGAGACTTTAGTCTCTGGCACATTTTCTGGCTGGAAATAACCTTTAGAATTCTGGCTTCTCATCAGAGATTTCACTCAATCATTGTCATCAGGGCCTTGCTGACCCCTCATTATCCCACGATGCTAATTGGGCTCTTTATCCCTACTCTACAAAGGATAAAATGAAGGTCCAGAGGGAAGCAGGAGCTTCCTCAATTCTGGGGCACGTAGGATCTTGGAGGACACTGAGATGGAAGTGGTTTGTCAGAGAGGACCAGCCCTTCCTGATGCTGCAGTCTCTTTTGGCTGGCTGATTGAAAAGGCTAGCTGACTTGTCCCAAGGTCAGTGGCCCTGGCTCTTGGGCTACCTTGAGCTTCATCCGCTGCTTCCCAATTTGGCAGCTGCCTGCCTCCCTACCTGTGGATGGAGGGAACATCTTTTGCCAGGGTTATGTATGGAATGTCCTGAAGACACTCCCCACCCTCAAATCTGCTTTACAGACTGTCTAAAATAGCACCAATTAGAGACTGATTAGTATGAAGGCAACCTCTTTTAAAAGACAAAAACTCCTTGGTAGGATTAAGCAGGTTCTCAGTTATTCATGCCTTAGCGTGAATTAGTTTAAGAAGTTTACTTTCAATGACCACCCACATGTATGCATATATACATAACACACATATGTACTTGTGGGACAGAACCCTTTCCTTACTGTTCGCCTGTGAAGTGGCTAACACAGATGTTAATTCTTACGAGCTTTTAAGTGATAGAAAATGAAAAATTGTCCATGGTTGTACGGGTTAATGGTCATTAGTCCTTCATTCTGGAAGAGGACCAATGACGTGGAGAGGGTGATATCCTGATTTGGATGCGAATTGGATTTAAGTGAGGCAGAGTTGTACAAAGGTATCAGCCTCACTTTCTCCTCCAGAGTCATCAAAGTCCAATGGCAGGACTATAGTCAAGGCGACTGGCGATGGCCCAGGATGCAGTAGGGCATCAGGAAGTGGCTTTCATCCAGGCCTTCCGCTGACTCCAAGGTTAATCTTCTGTTTACTATAAACCTTCTAGCTCAGACCAACCTCTCTGACATGGAACGTGTGGCTCCTGTGATGAACTTCACCTTGGTGGGACGATGCAGCCCGGTGCTGCCTGCTCTCCAAAGAGAGTCCAGCTGACACCTCATCCTTTCACTTGCAGTCCATCCCAATGCTCAGTGTTGTCATTCTCTTCCAATTGGAACCAGTAGATAGATTTTAATGTGAAGACAGGAGAAGGCACCAGGGAAGGAGGTGTAGCAATAAGGCAGTTTATGGGTCATTGCCTCTGTGGAAAACAATCACTGACTGCTGTTTCCCTCTCCTGCCCCTCTACAGAGAGGACAGGAGCTGAAACTAGAAGGAGCCAAGAGGCATACTGAATCAAATGGCCGGTTCCTTCCTTTGTCTGAAGGGGAGACATGGATTTCTGTGAAGTCTTTTGGTTATGGGGGCAGAGACCGAGGGGCTTGGGGATTTCACCTTGATGTCCTTGATTTTGCTGCCAAATTGGTTCTTTTGAGGAGGAAAATCTCTTTGAAATTTTCTCTTTTTCTTTGGCCCTGCATGACCAGAGAATAAAAATCTTGAATCAGTCTTTTTAAAAGCAAGCAAGAAAACCCATTTGTTCCCTTCCCATTATCCACTACTTAGACCTCCTTTCTAGGATCTTGGAAACTGTGCTATATTGGGTAATTGTCATTCTCTTCTTCTTTGCTCTAGTAGAGATGTTTTATTTCTTGGGATTAGCCAGCAAATCAGGATGTTAGCCAGTGGTCTGTATCCAGTCTTGACACTTGCCTATACTAAAGATTGACAGTGCTACTGTGTGAGGCAGCTAGATGAGGCAGCAGATGTTAAACCTGGAGCCAGGAAGATCAGAGTTCAAATCCAGCCTGACACTTACTAGCTTTGTGACCCCGAGCCAGCCACTTCACCTCTGCATACCTCAGTTTCCTCACCTGTAAAATGGGGACAATAATAGCATCGACCTTGCAGGGTTATTATGAGGATCAGATGAGATAATCAATAAATAAACATTTATTAAGCTCCTACTATGTACCAGGCAAGTGCTAGGGAGACAAAACAAGACGAAACATAGTCCTTGCCCTCAAGCAGCTTACAATCTAATGATAGAGTCAAAATTTAGGGATAGAGTATGACATTTAAGGAGGCAGCTAGATATCTCAGTGGATAGAGTGCTGGGCCTGGAGTCAGGAAGACCTGAGTTCAAATCCAGCCTCACACATTTACTGGATATGTGACCCTGGGCAAGTCACTTAACTCTGTTTGCCTCAGTTTCCTCATCTGTAAAATGAGCTGGAGAAGGAAATGGCAAACCTCTCCAGTATCTTTGCCAAGAAAACCCCAAGTGGGGTCATGGAGAGTTGGATACAAATAATTGACTCAACAGCAACAAACAATATTTGGGCAGTTGTTAGTGTTATATTATCATTGTATTAGTCATTGTTGTCTCCTGGCTGTTCCACGAACAGACCCTCCGTCTCTTGGCTCTGGCATTTTCTTTGGCTATTCCCCATGTCTGGAACACTCTCTCTCCTCTGCTTCAACCACTGACCTCCCCGACCTTCTTTAAGTCCCAACTAAAATCCCAGCTTCTATAGGAAGCCTTCCCCACCTCCTCCTAATTGCAAATGCTTTCCTCTGTTAATTATCTCCTATTTGCTTGCTGTGTGCGTATTCGTTGTCTCCCCCGTTAGACTGTAAGCTCCTTAAGGGCAGGGACTGTCTTTTGCCCTTTTGTATCCCTAGTGCTTAGCCCAGTGCCTGGTACATAGTAGGCACTTAATAGATGTTTGTTGCTTTGTTATTATTTAAACGATCCATGATTTTGTGGGGGACACAGCTTGCTATAATCTAGGCCCCATTCAATGGTGTCTGAATATGGCCAAAGAAACTCAGTACTCAACCCACTGTGGTAAAGTGGGTGGCAGAGCACTTTGTCAATGCCGGGGCAGGGCTTTGGATGACAGACACAGAGTTCATCACTAGGTTCCCACTCAAAGCTTTTCCAGCTCAGTAGAATCTTAGGTTCATTGATACGGAGGTGGAAGAGACCTTAGATGATATTGAATCCAAACCCTCATTTTTCAAATAAGGGTGGGGTTGGTTAATATTTTATCAACCAAGTCACCTCATTCAACTTAATGTAAGGAGTAAGATGCCTCATCCATCAGTTTCAGTCATAGGCCTTGGACTAAGAATGAAAAGTCTTTGAAAGCCATTTGATGGAATGAAATATAAGAAGCCTGTTCCAACTGGCTGTGGGATTTCATTACATTGTCTGGGTCTGCCATAATAGCATCAAGATGGCTGGGATTGGAGAACTGCCAAAAGTAGAGCAAGTGTGGCCGACCAGCACATCCTGGGTGAGGAATCACTTGGAGGGGATGGAGAGGCCTCAGCTTTATCCTGGCCAGGCTTCTTTCCCTCATTCTCCTTGTCTTTGGCCAGAGGAGGACCTTGAAAGTTTTAAGGAATCCAGAGGGTGCTGGTCTATCCCATCTTTTTATCAGCATCCTAGCGTCCTTCTGATACAGGGATAGCTGGTGGTAGTGTCTGCACTGGGGGGCCAAAGACAGACTGGGTACAAATTCACCCTACTTGAGGAGGGCTTTTTCAGGAGGACTAACCCTAACCCCATACATAGTAGAAAAGGATTGCGGCAACCAGGGACTGTGACTTTCTCACTTTCTTATGTGTACTCTCTAAGCTGGCGCCCACTCTCCCCAGAACTCAATGTGGACTTAGAGGAGAGGGTATCAGACTTTTTGGGAGGATATTTTGTGTCTCAACTAAATTTACTCTACCTCCTTAGTATATTCCCCTTATTAAAAACCACTTAAGGTCGGCTGACTACATTGATTCTCAACTGTTTATCTTGAGGAAAACACACTGGCCGGGGCTCGAGGCAATGGCATTAGAGAACACGCCCAATTTGTCAGCAACATCCGTGAGGGGGAGCGTCGTCTTGCCCTGGTACCTGATAGCCACCCGCAAGTTGGGAATGAGGTCTCCTAGAGCTTAGATGGGTTACAAATAGAAGAGGAAACTCAGTCTTTCACAGAGGTTAAGTGAAAGGACCTCAGAGGCCATTTCAGAGTCCAACTCCTTTATTTTGCAAATGAGTAAATTGAGGCACAGAGAGTGACATATCCCCAAGCTGGCAGTGTCTAGAGTGGGATTTGAACCCATGTCTACTACTGAGGAAAGATATAGTCCCAGACAAAGCATCATTCCAGCATAAAAATAAATTAACCCTGGGGATCTGCTCACTAGGGGATAGAAAAGTCCCTTGACCATTAGGTCCTTTTGTCTGCTCTTCCTCCATTCTAGTTCTGGCTCGGATACCTTCTGAGCTGGACTCTTATTAGCAGCTTCCTAAGTGGACTCCAGGCTTCCAGTCTCTCCTCTGTGCACTCAACTCTCCACCTTGCTGCTAGTAATCTTCCTACGGCACTGATTTAACCGTCTTCACCTTCCCGCCCAAAAATCTTCACCAGCTCCCTATTCCTTTAGGACAAAAGGAAGTTCTTTGCAGGTGTTATTTAAAGCTCTTCCCAGCATGGCTCCAGCCTGGCTTTCCTGGCTGACTCCGGTAGCCTTGAAGCCTTCTACATTCCAGCCAATGAGCCGACTTGTATTTCCTGAACTCAGTAGTCCATCTTCTGCCTCAGGGACAGCTGCCGGGATGCCCTCCCTGACTGCTCGCCTCTGCTCCTCGGAAGTCTTGGCTAGTGCCCATCAAGGCTCAGCTCAGCTGCTACTTCCTAGACAGGGCTCTCCCTGGTCACGCTGCTATTGGGTGTTCTCTTCCGCCTTCTGATGGTGTCATCACTTACTAGCCATGTGACCCTGGGCAAGGCACTTAACCTCCATGTGCCTCAGTTTCCTCATATGTAAAATGGTGATAATAACAATAGTAACCCTACCCCCCAGGGTTCTTGTGAAGCTCAAATGAGACGATAATTATAAAGCGCTTAGCACATAGTGAACGCTGTATAAATGTTAGCTGTCTTTACTTTTCTGTGTCAATGCTGCACATCTGGGTAGAATGAAATCTTCTTGAGGGCAGAGCCTGCATTTCATGTTTCTTTTTGCACCCCTGCCCCTTAGCATAGTACTTTGCACATAGTAGGAGCTTATTAAGTATTTATTGAATTGGAGGAGGTAGTTTGATACCGTGGAAAGATTCTTGGCCCTGTAGTGAAAAGTCCTGGGTTCAAGTCCTGCTCTTGCTGTGACTTAGGACTCACAGTTCTCTAGGGCCTCGGTTTCTTCCGGGTCTGTGGTCTGATAATGCAGCACATTCTGGAATTGAATTGAGAAAAAATATACAGCAATGCTTTCAACCACTTGTAGACTGTGTGACTTTGGGCAGGCAATTTATGTCTGTTCTGTTTCTCAGCTGTGAATGAGGGCTGGCCCCGGGTGACCTCCCACGTCCCTCCCAGCTCTTTGTTCTCATCCCCTTCTCTGGGATGGCTTGCTTTGTCACAGCCCTTATCAGCTCCCTTCTGTAAACACCGTGTGATTCATCTTGCTCAAGGGTCACGTTTGTCTCTGCTGGCACGTGATTGGAAGGGCAAAGGCTCACTTTGGTCTCTGCCCAGCCAAGTGAAAAGGGCTGGCACTTTCTGCCAGCTCGGGGGCCGACTTGGAAGCAGCTGGTTCAGTGCCCAGCAAAAGGCCTGAAGCCCTGGAGCATTTGTCCAAGAGTCTATCCTGCCACCCCCTTCTGAGTGAAAGGATAGGCAAGCACTCAAAGAACCTGGGATTCTGGCAGGGTGGGATACCCCACTGACCCTCTTACACCACCATCCATCTGGGAGTTAGTGGACAAGACCTGCAGAATTGAAATAGCTCAAAGGAAATGCAGGATGCACACATTCAGAGAATCCGCCCCAAATGTTCACACGGACTCTTTGTGCCCAGTCTGCGGTAGGGCATTCCAAACTTGTATTGGTCTGATCAACCACTCTAACTCAACTCTACTCCTCGTGATGCCATGTTAGTCCTCTTCGAGAACAAAGCACAGCAGCCAGTAGAAGAGAACTAGGCAGTTGCTTAAGAGACATACAGGTTATGAGGTAAGTCTAATGTCAGAATTGGTGTCAGCGACGTGTTAAGGCACAGGTCCTCCCTCTATGCCCCACACTCTTTCCACTATACTATACGTTTCAAAGTACAATATAGTGCACATAACTTAAACCTTTTAAAAAACTCAACCGTGTCTTACATGAATTTCAACGGTCCTAGGGTCAATCAACCAATCAATAAACATTTATTAAGCATCTACTATGTTTCACAACTGTGTGCTAAGCACTGGGGATACAAAAGGAGACAAAAAACAAGTCCCTGCCTTCAAGGAGCTTGCAATCTAATGGTGGAGACAACTGCAAACACACACGTATACAAAGCAAGCTACTGTAGGATAAGTAGGAATTAAGAAGGAGAAAGCATTGGAATTGAGTCAGAGAGAAGGCTTTCAATAGGAGGTAGGATTTTAGTTGGGATGTTACAGAAGCCAAGGAGGTCAGTAGTTGGGAGAGAGGAGGGAGACTGTTCCAGACGTGGGGGGTAGCCAGAAAGAATGCCTGGAGCTGAGAGATGGAATGTCTTGTTCATGGAACAGCCAGGAGACTGGTATCACTGGATTGAAGTGTACATGAGAAGACTGGCAAGGTGGGAGGGGACCAGGTTATGAAGGGCTTTGAATGCCAAACAGAGCATTTTATATTTGATTCTGGAGGCGATAAGGAGCCACTGAAATTTAGTGAGGGAGGGAGGGAGGGGGGAGTGGTCAGAGCGCACTTTAGGAAAATCACGTCAGTAGCAGAGGATGCATTGCAGTAGGAGAGACATGCTGCAGGCAGACCCACCAGTAAGCTATTGCAATAGCCTAAGCATGAGGTGCTGAGGGCCTGCACTAGAATTATAATATCAGTTATTGTACTAGACTGAAAAGTAGCATTTTCCCTTTTTTCCCCCTTGCTACCAGTCAATCAGTGTTCCTGTTTTCAGTTGCCTTTCCTGTGTGATTTCCCCAGTTTCTCTCTGGTTGGTGGCTAATTTTCTGATTTTAGGAATCAAATCACCAAGGTTATGAGATTTGAATGTAAACTGAGAGTCAACAGGCCTGGATTCTTTTTTTTTTCTTTTTCTTCTTTTTTTTTTTTTTACATATATGAGGCAATTGGGGTTAAGTGACTTGCCCAGAGTCACACAGCTAGTGTGTTATGTGTCTGAGGACAGATTTGAACTCAGGCCTTCCTCTCTCCTGGGCTGCTGCTCTATCCACTATGCCACCTAGCTGCCCCAAGCCTGGATTCTTTTACGGAGCATGAGTTTTGGGCATGGGCCTGGTTGTTGTTTGTCCTTTGTTTTCAAAGAGGACCAGTGACATCATGGGGTGATGTCTTGACTCAAGAGTGAATTGGATCTAAGCGAGGCAGAGTCGCACAAAGTCACCAGCCTCACTCTCTCTTCCACAGTCATCAGGACAAGTGGTGATGGCCTGGGATGCAGGCAATGACCTTGGCTTCTGCAGTGGGCTTTGTGATGATTGTTTCAGTGACTCAGAGACGTTTATTGCTTACTTCCTTATGGCTGAGGTTAAAGTTTGTAGATGGAGTTTTGGATAAGTTAGGGTGCTATTATATTTTGAAATACTACTTGGTTTTTGTTTTTAAAGGAAAATGCTTATAAATATCTATTGTCCAAGGGCCAGAGTGCTGGATTTGGGTTTGAAATCTGGATTTGAACTCTGGTTTAGCTGTTTACAACTTCTGTGACTTTGGCCAAGTTCCTTCACCTGTTGGAGCCTCAGTTTCCCTTTCTGTAAAATAAGGGGTCAGGACTGGATGACCACGGCATGGTGGAGTGGGTAGAGATTGGATATTCCAGTCCTAGTTACTAGCTCTGGATGTGGGTGTGGGTTGTGTGTTCATAGGTGTGTGTGTGTGTATGTGCATATACATATATGCACATACATGTATACATGCACACACATACATGTATGTACATGTATATCTTTAGCTTGGGTGGGATAGATGCCTCATCTATCTGAATATGTTATGAAGCCTATTTGCATAGCTCCTTAAGGTTTGCAGTGCATTTGTGTAGAACACTTCATTTGGCCCTCACAGCAAGCTTGTGAGCTAGGTACTATTAGTCAAATACTGTTTGACAGATAGGAAACTTAAGTCAGGGTTTTGCCCAGAGCTACAAAGCTAGGAAGGGTCTGAAGCAGGGTTTGAACTCAGGTCTTCCTGACTCCCAAATCGAGCACTTTGTCCATTGCTGCTCAACACGCCACGTGGAGGTTCCCTGATAACGGCCCTTAACCAATGGAACTGCCATTGCAGAAGCACAAAGCTCTCGGTTCTCATCAAGAGGAGTTCTCCTCTCCCTCTGCCAGCCACGTTCCCCAGTATGCACATTGCTGGGCACGGCCGTCTGAGCTGGGTCGGGACATCTTTGTACCGGGCTCCCCTGTTCCCTGATTTGCCTCCTTTGCTGGAGGGACCATGGGCTCAATGGCAGCCCACTTTCTTTCTGCTTCCCTCCCCTATTTGCTTTGCTCCTGACTGCATCCTGTCATGATGGACTTCTTTATAAGCAGACACAAGCCCTGGATTGAGAATCAGAGTCATGGCTTTGAATCTTGACTCCTCTGTTTCTCAGCTGTGTGACCTTGGACAAGTAACTTGGCCTCCATGGCCTGAGTTTCCTCTTCTGCAGGTGGAGGGGGTTGGCCTCAGTGGCGTCTGAGGGCCCTTTGAGGTCTGGCTGCAATGATCCCGTGGCCTTACAATGCACATGGGGGCTGCTGAGTTGTGGACCTTTGGGCCCAGGGAAAGGGGAAATGTTTCTTTGGAATATTCTGGCTTCGAGTCCCTGCAGTGATGACAAATAGAGCAACAGCCTCCTCTTAGCTCCCCACCCCCCATCCCATCCCAACATCTACCTTTGTAACCTTGTAGAGCAAAGCTGATGAGATTTACTTTTGACAGATGCAATCAATTCTTATCTGTAGGCTTGACAAGGGATAAATTATTGGCAAAGTATTTCCAAACGCTCCCTCCGAAGAAGGTTCTTTCTCACCAAGCTGTTGGTATAGCATATGCTAGCACCATTCTTTTTGGTTTTTAGTCATACACATTTCCTAAATGGTCTTTCTCCTCCCCCCCCCACTCCCATCCCCCGGCCAAATACCTCAGTGGAGAGTGAGCTGGAAATTTGTGGGTAGATTTCTAGGGCTCTCTGTATACATGGTGAGCATGAAGGGAAGTGAAGATGGAAAAGGCCTACTGACTCGCCCTTGGCTGTGGGCTCCCCCTCCTTGGAAAGCTCTCGTCAATCACCTGGCCAGATGACTAGGTCTGATGGAGAGAAGATTCTTCTCAGATACTGGCAAAGGTTCCTTCCAACCCTCACATTCTGGGATTCTGTGAACTGAGATTTTATATGGGAAATGTTACGCAAACCTCAAAGTTATCATATCAGTATGGTATTATTAGCTAGATCACCACAGTACAAATACTCACCTTCAGGCCCTTCAGGTCTGGAGGCCCCTGGGAGGGTTGAGGCCAGAGTTGTGAATAAAATAGAAGAGAGACAGGAGAGCGAAGCAATTGCCCTTTGTAGCTTCCACAGAGTTTCAGGAGGGGAAGGACAGGGACTCTTAGTTGCTAACAATACGTTGAAAGCCCCTTTCTTTTCTAGCAGGACAAAAAGGGCAGGGTATCAGCTCCTGCTTTTCACTACTAAACTTTGAAAATATCTCCTGAAGCAGCTCCAGAGGTTGATGAGATTCAATAAGTGACGGAAAGAAAAACAAAGCAGTCTTCAGAGTCTAAATTAAGGTGTATGGTGCATCAGAAAGAGCTGAATAAGGAGGCAGAGGAACTGAGGTAGAACGTGGCACTCTCCTTCTCTAGCTGCACGACCTTGGGCACATCTGGGTTTAACTCGGCTGGGCCTCCATTCCCCAGTCTGTACGACGAGGAACTTGGATGAGCTGACCTCTGAAATCTCTTCTGGCTTTATCGTTCTATGACCTCTGGGCTCTGCTTTCCTCACTGTAAAAGGAGGCTGTTGTACTAGAAAATGTCTAAGGTCCTTTCCAGCTGTAAACCCATGATTAATAATGAATGAGTTCTGGCCTTGTATCTCAGTTAATCAGGTTTCAAACTCATATTAAAAACTGAAGAAATGAGGTATCTCACTTAATTATTGAATCCAGTCAGGGAGTCTTAGAGTTTAGAGTTTCAAAGGAACTTAGAGGTTCTCTGATTCAGCCCCATTTGTATGGAAGAGAAAATTGGACCCAAAAAGAAATGATTTAACTGCCCAAAGCTATACAAGTATAAGTAGCAGAGGGAGGATTTGAACCCTGGTCTTCTGACTCAGAATCCAACTTTCCTTCTTGGTACCAGGCTGCAGATGAAACACTCAGAAGCTCTTGTATTAAACTCAGTGGGAGGTTCTCCCCACATGTCTTTTTTTGATGCTCATGGACATGACCTTGGGATCTGGAGGGAGAGGCCACCCTCTCAATCTCTAACATGTTCTATCATTTTGGGGAAGGCTCTGAGTGCAGGGACAGGCTCTGTGTCTGTCACCTGAGGACCAGCCTAGCTGAATTCAGCCAAATTCATATTTTGCTATTGTGGTAGTAGATGGCACAGCAGAGAGAATGCTTAACTTAGAGTAGAAGGACCTGAGTGCAAATCCTGCCCTAGAAACTTACCACATGTATGACCCTGGGTGAGTCCTTTAACTTCTCTCAGGCTTGGTTTCCTTATCTGTAAAAGAGGGATAAGAATAGCACCAACCTGACAGAGTTGTGAGGATCAGATGGGATAATGTACATAAAGAGGCTGGCAAAGCCTAAAGCGCTATCAAAATGTGAGCTGGGAGCTGATTGTTTTAGCTACAGCAATTCTCAAAGGTCATCTACCAAGACATAGAGGGGTCACTATCTGCACTGGTGGAGAGAGGCCACACGCTGGCAGAACCATTCCGTAGGTCCTCAAAACGTGGATGTGCCACTAAATCATTTTGAAAATTGGTTGTTTTAAAAATTAAATCTTGAGTGAGTCAAAGGAAATTGATGCCACTAATATTTAACACAAGAAACCTTGGTTAGAGATATCACGAGCCCTGCCAGGCAAAAATGAGAGTTATTCCTTACTACTCTTTTCTCAAGCTAAAGGTTTTGCTCCCTGGTTGCCTCTAATTCAGCCTAGAAGCATTTATCTGGACCATCCTCCCTCCTCATAGAATCCTGAGCATCCTTCTTAGCAAGTTCACCCACCGCCTTTCACATGAAGGCCTCCCTGATCCTCCAGGAACTCCCTCTTAAAATTACTCTGTATTATTTTGTATTTCTTGTGCTTTGTGATTACTGACTTTTGTCTGAGTTGTATACACCCAGGTGAATGTAAGGAAGTGTTCCATTTTTGCCTTCCTGACGCTGACAACTAGTATATGGTGCCTTGTACAAAGTAGGTGTTAATATTTGAATTGAACAGCATTTTAAGGGTCTGCAATGTGTCAGGATCTGTGCTGAGCCCTGGGGATATAAAAATGCAAAGTCTCTACCCCAAGAAGCTTACATTTTATAGCTCACATGGTTATTATGAGCATAAAACGAGACTGTGTATGTAAAAGGGATTTCTAACTGGAAAGTCCTGATTCAAAATCCAGTTCGACAAACATTTACTGAATAGTAGTACGTACAGAAATAGTATGGAAAAAAGTACTTTGCATAAGTATTTTTTTTCTAAATACTCATTCTGAAGAAGGTCGTGCAAGTAAGTTACTGTTAGAATTATTTTATAGACATGGAATTTTTTGGGAGGGATTGAGATCTTGCACTGTTCCCCTAAATTCCTTTACGTTCTGTTGAGTGTTCTTGGCAGTCAGGGAGCAAAGGTGAGAGCTTATTCCTTATATCAACAGGGACCATAGATTGAGTATTTTCTAGAAAAGTCCTAATTTCAAATGAAACCCATGTCAGATCCTGACCTCTCTGTCAGAGAGATCGGGTTTAATCTTGAAAGTCTGCCTCTAATAAATAATCAGCATGACTTTGCTCCCACCCCAGAGTTATCTGTGATACCACTATTCAGTGCATCCTGTCTTCATTTGTTAATTTACAAATTAGGGAAATATTTTCTTATGCTAAGGGGCTTGATGTGAGGGTTGGGAAAGATGCTTACTCTATTTAGTGGATGAGAGTCAAACGTGTGGATTTCTACAAACTCAGAGGTTGCTGTCTCCGGGGTTAGTGGCAAGTGTAAGCACTGGCCCAGGGGTTAGCAATCTTAGATTCTCATCCTTCTGCAGCCTTGGACTTGGTAGATGACATTATGTAAGTCCTGCCTGAAGGTTGGACTGGGACAAAATAAGGCCCTTTGGACTTCCAGGATCTAGGATTCTTTCCATCACTTAATACCTCGGAGCTTCAGTTTCCTCATATGTACAAAACAGCAACAATAGTTCCTATACCAATTTCCTCCCAAGATTGTTCCAAGAATCTTTAAAAATGAGGAGGTAAGATTTGACCTCTAAGGTCCCTTATGGCTCTAAATCTGTGATTCTTTGATATATGGGAAGACACAGAGATGGATCCCACCAGATGAGAAGGAAGGGGTTGCTATCTGTACCAATGGAGGAAATACCACGTGAATTAAACCATGAATCTGTCAATATGTTCTAGTACCCAGGTTCTCATCCAGTGGTTGTTTACAAATTTGACATTTCATATCAGCCTTTCTCATCCGCAAAGGGTCGCACAGCTCTTAAGTGCCTGAGGTGGGATTTGAACTCAGATCTTCCTGACTCTATCCACTGTGCCATCTAGCTCCCTCTGTGTGGTATGTGGTCTTCTATAGCGGCACCCTTCCATCCCTGGGCCACCATTGGAAGTGCGTCTAGCTTTTCAGACCAATCTGAGCTTGTCTTCCCACTCCCCAGCCTTTGAGAAGCCGGAGTCACCTTGGCACCAGGATAAGTCATCCAGGTGGGCTTCAGTGGGCCCATTCTTACATATGAGTGCCCCCAAATGAATGATTCACTCTCTTCATGGATATTACCAAGATGGCCAGATGACCTCAGGACCCCACATTGCTTTCCCCATAGAGATGATGACCTCATTAGGCAGCAGCTTTTGGCCAAGTCCCTCACTGTGAAAAGTCCTTGGACTGTATTGAATGGCCTGGTCTCCCCCTGGCAGTGTGACCATGACTAGCCGTGCTGTGAGAGTGCCTTCATTCGGGGACATTCTTCCAGGGCCACCCATACTGGTCTTCAAGCCAAAAAGCCAATGGAGGGGTTAGGCTAGGGTAGAGGAAGCTAAACAGTGCAGTGGACACAGCACTGGGGGCAGACTCAGGAAGACCTGAATTCAAGTTCCTCTTCAGACACTCACTAGCTGTGTGACCTTGTCCAAGTCACTTAACTTCTGGCTGCCTCAGTTTCCTGATATGTAAAAGTGGGCACAATAATAACACCCATTTCCCATGGTTGTTGTGAAGCTAAAATGAGATAATATTTGTAAAGAGCTCTGCAAACCTTACAATACTGTGTGAGTGCTAGCTGCTTCGGTTGTGCTGCTGTTCTGTTTGACTCCAGAGGGCAGAACCAGGGGTGGTGGGGGAGATTCAAGGAGGCCAGCTTAGGCTGGAGGTCAGGAGCCGCTTCTTAAGCTATGGAGCTCTCCCAAGGTGCACTGGGGGCTGCCAGACCGTTGCGTGGGTGACAGAGGGGACTCCTTCAGTGTCTGGGTTGGACCAGAGGCCTCTGAGGTCCTCCCCCTTCTCCATTTCCATGGTTTTGTGAAGGCCTCTCAGGCTTCATTTGGTTCTAGACTATACACATCTGAGGACTTTTCCCATTGCCTCTTTTTTTTTTTTTTTTGCTAGGCAGAGGGGTTAAGTGACTTGCCCAAAGTTACACAGGTAGTGTGTGTTCTGTGTCCGAGGTAGGATTTGAACTCAGGTCCTCCTGACTCCAGGGCTGGTGCTCTACCCACTGTACCACCCAGCTGCCCCCTCCCATTGCCTTTTGGGCATGTGGGAAGTGTTGGAGAATGGATATCTACATCCAGGATTTCATCAGTGGAGGAAACTCCCCGCACCAGTGCAGGTCAGCATCTCACTTCGGTTCACGATAAGTTTATTAAGCATCTCCTGTATACAAGAGATGGTGCTGGGCACTGGGGTCACAGAGACAAAAATTAAAGAATCCTGTCCTTATGGAGTCTGTATTTTACTGGTGGAAAAGAAAATGTATTCAGATAAACCCAAAACACATATGACAGAGCAATCTTGGGGCAGGGGCCACCCTAACAACTATGGGACTCAAGAAAGACTCCTCTTGGGAGGTAACCCTTGAGCTTATTACCCCTGAGGGGAACTAGGGATTCCAAGAAACACCTGTGAAGAGGGAGAGCACTTCAGGCATGGGGCACAGCCTGGGCAAAGGCCCTGAGGCAGGAGGTAGAAGGATGTGTCCAGGGAACCTCAAGTGGGCCAGTTTGGGCTAAACTTGAAATATGTGAGGGGGTGTAGCAACCTACAGAGAAAGTGAAATTGGAGCCAGACTATGATGGGCTTTAACTACCCATGAAAAGAGTTTGTGTTCAACTCTCCTAGAGATGATAGGGAGCTAAGGAGGCTTCTTGGGCAGTAACAAGGCCAGATGTTCTTCAGTAAAGAAGGAACTAAAGGGAGCTTAGAGCCTTTGAAAGCTGCCTGAGGCACTGAGAGGTTAAGACCCTTCCCCAGGGTCACACAGCCAGACTGTGTCAGGAGCAGGACTTAAACTCAGGTCTTCCAGTCTCCAAAGCTGCACTTTAGCTGTTCCTCCATACCATGCTGCCTCACTCATGCTTATATGTAAAATGGGTGCAGTGGCAACTCTACCACCTACCTCCCAGGGCTGTGGTAGGAGTCCAGTGAGGTTGTGGACCTAACCATTGCATGAATGTTACTCATTATTAGTGGGGTTCGTAAGAAGAACCGGCATGGACCGGGGTGAGGGATCCACCTGAGGACCTTTCCTCTGGATTTTAGCTGGCAAACCTTCAAAACTCCTGGCAAAGAGAAGGAGAGAGTTCCCTCGGCCCGAGATCCTTCCGCAGGTCACCTTCTTAACGAACTACCTGCTAAGTCAGAGTTCTGCCTCTTATCGACTCATCCTTATCTCGCGCTCCTTTCAGACTTAGGACAGTCCAGCCCTGCAGCAAACTGATCTCATTCCCTCTCGAGAGCCCGGACTCCGTGCAGAGGAGCAGCTCCGCCGGAGACCCGCCGCCTGAGTAGTGTGGAATGGGCAGGAGGAGAGCCTTCTAGGAGCCTGCTTCTGGGAATTCTCGGGCTGAGACAGTGTCCTCAGGTGAGGACGCCTGCTGTGCTTGACTAGAGGACGGTGAGGAGGGGATGGAGAGGGTCCTAGTCTGGGCTGGCCCTAAGGAGAGGTCTGGGTTCAAGCCTCGGCTCTGCCACTTATCATCTGTGAGACCTAGGACGCGTCACTCAAGCTTTCTCAGCCTCAGTTTCCTCATCTCTTAAATGGACACAATATTGACCAGTCCCTGCCTCACAGGGCTGCGGGTAGGAAGACATGGATGTAAAGTGCTACACGAATGTGAGCTCAGATTAATTCCGTCTTGAGGAAACACTTGTGTTGGGTTACTTATCCTTTTGGGGGCTCCAGGTTGTCATGTGATCTCTTTGAAGCATCTGACTGTCCTGAGAAGTCAGGACTGTGTCCTGTAAGATTTTAGCATGAGAGGGCAGAATAAATGCCGTATTAGGACCAGGATTCAAATCCTGCCCCTTCCATTTACTGCCTGTTTGGTCTTGGGCAAGTCATTTTGCCTCTTGTGACTCAGTTTTCTCATCTATGAAGCGAGGAGGCTGAACTCGGTCACCTCTAAGGTCCTGCTGCCACCTCCACCCGTCTGACCCTTGCTATGACCTCTCATGTGAGGTCGCACTATGACTGGGACTCCTGAAACAGGGGCAAATCCTAGATGTAGGGCTGTAAGGGCACCTTACGGGGCATTGAGGCCACCTGCCTCATTTTACAGAAAAGGACACTGAGGCCCATAGAGCTTACACGACTTGCCTAGCATCAAGCAGTTAGTGTGTCAGACAGGATTTGAACCCAGGTCTTTCTGACTCCAGGTCCAATTCTCTCTCCACCACATCCCACTGCCTGGGGAAATCCAGCCACCTAGATTTTCTGGGAAACGGCTCTCCCTAATTAAGGAAGAGATAGTTTGGCAATGGAAGCTCTCTAGTGCAGAAACCAGGAGAAGCCTGCATGTTTTCAATGTGGGTTTCCATGTGGGTGGTGGCAGCAGTCACCAATGTTAATGAGAGAGTCCTTCAATGTTTGCCTTAGAGAAAAAAGTGGCAGAACCCAGACGGACCCTGGCTGTGTCTAACCGGGAGTCCAAGGTCTCATCTCCAAGCCTCTGGCTCCACAGTGTTCTGCAGGAGGCTCGGCCATCCCTGGCACTGTCAGCAGTGCTGGCCAATGCAGCAGAGTGTGGGGAACAGGAGGGGTGGGTGTGAAAAGAGCAGGGCTGAAGCAGGGCTGACCATGGGCTCACGCTTGTAGCCCACTTGCTCAAGGAGACCCTTTAGAGCCCCCTCCCAATTTCTGGGTCTCCCCAGGACCACTTGTCCTTTTGAAAAGTGCCCTTTTTGTACGTGGCTTGGGCATCACTATTGCTGGGTATTTTGCATGAAGTTTCATGAAGCCTTGGTGTTTGAATATAAACCAAAATGTGTTCTTTTTCTTCTTGTCTTTCTTGTCTTTGTTTCTCATCTTTCTTTCTTTCTTGTCTTTGTTTCTCATCTTTCTTTCTTTCTTTCTTTCTTTCTTTCTTTCTTTCTTTCTTTCTTTCTTTCTTTCTTTCTTTCTTTCTTTCTTTCTTTCTTTCTCTTCTTCTTCTTCTTCTTCTTCTTCTTCTTCTTCTTCTTCCTTCATTCCTTTCTTTTTCTTTCTTTCTTTCCTCTCTCTCCTCCTCCTCCCTCCATCCCTCCCTTTCTCCCTTCTTTCTTTCTTTAAGTTTTCATCCACAATATGAGTAATATGGAAATATTTCACATGATTACACATATATAACCTATATCAGATTGCTTACCATCTCGGGGAGGATGAAGGGGACAGAGAGAGGGATAGAATTTGGAAGTCAAAGGTTAAAAAAAAAGAACATTAAAACATGTTAATTTGTCTTTTTCCATGTAATTGAGGAAAAATAAAATATTGTTTTAAAAGTTTATAGCCTTGGGGAAACCTGAGATTCTGGATCCAGACATCTAGTACTTATAGACACTATTTTGACAATATAGTCCATACCTATACAACAGAGACAATATCTTGCAATACTTAAAGGGAGTTCTCAGGTTGCCCCTGAGTCTTCTCTAAGCAAAAATCTCCAAGTCCTTTAATTAATCCTCCCAGGATGGAATCAATCAACCAACAAGAATTGATTCTTTTTTTAGGCAATTGGGGTTAAGTGACTTGCCCAAGGTCACACAGCTTAGTAAGTGTCAAGTATTTGGTCTGAGGCTGGATTTGAACTCAGGTCCTCCTGACTTCAGGGCCAGTGCTCTATCCACTGCACCACCTAGCTGCCCCACAACAAGCATTGATTAAACACCTACTATGTCTCCAGCATAGTTCTAGGTGCTGAGAATACAAACACACCCAAAAAGAAGCAGTTTATGCCCCCAAGTATCTTACATTCTATTGGGAGAGACAACAGATAGACATATAAATAAATACAAAGATTCATAACAAAGTAATTTGGAGAAAGATTTTGTTAGGAGCAGGGAGATAAGGAAAAGCCTCTTAAAGTGGGCAGCAATGTACTGAGCTTTGAAGTAAGCCAGGGATTCTAAGGGATAGATGTGAGAAAGGAGAGGATTCTGGGCATAGAGGGTGGCTCCGTGGGAGTCTTGTGCAGAGGCAGGGAGGTGGGAGAATATTGCTTAAAAGGATCAGCAGATGGGCCATTTAGACTCTCTTCTTCATCTTGGTTACCCTTCTTGGGACACACTCTAGCTTGCCAACATCCTTCCTAAATGGAAGTGTCCAGAAGTAAGCACAGTTCTCCAGATGAGGTCTGACTAGGGCAGAGTGCACCAATGCCCTCTGGTGGTCAAGAGATGCTATCTGTTAATTACTATGCAGCACAGACATTGAGCTCTTGGTAGCAATCCCAGTCAATATTCCTCATGCACTACAAGAAACTGCTGGCCTCTGGAAAGAGGTTTTTATGGTGCTGCTGGGATGATGGGGAGACCATCTAAGGGATGGGGAGAGAGAAGGACAGATTCGAACTCCTGTCCATCTCCACTCAGCCTGTAAGTGGGACCAGGAAAGATGGAGTTGTAGTCAACTTGGTCTCTCTTTGGACAGCAAGGACTTAGTTATTAGGCTATGCAGACACTCCTCCCACCTCTGGGCATTTATATAGGCTGTCCTTCATGACTTAAATGTAACCCTTCCTCATCTCTGCCTCTAAGGATTCACAGGTCAGCTCACTTTCATTTTGTGTAGGGATTCTGGGAGCTTTGGGTGGAGGAAAGGAGATGACCGCAGAGCCTCCCGAAAGCCCATAATATCAGATTCTTTTGAAGTGCAGGAGTGAGGTAGAGATGCCCTGCCAATTTGGAGGACAACTCTTTGCCATCGCAGGTGCTCTTAGGTATGCCAGTACCCCTAGAGCTAAAAAGATTACAAGGTGGTGGGCTGACAACAATCCCATGAGACAGGCCCTGTTTTTATTGAATTTAATTTAAATTAAATTAAATTCAACAAACATTTATTAATCAATCATCTGTTCTATGGATGAGAATAAAGCAGTTCTCCCCCGCCCCCACCCCAAAGGAGCTGACATTTCACTGGAGTGGGGTGGGCAGTAGGAGAAATATTCATCAAGCTTGTCACTTACCCACAGTAACAGGTATTTGAACTTACTCAAAGCCCAATACTGTATCTTCCATGACATCAACTCCCATAGTCCCTGGGGATGGAGAATCTTCCTCATTATGTCCACAAAAGAAAGTGCCCTGCAGAGTCCCCTAAGGCCCTGGGCCATTCTGGGTGGGCTTCTGGGACACACACCTCCATACCATCTGTGGCATCCTTATTCCATTTAGTGGTCAAGCATTGATTTGCCTAAACAATGGGATGTGGAGACAATAGAGAACCCATCTTCTTTGTATGTGATTTGATCAAACTAATGATTACTTGGTTAGGACTGAGTACTTAGTGGACCAAAATCATTGGTTCATTGTTTGTGAGAGCCATTTGGCTTCCATTGATACAATTGAGAAGTTAAGTGAAAGTGACCTAGGTGCCTAGGGTATGTGTCTCAGGCAGGACTTGAACCCAGATCTTTGGCTGAGTTCATCTTGCTCATTTTAAAGATGAGGAAACTGAGGCTGAGAAAATATAAATGACTTGCCCAGGGTCATGTAGCTTGTAAATGTCAGATTCTAACTTGGGTTTTCCTAACTCCAAGGTTTCTTGTCTATCCATTACACTATACTGCCTTACTCATGCCTTCACATTAGAAGTAACACCTGTTCTACTGATCTCACTGGGTTTGGTGAAAATATCATGACACATAATGGGTGTATTTGATATATAAATACCACAGCTTGAAGCTTTTGCCCCTACTGGTAAGCTCTCCAATGTATGTCATTGGTCCCAAGGTAGAGTGGAGCTGGATGAATTAGGGCAGATGGATGAACATAAATCCATCCCTAGTGCTAGGAAACACTCTTGGCCCATGACCTCACGATGAAGTCAGTGGCATAGTGAGATGAGTGTGGGATTTGAAATCAGAAGGTGTGGGTCTGAATCCTGGCCCCCGGTTATCAAGTGTGATGTAGGATAAGCTTTGTCACCTCTCTGAACCTCAGTGTCCTCCTTTGTAAAATTGGGTCAGATGTTATCATGGTTAGAGCTTCCTTCAAAGGGTTCCTACGCCCTAACTGATGGAGCAGACTCAGCTGGTTTGGGTTTTGTTTAAGGACACACTGAGGAGACAGGCAGATTAGCTGTCTAGAGCTGGCCCTAAGCAGTCATAGCTACATTGCATACTTCTCCTGGCCTTTTGACATCCTACATTGTGGGGTTATGCTGTTTAGTGATGGGAATTTGCTCTGCACAAGTCAGGACTCCTCTTGGAGATGATGAATTCACAGTCCTTAACTCTCTCTCCCCAATACATACTCATATCCACTTTTGGGAAGGTTGGGATTATGATCCAATCCTAGACCAAGGATTTGGCTTCAGCGGAATCTGGTTCATTCTGAAAAGAGTTTTGTCTACTCTGGCTTCAAATACCAGGCATGTTCCCAGGCTTGAGTGATCTATGAAGGCTGAGACTCTTAGCATGCACATGATTCCACAAATTCCATAATGCCTCAGTTTCCTTAACAGTAAAATGAGGGGGTTGGACATTGAGATAGCCGATATTTAGAGAGCACATTTGAGTTTGCAGCCCAAGTTTGCAACAGATGACATCTGTGTTTGCTTCCAGCTCGAAAGCTGGGATGGGTTGGTCGCATCCTCAGCTCAATGGGCACTTTGCATTTAGATTGGAACTGTATTTATCTTACCTATAGAATTTCTTGTATGTTAGGCAATAGTCAACACATGTTATTAAATGCCTCCTATGTGCCAGGAACTGTGCTGCGTGCTGGTTGTCTCCCCCATTACAATGGGAACTCCTTGAGGGCAGGACCATGTTTTTGCTTTCTTTGCTTGTGCTTAGCACAATGGCTGACACATAGTAAGATCTTACACATGCTTGGTGATTGATTGGCTAATGGACAGACGGCATGATTCAATCCACTAACTTGAGGATGCATCTCCAGTGGGAATCTCAGCCGATTAGGAAGAGGAGTGGGTTTTTGGAGAGGATGTATGTTGATTTTTGGCTGCAATTGACTTTCCTCTTTTGTTATTCCCTCCACGTTCCTGCTGCTATTCTGGAAGACAACAATGGCTAAGCGTACCTTCTCCAGCCTGGAGATCTTCTTAATTTTCCTCCTTTTGATGATGACAGCGATCACGGTGGCCCTGCTCACTCTCCTATTCACCACCAGTGGGATCTCAGAAGACAATAAAGGCAAGTGATATCACTTCTCTAATCTCTTGGGTGGTCCCAAAGCATCAAGCCTTGAAAGACCCATGGAGGTCTGGGAACATGGAATGAGACTGATGCTGACTCACTGGGAGCCCCCAGTGGAATTATCTGGGCAAGACCTGTCTTGGTGGGCAGCAGAGTGGCAGGAGATCTAGCTTTGGGATAGGAGAGCTTGGGTTTCCAATCCCAGCTCTGCTGTTTACTTTTGCGTGACCTTGGGTGAGTCACTACACCTCTTTAGACCTCAGTTTCCTCACCAGTAAAATAAAGGTGTTGGGTAGTGGGGTAGCTGATATTTGGAGAACATGTTTCAGTTTGCTATACCTTAGAATCTCATCTTGAGTCTCTGAGGTAAATGTTACTATCCCATTTTATAGAGGAGGAAATAGTCTCAGAGAAGTAAACTGGTTTTCCCACAGTCACACAGCTGGCAAATGTCAGGGGCAAGATTTGAATCCAAGTGGCAGCTAGGTGGCATAGTGGATAGAGTACCAGCTCTGGAGTCAGGAGGACCCGAGTTCAAATCTGGCCTCAGACACTTACTAGCTGTGTGACCCTGGGCAAGTCATTTAGCCCCATTGCCTCCAAAACAAACAAACAAACAAATGAACAGATTTGAATTCAGGTCTTCCTGACTCCAAGTCCAGGGCTCCATCTGTTGGGTGACACTGCCTCTCACAGATAATGCCCCAGGTCTCTCCCAGCCCCGTCTATGATGTGTAGTGGCCAGAACTCTAGTTTTCTCTGCCTCTAAGGAGTCCTGAGAGTGTCTTTTTCTTCCACATGGCCCGAGTTTTCTGCATAAACAACCTTCAGGTTTTCAAACCTCTGCTCATAAAACCGTGTGAGGTAGACAGACAGCATGGCCTGGAGCTGCCCCAGTGACAATCTCAGCTGGCTAGTAAGAGGCAGGAGTACTTGGAGAACATTGATCTTGGCTTATGGCCCCAACTGGCATCTTCTTTTGGATGTATTAGCATCAGATGAGGAAACCAAGGGTCAGAGAGGGACCACTGACTCTCCCAGAGTCACACACCTTGGCTGGATCAGAAGGAGAATTTGAATGCAAGTCTTTCAAAGCCCAACATTCTTTCCCCTCAGTCAAGCACTTAATAAATGTCTGTGGAATCAAATGGGAGATATGATAATTCCCCCTCTTTATAGAGTGCTTTATGAATGATTTCTTCCCAACAACCTTGCAAAGAGAGCTGTCTCCATTTGGTACAGAGGGAAACTGAGGCTCCAGGTGATTTTTCCAGGGTCCCAGCTGGCAGCCGGCAGAACTCAAATTGAAACTTGAGTCTTCAGTGTGTCTGGTCTTTGTTTCCTGCTGCCTTTCCAGGAGTTAGCTCATCTCTTAAGTGTAAAAGCATCTCCTTTCCCCACCAAGCCCCCTGTCACCCCAAATTTCTTACTACTATTAAGGGCAACTCATCCTCCCCATCACCTGGGCATGTAACCTAGCTGTCATCTTTGACTCCTCAGTACCTCTCACTATCCCCCATATCCAATCTATTGTCAAGTATATGCACATCCCCTTTTCTTCTCTGACACTGCCCTAACCCTGGTGTAGACCCTCATCACCTCACACCTGAATTATTGCAATAGCTGCTGGGGGGGGAAGGGTTCCTGCCTGCCTTAAGTTTCTCCCCACTCCAGTCCATCCTCTAAAATGATTTTCCTAAAGTGGAGGTCCGTCATGTCACACACCATCCTCAACCCCACCCCAGCAACCCAATAAACTCTTTGTTTAGTCATTTTTCAGTGGCATCCAGCTTTTTATGAACCTGTTTTGTGTTTTCTTGGCAGAGATACTGGAGTGATCTGCCATTTCCTTCTCCAGATCATTTTATAGATGAGGAAACTGAGGCAAACAAGGTTAAGTGACTTGCCCTAGGTCACACATCTAGGAAGTCTCTGAGGCTGGATTTGAACTCAGGTCTTCCTGACTCCAGGCCCAGCACTCTATCTACTGTGCCACCTAGTTTCCCATGGTAAACTCTAGTATTTCCCTATTACCTACAGGGTCAAGTGTAAAATCCTCTGACACTGAGAGCTCTTCCCCGGCCCCTTCCTACCTTTCCAGTCTTCTTGTACTTTATTCCCTGCCTTGCACCAATCCATCTACTCTGGCTTCCTCCTTGATGCCCTCTCCATGGCTATCCTCCATGCCTGGAATACTCTTCCTCCTCCCCTCAGCCTCTCGGATTCTCCAATCGACCTTCAGAAGAAAGCCTTTCCCAGTCCTTCTCCCTCAAATTCCAGTTCCTTCTCTCTGACATTACCTTCCACTCAAACCTTTTATGTACATAGTTACTTACATGTTATCTCCAGGCAATCAGTGAGTAAACATTTAAGTACCTTCTATGTGTTAGAAGGGGGCAGCTAGGTGACTCGGTGGATAGTGTGCTGGGCCTAGAGTCAGGCAGACTCATCTTCCTGAGTTCAAATCCAGCCTCAGACACTCACTAGCTGTGTGTCCCTGGGCAAGTCACTTCACCCTGTCTGCCTCCGTTTCTTCATCTGTAAGATGAGCTGGAGAAGGAAATGGAAAAACCACTCCAGTGTCTTTGCCAAGAACTGAGTCTCCTCCCTCCCTCCACGGGGTTACAAAGAGTCAGACATGACTAAAATGACTGAATAACAACAATGTATGCTTGGCACTATATTAATTGCTAGGGATACAAAAAGAAGGTAAAAAAGGCGCTCACAGATGAATGGGGGATACTACAAGCAAGAAAATATATGCAAACAGCCTATTGCCAGGATGAATAGGAAATAAGCCACAAAGGGAAGTGTTAGAATGCAGGAGCTTCTTGGAGAAGGTGGGATTTTAGTTGGGACTGGAAGGAAGTCAGGAAAGCTAGGAGACAGAGATGAGGAGGGAGTGCACGACAGGTGTAGGGGACAGGCAGTGCAAATGCCTGGAGATGGAGTGTCTTGTTTATGGAGCAGGCAGGAGACCAGAGTCATTGGATGGAAGACTACATGTTGGAGAGTAAGGAGAAAGAAGCTTGGAAAGGTAGGAGGGCCAATACCACTACTAGGTTTGTATCCTGAAAGATCAAGGAAAAAGGGAAAAGACTTATATGTACAAAAATATTTATAACAGTTTTTTTTTTTTGTGGTGGCAAAGAGTTGGAAATTGAGGGAAAACCCATCAGTGGGGAATGGCTGAACAAGTTGTGGTATATGATTATGTTGGAATACTATTGTGCTATAAGAAATGATGGGTGGGATGCTTTCAGAAAAACCTGTTAAGACTTACATGAACTGATTCGAAGTGAAGTGAGCAGAACCAGGGAAACACTGTACCCAATAACAGCAATATTGTATTGCTGCAATATGACTTAGCTATTCTCAGCAATACAATGATCTAAGACAATTCCAAAATTATAAAGAGCTTGTTATACAAACAAAATCAGATTTAAATAAATGAAGAAATATTAATTGTTTATGGGTAGACAGGGTTAATATAATAAAAATGACAATTTTCCCTAAACTAATTTATATGTTCAATGCCATCCCAATTAAATTACCCCCAATTTTTTTTTTACTGAATTAGAAAAAAATTAACAAAATTCATTTGGAAGAACAAAAAAATCAAGAATATCAAAGGAACTAATGAAAAAATGTAAAGAAAAGAGGTTTAACAGTACCAAATCTTAAACTATATTATAAGGCAATAATTATCAAAACTATCTGGTATTGGCAAAGAAATAGAAACATAGACCAATGGAATAGAGTAGACAGCAATATAGTGACCTTGTGTTTGATATGTAAAAACTTAAGTTTTGGGGATAAGGATTCATTATTTGGTAAAAATTGTTGGGAAAACTGGAAAGCAGCCTGGTAGACATTGGGTATAGACCAATATCTTACCAAAATATTTACCAAAATAAGATCAAAATGGATACATGACCTAGATATAAAGAGAGATATGACAAGAAAATTTGAAGAACATGGAACATTATTGCCTATCAGACTTATGGATAGGTGAACAATTTATGAATAAATAAGAGGTAGAGAGCAGAGTGAGGTGTAAAATTGATAATTTTGTTTACATTAAATTTAAACATTTTCATACAAATAAAACAAATTGGAGTCAAAATCAGAAGGAAAGCAGAAAATTGGGGGATGAGTTTTTATAGACAGTTTCTCAGATAAAGGTCTCATATCTCAAACATATAAACAACTTTGTCAAATCTATAATAATGTAAGCCATTCCCCAATTGATAAATGGTCAAAGGCTATGAACAGAGAGTTTTCCAATGAAGAAATCAAAACAATTTGTAGTCATGAAAAAATGCTCAAAATCTTTATTGATTAGAGAAATGCAAATTAAAACAACCTTAAGATATTATTTTACCCCTATCAAATTCGCTAAAATGATTGAAGGGGAAAGTGACAAATGTTGGAGAGGATGTGGTAAAATTGGGATGCTAATTCCTTACTTACATGAACTGATCCAACCATTTTGGAGAAAAAGCCAGAATTATATCCAAAGAGTTATTAAACTGCCTATACCTTTTGACCCAGCAATACCACTACTAAGTCTGTTTCCCAAGATGATTAGGGAAAAAGGAAAAGAACTTATGTATCATAAAATATTTATAGCAGCTCTTTTTGTGGTGGCAAAGAATTGGAAACTGAGAGGATGCCCATCCATTGGGGAATGGCTGAACAAGTTGTAGTATGTGACCATGATGGAATACTGCTATGCCATGAGAAATGATGAGCTTGATGGGCTTAGGAAGACGTAGACTTTCAAGAAATGAAGAGTGAAATGAGCAGAACCAAGAGAACATTGTTTACAGTAATGGCAATATTGTGTGAAAGTTTAAGTAAGTCATTTTGGCTATAGCAAACACTCAAATTAACTACAAAGAACCTATGAAGCAAGACACTATCTGCATCCAGAGAAAGAACTGATAAATAGAAGTATGTATAGAATGGTTTTAAACATAAATCAATTAATCTATCTATCTATCTATCTATCTATCTATCTATCTATCTATCTATCTATATCTATTTATGTCTAATGGTAGCCATCTCTAGGGTGGGGCAGGGGAAGAAAAAGAGAAATTTGCATGTTAACTTTATTATATATTTAAAAGGAATAGCAAGTTGTAGGTAATAGATTTGCAGTTTCATGTGCAATCTTTTTTTCTATTCTATTTTACTATGTTATGAAAATGCTTGTTTTATTTCTTAAGTTCAGAATAAAATAAATCAAATTTTAAAAACAGAAAGAAAAATGTAATCCACTTCCAGAGGAAGAACTGATGGAGTCTGAATGCAGATCAATGCATACTTTTTAACTTTATTATTCTTGTTATATTGGTTTGTGTTTTCTTTTGCAGCATGGCAAATATGGAAATACTTTGCATGACTACACAGGTTGTCATCTATATCAAATTTCTTGCCTTCTCAAGGAGGGGGGAGTAGATGGAAGGAGGAAGAAAATTTGAAATTCAAAACAAAAAAACCCCAAATGTTAAAAATGTTTGTTCACATGTAATTAAAAAAAAATAAAAATTAAATATATGAAAAAGGAAAGGTAGGAAGTGGCCAGGTTATGAAAGACTTTGAATACCAAAGACAACATTCTGTATTTGATCCTGGAGGCGATAGAGAGCCAATGGAGTTTATCGAGTAAGTGTGTATGTGTGACATGTTTGGACCTGTGCCTTAGGAAAAGCACTTTAGTGGCAGAATGGAGGATGGACTGGAGAGGAGAGACTGGACACAGGCAGACCCCCAGCAGCTGTGGCCATAGTCCAGGCATGAGAGGATGGGGGGGGCGTGTTAGAGGAGAGAAGGGGCCGTGTTTAAGAGAAATTGCAAAGGTCAAATTGACAGTAGAATGTGACTTCCTTGAAAGCAGTGTGTGTGTGTGTGTGTGTGTCCCTAGTGCTTAGCACAGTCTATCATTCTTGGTAAGCATTTAATAAATGCTCGTTGACTGGCTGACAGACTGCCTGGGTTCCAGTCCTGACTCTGGCACATACTGACTGAGCATCTCAGGCAGCTCCCTGCTTAAAAGTCATTGTTGTTGTTGTTTCTTCGTTCTCAAAGAGGACCATGATATCAGGAATTACAAGTGAATTGGACTTAAGTGAGGCAGGGCTGTGCAAGGTCACCAGCCTCACTTTCTCCTCTGGAGCCATCTGGGTCCAGTGGCCAGATATGGATCAGGATGACTGGAGATGGCCCAGGATGCAGTGGGGAACCTTGGCTTTTTTAGGTCACTGCGCAGGTGGGAGGAAGTTTCTCCCCTCAGAATCCCTCATCTCAGTGGCATCACAGTTCTTCCCTCTACCCACTTTATCAGCCATTGTGTGGAAAGCAATTTGTAAACCTGAGACTGAGATGGGAATATGGGTGTTCCTCAGGAGGAGAGGGGGGGAGGGAGGGAGAGTATAGTACCGAATGTGTTTCAGAGTAGCTCTGAAGGTCTTAGAGATGGGTTGTGGAGAGGGCATGATTGATAGAGAGAGTGAGATGAGTTGGGATTTGGCAGGTTGTTTTCTGCGAAAGTGGAAATTGATTTGCTTTGACAGAGTGGAGGAACTGGAATACTGAACCACAGAAAATGAGTTTAATCAAGTGTGGGATGAAGGAAAAGGGACCATAGAATTAGATATTTAGAACCAAAAGGAACCACCCTCCCCCATTCGTTAATTTTAGGCCCAAGAAAGTGCAATGACTTAGGATCTTAGCTCTAGAGTCAGAAGGGACTTTACAGACTATCTACTCCCATGCCTTCATTTTCTAGGGGAGAAAAGTCAGTCCCTGAGGAGTTCAGTGATTTCACATCGCTCAGGCAGTAAATGATAGAGCCAGCATCTGAACCCAGATTGTCTGACTCCTTGGTACCCTTCTGTTTTCGTAGGGCTTGAGAAATAGTTTCCATCCAAGAAATAAAAGACTTTGCTTAGCTCTGAGTTGGGAAAAGATTACATTGTTAATTGGATGCCTGCAGTTATCACTCACCTGACTGGCTTCAATGTGAGAGGTTGAGTAAAATCATAACTTGTGTGTCTTAAATCCATGAGCCAACCATGGAGAAGGCTTAAATATTGACTCAATGTTCACTGCAGCACGTTCCCTGCAATATCTTGCTCTATATTTATACTCAACAGGCCCCAGTTCTCTTGCCACCCAGGGCCCCACAGCCACCCAAGATTCTTCAACAAACACAGGTCCTCTACCCACCCAACAGCCTCCAGTCACCCATGGTCCTTCAACAACCACCACCAAGGTCCTCCTATATTCCAGAACTTCAGTGGCTACCATATTGGTGTCGGGCGAGCTGACTGCACAGGACAAGTGGCAGACATCCCTTTGGTAAGAATACCCCGTGCTGCTTGCTGACCTCATGCAATGCCTCAGGATCTGACCTTGGTGGAGTTATTCTCCCTATCCCCAGAGATGGGGCACTCCTGAGGCTGAAAAAATTCATTATTCTCTGGCACACTGAGGGATGTCTTTCCAAATTGGGATGGGCTAGTCCTTGAGAGACAGACAGTCTGTCATTGGGCCCAAATTTTCAGCCAAGTTGGACCTGCCAGGCACTTTATTAGAGCTCTCTGTTGAGAGCTCGGGGTCACCTCTAGCAAAGCGTGTAACTGTGTTAGATTCTTTCTACACCAGCACGCAGAACTACCCTTTTCTATCACCTCACTGCGGGCAGATTAATCTCAGAGTCCTAGAGTGGTAGGGACCTCATTGGCCATTGAGTAATGGTCCCGAGTAACGGTCCCGAGTAATAATGAATCATAGCAGTAAAAATAATAACAACGGCTAACATTTATATAGGATTTCAGAGTTTACAAAGTCCTTTATGGATCTCATTCGGTCCTTGTGACCATCCTAGGAGGTAGGTGCCATTATCATTCCCATTTTACAGATGAGGAAACTGAGGATCAGAGCATCCAAGTGACTTGCCTGGGCCACAGAGCTAGTGACCATCTAAGTCAGGATCTGAACTCCAGCCTTACTGACTCTCGGTCCAGTGCTCTCTCCATTGTGAGTCTCCTAGAGCATCCCCGACAGTAACTGGTCATCCAGCTTTTACTTGGGACCTCTGGTGATGGGGATCCCACTACTTCCAGAGACAGCCTATTCTGCACAGGAATAGATCCAGTTGTTACTGTAAAGGTGGGAGAATCTTTTATTCACCAATAATTTCCTTGGAAAGTCAACCTATCATCCACTATCAGGTCAAAATGGCCACAGGACATCAAACAATCAATAAGCATCTGGTAAGAGCCTCCTGTGTGCCAGGTCCTGTGTCTGCCAGGTGCCAGGGACACAAAGACCAAGATGAACAGTCCCTGACCTCAGGAAGTTTACCTTCTATCTGGGTGGGGGCACACGTATATAGAAGAGGGATACAAGATGGCAATGGGGAGGGGCAGGAATCAGGAAAGCCCTCATGTAAAAGATGGTGCTTGACTTGGGTTTTGAAGGCACTCATATCCCCCCAGGGGACTATTAATAATAATAGAAAATCATAGTTGGCATTTTATTAGCACTTTATAGACATGATCTCATTTGACCCCCATAAAAGCCCTGTGAAGTAAGGGCTTTAAATATTCCCCTTTTACAGAGGAATAAACCTGCCTGAGGTTCAGAAAGGTTGAGTGATTTGTGCAGAGTCACACAGCTAGAGGTGTCTGGGATAAGATTCAAAACCGGTTCTTCTTGACTCTAAGTCCAGTGTCCTGTCCGTTATGCCACACTGCCTCTGGGAGGTGAATAGTTTGTCCAGTAGCTTTCTCTCCCTGCTTTTACTTAACTCTCTAAACTACAAAGGCTGTTGGTTATAGCCTGTGCTATAAAGGACCCGGGAATATGGAGTTTGAGAAAACACCATTTGTCAGGGGTAAAAAAGCAGATCCAGGTGACCTGGGCACTGCCCTGGCTACTGTCACATATTTGGAGAGGGGGCTTTGACAGCCGACCTTGTTCTCTCCTGGGTACATTTATGTGGGGGAGCGCACGTACATACACACAATCTATATGAACGATCCCACATATGGATCATTATGAGGGAACTGGTGATGTTTAATCCGGAGAAGAGAAGACATATAAAGCAACATGAGGCAGCTTGACATATTGTACAGAACACTGGGCTTGGAGTTAGGAAGACCTGGGTTCAAATCCCACTTTAGATTCTCACTAGCCGCGTGATCTTGTGAAACTCATGTGAACTTTCTGTTTCTGCATCTGTGAAATGAGGAGGTTGAACCCAGTGGCCTCTGATGTCTCTTCCAGCTTCATGTTCCTAAATATTTGAAAAGCTGCCATAAGAAAGGAGCAGAATTGTTCTACTTGGCTTCGGAAGGCAGAACCAAGAATGATGGTGGGAGATGTAAAGAAGGAGATTTAGAGATTTAGCCTAAAGAAAAACTTCCTAATTAGAGCTGTCTCAAAAAGGCATTCCCCATCACGGCGTCTCCAAGCAGGGACCAGCTTAGCCTTTGTTGGAAATGGGAGATTCATGTTCTGGTGGTTGGGCTGTGTGGTCTCTGGCTCCCATCTAAATCTGGATTCTTGGATTCCCTGGGTCTCTCAGAGGTGGGTAACTTGCTTCTGTTCCTCTCCAGATGGGCTATGCCAGGGCAGGCCAGACAGCTCGCGGGATTCTCACCCGGCTCTACAGCAGGGCTTTTATCCTGGCTGAACCAGATGCCTCGAAGCGAGTGGTGTTCGTCAGCATTGACATTGGCATGGTGTCCCAGCGAGTTAGGCTTGAGGTAAGAAAATGCCTACCCTTCAGGAGAAGAAAAATGAATACATTATTTATTGATAGGATTGCCTTTCAGACTGAGGCTAGACTAGGTTCAGCTATGAGTGGGCATTCTTGGGAACTAGATTTCATGAGACATGAACATGCATAGGTTATCTAATAGGTAACCAAAGGAAGTCTGCTTGTCTATAGCAGGGAAAGGATACTCAGCAAGGAGACAGCATTGGTCCAGGTAGTTGCGGCACCCGCCTCTCCATGCGGAAGCCTCTCTGCTGTGCATGTAGCTTGCATGGCCGTGCGGCATCCACCAAAGCCGAGAGGCTGAGTCCTTACGCGCTAGCCTCTTCTGTGCTTTCAAGAAATGGGGAAGTTGTCCTGATGGCTTGGTCCTGAGCCCTCTGGACCAGGAGGCAAACAAAGTGACCTGCTGGCTCCGTGTGGCCCATAATGCTCCAGAAATGAAGTCTGAACTAGATGAAAATGGAATTGGGGGGCATTTAACAAAAGAAATAAAAATACAATAGAACACAGATGATGTGACTGTGTGGTTTTCTAAGACAATGTACAGCAGTGAGGATACTTGTACAAGGTTAATGCCTCCTTCAGTTTTCTATTTGAGTTCCACGCCCCTGCTCCAGACAACCAAGTCTCAGGAAAACTCCCTTGCCTTTACAAGAAACAAACACGCAAGTCTAACCTCCTAACAAGGGCTCTGGGAGACACTGGTCGTACCGCAGACCCATTGTGAGTGCTTCAGAACGCCGAACCAATCAGTTAGTTAATAAGCATGTTTCAGGTGTCTCTGGCACACCAAACATGGTTCTAAGCTTGGGGATGTAAAAATGGAAGTGAAAGTCTTTGCCTTCAAGTTTATGTTCCAATAAGGGAGACATTTGTCTAAGTCTAAGTATATACATGGTTCATATCACCCAATCAATAAGCAAGTATTAAGCACTAACTGCATGCCAGGCACTATTCTAGATGTGAGGGATACAAAACCAAAAAGAAACAGGTCCTGCCTTGCACATAAAAGGAATGAATCAACTAGAATTCACCAGCAGAGGAAAGGCGCTAGGAGGAAGAGGAAATCAAGAAAGGCTTCTTGCAGAAGGTGAGGTCTCTACTGGGGCTGGGAGGAAGTTAGGGAAGCAGGAGGCAATGATGAGAAGGGAGAGGATTTTAGGCATGAGAAATGCCTGCATTCAGGAGATGGAGGAATGTCGGATTCAGGAGCAACAAGGAGGCGAGAGCCTTCCAAAGTGTGGAATTCCTTCCATCCCGGAGAATTCCAAGAATGTCAGCGATCTCCAACTTTTTTTAAATCTGTTTTTCACCAGACCAGTGATTTCATGGGAAAATCATTCCTTGTGAGGAAATGCCCTTTACCACAGCAGGGCCATAGGCTTAGGGAAGTGTTCAGTCACTCTGCCAGCGTGGCACTGCCAGTATGGGTAAGAAGCAGGACTGGAAGGAGGATTTGTCTTCAGATGCCTCTGATAAGGGAGGCAGCAAGGCAGAGGCAGAGGTGTGGAGAGAGACTTGAGGTGGTTGTGTGTTGATTATAGTTAAGCTTGTGAAGAACATTTAAATGAGGAATGAGACCTACATTCCAGTCTCTGTTCTGTCCCAGAGTGACCATGGGCAAATTCCTTCATCTCTCTTGGTCTCAGTTTCCTTCTCTGCAAAATGATGGGACTGCCTGGATGACCTTTACAGGGAACACAGCTCCACCATCATACGCTTTCCCATCTTACAAGAATGGTTCACCACTCCCCCCCCCCAATTTGGAGCATTTGGGGAATATATGCATAGATTTGGTCAAAAATGCCCCTTGGCAGGAATTTTTCCTCCCCTGGGACCAGTAGGCAGGATAGACTCTGAGCACTGAGTGGATGAGTGAGTATTTGTAAAAAGCGAGTCTGCCACTTGGTACAGGGGACGGAGAACAGTCTTTTGCATACAGTGAAATATGCGAAGAAGAGGAAATTAGTTCCACCCAACACGGAGTAAGCATTTATGCACTGGGCAGGACCCCCGTGCTTTGTACTGGGCTTGTTACAGAGAAGCCGACCCTTAAGGAGTCTGTCCTGCCTGGAGTCACCTTATACGCAGCCTGGTGGAGTCTTGGGAGAAGCTAAGGATTCTAGGAAGGTGACTAGAAGAGGGAATATATTTCAGGCATGAGGGCTAACAGCCAGGACAAAGGTGCAGAGTTGGAGCTGGGAACAGTGAGCAGGCTAATTTGGCAGGAATACTGATGCTTGTGAAATGTCTGGAAAGGTCAGCTGGAGTCACGCTGGGAAGGTTTGTTTATGTCAAGGTAAAGAGAAGATAGGGATACCATAGGGAGCTATCTTATCTGACTTCCTTCTTTTAAAGAGAAGAAAATGGAGATTTCTTCCAGGTTGGACTGTTCACCTGTGACCTTGAACTCAGGTCTTTTCTCTCCAAGCCTAGTGATATGACTCCAAGTCCTTTCAGTCCAATGGGTTCACACTCAACCTGGAACATTAGGGCAAGCCTTGCTATCCTTGGTCAAAGTCCTGTGCTCACAAGGAGTCCTTTCTCAGTCTATCTCCTAAAGCATAAACCGTTCATTAGTTATATAATCATCCTTATAAAGAATTTTGCAGCTTTGGGACTCTTGGCAAAAAGTCTACCTCAAGCTGTTGAACTGCATTAATATAAAGAAAATGTTCCTCATGCATGATGCCGAGTTTGGAGTGAACAGCGAAATATTTCAATACCTGAAAGGACTGAAATTGAAAAACAAAGAAATAGAAAATAATCACTGGCTACTTTGCTCTCTTATTTCATGAACCTGGGATTGGCATGTCTAGAGCCCTCTTTTTGGGGACTGGTGAATTCCCAGTTCTCCTGGATTTTTAATTTCTCCGGTTAACTTTTTCCAAAATTTTCTATACCTGACAAACTTACTTTTGCTTACAAGTCACCTTTATTCCAGAAGTTACAGCTTATTAAAACATTTCCCTGGTGTGTTTTTGGCCTTTTTGTTATGTTTTTGTTGTTTGTCCAACCATCCATCTGTCCTTCCATACATCCATTCATCCATCCATCCATGAATCCATACATCCATTCATGCATCCATCCATCCATTCAGCCTTCTATCCAATCATCCATCCATTTGTAATGCTTAACTCTTTGAATGGTCAAAAAGGTATACACTTGGCACCACTTTCTGGGCCTTATATGGTTTAAAATTATTCTAGAAAAACCAAGTTCCAACATTAACCCGTGGCATCATCTTACCCTGGCAAAATGTAAACTCCTTGAGGGTGAGGAATCCCTCATTGACTTTTATCCTTGAGGTCCAACACAGAGCCTGGTCACAGTAGGTGTTTAATAAATGCTTGCTGATTGATTGAATGCCCATTGGTTTTGGAGTCAGAGAACCAGGTTCAAATCCTCCTCTGATATTTATGGTGTGACTTTGAGAAGGTTACTTGATCTCTTCAAGCATGGTCGCACTCTTCCCCTTTCTTTCCTTCCAAGCTAATGTCGCTAATACTAACTTACTAATGTAAACTCTCTGAAGATTTATGAAGACCTTTCTGCACAATTCAGGCCAGAATGATGGCATGGCATTGGAGTTTCTGAGCTGGAAGGGACCTCCGAGGCTCTCTAATCTAAACCTTCCATTTTATAACTGAGGTCAAGAATGGTAAATTGATTTTCTGAAGGATAAACAGGCAGTGAAATAGGATTCAAGCCCAGGGCCTCAGACTCCAAATCCAGCTGTCCTTCAATTCAATTCAACAAACATTTTAAAAGCATTTATTTGAGGTAATATATTATTGTTTTAAAGCATTAAAAGCATATTATTATTAAAACATTATTTGAAGCATATATGAAGAAACAGATGTAATATTACAATTGTTAGGGCTCTGGAGGTAGAGTCAGGAAGACCTGGGGTTGAACCCTGTCTCAGACACTTACTGACTGTGTAATCTGGAATCACTTAACCTTTGTAAGCCTCGGTTTCCCCATCTGTAAAAAGAAAAGGTTGGACTTCGTGACCTCTTCAGTTCTTCCGGTTCTAAATCTACAATCCCACATATACAGTGCTGGGGATACGAGACAAATAAGAGTGATCCTTACACACAAGAAGACTCTCCTCTAGGGGGTGGGGCATCTGGCTGAGTATGCGCCCTCAGAGTCGGCAGGAGTTTCTGCCACCATAAATCTTCTGGATTCTTCAGACTTGAGCGTGCCTGACTAGCTCAGCCATCCCCTGAGATGGGACCATGACTATTCTGCAGGACCAGGTCTCTGTGGTGTTTTCAGTGGCACAGTACAGACTAGAGGTGGGAGGATCGGTCTGTGCTTCTGCCAGCTGCTGCTGAGTCCCAGGGGACAGCCAGGGCAGCTACAGCCTCAGACCCATTTGCGATCCTCTCAGCGGGGCTGAGACTCTCCTCTACAACATCTTGGTTATTGTGCCTAACGCAGCTAGACCTCTCCTGCCTGCACCAGGATGATTTCTACCCTAACTTGTTGGGTTTTTAAATCTGTTTTTTTTTGGCTAGGTAATGGGGTTAAGTGACTTGCCCAGGTCACACAGCTAGTGAGTGTCATGTTCCTGAGGCGGGATTTGAACTCAGGACCTCCTGACTCCAAGGCCGGAGCTTTTCCACTGCACCGCTTAGCTGCCCTGAGGGTTTTCAGATCTTTTTGAGTATGAATGCCCAAGGGGACTTCAATAAATTGGACTGGCTGGTTGACTGATTAAAAGTCTGGCCATGGAGAGGTATGGTGGTGTAGTAGAAAGAGCCTTTGTCTGGGAGTCTGAAGACCTGGGCACCAGTCCTGACCCCAGTGACCTTGGGCAAGTCACTTAATTGTCTGATGCCAGAATTTCCTTATCTGGAAAAATGGGATCCTCTGGCTCCCAGGATTATGTGAGGAAAGCACTCTGTCAACCTGAAAGCTCCTGGAGAGAGGAGCCTCCAGGATTGTCTTCTGAGTCCTGCACCTCCAGGCTCAGTGACTTCAGGAACCTCGTCCCCTTTGTGTATAGGACTGAATGCCAGCAGGAGCCATCCCCTGAAGGGCTGGGTAGCCTGGCAAAGGGAAAGGAGGCGTTCTTCCGGATTTTGAGTTTTGGGGGTGAAGAATGTAAACTTTAATCTCCTCCCCCAACTGTTCATTAGTGATATGTCCCTGTTGTGGCTTGGATTTTCCGTGAAGGTGCTGAGCAGGCTGCAGAGTCAATATGGCGACCTGTACACGCAGGAGAACGTGGTTCTGAGCGGCACTCACACGCACTCGGGGCCTGCCGGCTATTTCCAGTACACCATCTTTGTGCTTTCCAGTGGAGGATTTAGCAGAAGGACTTTTGAGTTCATTGTGGATGGCATCGTGAAGGTAGGTGAAGAACTTCTGGAGTCAGCCCCAGCCTGGGTCCTCCCCTTCCTAGGCTTTAAGCCAAAGGCGGCTGCTGATCTGTATAGGGAGAGAGATGTTTCCACGTTGGAAACTCCCCACACTGATGAAATCACAGACCCATCCCCGAAGTGGGGGGAGGGGATAGGGAAGCCGAGAGATGACCTCGGCCAGCTTCCTTGTCTTCTAGACAAGGTGCCATGCCTAGGGCGACAAATCTAACAAGTGACAGAGCAGGATCAGGACCCTGGTCCTCTGCCTCCGACTCGGATGCCTGTTACCTGCTCCTGCTGTCTGTGTTTGGGGTAGTGGGGTGAAGGTAGGGCTGGAGGTAGGGGAGGAGGATGACTTACTTGTTAGACCCGAGCTTGACTTGGAGGCTTCAGCTAAGTTAAAGTACAGATACGTGCTCTGAGGTCGTTCTTTGCCTTGTAAACAGATAAAGCAGAGTCCAGGTCCAAAGGGCAGGAAGCAACAAGCATTTTCTAAATACTCACTAGAGCTAGGTGGCTTGGTGGGTAAAGCACTGGGCCTGGAGTCAGGAAGACCCGAGTTCAAATCTGGCCTCAGACACTTCCTAGCTGTGTGACTCTGGACAAGTCACTTCACCTCTGTTTGCCTTAATCCACTGGAGAAGGAAATGGCAGACCACTCCGGTCTCTTTGCCAAGAAACCCCATGGGCAGTGTAGGTGTGCTATGGCCCATGGGGTCACGAGGAATTGAACGTGACTGGGTAATGACCGGGTGCCAAGCGTGGCACTTGCTGGGAACACAAATCCACGTGGAAGGAGCTTAGGGAAAGCTGACCCATGGAGGGAGCTGAGAGAGGGGAGCGGGGGCCTGGTGGATGGCCTGGAGAGGGAGGAAGGAGTGAGTCCTGGGTCCTTCCTTCTGAACTGGCCGGGAAGGCTCCCGTCCTCCCTCCTGGGTGATGGCAGCTAGTCTGTAGACAGCAGTCCTTTCCCCACTTCCTGCCCTCCACCCAGCTTCTGAAAACCAGGGCTGGGCACTTCTGTGGGGTGAGAGGGGATAGTGAAGGACCCCCAGATTCTCAGAATTGCCAGAGGCCTCAGAGGAATGAGATCCAGATCAAGCATTGGAAGAGGCATCGGAAGCCATCTAGCCCAAACCCTCTTATTTTCAGAGGAACAAATCGAGGTTGGGAGTGTGACTTAGCCAAGGTCACACAGCTAGTGTTAGTGATAGGGTTTGAGCCTAGGACAGCACGACTGCAAGTCTAGCTGTTGTTGTCTGTCCTTTGTTCTCAAGCAGGACCGTGATGTCAGGGAGGTGATGCCACGACATGCGAGTGAATTGGGTTTAAGTGAGGCAGGGCTGTGCAGAGTCACCAGCCTCGCTTTGTCCTCTGGAGCCATCTGGGTCCAGAGACAAGATACAGATCAGGACGACTGGAGATGGCGCTGGATGCAGGGGGAGACCTTGGCCTTTTCGAGCTAAGGTTTTTCACAGCAACGCCCATTCAGTGATTAAGGCTAGGAAAGAAATGAGGCAAAGAGTGGCCTCTTTTACCTAGTCATAGCACACTATTAGGAGCTACCTTTTCTGGGCATGTAATCCAGAAATCCCTTCTCTACTAGCCCTGACAAATGGCCTTCAGCTTCTGCTCCAAGACTTCCAATGATGGGGAACTCACCCCCAACGGAGCCAATCCCTTCCATCTGTGAATGGCTCCTGTTGTCATTGAGAGGCAAGTTAGTATGTTGGATGGAGAGCTGACCCAAAAATCTGGAAGGTCTAGGTTCAAATCCCACCTCCGACCCCTACTGGCTAAGTGACCCTGGACCATCCACTCATCCACTCGCTGTTCTAAGCAATTCTAAGACAAGAAATTGCAGTTCCGACCTACACTGGCAGTTCCTGATACCAATGAAAGCACAGCCCAGGCCATGTCCCTATCTCATTCTTAGGAAACTCTTAAATGAGTCAAATCTGCCTCACTGTACCTTCTACTCTTTGCTCATGACTCCGGCCTTGGAACCCAATTAGAGCAAGTTTCATTCATTGTTCTTCCCCCCCGACAGCCCTCCAGGTCCTCAGGCACAGCCGCCATCTTCCTCTGCAGCTTCTCCCTGCTAGGCTCCACAATCCCAGTTTGTTTCAAGGCTCCTGTGGTTCCATTTCCAGTTCTTCACCACCTTTCACCAAAGGCTGGACGACCTCTTGGGAATAGCGTAGAGTTAATTCTGCTCTGATACAGTTTGGGTAACAGGGCTCCTGGGGTCCCTTTAATAATGATGATAATGGTGATAACAATAGCTAGTATTTACACAGTGCCTTCTAGTTTGCAGAAGCACTTTATCCTTGTTATCTCATTGAATCCTCACAACCACCCTGGGAAGGAGGTGCTATTTATTATCCCTATTTTACAGTTGAAGAAAAAGAGGAGAATAGAAGTTAAGGGATTTGCCCAAGGTCACATAGCTAGTAAGTGTCTGAGGCTGGATTTGAACTCAAGTCTTCCTGATTCCAGACCCAGAATGTACTGTGCCAGTAAGCTTCTTTATCATAGGCTTTCCTTACCATTACAAATATGATGGCTGGGTGATTAGAAAAAAAAAACTCTCTGATATCTTCATTGGATTTTAACTTCTTACCTCTGAGGGCTCCATTCTGATGATGTAATGCCATCTTATCAGCTGCTGCAGGAAGACTCAGTAAAGCCACATCATGTTTCAGAGATAGATGGAAAGATAGGCAGATGGAAAGATGGATAGCCAGATAGATGGAAGGATAGATAGGTAGATGGATGGATAGATAGGATAGATGGAAAGATAGGTGATAGGTGGTGGAGAAAGACAGAGAGATGGGGGGATATCGAGTGAATGTTATGTAAGAGCTTAGTATATGCCAGGCACTATGTTAAGCACCGAAGATGAAAATACAAGCAAGCGAGACAGTCTCTACACTTGAGGAGTTTAGTTCTTATTGGAAAATATAACATCTGAAGTGAGGCTAGGAGCGTGGGGGTGTGTGTGCTTGCATGTGTGTGCATGTGTGTGTGTGCACGCGCGTGTGTGTCTACTTGTGTGCGTGCGTGTGTCTGCTTGTGCATGTGTGTGCATGCACACGTGTGTGTCTGCTTGTGTGTGTGTGCACGTACATGTGTGTGCTTGTGTGTGTGTGTGTGTGTGTGTGTGTGCATGGGCATGCCTGTGGCAGGATGGCAGCTTGTTCTAGAGTCAGGTCCTGAGGCTGAATAACCTAATTATCCAGGTTATTCTCACGGTCATGCCTCATTTTTGAGGATGTTTGGTGTCCAATGGCTAGCGCTTTTCAACTTTTACATATTGACATAAACAATGGTTAACTCTTGTATAAGATAGGTTCCCAGTCCCTTCCTCAGTACTTCACATCTTTGTGGCCCTGGGCAAGTCACTTTATCTTGCTGAGTCTCAGTTTCCTGATCTAGAAAATGCAGAGATTCCTACTTGTAGTCCCAGCCTCCAGGATTGTTATGAAGGCAGTACTTGGTCTTGCATAAAGAGAACTGCTTTAGCATCAGAGGATCTGGGTTGGAGATGTCCAGCTCTGCAGCTAATTAGCTGTGTGACCTTGGTGGGGTTACTTAATGCCCTCTTGTCCTCAGTTTCCTCATCTGTAAAATGGAGGCAGCAGACCTACCCTGTTTCCCCCTCCTCTGTTCTGGAAGCAAAGTATGTTGTTGCAAACCTTAAAGTGCTATGGAAATGTGAGTTATGATTATTTTTCCATTGTTGCTAACACAATTCTTTTCCTTTACATCCTCAGAGCATTGATATGGCACATAGAAATTTGAAACCAGGCAAGATCTTTGTCAATAAGGGAAATGTGGAAGGTGCCCAGATCAACCGGAGTCCTTACTCTTACTTGCAGAATCCACTCTCTGAGAGAGACAGGTGAGGTGGAAAATGTGGAAACTAGAATAATTAAAAACAAACAAATAAACAAACCTCCCACCGCATAATAAGCACTTTGTTGACTCTAGCATAACATGTAGCTTCCTCTGTTTGGCTTTTAAAGCTCTGCATACTCTGGCTCCACTTTATCTTTCCAGCCTCAGTGCGCATCTCTCCAGTCTCTGCACTCTGTAATCCAGTCAAACTGGCTTTCTCTCTCTTCCATACGATACTTCTTTGCTCAGGCCATCTCCCATGCCTGGAATACGCTCTCTCTCCACCTCTTTCTCACAGAGTCAATCTCCTTTTCAGGACTCAAGTCAAGCCCTATCTTCTACACCAGCTGTAGCAATGACATCAGGAGACAGTGTTCCTCTGCTGCTAGGGACATTAATGCCATGGCTCTTCATCATAACTCTTGTAGTGAGATCTTCAGAAGCGCAATGGTCAACACATAACATTCATCCCTTTTAGGCAGGGAAAGTCCAACTCTGGACCACTAAGTTCTAGCAGAGGGACTGGCTGAGCTGACCGTTTACTCTGTTTTACTGACTAGGTATTCTGCCAACACAGACAAGGAAATGTTGGTCCTGAAGATGGTGGATCTGAATGGAGAAGACCTAGGGCTGATCAGGTACTCGTTAGAAAATGAAACAGAGTTAAATTTGAAAGATCATCCTTCTTTGCAAAATGAAACATGTGCGATAGTCTCTTGGTGCCTAGGATCCAGCCAAACGGGTAGACCATTGAGGTCAACTCTCCATCTCTCTAAAAAAATAAAAAAACCCCCTTAAGCTATATGTATTCTCCTTTTTTTCTCCTCCCTCTCCTCGTCTTTCTTAGCACTACTTTCCTCCTCTCTCCTCCTCTCTCCTCTCCTCTCTCCAGTTCTTTCCTCTTCCCTCTTTTCTCCTCCCCTCTTCTGTTCTCTTTTCTCTTCCCTCCCCCCTCCTGTTTCCCTCCCTTTTCTTTTCCTTCCCTTCCATTTGTTCTTTTTCTTCCTCTCTCCTTCATGTTGTCATTTCCCCCCTTCCTTTCTCTCTCCCTTCCTTTTTTCTCATGATGTTCAGTGAACATAGAACACAAACTTACCTCTATTTCAGATAAAAGTGAAGAGATGCCATTGAAAGGAAACAAGGAACCTGACCCATGCTTCTGTCATAGACCAACTGGACACAGTTGGGTTCTTGAAGCTTTCCAACAGCTAAGGCAAAAAAGGGAGATGCATATTGTTACGTTGTTTTTGCTTTCTGGTAAAATAAAAGCACACACATTTATGTGGGGGGGAAACCTTTTTTTCTCCTGAATGAACAAGCATTTATTAAGTACCTGCTGTGTGCCTCGTCTGAAGAATATTGCTTTTAAAAAAATGGGCCCTTGTCCTGAGGAGGAGCTTGGTGTCACTAAAATCACTGTGCAGTTTCCCAAAGGCTACCTGACTCCTCTCTTCCTCCTCTTCCTCCATTCCCGGGCCCAGCTCGTTGTCCATTTGCAACATCTGTCTGACATCTGGTCAAATGAGAAAATACATGGATAGGAAGTGCTTTGCCAGCCCTAAGGAGCTAGGGAATTGTTAGTTATTATTCTCATTGTTATTGGCTACACATACTGAAAGATCCTCTCTAGGGCTTCACCTTCCAACTGCACATCAAATTTTTCAAAATAATAATTATGTTATCTCACCTTCCTATATTACTCAGCAATTTATAAAACATTGTCCTTATAAACCTGTGAGGACAGCAGGGAAGTTATTTTTATCGCTGCGACACAGATGAAGGGACTTCACTGGCAGGAGAAGGAGCTGAACATTGACCAGGATCTTATGCCTCCAAGGCGTGAATGCTCTCCACAACACTAAGGGCGTCCTCCAGGGTGCTCCTAGATGAGCACTGTCAGAACCAGCCCTGGGCGACTGGGCGTAGCATCAGGACACAGGACCCCAGTGCTCAGGCAGCAGCTTTTTCCTCTAGGGGTCAATGAAGACAAATTTCCGTCCCTTCACAATCTAACTCAGATGGGCCCATCCATCATTAGGCTATCTAGTTTGTCTGTTATCTACAGATGAGGAAACTGAGGCACCGGAAGATTAAATGACCTACCTCAAGGTCACAAGGCAGTAAGTGTCAGAGGTGGGATTTGAACTCAGGGCCTCTGGTTCTAGAGCCAGCTTACCATCTAGGACCACCAGTGTACCAGATCTTTTTGCTTTTAAGGCTAACCCTCTATCCACTGCACCAAAATGGCTTCTTGCTAGTATGATTACTGTTGCTGTTATAGTCTCCTCTCCCCCCAGTGGAGTTCAGATAGAAACAGTCCTGGGACAAGTTACTAGTCTGTGATTATTTTAAAATATTTTCTTTTTTATTGTGAACTTAAAACAGTCAACGAACACGACCACTTTAATATACAAAGGAAGATTCTGTCTGAAATTATTAACATCTTATATACAATTTATTTAAAGGATATATTAAGTTTAACATGGTAGTAACAAAAATCATCCTGTTTGTTTATGTCAGTCAGCAAGTCAGTGAACATTTATTAAGTGCTTACTATGTTCCAGGCACTGTGCTGAGTGCTAAAGATACAAACACAGAAAAAAAGACAGCTCCCTCCCATGAGGAGCTTACAATCTAAAGGAAGAACACAATCCCCCAAAGAAAGCTGACCTGGCAATGGGACTTGAAAGGTACCCCTGGGGGCATGATGGTGAAGTCAAAGGCATCTAGAATGAGTGCAGCTGGATGGGAAATAAGGCACTGTCTGAGGAGATATACGTCCTGTCCAAGCTTCTGGGGCTGATCGATGGTGGGGTTGGCTTGGGGGTAGCTGCTGCATTTCTAGTTCGAGCAAGATAGGGCTCCCTAGTCTCAAAAAAATGACTCTTCTTTCCTTTAGCTGTCTTGAAACCTAGAGAGCCATGTGGGGTATTCTATTTGTAGTAATCCATGTTATCTCAAGTTCTGGCTGCATCTACTACAGATGGCAACATAGTGTTAAGTAATCGTCAGACCATAAAGAACTGTGCCCATGGCAGCTGTTAACAGTTATTCTGTGTCCCCAAGCACTCTGTTCCTCCTTCCTTGCACCTGTGGAGTGCTTTGTAGCTGTAAAGAACTTTCATATATGTTAATTATCTCATTTCATCTTCAAAATAACTCTGACAGGTAGATAGTGCAAATATTCATCCCATTTTGCCAATGAGTAAACTGAGGCTCAGAGTGACTTGCTAGCCTTGTGTCCGTGGGCAAGTGATGGGCTCAGGACTCAAACCTGGGACTTCTGATTCCAAACCCAGAGCTCTTTCCAATGCACTGACCAGCTTCTTTCAACCCTTTGTTCAGGGCCCAAGTCCATGCACACTGCCATGCTCTTCTGTTCATCTTGGAGTCGTTGAGTGAAGTGAGAAAGAGGCCCTAAGGGCTGCCAGATTTCATACACCTCATTTTACACACCTACATGAGATATTGTGGGAGGCTGCAGTGCTGGCTGAGGCGAGCTGAGCTTTTCCATCTGCTCCTGAGCGCTTGGTGACGGCTCTCCATTATTCCTATCGCCCGTGCGGTCCTCTCAATGTAACACTCCTGCCATTGCCTCTCCCCGCCCCATCTATTTAGCGAGGCTCTGGGAACACAAAACAGCAGCCTTTGTCACTGAGTAATTCAGCCACTCTGGTGCCCACAGATAGCGCCGACTGCCTGGGCCTAGACAGGGTAGATTTGTTTATTGACTACCCTCAGTTTTATTTTTTAGTTCCTGAAGTCAGCTAGATCAGATTGGCTTCTTAAAAAAATCAGTTCTATTGACGCCTTCCTTCTGTTGTGATATCCCAGTAATTTCTGTGGATCAGCCTCCATCAGCTCAGAAAGCAACCTAGCAGAAACAGACTATACTGTGCACACAATGTTCTCCTCCTAGTCCCTCCTTCTCTGCTGAGGTCAGGGCGTTACGTCTCACCGTCTCCTTCCAAAAACTGACAGCAGCTGTAAAGTTCGTCAGGATGAGCCCCTCTTATTGATGTCGTGTGTTAAGAGCCTGAATTCTTTAGGTATATTGCTCTTATTCTGCTGATTTCACTCTGTGTCTGTTCACACAAATCGCAGCATGTTCCTCTGCATTATCGACGATAGAAAATAGAACCCCAGCATGTCAGAACTGGAGGGGCCTTAGAACATGGAAGGTCGAAGCCGTCAGGGGCCTTAGATCAGAGCTGGGAAGGACCTGAGAAGAGAGAGCGTAAGAATGTCGGAGCCAAAAAGAATCTGAAAATCTAGAACATGGATTGTTGTAACTGAAAGGGACCTGGGACCTCAGGAATGGTAGAGAAAACCTTCCTCTTACGTTGCAGTAAGCTGAGGCCCAGCCAGGTGATGTGCTTTCCCCTACGTCACCAGCTTGGTTAGTCCGCAGAGCTGGGAGGTGATCCTGGTATCCGCTTCAGCTCTGTTCTCAATACATTTGGAAGGAGCCAGAGAGAAAGGTTGTCCTTATCTGCTGAATGAAGCCCCTTCCTTGGGTTCTTTACTCTGACAAGAGTTTAAGACTTGTTTTCCAATTAGAGTTGCAGAAAGAGGGCGTCTGCATTCATAATCCATTATCTCCGTCTCTTGAGGCAAGGCAGAAGGTTTTCTCAAGAGATTGCTCGTACAGTGGACATTTTTCATGTTGTCAACTCCAGGTTTTAGCTATTTTTTCTCTCTTGCTTCAGGGGCTGGTAGAACACGTCCTCCATTAGTCTCTGGATTTTTTGGGGTGCTCTAGGGTATAGTCTGAACAGGTGTTAGAACTGAGAGATGTGCTGTTTTCCTCCATTCAATTATCTCAATGCAAAGGAAGAGGGCAGAGGAGAAAGAGAGAGGAAGAAAATACTCTTTAAAAATATTTAGATCAGTTATGGGAAAATTCAGTTTCTTACAATACTAGGACCAGTTTGTTTCAAGGCTATTGACTCCATTAAAGTCCTATCACAGTAGCATAGAGGTGGGTCCTTGAAGGTTATGCCTTCATATGACAAGTTTTGGCAGGCACAACCAAATCGGATAGACTTTGGTATGGAGCCCATGATGGACGCCATGTTTATCATCCAAAGACCAGCCAGGGTAAATATGGACATGACCTTCATCACTAGGAGGGCCACTGGCAGATGAATTCTTTGGCCATGGCAACCGATGAAACAAAGGAAAATGAAAGGTCCTGGGCTCCCTTCCGTTTCTCCAAGGATACAAGGTAGATGGGAGAAATAATAATAATAATATAAAAAATGATGGTGCTGATTCCTGGCATTGCTTTTTTAAATTGTGCAAATTACTTTTGCATATGTTATATAGGAGGCTCTATAGTGCTGGAAAGAACACTGGATCTGTAGTCAGAGCACGAGGGTTCAAATCTGGGTTCTGCCACTTATTACCTGTTTTATCTTGGGCAAGTCAACTTTCTGGCCTCAGTCTATTAACCTCCAAAATGAATGGGATGGGCTTGAAATTAAAGTTGTAATTTCTTCCCATCTAAGGCCTTAGACCACCTGAAATCTATCCATGAACTCTTTGAGGAGGGGGTCCATGGGCCCCAGGTTAAGAACCCCTGGACTAGAGGATCTCTATATCTCTTCCAACTCTTTTAACAAACCTAGGGGCTAAGTCAAATAGGTATTATTATCCCCATTTTATAGATAAGGGTTACACACTTAGCAAGTATGAGAGGTGGGTTTGAACCCAGGTTTTCTGTCTCTGGTATGGGACTAGAGTTACCAGGCTTTCTTTGGAAAGGGGGCAGAAGGTACTAAGAGATGGAAAATGAGGAGGGAGCTTGGATTTCTATTTGCCTCACTGAGCATGCTGTTGTAAAGTCTCTTCTGCAGAAATGCTGAGCTGGGGAAGCTCTGAGCTCAGCCATTTTCTACCTCCTCTTCCCAGGACTGGATTCACATGGCTTCTAACACTTTCACTGTTTTTTATTTAGCCCTCTACTCCAGCTGGAGTAGATTCTGAGAATGGTTTTAACTAAGGCTCCCTGATAACTGATTGATTCAAGTGAGTCACGAGCTAATAATCTGTAGACCTGTCTGTCCAAAGTTCAGAGGTCAAGGCTAAGTAATACGATGAGGATGCTCTGGCCAGTCCCAATCATGGACTTTCCTTGAATGCAGGCTTATAGGTAGCTCTTTGACGACCATGCATACCGTGCATAGACCAAGGGGTCTATCATTTCATTCAACCAGAGTCTGATGGCCAATCTCATATATATATATATATATATATATACATATACATACATACATACATACATACATACATACATACATACATACATATATATGTATATATCTTTTAGTAGTTAATAAACATTAATTAAATGCCTGATATGCACCAGATACCACCCTGAGCCCTGAGGATACAAAAAGAGGCAAAAACCAGTCACTGCCCTCAGTGAGTTCCCAGCCTCATGTGTTTCAGAAGGGCCACTTCGGTGGTAGTTCATAGCATTGGAGAATGGCCAGTTTCAGACCTGGAGGGGACCTTCAGGTTCCAGCATCCTGGGAGGAGAAGGAACTGCCTCTAACTTCTAACTTCCAGCTCTGCCTGGAAGAGGCACCAGAGCCTGACTCCTGCCTTTTTACAGGCCAGACAACCGAGGCTCAGAGAAATTCAGTGACGTGCCCAGGCTCACTGCCCATAGCAACCGGTGGGAGGCCTGGGCCTTTTCTTCTCAATCCAAATCAATCAATTGGCCTATCAGCGAGCACTTAGCAAGTGCAGCCCTTGCACTTTGTACTGGCTGGCATGCCGGGCTCCAGGGTTATCATGAAAGACAAACAGGGGCCAGGCTTCCTTTCCCTTCCCCTGGCTACATTCCTTTGTCACTCCAGTTATACCATCATTAGCATGTTATGAGGTTATTCCGTTTTGGTCTGAGTGCTACAGCACTCATTATACAGGATATAATGAGCTCCCAGTATGCAGTCTCCATCCACTGATGCAGATCACACCTCTAAAGTGACGTGCCCAGGGCCAAACAAACCCAGGTGTCTCAGGGACATGACTTGGACCCAGTTCTTGACCTGGAGGCTGGCTCTCTGTCCAGTATTTATCATTTCATGTTCCTTCTTGTGATGCCTTGCTCTCAAGCTGGTGGATCCTTGATAGGAAGCAGCGTCACACATGGACTAAGTAGTGGGTTTGAAATCAGAGGGCCTGGGTTTGAATCCTGCCTCTGTACTTGTTTCCTGTGTGGCCTCAGGCAAGTCACTTGTTCTTTCTGGGCCTCAGTTTCTTCCTCTGTAAAATGAGAGGTTTAGACTAGATGATCTCTTGATACAGTGGAAAGGATTTGGATTCAAAGGCCCTGGGTTCAAATGCTGACTGTAATTTTTACTACCTGAGTGACCTTGGATAATTCACTTCCCTTCTCCGGGCCTCAGCTTCCTCATCTGTAAAATGAGGGGATTGCATTCCACAACCTCTAAGAGCCTATCTGGCTCTAAATCAATGACGCTTCATCTCTACCTCCCATGTAAGCCTTGATTTTCTTTCTTTTTCTCTTTAATTGATGAATGTTTTCTAACTTGGTGAAGTTGTTTGTGCAAAGTTCTCATGGCCACATCAATTTCAACACCTTTTTCTTCCTTCATCTTTGCACCTGTCCTGCGATACGCTGCTCCTTCATTAGGGGATTCTGGGGTTGCCACAAGTCTGCTCTGTGAATACCAAGCAATACGAGGGACAGAAGGGAAGATCAAATGCCATGTGTTCTTTTCCTTAATTAATTTTGGGAATAGAGCTACTCTCATTCCACAGGATGGAAGTGGAAATGATTTTCCAGATTCAGGCATTACATAAATTGTTGTCCAGGAACTTTGACTCAGAGATTATTGGGATTAGAAAGTAGGGAAAAAAGCAGAAAAAGAGACTAAAATTCTTGACCTTCACCCCTAAAGCACATACATTTATGATCTCTCCATCTTCCCTCCATACACTGATTTTATTCAGCTTTCTGTATAGTTAGCATATGTACATGCCTTGGTGAGAATGGTCTATGCCTACCTGCATATAGCCCTTGGCACCATGCCTCATGTAATTAGACACAATCAATGCTTCTGAAAACAACAACAATGGTTGTAGCTCATGTTCACATAACATTTTAAGGATGACCAAACATTCGTGAGAATTAGTTTTGGGATTTCAACACATCTGAGTCATCAGACTCACTTAGCAACTTTGTGCTTACTGCAAACAGCACGGCGGTGTCAAGGGACTCTGGCAGTGGCCGCCGTGTTGAAATGACGACCATTTCTATGATGTCTTCTTTGTGAGATGAGATAAGGACCAGCTGCTCCCTCTCGTGGCGCAGTGACCGTTCCAGACGTCATGACACACGCCTGGCCTCTTATTCTTCACAGCTGGTTTGCAGTACATCCAGTGAGCATGAACAACACAAACCACCTGGTCAACAGTGACAATGTTGGCTATGCCTCTTACATGTTTGAGCAAGAGAAGAACAAAGGAGAGCTGCCTGGACAGGTGAGATCCCTCTGTATTTTCTCCCTCCTTTGGGGGATGTGAGCACAACTCCATTGGGGTCATCAGGTCACAGGTGCATGGAAGGTCTTAGAGGTCATTTAGTTCAACACCCTAATTTTATGACAAAATTTTTTTTTTTTGCTTAGGCAGTTGGGGTTAAGTGACTTATCCAGGGTCACACAGCTAGTAAGTGTCAAGTGTTTGGTCTGAGGCTGGATTTGAACTCAGGTCCTTCAGACTTCAGGGCTGGTACTCTATCCACTGCGCCACCTAGCTGCCTCAACACCCTAATTTTATGGCAGAGGAAACTGAGGCCCAGAGAGATTGCGACTTGGCCAAATCACTTGAATTATCATCGTCATTCATACGGTGCTCAGAAGATTGAATTAATTTCCCCAGAAGAAAATCCCAGAGAGCGATAGTTTTCTTCTCTGTGAAATAATAGGGTTGGACTAGATGCACCCCCAAGTCCTTACCAATTCCACATTTAGTCATCCTGTGACCACGGATTAGCAGATGGCACAGATTAGCCATAATCCAGTTGCTCCCCTAAGGAAAAGGATAATGAAGAATTCCAAAGTATCTGCTCTGCCTCCCAAATGGCCTTTTCTTAATTTTTTAAACTTTTCACTTGGATTTTGCCAGGGGCTAATTCAGGAGGCAGGCTGGCCTCCATGGATTAATAGGCAGGTCATACTGCAACACAACTTCTTAGTTGTTTATTTAGATATTAGCATGAATTATCCTTTAGAAATGGGGACGTAACATAATATTTAACTTCCTGGAATGTCCACAAAAACTCATAGAGGTAGAAGAATAAAACCAGCATATTAAAACATAAGAGCTTGAAGAAGTTTTTTTTTTGTTTTTGTTTTTGCTTTTTGGTGAGGCAATCAGGGTTAAGTGACTTGCTCAGGGTCACACAGCTAGTAAGTGTCATGTGTCTGAGGCCATATTTGAACTCAGGTCCTCCTGACTCCAAAGCCAGAGCTCTATGTACTGTGCCACATAGCTGTCCCCTTGAAGAAGTTTTAAAGGCATCCTGTCCAAGACTTTCAGTTTACAGGTGAAAACACCTTACCCAGAGAGGACAGGTAACTTGCTGGGGGCCACACAGCTAGCCAGGGGGAGAATATGCTTGATACATAGGATTCTAAATCTGGACTAACAGTGCTGGGAGTCTAGCCAGCCTGAGAACCAACTGTGGTTTGGAACACCAGCTGTGGGGATGGGGCCCATCATCACGTTTCCCTCAACTTGGCTGTTGAAACAGTGGCTTCTCCTTGTAATACTCTCTACCTGAGTAGAAGAGGGTTTCTTCAGCCCTACTAGGGCCAGCAGGCTGAGTGGCTCTGAAGAGAATGAAAGGGTGGGTGCAGGCAGGAATGTGAATGAGGGCCCTAAGGGCTCAGTTGATAAGAAACTCTTTTTTTTTTTTTTTTGGCTAGGCAATGGGGTTAAGTGACTTGCCCAGGGTCACACAGCTAGTAAGTGTTATGTCTCTGAGGTTGGATTTGAACTCAGGTCCTCCTGAATCCAGGGCCAGTGCTCTATCCACTGTGCCACCTAGCTGCCCCGATAAGAAACTGTTCTGATGGTTAAACCCTTGGGATACTTCCTGGTTCCAGGCTGGATTCCCAGAAAAATCCTTTTTATTTTCTCCCTGGGGCCAATTCCTAATGGGAGGTCTGCCTAACTCCAAGTCCAGAGCACTACCCACTACCCAGACTGTCTCTCTAGGAATTGCTTGCTGTCATTATCACCTCTATCCCCATTCCCATCCCCTTCCCCATTCCCATCCCCATCCCCAATGTCAAAATCAACATAAGGTCATAGGACCACAGATTTAGAGTTAGAGGGGACCACAAACAGTGTTTGGTCCAACCTTCCATTTAGATGAGTTAATTGAGGCCTGGAGAGGCAACCAGCCTGTCCATGGTCATTTAAATCATCTGTAAGCCTAGTAGGGATTTGAATTCAAATTAAAAAAAAAATCTCTCAATTTTACATTCATTACCCTGCACCCCATTGCTTCACCATCCACTGTGAGTTGATGATTCCAAGAACATTCAAATCACTAATTCCATTATATGTATATTTTTTCATGCTTATCTTTTTTTCTCCTCCAAATAGAAGACAAACAAATAGAAACAAAAAATCTCATCAACTGAGATATGATGGAGCACAAACATTGGCAGTGAATCACCTGTTTAGATTGAGCTTTGCAGCAGATATGTGTGTGTTTGTGCGTATGAATTTGTTAGAAACCTAGAACAATTTGTTTTTAAAAGGCAAGTAGGTGTCCTGAATTTCAGGAGAAATCACCAGACATAGGGTTGACTCATCGGCACTTCCTGTCTTCCCAGAGTTTAGCACAGTGTTTGCTACATAGTAAACACGTAATTTTTTCATTTGTTTATTCATTCATTCATTCTTCCATTTATCCATCCATTCATCTTCCATTTACTCATGCTGTTAGCTTTCGGTGTTAAGAGATTTCTGACTCCTTAGATAAAAGAAGTCTTCCACTTGGAAGTGACATATTTGTATTTTAGCCACAGTACAACTGGTAATATTCACACTTCCTTCAGTGTGAGAATTTTCATACATTTGACTTTATCCAGAACACTTCACCATCTCATCTTTTTATTGTTTGCAAATGGTTTGGAGAGGGGAGATTGATAGAATCTGCTGTTTGCATTTTTAATACTTCTTATACGGGAAACTAGGACTCATGAAAAAGTCATTGGGTTTCTTTTCTGGCAGGGGCCATTTGTAGCTGCTTTTGCCTCTTCAAACCTCGGGGATGTGTCCCCCAATATCCTTGGACCTCACTGTATCAACACTGGGGAGTCATGTGACAACTTCAACAGCTTTTGTCCAATTGGTGGGGTAAGTAGTAGACATGGTATAGCCTTTCAGTGCTCAGAAATTCATTTCATTTGCATTCTTCAGCTTGGGTCACCATCATGGAATGACCAACAGGGCTCCCCAATGTCCACTCTGCTTCTTACTGGAATATGAATCCTCAGTGGTTCCTTGGGTAAGATTATAATTTTCACATATTACATTGAATGCTTATACCATGAAAAACTGAAGGTGAAATAGGGGGAAAAACCGTTCACCTTTTTATAAAATCACCAAATAGCCAACTATGAAGGGACCTCAGGGGCCATCTAGTTCAGCCAATATATAAAAAGGAATCCCTTCTTTATTACCCCGATGAATGGTCATCTAGCCTTCCATCCAGGGAAAGAGAAATCGTTATCAAGGATAGTCCATCACACTCCTGGACAGTAGTGGTGGTTGCTATTTTTGCATGTGGCCAACATTTTTTAGTTAACTAAATTTCTTTTTCATACATAAGCACAATGGATTCTACCAGTTTATTGGATTTTGGCAACTAAGTAAATAAGTAATAAACAAAACCCAACAAACAGCCTTGTATAGAACAATGAAATGTCAAGCATGAGGGTAATCTGTAATTTTGCCCTAGAATCAATCAATCTAGCTATCTACTCATCGTCTCTCTCTATGTATCTATGTATCTATGTATCTATTCTCTTCCCTTTGGCTATGTCAAGTGTAACTTTAGATCACTGAAAATGAGCAAATTTACAAAAAAACATTCTTTTACTTTGCCAAGCTCCTCAATGCCATCATTCACCTGTGATTGCTTCTCCTAACTTATATCAATGACACCACCTGTAAAGTCTTGAATGAGGAGTTCATCTTGGCCACTCCGGAGAATTTCCAAGACAAAAGTCATTGTGCTTCTTTCAGCTCCATTTTGAAAAGTTGCAAGGCCATGCTGTCTTGTTCCATTTTCTTCTTTGCTCTGGAAATGTCGGCTGCTCTAATCTCTTGTGATAGCGTCCTCTTCTTTTTTTATTTGTCTGACTTCACTGCTTCCACCTGTGCTTTCATATTTCTACTCCTTTCTCTCCACTCCTGCTGTTCTTTGACCTTCACCAATTTCAGATTCTTATTTAGGGGAGTTTCGTACAAGTGAGTTTTATAACCTATTTGGAAAGTTCTTCTCTAACTCCTGCCTATATTTACCACCATCAGGCACAGATCTATAGTTGTCTGGTGGTACTGAGCAGACTCCACAGTAAAGGATAGGAAATGAATAGTCTAGGTCTGTCTTGGTATTATTGCCCAGGCCTTCTTTGCGTCCAGGGACAGTGGACTTAGGAAAGAGTATAACTATTTCACAAACTTGTGGGCTTGCACATTGCCCACCACCTCTGGTCACTGGAGATCCCTGCAGGTCTCATTCTAGTCCAGGCCTGGGCTTCATAGCCCTGGCCACCCAATTATCCCTGTCCATTCCTCATTGGACATAATAACCTCATTCATTCAAGAATCCCATCACCTGATAGTTTGAACTGTGAAGGCATTTTATCCTAATGAGGTAAGGTACACTTTGGCTCCCTCTTATAATGACAGGCATTGCTTCTCAGGTTTGTAGGAAACCCTGAGTTTTGTGGGTATCTCTTCTCTACCACCATCAGCTTAAGGGTTCACTGGCTGAATTCTCCCAATGGCCTGTGTGATTCTGCTTCCGTTTAACCACTGAACATAAATTAGCTTTTATGAAGAGACACTTACTTCAAAGATATGACAAGAACAAATATTCTTGCTGGACATAGCATTTTGGGGCCACACTCTGCCCTATACCATGTCTGTCTCTGGGAAGAGTAGGCTCTATTTAGCTCAGTTCCCATCTAGCAGAGGTTCCATCAAATTTGCAGACAAAGGTGGCATTTCTAATAGAGCATTCATTTTCTCAGCAACCATTGGGCTGGGAACCTGATGGCCACTCCCAAAGATCTCTCCTTGCTCCTCTGAGCACTGATGCTTCACTGACTCTGGACTCAGACTCTGAAACACGGGAATGTCAAGGAATCCTTGACCTTTTGAAACTTGCTCGGTTGAAGAGGCTCCATTCCCTTCACATCGAGTAGAAAAGAACAAATCCAAAGGCCAAGGGCCAAGGCCTATTTTTGGGGGCCATGTGGCCTCCGAAGGAAGAGTGACCTCTTTCCTGCAATATGCTTTCTTGCCAATGCTGTGGGCAAAGAGCCTCACTACCAGAAATAGAGTAACCGAAAGGACTGAGGCTGAAAAGGGGTGGCGGAAGCCATGTGCCTTGCAAGCCAGTCAAAGAGCCCTTCCTCCACCACATGGCTGGCAGCCCAGAGTTAGTCACAGCATTTCTGCGCACGCTCCACAGGCACTTCCCTTATTCATCTTTGTGCCTTTCCTGGAGGCAGACCCCCAGATTCTCCATGTGGAAAGGCTGTATCACCTCAGCAAGCTGATGGGGTCTGCACTGACCTCAGGTCTGAACCTGTCTCTTTGCCAGCTCTACCCATTACCCCGGTTTTCTCTTCGGGGGCCAAGCAGAGCACACCTAATCTCCTTTCCACTTCACAGTATTTCAGGTACTCGAAGAGCGCTATCATTCAGAAGCCCCTGCATCTTCTCTCCTCCGAGCTAACTAAACATCATCCAGTCCTTCAGTTTATCTTTCCATGGCATGGACTCATCCTTGTTGGCTCCTCTGGACACTTTCCAGCTTGTCAGTATCGTTCCTAAACTGGGCCAGCCAGAACTGCATGTGACCTTTAGACATGTCCTGACCAGGGCGAGGGCCAGTTCCACGATCACCTCTTCCAACATTGACACGCTGCTTCTCTTACTGCTGCCTCCGACAGTGCTCCTTTCTTGCTCTGCTTTCTTCCCTCTGAATTTTGTTTAGAAGTCTGAAGATTTGAGGGGCAGCCAGGTGGCACAGTGGATAGAGCTCCGTCCTTGGAGTCAGGAGGACCTGAGTTCAAATCTGGCCTCAGACATATGATACTGGCTAGCTGTGTGACCCTAGGCAAGTCACTTAACCCCGATTGCCTCACAAAAAAAAAGGAAAAGAAAGATGTCTGAAGACTTGGGGGTCTACTTTTTTTTTTAATTTTTGGAGCTCTTCCAACTTTGCTGAAGTCATCGTTTCAATCATTTTTAGTTGTTCCTCAAGGGTTCTTTATGCACAACATCCTGTGGTTTACAAAAAGTGATCATTTTGCTTCCTGTCTGCCTGTGCTTATTCCCTCGGTTTCTTTTTCTGTACTTGCTGCTATAGCTAGCATTTTTAGTGCTGTGTCAAATGACGATGGACATGGACATCCTGCCTTTGCCCCTGACCTTTGAGGTTTCTCTTTATGCTGACGTACTGTGGGGTGAGCCCTGGTTTCAGTTCTAGCTCTGACATTTACTAATCTTTTCTAAAAAACGATGAGTCTGAAATAGACATCTAAGGTCCCTTTCTGTTTCTAACTTCTAAGATTCAGCATTTTTCTAGTAAAACTTGGATTCTATATTTAAGAGAAATTGGTGGAGAAATGACTTTTTGGTCTCAGTGCTTTGAATGAATGAGCGAAAGGCATTTGTTAAATACTTCTGAGTGCTGGAGAAGAAAGGGCCTGTCCTCAGGGAGATGAAACTTCAAGGGAATGGTGGTCAGGAAAGAGAAATCCAAAGGGAGCAATCAGGTTGGTGTGCAGAGGCACTAGACCTGGTGATTTGATCATGGTTCTCAGGGAAAGAGGTAAAGGGAGAGGTTGTGGGTCTTGGGGGAGGTACATGGTCATGGGCAGGCAAGAAAATGGCCCCGGGGCTCTCCAGGGATTGTAGAGCCATTTGATCAGGCTCAAGTCCTTAAGAGATTCCTTGTATTTCAACCAGTCCTGGTTTTGTTTGATTTCCTGCCAGTCTGACATGTGCATGGCTGCGGGTCCTGGGAAGGATATGTTTGACAGCACCCGGATCATAGGAGACACCATTTATCAGAAAGCCAAGGTAAGCTGGGAGCAGCCTCTGTCCTCCCATACGCGTCCTACCCGCCAGCTTAGCGGTGGCCCATGCCATTGTGGGACTTCATTCCACACACCAGGGTAATTAAGGTTCAGCAATGATAAGAAAGTCAGCATTTTCCAGATCTGCCACAGAAGCTATGAGAGAGGAGGGAAGGTACCAGATATGACGGTAACGCTGAGAGATTGTAGCCAGAGCAACCTTCTCCTCCCCCAGCCCTTCTGTTGCTTTTCACCTTCTGCTCTGTCTACGCTAATCACATTAGTGCTGAACTCACAGTAATCACCCTGGGTCTGACAAGGGCTGTCAGGCCCACACGCCTATAGTCGCCTTCCCTGTGATTCCTCAGACCAGACCTCTCGTTGTGGGCCACCTCTCCCCTTTATGTTTCCTCCCCCACTGGAATGTAAGCACCTTGACGCACTGCAGGGACTGACGCCTTTGCCTCTGTCCCCAGTGCTCAGCACAGTGTCTGGAACATAGGCAGCATGGGCAAATGCTTTTTCACTCATTAATTCTTTTAGGATTCAGAACCCCTTAGAACCAAGTAGTAGGTCAAAGGTTATTGTATAAAACTAAGTACGTGTTATAGGATTTAAGAACATGATCAGATAAGAAGAGATAAGGCCTAGTAGCAAGAATTCTTCACTGGGAGTCAGAAGACTTGGGTTCAAATTTATGTTAACTTGGGAAGGTCATAACTCCTCTTTGGGCCTCTGTGTACCCATTTGTAAAATGAGGACCTTGGATTAGTTGATTCCTAAGGTCTGTTCCATGGTATGGCTGAAGTCACGCTGAATTTGGAGTCAGAGACTTGGCTTTGGTTTCTACCTGTGTGCCCTTGGGTGAGAGGTGGTCCACAAAACCTTCCAGCTCTGAATTTGTGATTCTATGCTCCACGTCAGGACAATACCAGAACATTACTAGGTGTCTCTTAGTGGCCCAAGAAGAAATTATGCTTTTTCTGCTTGTCTAAGATAGGTAAGTAGAAGAAGACCCTTTCTCTATGAATCTAGTTCAACTTAATTTTGAATATTCTCTGACTTGGCAAAGATTTTAATTTTGTTTTCAGGGAATTTAACCTCTCCTAGCTGATAAGAAAAAGAGAGGAAAAAAAGGACAGTCTCATTTCTTTCCATAAGCAGGAATTTCTCCTTGATCTTTGCTCTCCCTGCCCCCATTCTTAAATCTTTCCTGGGCTAATCATTTTTCATCAGTTCTGTTCCCTCATTTGCAAAGTGGGAATTAATAACAATAATAATCTTGCCCTGTTCAATTCTCAGGGAGTTTCAAGGATCAAGTATGCCCAGATGCTTGCAATCATGTCCCAGGAACAATAGTTCTATGTGTATAAGGGATGCTGAGGGTCACAAGTATTGGGATCTGTAATCTGTGAATTATTGTCTCTGATGGAGGAGTAGGCAGAGTGCTCTTAGCAGTGGTCATTCCTAGCACAGATAAGTACTCCTCTTGCTTGTTTTCAGAACTGTCCCATTCACAGCCATGTTGTGGGTTTTAAGACACTTCTGAGAGGCACTGGAGGGAATACTGGTGTCAGGGTCAAGAAGGCCTGGGTGCATGTCCTGCCTCTGACACTTCCTAGGTATGGACCCTGGACATATTACCTTTCAGAGCCTCGGTGGGACAGTAGATAGAGCCCTGGCTCTTCAATCAGAGGAACTAGGATCATTTCCTAGCTCAGCCACTCTGTGTGACCTTGGGTGTCTTCTTTAACCTTGACAGGCCTCAGTTTCCTCCTCTTTAAAATGGATTAACTGCACATGTATAATATATCAGACTGCTTACCATCTTGAGGAGAGAGAAAAATTTAGAACTCAAAATCTTTCAAACAATGAATGTTGAAAATTGTCTTCTCATGTAATTGGAAAAATAAAATACTATTAAATAAAAAAACGGACTAGATTCTAGCAAACGGTCAATTTCCTCATCTGGAAGAAGGGGGCAATGTTACCTGTAGCACTTGGCCTACAGGCTTGTTGGGAGCCCCAGAGGAGATCATGAGCATGAAAGACTTAAAGTGCTCTAGAAGGGTCAATAATTACTGTTAACGAACCTATGCTGTAATTAGTGGGGATACCTCCTCCACAGCACAAATTGCAACCCTTCCCCTATTGTCTGTTTCCAATGATCTAGAGACCTTTCTATTGAATCAAAGTAAACTAGGGTTTTCTCATGCATCAGGACCATTCAGGAGACAGATCAAGAGAAGGCCAGAGGGGGCCCACTCTTCTCTCTGTCCAGACTGACCTAGACTCAGAATCAAATGTTGGTATTGGAGTCAGGGAGCTTGGACCTGAGTTCTAGCATTGCCACGTATTACTTTTGTGATCTTGGGCAAATCACTCGGTGTCTCTGAGCCTCAGTTTCCTTCTCTGAAGATAATGGGATAGGGCAAGGTGACCTAATTAGCCAGACTAATTAGTTAAAATAGGAAGCAACCAGATGCACCTGAGCCCCTAGGATAATTAATTTGACTTTCCACTCGACTCAATTGGTCTTAATGACTTAAGTCTTCTATTGGTTTCACATGATGAACCACGAAGTTGATCCAAGTCGACCCATTTTGTGGTACATGCCTCAGGAACCAAGATTCCTGGTTATAGCTCTGTGGTTTTGCCATGTAGGAAGAGTGAGTGTTCTCTCTGTCCTTGGCTGAGACCGCAAGAGCTGAGCTCTCGCTCTCACTCAGTCAGGTCATCCCGACTGTTGGTTCAAAGCCTCCATGTCTGCTGGGTCCCGGCTGTTTCTAAAGAACACTCCCTAACCCATGGGGAAGTGACACCTTTTGGGGTTCTGTCTCCCCTCAGACTCCTGCCCCTCCTTCTTTGTGACTGTCCTCACAAGATTAAAGCAAGAAAGGATCCTGGAGCTGAGAGAGACCTCCAAAGTCATCAAGGCCATCCCCCTCCTTACAGGGGAGATAACTGAGGCTGAGAGAGACCATGAGACTTGAGCAAGGTCACAGAGGTAGTGAGCTTCTTATATGGGTTTTGAATCCACGTCCTCCAATTCTGAAGTTAGTGTTATTTCCTCATATCATGTGAGCTAATGAGACTGGCAGCTAGTTAAAGCATTTATTAGATACTTTATTAGATTTTATTATTTATTAGGCACTCATTAGCATTTCTTAGACGTTTAATATGTACATATCATGTGGTCTAATGAGATAGGTAGCCAAAGCATTTAGACACTTATTATCATTTATTAGATACTTTGTTAGATTTTATTATTTATTAGACACTTATTAGCATTCCTTAGACACTTAATATGTACACATCATGAGATCTAATGAGATAGGTAGCTAGTTAAAGCATTTATTAGACACTTAATATGTACTATGCAATGACTTAGCACTGGGGATACAAATACAGGTAAATAAGACAATCCTTGCCCTTAGGAAGCTTCCCTCCCGATGGGGGAAGAAAATGTACAAGGGGGAGCTGGAAAGGGAGAGGGGAGTACCTGTGCAGGGTTAGGACAAGGTTGCACAGAGGCCTGGGCCCTGGCCACAATAGGCAGAGTTCACCTATCAGATTCAGGGGGATCAGGAGTGGAGTCTATAGTAATTAAAACTGAGGCCTGTGTAATACTTTAAGGTTTTACAAAATGGTCTCATGCCAGCAACTGTATGAAGTAGGTCATGCAAATAGGTATTATCATCATTAAATCTTAAAATGAGGAAACTGAAGCTTGCTCAGCAAGCTTAAGAGGCTTGCCTGCAGTCACACAGACACACACAGAGACACACACACACACACACACCTTCTAAGTGTCAGAGCCAAGGTTCAAACTCAGGTCTACTCTTGATTTCAAGCCCAGCTTTCTTTCTACTAGGCCTCTTCTTTCAAGGAATGATGATGTAGACTGCAGCCCTGGGTTTCCAGCTTTGGGCCTCCAAGACTTTAAGGGGTCATGGGCTTCTGCTGATAGTCACTTGTCAAGTGTGACTTCCTCTGGTCTTCTTTCTTTCACAGTCTTGGCTCAGTTTCCATGCCTGGAGTCTTCTCCCTCCTGGCTACCACTATAAAGTACCTGGCCCTCTTCAAAGCTCCGCTCAGGCACCAATCATCTATGAAGCAAGGCCCTTCTTGATCCCACCATTTTTAATACACCCTTCCCCTTGAAATCACTTCATGTTGCTTGGTATATAATTTGTATTTATTTATCTGCACCCAAGCTGCAGCATCCACCTCTCCCTGCCCCAGTTTCTTGAAAGGAGTGGTTCTTTCCTTTGTAACCCCAGGGCCAAGCACAGAGCCAGGCACACAGGCTTAATGTGTGACTACTGATAACCACTGAATTGACCTGCTTCCCTTTGACACGTGTGTGTTTCAGGAACTGTACGCCACGGCCTCTCAGGAGATCCTCGGTCCTCTGTCCGCAGCTCACCAGTGGGTCAACATGACGGATGTCACTGTGCAGCTCAATTCCACACACACGGTGAATACCCCTCTGTCAGGCTGCTGAGCCAGTCAGCCTCTGTGGTGGACATCAGGCGTCTCAAAGGTGGCCTTTGAAGCCTCGTCCTGGGCCCTCCTCCCTTCTCTCTGTCTTGCTCTTGGTGATCTCATCAGCTCCCATGGGCTCGGTTATTATCCCTGGACAGAAGCCTCATATATATCCACATGTATATATACATATATATATATGTATATATATATATATATCCACATGTATATATACATATATATATATGTATATATATACACATATATATACATATATATATGTATATATATACATATATATATGTATGCATACACACATATACATATAAATGTACACACATATACACATGCCATCCCTGTAATAGGCTTTGTATATATACATATATGATACATGCCTAATTTATACACATATAGGAGCCGTATGTGTATTGTGCATGTATGTGTATACATGTATACATGAGATATATGGGCATACATATATGTACACATCTGTACGAGGCTGCTGTACAGGGAAGGTATATATTTGTGTATCTTTTTACATATATATATCTATACACACATATACACATGCATACATATATGATTCACATCTGTATGTATGTGTAGACATGTACATGTGAGATGTGTGGGCATATACATGCATACATATATGTATATACATGTATGAGGCCTCTATACAGGGATGATATATATTTGTGTATCTATCTATGTATCTATACTCACAGTTACATATACACACATACACACATATTTATACAAGACCCGCGCATAGATCCACATCTATCTGATCTCCAGCTCTCCGTCTCTCTTCCCTCTTCATCTCTCTCCTGAGCTTGTCTCATATCTCCAGTTGCCTGCTGGGTACCTCCACCTGCATGTATTCCTGCCATCTCAAACACTCCACATTTGAAAGAGCTCACCTCTTCCCCTCTAACCCCACCTCTTCTCCAAAGTTCTCTGTTTCCATTGGAGGCATTACTATCCTTCTGGTCCCTTCAAAGTTATTCTTTATTCTTTGCTCCCTGTCATGCCCTGTAACCAATCGGTTGCTGTGTCTGGTCTGTCTCACCTCCAATCCAATAAAACCCATCTGATCCACATTAATTAACTGCCAATGATGTGCCAGGCACTGTGCTAAGTGTTGGGGATGCCCTCAAGGAGCTTGCCCTCTGACTGAGGGAGACGACCCACCAAGGGAGGCTGGAAAGTGAGGTGGGGGGGAGGCTAGGTGTGCCTGGCACAGCGGCATCTTGTTTCATGGAGATGAAACCAGGCAGAGCAGCAAATGCAAAGTGGAGTGAGCCGAGAGGCCAGTCTCTGCCCCTGTAAAGGAAGGCAGTGGGAAGAGTTTGGCACAGCACCTTCCAGCTCTCTAAGCAGAGGTGAGAGGAGGCTGAGGGAGGAGGAGTCCATCACAGCTTGAGTTCAGGGCTTGGTGGTGAGATTTCGGGTGATGGGTTTGTCCCAGGAAGGGCAGAAACCCAGCAGAGCAATAGATGCAGAATGTCTCTGGTGTCCATCCTCACCATTCTAGTTCAGGTCCTGGGAGAAGCAAGAAAACTCTGTTGGTCCTCTTGCCTCTAGCCCCCTTCTCTCCAGTACATCTTCCACAAGAATTTTCCTAAGGCCCAGGTCTAACCACATCCCCCCCTGCTCCAGAATCATCCCTGGTTCCTTATCGCCTTCAGGATAAACCCGACGTCCTCAGCTTGACCTCTGAAGCCCTCCACAGTGGGGCTCTGGCTTACTAGCGTTTATGCATATGGTAGCATACATTCCTCCTCCTCATGCACTCTTCCAGATAAACCGGGGACTTATTCACCCCAAACTCCATCTCTTGCCCATAAACCCTTGCAGAGGCTCTCTCCCATGACCTTGACTCCACAGCTTAGAATTTCTGCCTTCCACCCAGGGTCGGCTCAGAAGCCACCTCCCAGGATCCCCTTCCCTGATTCCCCCAGGTGTTAGTTTTCTCTCTCCCTCTTCCCTGCCCTTAAATTATCTGCTTATTTATTTGTATCCCCCTGAAGAATGTAAGCTCCCTGAGGGCAGGGGCTGCCTTTTATTCTTGTTTTTGATTCCCTACACAGTGCCTGCACATAGTAAGTGCTTAACAAATGTTCATTTAATTGAATCGAACTTTTGGAAATGGGGATTTATGCCACTAAACTTTTATTTCTTGTTTGTTGAAAACCACTCCTTTAGGCAAAAACCTGTAAACCTGCCCTCGGCCACAGCTTTGCAGCTGGTACCATTGATGGCGTTGGAGGCCTCAATTTTACCCAAGGTGAGGATGACCGAATTGGGCCCAGATTGTAAAGCATCAATGATCGAACCAGGCAGGGTGGGCTGATTATGTCTGCCAGGATGTTTGTTCTTTGTTGTTTGTCAGTTTGACCACCTTTTACAGGACTTCCTTGGTCACTTGACTGGTTCATAGGATTCAGAATTGGCAGAGCCTGGGAGATCCCCCAGCCAGTCCTCACCCCATTTTTACAGAGCAGGAAGCTGAGGCACAGAGAGGCTGGTGACTTACTTTGGGACACACCTGTAGGATGTGGAAAAACCAGGGTCTAAGTCAGGTTTTCTGACTCTAAATACAACACTCTCCCCACTAGGATATGGCTCTTCCCTGGGCCAAAGTCAAAGGCCATTAAAATTCCCGCGTGGGGATGGCTGGCGCTAGGGATATGAGCAGAATTTGGATTTATGTGGGATTACAGATGTCCAAAGGGCAGGCAGGCATGTGGAGGGTCTGGGATGGGAGGGTGGGAGCTGGCACAGGAGTAGAGAGAAGTGGGTTCTTCTCCTGGCTTTGCCACTTCCTAACTGTGTACCCTGAGAGAAGCAAGATGGACAATCCTCAACGTTAATACCTGGGCCTCAGTTTCCGCATCTATAAATTAAGGAGAATGGATTACATGATCTCCAGGGACCCTTTTGGCTCTGAAATAATATTATTCTAAGCACATTTATCTATGATTTAGGGTCCATATCTAAACCATATACTAAATATAGCATAACCATAAAGGACAAACATAAAATAACCATAAATGAAATATAGAGCACAGGCACATCCCAAACGTGTTCCCTCTAGTCAGTCATCCCGGGACACTGTGGTTCTCCACGCGATCTGGGCTCCCAGGAAGGGAAAAAGTGGAATCCACGTAGACTTCTCCTGACTTTGGAAGGGCAGGTGAGCCCAGGCATAGAGCACAGGCACATCCCAAATGTGTTCCCTCTAGTCAGTCATCCGGGGACACTGTGGTTCTCCACGCGGTCTGGGCTCCCAGGAAGGGAAAAAGTGGAATCCATGTAGACTTCTCCTGACTTTGGAAGGGTAGGTGAGCCCAGGCATAGAGCACAACCACATTCAGAAGAGAGAGCTCTCACCTCTCTTCTCCTCGAGTTGGGAGGGGAACAAAATGCTTATAATTGATAGAATACTGGGGACTAATGGGCAGGAGCTACTTGGTGCTGTGTCTTTGGATACCCCGGACCCCACACAATCCTAGGCACACTGCAGGTGCTTAATAAATACTTGTTGGTTGACTGACTGACTGACTGAATAAATGACTGAACACCAGAGTCGATCTGATGCTTTGTTTATTAGGCAAAGTGGAGCCATTGACATTTTTTTTTAAGCCAAGGAGTGGCATGATCAGAGCACAATCTACACCGTGTGATTAGACAGAAGAAACGTTAGGAAAGGGATGACTTCATCAGACATGGGGGCAGTAGTGGTGGGGGGAGATACTCAAGGCATCTTATTTATCGTGTGGCTTCTCACAGGTGCAACTGAAGGAGACCCTCTTTGGGACAGCATTCGTGACCAGCTACTGGGAGAGCCATCCGATGAGACCAAGGATTGTCATAAACCGAAGCCCATCCTCCTCAATACAGGAGAGGTGCTGGAAACACATATCTGCCTTTATTCGCTTGTGGATTTGAATGGGATCTACGATAAGTGCCTATATAATCTTGTTGCTGTGGGATCCTGATCAAGTCTCTTGACCTCTGTCTGCCTCAGTTTTTTCTTCTGCAGAATGGAGATAATAGTTATCCCTTCCATATCAGGGCTTTCCCCATCGAGGTTTTGACATATCCTGGGTCAGCATGAGAAATTAAATGGGGACTTTTTGGGGAGTTTTGCAGAAGCTGTGTGTGACACACAGACAATACAGAAACATTTAGAAGCTCAGAAATGCATAAATGTATAGCATTGCATAACACCAACATATTTTATCTTTTAATTCAGATTTCTTCTCTGGTAAGAAGGGAGGGCCAAAAAAATTTTACATGGATTTTCCAGATTGAGTGGGCATCATGCCCCTAACTTCTATGATGTGGAAGGGATAACTGTAATAGGAGTTACCTGCCAGGGCATGAAATGAGATATTTGTACTTTACAAATGCAGTAACACTACAACCAGCCACTCCTATTCTGGAGACCTTGTTAGGAGGCTGGTGAGATTCTCTGATTCTGTAAAGTTCATAATGCTAAAAGGTGGGGAGAAGGGGCAGGGAAAAGGAGGACCCTCCCCTCCACCCCCCCCCCATCTCCCCATTCCTTCTCAGTGGTTGGTTGGCATTGTTCTCTCCTCTGCACTGGCAGACTCGAATCATTCTGGGTTCTACATTGACTTGATCTTTTATGGAAGACCCCCAGGGTATGACATGGTATATGTTAGCATGATGCCTTTTATTGATTGACTTATTCAATAGATTTGTCCTCAGCTGATAAAGGTATCAGGTCTAGAGTATGTTATATGTTCTTTAAAGTGGGGGTGGGGTGACTGATCTGTACAATCGATCCCCACCTTTACACTTGACTTACCTGGGGGCGGGGTGGGGTGTTGGGCATCTAATATGTGTTAGAAGCAGAGTTTGGACCAAGTCTCCAATACAAGATCCATTATTCAGAAAGCGACTGGAGGGAAAATATAGCTATCCATCTAATAAGATAAAAATTAAAATCCTTACTTCTTTTTTTATACTGAAGATGTCAAGACCTAACCCCTGGCATCCTGAGATTGTTGACATCCAGATCATCACTCTTGGATCCTTGGCGATAGCTGCTATTCCTGGAGAGCTGACGTATGACCCTCTCCCCCTCCCCTCTTTTGTTGGCAGTTTTTTAAATGTTAACTGAATATATGTTGTTCACTGTTGGAGCCACTCTGGATGGGCGATAGAAGATGCTCAGCTGGACATTTCCATTCCCTACCAAGAATCTGACTCTATCAGAATTAGCATCAAGGAGTAATAAGCAGATTAAAATCTCCCAATTCCCAAGGTTATTCGGATGTCCCTGGAGAGTGTACATCTGTTTTTTCTTGTTTAGTGTCAGCTGAAGATAATATCAGTGGAGATGCAGACTTCATTCTGGCATGAGCACACAAATGTGGTTTAGGGGGAAGGAGAGACCATCCTCAACCCTAATTAGCAAGTACTAAGAAAAAAAAAAGCTGCCATCATGAATTATATCGACACTGCAATGAAAATATATAATCTGTCCTTTGAGAAACCTAAAATAATATTACACAGTATGGAGGCAGCCTCACAGTGATATTAATACTGTATTATTTTTATATGTTCTGACTGTCTTACCCTTAGAATGCTAGCTCCTTGGGAGTAAGGAGTGGTTCATTCTTAGTCATTGTTTTCACTGTGTCTAGGACAGTGCCTGGTACATGGTTGATTGATTGATTGATGATAGCACTTTAACCAGCCAGCATTATATACTGTATGATAAATGAATTAGGCATTAAGAATGTTGAGAGTCCTTTGTCAAGGACACTGGTGAGCTCTCCCCCAGCACAGGTTGTATCATTTCCCCTCTACTTAAGCTATTCTCCATCAATCATCAGATAGCAAGCATTAAACACTTATGTTCTAGTTACTGAGCTAGGTGCTTACAAAAAAAAAAAGCCCAAATAGTCTCTGCTTTTAAGAAGCTTGCATTTTTTAACTTGAATTTTATTTTATTTTTCGTCTGAGTTCTCTACCTCTCTCTTCCCTCCCCCACTGAGAAGGCAAGAAAAACAAAACTCATTAATTTTTTAAAAGTTTATTATCAATATTGTTGTTATTTTTATAAATTGTTCTCTTCGCTCTACTCACTTCACTTTGCATCAGTTCATACAAGTCTTCCCATGTTTTTCTGAAACCATCTTGCTTGTCATTTCTTAGTATTCCACCAAATTCACATGCTATAACTTGTTTGGGACAGCTAGGTGGTACAGTGGATAGAGTGCTGGGCCTGGAGTGAGGAAGACTCATCTTTATAAGTTCAAATCTGGCCTCAGACACTTACTAGCTGGGCAAGTCACTTCACCCAGTTTGCCTCAGTTTCCTCATCTGTAAAATGAGCTGAAGAAGGAAATGGCAAACCACGTTAGCATCTTTGCCAAGAAAACCCCAGATGGGGTCACGACGAGTCAGACATGACTGAAGTGACTGAACAGCAAAGAACTCGTCCAGCCATCCTCCAATTAATGGGCACCCTATCAGTTTTCAAATCCTTGCCACCACAAAAAGAGCCGCTACAAACATTTTTGTACATATGGGTCGTTTTCATTCTTCTTTAACCTCTTTGGTATATAGACATAGTAGTGGTTCAGGGGACCTAGATTTCTGGATCAAAGAGTATGCATAGTTGAATAGTTTTTTTGGGCATAGTTCCAAATTGTTTTTTAGGTTGGTTGAAGCGGTTCACAGTCCCACCAAGATTGTATTAAAGGACCTGTCTTCCCATAGTCCCTCCAGCATTTGTCATTTTCCTTTTGTGTCAATTTAGCTAATCTTATGGGTATGAGGTCATACCTCATAGTTGTTTTTATTTGCATCTCTCTAATTATTAGAGATTTAGAGCTTTTTTTTTCCCATATGGCTATTGATAGCTTGGATTTCTTTCTCTGAAAACTTCCTATTCATATCCTTTGGCTGTTTATGAATTGGGAATGGCTCTTATTTTTATAAATTTGGTTTAGTTCTCTATGTATCTTAGGAATGAGGCCTTTATCAGGGTAACTTGCTACAAAGATCCCCCCACCTTAATTTCCTACTGCTCTTCTAATTTTAGCTGCATTGATTTTATTCGTGTAATTTAAAAAAAACAGTGTAATCAAAACTGTCCATTTTACCAAGAAGTTTACATTTTAATGGGGGAGACAGCATATATATGTGTGTGTGTGTGTGTGTGTGTGTGTGTGTATACACATATGTGTGTATGTGTACATCTATATATTTATATATCTATGCCTCAGCACATACAATATAAATACAGGCGAGATTGAAGGAAGCCTTAGTGGGGAAGGCATCAGCAGCAGTAGAGAAAGGCAGTGAAACAGGTCAACAGGTTTTTGTACTTTTCAATTCTTAAAATACCTTCCTTTGATTTCAAATATCTCTTTCTCTGGCTCAGGACGATGTCTGGAAGGCGACTTCGAGAGGCCGTTCAAAAGGTAAGTGAAAAGTTAAAATCCTTGACATTTTAATGATTGTCTCCAATTTTCAAGAATTCTAGATGTCTCTACCTTGGTACCTCTCATTATCTTGCTTAACATCATGGGATACTCTACCTATCTTAAGGGTATTAGTTGGTAAGGAGAAATAAAAACTAGGAAATTGAAGACATAATGAAGATTTTAGCTGGCCTTCATTAGCCTTGACTGCACTTTAATTTTTAAAATCCACACAAATGATTGTGATTTGGGGATCTCTCAGTGAGGTAATAGATTTCAAGATGTCTGTGACTAGGAAGCAGTTACTGAGAGATTAAATGACATATCCAGGGCCTCATAATTAGTAAGCATTGGTAGTCGGAAGCCCTAAGATGAGACTTTTTTTTTTCTTAAATAAGCACCCTATAACTTACACATTCAAAAGGGACGCATCGTGGTGTAACAGAAAGACCAGTGAATTTGGGATACTCATTTTATGTAAATTTCTCTTTTACAATCCAATTGAAAATGGCTAAATAATTGATCTCACTTTATTAGGGCTGTTTATGGGGAAAGAGATTTGTAAACCTTGCATTAGGCTGTGAGGCTCCTGGAGATCAGGTTTTGACTTTTGACTTTCTTTGTATCCCCAGCTCTTAGCCCAGGGCCTGACACATAGTAAGTGCTTGATAAATAAATGCTTGTTGAGTGAGGTTGCTTACAGTGCTATAGAAATGTTAGCTATGACTATGACTTTTCTTTCAGAGAAACTTTAAGGAAATCTTAACCTTAAATAGAAAGAAGCTTAACTGCAGTGTCTCAAAAGAAACAGATGTGTAAATTTAGAGAATCCACCCCAAATGTTCACATGCACTGTTTGTGCCTGACCTGTAGAGCCTTCTGAGCTTGGGGCAGTCTGATCAGTCACAGTCGGACACTCCGTACCTTGACTCCAACATAATGATGTCATTTTGGTCCTCTTTGAGCATGAAAGACAACCAACCAACCAGATACAAGGTGTTTATTTTTTTAATCAAATGTTTATTTTAAAAACTTCACGAATTACAGCACAGAATTAAAAATTCTCAGTTACACGGAGTTACACCTGAGCTCCTTAAGGCACTAATTTTTAATTGAAATCACTCAGTCGCCTGTGTGCGATAAGAGAGTTGGGGTCACTTCGAGAACTTTTAACATGGAATATTTGAGTTGTTTAATGATGAGGACAAGTCCCTACGCAAGACTAGAAAGACGAATGCTCGTTCTGTGACTGGACTTTGCCCCGAGATGTGCTTTGATTATGTTCTTTTCTCTTTTGTACTCCCTCTCCTGGTGCTGAGGAATTCGAGACTAGCGGGAGGCAGAACATGAGTGTGGTGATTGCCGGACTCTGCAATGTTTATACGCATTACATCGCCACCTATGAAGAATACCAGGTGAGCCCCGAAGCACCAGCTGCCTTGAAGTCCGTTTCTCATTCACACGCCCATGGGACTGTGCGGGTGAACACTGATGTCTGGGTTACAGATGCCTTTGTCCTCTCCCCGCAGGTTCAACGCTATGAGGCAGCGTCCACGATTTACGGTCCCCATACTCTCTCCGCCTATATTCAGCTGTTCAGAGGTCTCGCCAGGGCCATTGCCACGGTAATGCCGGTGCTTGCATGTTGTAGAGAGAAAGAGGGAGGGCTGCATGGGTTTTCATTTATGTATTCAATTGTTTTTGCATCATTATTTCTCTCTTAAAAGTCACTCATTTTTGAGGTGGATGGGATTCTGAAATAACAAGGCAGATTTTTTTCCCTATTAAACAAACACCTTGTAACTTGTACATTCAAAGGGCTTCAATGCATATAGTGGTATAATGGAGGGACCAGTGACTTGGAGCCCTCATTTTGTGTGAATTTCTTTTCTGTAGTTTGAAAGTGGTTAAAGTATTGGCCTCATTTTAATAGGGGGATCGTCTCAAAAGAGATTCATCTCCCTATGAAAAATCAGCAAAAGAGTTTATTATAAGTGTCAAAATAGAAGATTTCACAAGCTGACATATACATTCATACACGCACATGCGTATATGTTCACCATTACAATAAATAACTATCCACTTATCTGAGAAATACATATGGACAAGTATATCTACTTAAGGAAACCCAAATTGTGAAAAATCTTTCCTAATGCAAATAACTAGTTATAGTAATGACCCTGGTAATAATAATGATAATATTACTAGTAACCAACATTGATTGTAACACCACAATTTTGCAAAATGCTTTGCATACATTATCTCACTTGAGTTTCAAGGAGCCTGTGAGACAGGTAATATTGGTGCTATTATCTCCATTGTGCATATGAAGAAACTGAGTCTTAGAGAAGTTAAGCGAATCAACTGTAATCGAATAGGTCTCTAACCTGTTGGACCAGTATCTAATTCCATACCTAATAGCCATTTTCTATCAGATCCTTTACCTTATTAAAACTAATAACATCCATCCTCCATTTCAGACCCGTATGTAATGTTAACTCTAACCCACTGTCTATCTAGTAAATGTTGGAGACAAGATTCAAACACTGATCTCACCTCATTCTATCTTGAGTGTCCTTACCACCCCAACATGGATCACTACCAATAATTATGGCTATTTAAGGAAATAGCCCTGAACTTGCAGAACTTAGGAGACTAAAGCCATGTAGAGGAACCCATAGCCCCAGCAGAAGTTGTGAAACAATGAAGAAATGTCCCAAGATAAACCTCTCAATCAGCCAATCCATCCATCCATCCATCCATCCATCCATCCATTAATCCATCCATCCATCCCTCCACATGCTTTTATTAAGCACCTACTGTGTTCTAAGTGCTAGGGATACAAAGACAAAAAATGGACCAATCCCTGCCCTCAGGGAACTTACATTCTACAAGGGGAAAACATGTACACATATAAGTTTATACAAACATACACAAAATTAGCTTAGGGTTTTCAAAGAACATTTTAATCTTGGAGTAGAAGGATACATTAGGCATATTTCAATCAATCAATCAATAGTTAGTAAGCACCTACTATGTGCTAGCCAGTGTGCTAAACACTGGGAATGCAGAGAGAAGCAAAAAACAGTCCTCAAGGAGCTCATAGTCTGGTGGTGGGGGTGGTGGGAACAACACCTTCTCCATAGGGAATGTAGTTTCTAGGATGACCTTTTAATTTTCACTTCAAAACATAACCTGTAAAATTTGTTTCATTATTACCATATTTCATTAATTTATTTCCAATTAAATATATAATATCAATATACTTAAGGCATGATGCATTCTTAAATATTATTTTTATTAAATTTTGAGCCAATAACATCCACACAATATTGAGAGTAAATGTGAAAGCGTGATTTGATTTGAATAGATTTGTTTTGGGGCTCCCTTCACAGGAACCTAGGTATCTGTTTTGCAGAGTAAGGTTCATCCTGATAACAAAATGTCTTGGCTTTCCACAGTATTGTAGTTAAATGTAGGATGAAGGAGAAAGTGGACTGCTTATTGAAGTGGGGACTTTCAGAGTGATAAGACCTTACAACATCCCCTCTGGTCCAGGGCTTTGGCCTCGTGATTTGAGGAAATTGGGTTTTACTAATAAACCCATTGATTAGGTCCTGGGAAACTGAGTCATGCTAATCAAACTCACCAGTTATAAACCTAGTATAACAGTTAATTAATTTGTATTGAAAAATGTGAATGCTCAAGAGACCTGAGCTAGACAGCCAATATATTTTCTCCCTAACAAGGAAATCCTCATGGAAAAGCAGATTCATAATGGAAATCTATTTGATGAACATGGTGAGTTGGACAATTTGAAGGAATCAGCTACCCTCAAGTTATAAATGGCAGAATCATAGAAACTCAGAATTGGAAGGAGAAGGGGTTGGAGTCTACAAGAGACAGGCACACTTAGAGAGGTAGAGCCATAGCACCAGCTCCAACAAGGAGCAGACCGAAGGCAGACACAGACTTGGAATCCCCCCAGATCCATTAAAATACAGGGACAAGGATCCCCATCCCTCAACAGCCTCAGGGGTGTCCCTGTCCCATAGTACAGCGAGGAAACTTTACAACAACTACTCTAAGCCATCAATGACAGGAAACCTTCTCCTGTGCCCAGAAAGTGCGGGACACATTTATGTTGGCAGCAGAAGGGTTTTTACAAGGGATTGTGCTTTGCTTATGTGAAATGCTTTCTTGCTCAGCAATGTCAGATAATTGAGAGATTATCATTTCTGAGAAGGAACATGAACTTGGAGTCAGGAAGACTGAGGCCAAATCCTGTCTCAGACACTTGTTAGCTGAGTGACCCTGGGCAGGTCCCTTCCTCCAGCCTCATTATCTTGTATATGCTACTGGTCATTTGGAGAAGACATATGTTTAAAAGAACAGACACCCAGTTCAAATTTCAGAAAGCCTCCCTTTTAATCACAAAATCAACAATGCGGGGCAGGAGTGAAGGGGAGACTTCCTACAAATCAGGGGCCTCTCAGTGAGTGTTCGTGCATTGGATTTCCAAAATAAGCAGATTCTCTCTACCCTACTGTAGGACACAGTGGCAAATTTAAGCCGGGGGCCAGAGCCACCCTTCTTTAGCCAGCTGATGCTGCCCTGGACGTCCAATCAAGTTGATAGAACCCCAGAGAACACGACGTTTGGGGATGTGCTGCATCCAGCCAAGCCAGAGTACCAAATGGTAAGAACCTTCAAGACACGCCAGCATCTTGACTTGATTTCTGAACTTTTGTGTGTCTGGTGTTTCACTTCCCCTGTCTTCAGTGGCACCGCGTCCATTCCCACTCTTGGCTGCCACCATTTTGGCTGTCAAGTCCTCTCAAGAAGCGATCAATAGAGATGGGGCTACTGGAGATGATGGTTTTGAACTCTTCCTACTGTTCCTTTAAAATCCTTTGGTTCTGAGAGGCGGTGGTGGCAAGAACACTGCCCTTGGAGTTAGGAGGGACCTGGGGTTCAATCTGGCCTCCCACATTTATTAGCTATGGAATCAAGAGGAAGGTGCTTCAGATGACTTCTCCACCTCTCTTCTGCCCAGAGCACTCTGTCTCCTTCCCTTTGCTGGAAGCTTCCCTCAGCTCAAATCCTGCTTTCTGCAGGATGCCTTTCCTGGTAGTGCTTTCCCCTCCCAGATCACCATCATCAGCCTTGTATGTGTGCATGCATATGTGTGTGTGTGTGTGTATGTATGTATGCATATTTGTATATGTAACATACCTTGTAAATAAGGTATATTCATATACCATATATATCTTATCAATAACAAGGCTCATTCTCCATTTATATATGCATATATACATAGATTGTATCTTATTACATATGCATTATATATACCTATATATCAAGCTTCATGCTATATAGAACAAGGTATAGACACATATTTGTGCATGTATATACATGTACGTCTATGTCTATCATTTGTATTTTGTTATTTATGTATTGTCTCTTTCATTAGATTGTCAGCTCCTTGAGAGCAGGGACCATTTTTGCCTTTCTTTATATCCCCATCACTTAGCACAGTGCTTGGCACACGGTAGGTATTTAATAAATCTTGCTGCCTGACTCTGCTTCCCTTGAGGTGAAATAGTGGTGATAAGGTCTGTGGTACCGACTTCACAAGGCTTTTGTGTGACCCTGGGTAAATGACTTCATGTCTCTGTAGCTGTTTTCCCATCACTAGAATGGGCAGGGGTAATGATGTATGAAGTACCTTCCTCACAGGGCTGTCATCAGACTCAAGGAAAGGACACACAACAGAGACGTAAAGTACTTTGTGAGCTTTAGGGAAGAATGCTAATGGTGATAGGTAGCACATGGATGGCATTTTAAGGTTGGCAGAGTATCTCACAAATACCTCATTTCATCCTCACAGCAGCCCTAGGGAGGGGAGTAGTTACTGCTATCGGGCAGTGGGTTTTATGTGGCCAGACTTGGTTTGTCTAGACTTGTGGTTTTAATTGGCATAAGGAAGCTCCTTCTATCAAGGCAGATTTTCAGGTTCTAGTCTTAGAGAGTGCCTGGGCATGAAGACAAAATAAAGTGACTTGCCCAGGCCACACATCCAAGATGTTTCCGAGGTGGGACTTGAACCCTGGTCATCGTGATTTGGACCATCTCTCTAGCCTCTCCTCCAGCTGCCTTTCCTTAAGAACTCTTAAAGATGACCAAACCATAGAGGAGCTGCTGCCTGCATCAGCTACACCCACTGATGAAAGCTCACGCTTTCAAGAATTGAGGCAGAATTGCCAAGCATTTGTTACAGCCTTCTGCATACTAGGCAGTGTGCTACAGGAGCTGGGGATGCACAAATATACACGAACTGCTCCGCACCCTCAAAGGGCTTACATTTCAGTGGAGGAGACAGGGTGTACTCACATGGGGCTCCACCAAGTACATACGAATGGAGCCCAGGTAGTTTTGGGAGTGGCTGGAGACGTGATGAAGAACCTGGTGCTTGATCTGAGTCTTGAAAGGGAAGCAAGCTTTCTAAGAGGTGGAAATGAGGAGGCAGGGCATTCCTGGCATCGGGGTCAGGCAGTGCAAAGGCTTGGAGATGGGAGGCGGCGTCATCTTGCGTGTAGAGCAGTGAGGAGGTGTCTGGAAAGCAGAGCGTGAGGAGGAGGATAAAGAGTAAGAAGACCGCTAGGGTTGGGAGAGCTTTAAATGCCAAACCTAGGGTTTCTGTTTGATCCTGGAGGCGAGAAGGAGCTGCTGGAATTTATTGACGAGGGTGATGATGAGGCATGCGGGAAAATCCCTTTGGCAGCAGCCAGTGACCACCGGATGGGGTGAGAGGGGAGAGATGAGTCAGAGATGTTCCAGAAGGCTTATGAGTAGCCCAGGTGAGAGGCGATGGAGGCCTTAGCCAGCATGGTAGCTGTGTGAAGACACATGGGGAACGTTAGTAGAAAAGACAAGATTTGGCAGCTGATTGGATGAAAGAGGTGAGGAGAGGGAGGAAAGGAAGAAGGGTTCAGTCAATGACATCATGCTTATTCTGCTCAGCCCCGGAGCTACCTGTGGAAGTTACCAAGGCATAGATCAAGGCTGGCAATGAGGACAAAGCTAACAGCGGTGCTCTGCCAGCTCGGAATGGACGAGCCACGGTCGGGATGGGTGAGCGGGGGTGAGTGCCCCCTCCCCTGGAGCACTGGCTGGCAGGAGCCCTTCTCCAGGTGCTGAAGGGGAGTTTCCTATTGGCCTCACTGGCCTCCAGGGTCCCTGCGGGGCCTGAAATCCCTTCAGACTCAGAGACCCTCTTGGCCCATTCCTCTTTGCTAATATGAAGCCGAATACATTTTTCTCTTTTCAAAGGACTCTCCCAACGATGATTGACAAATCACTTCTGTGTGTTGTACACCTAGGCCAGGGGTGGGGAACCCACGGTCTCAAGGCCCCATGTGGCCCTCTAGATCCTCAAGTGTGGCCCTTTGACTGAATCCAACTTTACAGAACAAATCCCCTTAACAAAAGGATTTATTTTGTGTCATTCGGGTTCGGTCAAAGGGCCGCACTTGAGGACCTAGAAGGCCACATGTGGCTTCGAGGCCACGGGTTCCCCACCCCTGACTTAGGACTCTAGGGCAGTAATAAGAAGCTTCATTCAGGAATGAAGAAAAAGGGAGGCTGGTGCAAAACCAGCCCGGTCTGTCTCCACGGTCCTCCAGTGTCTCCTTGGCTCTGAGTGGATGAAGGGCCAGAATCTCAGGGTCATTGACCGTGAGCTGGAAGGTGCTGAGGAAGGCACCTGGTTCAACCCCCTCATTGTAGGGGCGGGCAGACTAGAGGCCAGAGGGGGCAGAGGAAGGAATCAGCCAATCAGCTTGCATTTGCTGAACACCTCCTATGTTGGAGGCACTGTATTAGTGACTGGCTGAGTTGGAATTCAAACCCAGGTCTCTTGACTTCAGATCCGTTTGGAAAATTTGAATAATTGGAAATGTTGTGGTGTTCCCTTTCCCATCTCTGCTTTTGCATTGGCTGTCGCCTGCATCTGGGTCACAGAGTCAGCTGGTCCTTCATCTGTGCTGACCTGCATTTCCTGAATATTCCCTGCTCTTGGCCTTGGAGCTGTGTTGAATTTCACTTATCCACCTTGGAGTGTCTGAACAAGGAGTAATAGGCTTACTTGCCATCCTTGCCTATCGAATAATATCAGCAGTAAAGCAAACTGGAATGTGGAGAAGGTTAGAAGGGAGCCCAAGGCTGTGGCCTAGATGTGCTGAGTGGATTCAGAATTGATGGAACGATTCCTTGCAGCCCATCCTCAGGCCCTTGGAACCTGGGGAGATGCCTGGTGCTCCAGGACTGATTTTAATGAGCCGTCCTCAGCCAGCATCCTCCCTGCTTCTTCCCATAAGTTTGAGCTGCTGCGGGTGTACTCAGGCTTCTGGAGAAGCTGGTGGGCTGTGAACCTTTGTATGATACTGCCTGCAGACTGGATGGTTTTTAAAATAACTGCTATGAATGCAGGGGGACAGAACTTCAGTTGGAAATGACCCCAGTGGCTGTCCATCCTGTCCTGCCCAAAGCAGTCTCATTTACCTTTGGGATAGGGGGAAAGGTGCTGACCTCATAGGAGCACTTTACCTGACGTGGGCTGAAGTTTGGCTCTTGGCAACTTTTGCACATTATTTTTGGTTCATTCCCCTTATAGACTCTGCTTAGCCAGTGGGGGCCTTGGAAAGTAAAATTTAATCAGTCTGGAGCTAGCTGGATGGGACTGAAGGAGATGTGGGGAGGGAGGTGACTTGTCCAAGGTCATGTAGGTAGGGAGTGTCATTGTTAGGATTTGAATGCAGATTCTCCAACTCCTGAGTCAGTATTCTTGCCATTTTATAAAATTCAATCAAGCATTTATTAAGTGTTTGCTGTGTGCCAGGGGTTGTGTCAAAAATTAAAATGCAATTAAAATGAGATAGTCCTAGTGTTTAAGCAGCTTGTAGCATAGAAACACGAGAACATACAGAAGATGGGAACAGGGAATGGACCCGGGATTTCTTTGAAGTGAGGAAAGCTCCTCTACCAATGCAGGTTGGCACCTTCTTTGCTGCTGAGAGCCTTGGACTGGTGCTCAGAGCCCTGAGGGGTCGGTTATGTGACCTGTCGCTGCTCAGAACCAGTGGGGGCCAAAAGCAGGGCTTGGACCAGTCTGGTCCTTCTGGCTCTGAGGCTGGCTCTCTATTCCTGACATTGCACCACCTGGAATACAAAATAAATGAGTTAATGAGGGGTAGGGGGCAGTAGCAGCTTCCCAAAATATGGATGCAATATAGACTGTGCAGACAATAGAGTACTGGACTTGGAGTTAGGAAGACGTGAGTTCAAATCCAGCTTCAGACATTTACTAACTGTGTGATCCTGGGCAAGTCACTTTAACCTCTGTCTGCCTCAGTTTCCTCATCTGTAAAATAGGGATCATAATTGTACCTATCTCCCAGAGTTATTACATGAAGCTCAATTATATATATATATATGTGTGTATATATGTATATATGTGCATATATGTATATATGTGTGTGTGTGTGTGTATATATGTAGTACTTTGCAAACCTTAAAGTGCTATATAGAGGCTAGCTGTTTTTAAAGAAATGTCCTCATCATATCTCACCAGATAACTTCTATTTTCTTCAGGGTGAGGTTGCTGAGGTCGTGTTTGTTGGTGCTAACCCGAAGAATTCAGCAGAAAACCTGGTGAGAATCATTATAATACTACACAAAGGTGGTCTGAAGGAAAACTGGAGTTAGCACTCCTGCACTGTTTCTTTGGGTGCCTCTTACCCTCTCCCTGCACTTTCCAGCTCCCTCCCCACACCCAAGGACACCCAGTGTCAGACATGTCTCTTGTCAACTCACAGTCCCCTAGGATGGTAGTCATTGGTCTGGGATGAAGCCTCAGGTCGTTGACCTTCAGTCATCCAAGTCTGCTCATCTTGTGTGTGTGAGGCTGAGGAAGCAAAAAGCCCCCGACAATGAACGAGGTGATGTTCTTCAAAAGCTTGGTGCAGCTGAGTTGTGGGGGCGCTCACGTGCACACTGGCGATTTCAGCCATAGCGGTGGACTGCAGGGGCAAATATTTTTGGTTGAGGGAATATGGTGGTGAGATTTCAATGCCTCTGAAATCCTATCAGGTCTACTTCACCTATATGTAAAAACTCACCCTGCAATGATGTGCTCTCCCTCTCCCCTCTCTTCCTTCCTCTCTGTCTCTCTCTGTCTCTCTCTGTCTCTCTCTCTGTCTCTGTCTCTCTCTCTGTCTCTGTCTCTCTCTCTCTCTCTCTGTCTCTCTCTCTCTCTCTGTCTCTCTCTCTGTCTCTCTCTCTGTCTCTGTCTCTCTCTGTCTCTCTCTGTCTCTCTGTCTCTCTCTCTTCTCCTCCTCCTTTTCCTCTCCTCCCCTCTCCTGTCCTCTTCTTTTCTCTCTCCACCCTCTTCCTGTACATACATACATCACATACATACAGAGTATGCAAATCCATGTGCTCACACAAACAGTTTCCTACATCAATGAAACTACTAATCAGGCTAAAACAATGTTTATGGAGGGTATATGTGTAAACATGGATCTCCTGCGTGCACACATAAACATACAATATCAATCAATATATGTTTATTAAGTGCCTGCTGTATTGCCGATACTGTATTAAGAACTAAGGATACAAAAGACAATCCCTGTCCTCAAGGAGCTAACACTTACATATCACACATATCCATATACAGACATAACAGACACACATAAGCACATACATGTATGCCATGTATGCATACCAGACATGCAGTGCACATTTTTTGGGGGGTTGTTGGTATAGAGAATCCCAGGTAAGAGGACTCTGTCTGACAATGTAGATTGGCCCCTGCTCTACATCTGAGAGTCTTAGACAATTTTCTAAAAATACTGAGCAGGTAATTTGACTCTCCAAGGTCACATAGCCAACATGTGTCAGAGGCAAGACTTGAACCCAGATCTTGCTGACTCAACAGCCTGCTTCCTATCTGCTAGGTCCAACTGCCTTTCATATATACTCAAATATACGCACACACATACACACATGTACACCTATATAATATAACACACATGTACATCTGCATATATGCATATGTATATGCACATATACATATGTACACGTATACATATGTCTAGACCTGTGGTTTTGTTGGCATTCGGCAATTTCCATTGTGAAAACTCTCTTCACCATTGGAAATCGGCACCTCCTTAGTCACTCAGAGTCTCAGAGCACTGTTTGGGGCATGACAGGTTAGTGACTTGCTCAAGGTCACACAGCCAGGATGGGTCCAACTTGCTTTTCCTGATTCCAAGACCAGTCCTCACTTCTCCATGGTATCCTGCTGGTCCTTTGAACAAATGTCTATACTTGGTTTCTATTTCCAAAGACTAGGCAGAGAGGCTTACTGGATTAAGAGCTAGCCTTGGAGTCAAAAAGACCTAGATTTAGATCCTGTCTAGGATTTCGATACGAGCTGCATGACCCTGAGCAAGTAGTCACTGGACCTCTCCACGATCTCAGTAATTCTCTAAGACTCTGAGTGATGCATGACTTGTCAATGTCCATTTGTGTGGGGACTATCCACACCAGAAGCTCCCTACACCCATATCATCAACAGTCTAGTCACCTCTAAACTCTGTTCAAAAGATGATGCTATTTGTAGCATCATTACTATCCTGGGCTGTATGCAATCTTGGTTTAATCTGTGACCCCTAGGTCTCACTGCCCTGAAGAAGTTGTTTTTCTGCTGGACAGCCAGCCTGGACAGGCTCCATGTCATTTGTCATTCTGCCTTTCTGCTGGTAGACGTTCTTGCTAAACAACTCCCTTCCCCCTGACTCCTGTCTCTGACCAGTCACAACAACGTCATTCTTGTGTAGCATTTGCTGGTCTAGATCTGGCCCCGTGGGGGATTTTGGACTTCTTGGAAATTCACTTTTTTAAAAAGCAAGTAAGAGCCGTGCCTAATGATGTTTGATACATTTTGCATTTTTATATAACGATTTTCTGGAGGATATATCAAAGGGCTCTTTGGAAAGGATATGATTAATCAGCCTATTTGATATCCATGGGAACCAGGCAGCCAGGGAAATATGTTCTCTGTCATTGCCATGGAGAAACAGCAGTGCCTAAAGTTGAAAGGCTAGCCGTGAAAACAGATTCTTTTCCTTCAGGAGACTCTTGACGCCTCCAGGTAAATGATTTGCATGGTCATTTGCATATATGGAATTAACTATGCTTCTGGAAAAGTGGGCAGGGGTGAAGAGAGGCCTCTTGGGTTCCTGAACCTGGTGTCCTAACACAGGGTTCTTGGCTAATTAAGCCTCTGCCTCACTAATAATAATAATAATAATAATAATAATAATAATAATAATAATAATAATAATAATAATAAAATAATAATAACAACAACAACAACAATTTATATAGTACTTTAAGGTTCATAAAGCACATTGTATATGCTAAATCATTGGTCCCCACAACAACCCTGTGAGGTCAGGTGCAGGTTTCAAACTCAGATCTTTCTGACTTTAAGTCCAGTGAGCTACCCACTGAGCCACCTGGTTGCCCTGTGCCCTAGTCCCCAGCCAAGTCAGCAAAAAGGAGAGCTCTTGGATTCCTCCCAAACCTATTCAAGTCCCAGGCACATTCAACTTGATTTAATTCAATTATATAAGCATTTAGTAAGTACTTACTATTTACTAGGCATTGTATGAGGCACTGTGGTTACAAATGCATAATGGATACCCTTTAAGGAACTTGCATTGTATTTGAGGAGACATGTTCACAAGAAAGTCCAAAATATAGCAAATGTGGACATAGCACTGAGGAGCCGGGCAGGCTGACCTGCTAATTATCCACCGAGCTAGTGGACCTTACTTCCCTTCCATCTTGTGGTCAGCTCACTGCTCTTCAGGGGCTTTTCCTTTCCAAGGAAGAGCCCTTTGGGGAAGAGACCATCCTTTGGGGTCTGCCTTGCTTTGGAAAACCTCTAAGGGCACAAGAATCCCAAGTTCATTGCCAGGTTTGTCACAGTTCAACATTAGTCTCTTACGTTGTCCAGCTGTTCTAAATGAACTGTCCTGCTCCCAGGTTCAGTCTAAATCAAATATTTTGTGTCTCTGGAAAAAGGAATTTTCTCTTTTCCCTCTCAATTTGTAACCATTAAATGCAACATAATACACAGTTTAATACTTCGGTTAATCAAAAGCTTTGTCCTATTGGATGGCTTAAGAAACATCGAGTAGCCTGAAAAACAAAACCCAAGCCCAGAGGGCAGGGAGGAGGTGAATGTGAGTCAATGGCTCAACAAATGTTGGACCTTCTTTGGAGAAAGGGAAGTGAGAAGGGTGAAGACAGCCACTGGTCCTTCTGTCTACCCAAACTGGATCCTCTGTGCGTGATTTGCCCCAGATATAGTTTGGGCTGTCATCATCCTCACAGTTGTGACTCGGTACTTCCAGCAGTCAAGGGACTGCCTTCCCCCACTCATGGTGTCCTCTTGCCCCTCCTTCTTGCCTGTTTCTATGGTCTTCTTCTATCGGCTTCTGCATTTCCTACCCATAACCCCCTGTTCCCAGATTAGGGTCAGTGGCACTCTGGGTATTTTCAGTGTCCAACTGGATAACTTATTTATATTCTAGACAGATCACACCTTCCTGACAGTTGAGAAGTATGAGAACACTTCAGCGATGTGGCAGACAGTGCATAATGATGCCTCATGGGATACCAGGTGAGTCGCTCTGTCCTGTCTCTTAAACCTTGAATGGGGTTGGTTCCTGAAGCCTGGATATGAAAGTGAAATGGGCAAGACCCATTGGCTATGTGGTGCTGAATGAATAGCATTGGGTTCACCAACTGTCTTACGGACTCATTGGTTTTTTCTACTTCGTCTCACCTTGGCCCAGGGGTGACCCTGGTTTCTTGGAGGCCATTCCAGCGGAGGACACATGCTGTGGCAGGCTTCACCTGGCTGGAAAGGCTATGAGTCTGACTCTGATGATGGACCCTGTGTCTACCAGGCTGCCTAAATTCAGAGGGGCTCATGCCAGGATAGCTGCTAGGGATGGGGCATGGTGGTGGTAAATTTTGGTGCCAAAGTAAATCATCCGCAGAATTTTCATTGACATCTTTAGTTTTTACATCATTTTCATTATATATTCTTTCCCATGCTCCCAATCCCTTATAGCAAAGAATAAAAAAAGAGAAAAAAAACCCAATACCTAACAATTCAGCAGCTCCTGAGCCACGTTCTCTGCTAGAATCCCTGTCGCCTGCCCATATCGTATCTTTGCAGAGAAGGGGAGGAAGGAGGGGATTCTCCTCTCTCTTCTTTGGGCTCAAGCTCAGTTGTTGTAACTTCACAGCAGTCAGAGTTTTTTGCTCTTGCTTTTTCTATTTACAACCTTTTACGTGGCAACTATTTAAAAATAACTTTTATTGATATCTTTTGTTTCTGTATTTCCAACGGCTTTCTCTCTCCTCCTCCTCCTCCTTCCCCCCTGGGAGCTATCCCCTTTAATAGAGAGTAAAGAAGAGGGAAAACACCAGAAGCACACTGTTGCCATCGCATGCTGTGTTCCACACCCACAGCCCCTGCTTCTGCAAAGTAGGGAGGAGGGGGCATTTTTCCATCTCTTCTTTGGGACCAAACTTGGTGGTCATGATTTCTCAGCTTTCAAGGTCAATTCTGATGTTCTTATTCTTTCCTTTGACATCATTGCACACAACTCTTAAAGACCCAAGGGATCTGGATTCAAAGCTTGGCTTTGCTACTCACTATCTGTGTGACCTTGGATAAGGCCTCAGTTTCCTCATATGTAAGATGAGGGGGTTCATAGGATCTGAGATTTAGATCTATCAGACAGCTTAGGGATCATTGAGTGCAATCCCCAACCCACTCCCCATTTCACAGGGTTGGACTGTACAATCCCTTTTAATGCTAAGTGTATGATCTTACTAAGTCATGGAGGGTTATAGTCTAGGTTGGTAGAAGGAATAATAATAATAGCCCTTATAACTAGCGTTTATGTAGCACTTTAAGGTTGTCAAAATACTTAACAAATTTGACTTGTCCTCACAGCAGCCCTGGGAGGAAGTGCTATAATTATCTCCATCCTATAGGTGAGGAAACTGAGATTAAGTGACTTGCCCAGGACCATACAGGTAGAAAGTATCTGGGGCAGGATTTGAATTCGGGTCTTCTGACCCATGGAGCTGCCTTGAAGTAGTGAGATGTTTTGTTTGTCGCTTTCTACCAAACTAGGTATATGTCTGTGGTTAGTGAGCTCACTTGTGTAAAGAGCAGTCTCTGCCCTCTGCAATCCAGCCTCCACACAGCTGCCCGGAGCATCTTCCTAAGAACCAGGTGTGACCCTGTAATTCTCCTGCAGAGAGAACTTCAGTTGTTCTCTGTTGCTCGGAGGGCAGGGCACTTCTGGTCCCTGGGACTCCTGGAGGTGGGAGCTTCGTTTGTGAAATGGGAAAACGAGAGAACACATAACGATGAGGATATGTGATCTATCCTTCATTATCCTCTTCCTCTTCCTGACACCAGATATTGACTGCACACCTACTATGCTCCAGGCCCTGAGGATCGTACAAGGCATAGTCCTGTTCTCTGAAAACGTCAGGTGAAACCTGAATACAAACAGATTAAATATGTGTGTGTGTGTGGGGGGGGGCAGGCTGTGTGAGAGGCAGCCCAGCAGAATTCACAGAGGACGGTGGAATCAGGAAGCCCGGGGTTCACCCTCTGTTGAGGGCATATGCTGACTCGAGGCAGGTAGGCAGTGATCCGGTGAATAGAGGGGAAGACCTGAGTTCAAATTCCACTCAGGCAACATACTAACTTTATGACCTTGGGCAAGTCACTTAACCTGTTTGCCTCAGTTTCCTGAGGCAAATATATAATAATATATATGATATATTTGTGTATCATATATATTATATATATAACATATTATATGATAATAACACCTACCTCCCAGGGCTATTATGAAGCGCAAATGAGATAATATTTGTAAAGCACATAGCGAAGTGCCTGACACATAGTAGGCTTTTCCCCCGCTTCAACCTTTGTGACTCTAGGCAAATTACTTAAGCTCTAGTTGTCCTGGGCAACTTACCAGGACTCTAAGGTACAGACACCTTCCTTATTTGTCCCTCCTAGGGAGGAGGGTTCCCTTCTGGCCATCCCTTCTTTCAGACTTTCTAAAAATACCTCATTTCATTAAGATAAAACGTTTTTCCTTTTATTTTTGACATCAGGTTTTACTGGCATCAAGGATCCTCCGGTCAGAGCAATGTGACGATCGAATGGCACATTGCGGACACCACCCCGCCGGGCCTTTACAGGATCCGCTACTTTGGGCATAACAGGGAGCAGAATTTCCTGCAGTCAGCTGTGTTTCCTCCCTTCCAAGGCACCTCGGCCCCATTCTGGGTTGTGGGTGCCTATCATGAGCCAACAACCAACTGAAAGGGCCGTTCTCTTCTACGCCCCCTGTAATTGGCAGAGGATGGGCACCCACAACCCGCGCCTTCAAACCGGACGTTTAGCGCTCACGGGGAGAGTGGGTGTCCACACACATGCTCGTGTGTGAGTGTTTGGGGGCGGGTCTGGGACCCATGCAACGCTACGGCCTCAGGAGCCGTGAGGTGCGCTGGGAGAAAGCCAGAATCCTCTGATTTCATTCCCGACTCGCTGCTGATGCCATCCAGAAGAGCAGATAGCTTCAGAGCAAAACCTCTGGTGTTTTGACAAGAGTGACAGAAGACTTGTAAATAGTGATTAAACAATTTATTCATGAAAGGTTTTTTTAAAATATGTGTGTGTATGAGTGTGTGTGTGTGCATGTGCCCACTTTGGTGGGATCACAAATGAATTTCAGAAGATCCCATAATCATAGCTGGGTGGCATAGTGGATAGACCAGGCTTGGGGTCAGGAAGACTTGAGTTCAGATACAGCCTTTGACACTTGCACTAACCAGCTGTGTGACCCTGGGCAAGTCACTTAACCTCTGTTTGCCTCAGTTTCCTCAGCTGTAAAATGGGGATAATAATGGTACTTCCTTCTCAGGGTTGTTGAGACGATAAAATGAGATAATGCAGTATTTGTAAAGCACTTCGCACAGTGCCTGGCACATAGTACGCACGAAATGCTTATTCCCTTCCCTCCCTTCATCGGTCTAGAACTAAAAGGGACTTTGTGGTCTATCTAGTCCAAACTCAGATAGAAATAGGACAGACACCACTAAACCACAGATAAGGGTCCCTGCCTGCAGGTGGTGAATTAGAAAAACACATTAACATTACCTATGATCTATTGAATTTTTATTTATTTTATGAAATATTTCCCAATTACATTTTCATCTCATTGGGCCACACTCAGGATTTTTGGGCCGTGTGTTTGAGTCCAACTCTCTGATTTTATGGAGGGGGAAACTGAAGCTCAGAAAGGGTGAGTGGTTTGCCCAATGTCGCACAAACCGTAAGTCTGAGGTGGGATCTGAGCTTGGGTTCTCGGAGTGCGGAGACGGGTCTTGGAACTGTGCCACATACGAAGCAGTCAGCTTGTGTGGAAAGAGGATTAAATTTAGAATGGGAGGATGTGTGTTCAGGTCCCAGGCCTGAAGATTGCTCACTTTGTAAGCTTGGGCCCTTAACCATCTCAGTTTACTCACACCTGGGAGTGAGAGAGAATTTCCTCCTCCCTGTTTCAGGTGATACAGTTGTGGAGGAACTGCAGTGAAATGACTGTGAGCAGGTGTGAAAAAATTTACTGCAATTTCCAACAAGGTGTGAATAAGAACTTGGTCTACTTGAGAAGATAATACGGTCTCTGTCATTGGAGAAAACAACTGATACCACGTAGGAAGTATCTTGTGATTGTCTGAGAAAATCACTCGTGTCCCTTAGGTCTATATTTAGGAACAGCCATTTGTTTAGCAGTTGTGGGGTCCAGGCTGAGGAGCACTTTGTCAAGGTAGAACTCTTCTCCTTGTACTAGAGGGCAGCATGCAGGGAGAGGGGACTTTGCTTTTTCTCCCCAATGCTAAATCATGAGCAGCAGGAGACTATGAATCCCACTGGGAGAAGAGAATCACTGCAGAAAACACAAAATCCAGTCACCTGAGGGAGAAGTTAGCTTAAAGGAGCATGACTCCTTGTAGCAGAGAGGTGTGCCGGTCATGAACGCAAGAAAGGAGCAGAACAAGGAGCCCAGCAGAGTGGCTTGACCAGAAGAGATTCATGAAGACTCTACAAAGAGACTTCAATCAGGAATTGTGAGTTATTCTCTGCTTGTGTGTCTCACGACCATTGTGTTCTAAGTTTGAGCTTACTCATCCCATATGAATTTGTAGGACTGTTACTCAGTATATGGAGCCTGTCAACTTGGGGAGGGAATGTTTTGTATTAACTGTTCCAAGTAAACGTCTTTGCTAAAAGCTAATTAAGTATACGGGCAGTTTGTTGACAGGAGGCACACCTGTGGGGGCTTCTGAGCTACAGAAGTAGGAATAGCCACTACAGGGTTACCTAAGAATAGCAACCACCTCTGGAGAGCCAGCCTATGAGTTTGAACACAAGTTGTAGGAAATAGCCAGAGGGGTTATTAGTAGAAAATGAGGGAGTCAGATGAGATAGCCTCTGAGTTTCCATCCAGCTCTACATCTATGATTCTGTGACCTTTAAAGTTCTCTGGTTTTTTTTTTTTAATTTTAGAGTCACTCTGGCATAGTGGATAGAGAGCTGATAGAGAAATCTGGAAGTTCTGAGTTAAAGTTCTTCCTCTGACATATAATGTCCTCATGACACAGCAGTTAACCTTTCTGCACTCTAGGCATATCTCTAAGACCGTAAGTTGCAGATAAAGTTCCCATCTTCATTAGTAGAGGGTTTTTCCTCATCCAGAAGTTCCCTATACCAGTGGAATCACATATCTAGTCCTTGTTTCTGCTTGGGAGTGAATGGGATGGTGATAACCAGTTGAAGAGAAGGTGGCACTGTTTAATTCTAATTCTGTTTTCTCTGCCAAGGAGAATGCCATTTGGCCTTGAAAAGATAAAACAGAAATGGCCAAGAGGGAGTTGATATCCAAAAGATGTGAGCAGATAGGTAGTAAGAGAGCACCTGACTGCCCTTGAGGAATTCAAGTCATCAGTCAAAGATGAACTTTGGGTGGTGAGAGGACTGGAGGGTTTGACTGCTCAGCCATTGCCAGCGATTTTTGAAAGAAAAAGAATGGGAGAAGTACCATTGGATTGGACAAGGGTACATACCCTGATTTTCAGAAAAGGGAAGTATATGGAGCCTGTCAACTATAGGCCAGTAAACTTGACTTTGATTCCTGGCAGAATTCTAGGACATATTAGTAAAGAGTTGGTCACTGAATTTCTGGAAAAGCAAGTGGTGATCCCAAAGAGCCATTGTGTTTTCATTAAGAATAGCAACTTTATTTCCCTTTTGGGACATGGTTCTTAGGTTGGTGGATTAAAGAAATGCTCTAGATTTTAGCAAAGCATTTGATTAAGTGAGAGGCAATGTGGCATAGTGGATAGAGGGCCAACTTGGCAGCCAGCAAGAGCTGAGTTCTAGTTCCACCTATGACACATACTTGTGTCGTCCTGGGCAAGTGCCTGACATCTCAGTGCCTTGAGCATCCTAGAGAAGGTGTCAATTTGCATTGGTAAAGGGAGTTTCCTTATCTGGGAGTCTCTTGTAGCAATGAAATTAGTGATGGGTCCAGTCTCTATTCTTAGCTCTATTTGATTAAGGATCTCATGTCATCCTTGTGGAAAAGAGAGAAAGAGATGGGAAAGATGGTAGTGCAATACCATTGATTCAGATTGGGGCAGCTGGTGGAACTCAGAGAGTCCAGCACTGGGCAGCTCATCAATGTCAACGTGGCAGGAGGTCTTCAGTGGGAAAGCCCAGGGAGCTGTGCTTTGGCCCTGGGCTGTTTTATGTTTTTCTCAGTGACTTGGAGAAGAGCAGAGAATGCACAGTGTACTCGTTATATTTTCAGGTGGGTCAGGATCCACAAAAAACTTAGCGGGCTGTACTGTCAGGCTGAAGTGAGTAAGATGAGATGTAAGGAAGATAAATGCCATTTTATGCTTGGGTTCAGAAAGCCTGTCCCTTCAGCTTCCCAGGGAGCCATGTTTGTTTTGTGAACTACTCTCATCTCGATGGATGGGTGGTCATCCCCTGGGACGTCCCTATTTCTTCTCCCAAGGAGAATGATTTCCGCACAGAAAAGGACAGAACAAAGTGGCTAATGGGAATTGAATCCCCAAGACAAATTGGGAAATAGTAACACAGTGGTTGGCTGCCCTTGATGGATTCAAGCCAGACCGGACTAATAACATCCCAGGGTCCCAAGAAAATAGGGTATGTGAGTAGTTGGCTACTGTCAGTACCCATGATAATCAGGGGGTATAGGGAAAGGTGCCATAGGGCTGGAGAAGGGCACGTGTCTAAATTTTCAGAACAGGGAAGAGAATTGATTCTGTAAGCCATAGGCTGGCGAACATGACTTTTATTCTGGACAAGATTCTGTATGTATTATTAAAGAAAGAGATGGAAAATAAAAAGGATAATTATAAAAGCTGGAGTGGCTTTGTCAGGAATAAGGCGTGTTGGATTTGCCCTGTATCTTTTAAAAACAGACATACACTCAGCTGGTAGAGCATGGGAATGTTATAGCATAAATAGATGTATATATGTATATGTAAATATAATGCATATATAAATATATATATGGGTAATCTTTGTAAATATAAGATAGGAGTCATGTGACTAGATGAAAACTCACCTGAACAAGATCTTGGGGCTTAGTAGATTGCAAACTAAATGTTCCATGGGAGCAATATGGCAGCCAAGAAATTGAATGTGATTGTAGGATGCTTTAAGAAGTCATAACATCTGGGACTAGAGAGTTGAGAGGCCTGCTATGCTCTGCCCTGGTCAGATCACATTTGGGGTATTGTATTCAGGGTCTTCTAGAGACTCTTGTCATTGCTTTCGGGTCATCACTTGAGGATATGTCCTTCTCACTATGTGAATGACCTACCTCCTTTTCTGCTTTATGATCATGCATCTCTTTGAGCTCAACTTTTTTCATGCTTTTCCTGCCCACATCTCTGTCGGGAATCATCTGCAGCCTGCCCATAGCCTAGCCACTTCTCCATGGCCCTTTGTGTGATCCACAGCTTTCATTCCATGCAGATTAGGACATTTTATGATACATAGCTGTCCATCACCATAAGACTATTATTGTTAAAAGATGGGCTTTTGCTTCAGAGTAAAGGTTGTAGTGAAATGCAATACTGTACATAATTTCTCAAATACAATCCAACCCCCTGTCCCTTAGAGAGTCAGTCAGTCAGCATTTATTAAGTGTTTACTATATGCAAAGTCCTATGCTAAGGTGCTGGGGCAAAAACTATTCCTGGCTTCCAGGAATTCACATTCTAATGTGAGAGGCAACAGGCAAACAACTATTTATGTACAAGATATATTCAGGATAAATGAGAAGCAATCTCAGAAAGAAGGCATTAGCAGTGGGGGTAGCAGGGGAGGGGGAGTCTGGGAAAGGCCTCCTGCAGACGATGGGTCATGAGCTTGGTTTTGAAGGAAGCCATGAGGTGGTGGTGAGGAAGGAGGCAACCTGGCATAATGGACGGGGCACTGGCCTTGGGGTCAGGAAGAACTGGATTCAAATCTCAACTGATATACTTATGAGCTGTCGAGCCATGGTGAAGTCATTTAATCTTTCTGTGCCTCAGTTTCCTTACTTGTAAACAAGGGGTTTGTATGTGATGACCTCTAAGGTCCTCTTAAGATCTAAATCTATGATCCTATGATCTCTGTGCATTGGCTTGTGCTGTCCCATATGTTCAGAATAAACTTCCCTGGGCCAGGCTCTATCTGGTGAAGCTGGCTTCTCCATGGAACTTCCGCTCATCTACCCCTGTGGAAAATGATCTCTCTCCTCACATTTCTCCTAGCGCTTTGCCCGGGTCTGTTCTTTGCACATCCGTCACAAGTCTTTCGGGCCATAGCTTGTCATCAATTTTTCTTCCCCCTTTAGATTGAAACTCGATCTTTGTGATCCCAGCCCCTGCTACTCAATAGGTACTTAATCATTGTCTGACGAAGGAATAAATAAATCCTTCATTAAGTAACTAAGGGACATTTCTATCCTGAGCTGTTGTCAGCGACAAGGAGATATCCTGCGGATCTAGGAGACTAAGTGATACCACTAATGTGGTATTTCAGTCTAGATTGGAATTGATTATCCTGATTTTAATGAAGATGTAAGAGTAGGTGGGTCTTCCTCAAGGCATGACTCTGCCACTATGTAGCTGTGTGACCTTGGTCAAATTGCTTTTCCTCTCTGGTTTTAACTTTTCTCAGTCATGACATGAAAAAATTGGGCTGACTGGCTGCTAAGATTCCTTTCTGGTTAGAAAACTCTATGGTTTATTTATTACAAGGGCACAGGACAAGTTCCCCTGGAACATCAGTGTCATTAACCAAGCAGGCCACTGGATGTCAGACTTGATCTAACCTAGCTCCCATCCTCTCTAGGAATGCTATGGCTCACCCATAGTGATTTTGGCTGGAGAAAGATTGAACCCCCTGGCTTCCTGCTATAGTTATGGTTGTGAGAAATCCCAGCAAGAGGGGCTCAGAGGTGGTGGGGCACAGAAAGTGGCCCATGGAGGAGAGGGGTATTGAGCAGAAGGCAGGGCTGGTGGTGGCTGTTGAGAAAGGGGAAGCTGCCAGGGGAGGAGAGGAAGGATATGTTGATGCTTATCCAAAAGTCCGCCCCTGAGCTGAGTATCTAAGGCTAGTTTGAGAAATGCTGGGGATAATCCCCATTGTGAGACCTAGTCGTAACTAAGGTGAGGTGACTAGAACTCTGCCTTAGTGTGTGGAAATTTAGAGGACTCTTATAATACCCAAAATCTTCCACATGCATCAAAACATCTGAACTTGGCACCTAGTTGGCAAGAATGATAAGTGGGCTTCCTGGCCCTCAGTGGGGACACCTGTCCATCCCAAGCGTACATCTCCTGGGCTTGAGTGGAACAGCTCCCTGAAGCTTCCTCTTCCTTCTGCCACCAGCCCTGTTGGTGATTTCCAGCATCAGCCTCACAGTGCTCTGCACTCCCTGTCCAAAGCAGCCGGTGCTCAGGGGTTTCTGTCTCCCTGCCATAGGGAGGTATCTTGGGGTTTTCCTACCAACTGAATTTATCCTTAAAAAGATGATTTTAGAGAATGTTTTGTGAAGCTTGGCCCAGGTACCCAAGCTGCTGACTATGGTTCTGGCTGCTGGGGATTTAAGGGCAGTGAAGGAGCCGAAGCCTGGAAGGGAAGGGCCCAACATTTGGTCTGGCTGTAGGTGTAAGTGCCAGCCAAAGACTAGGCAGAGCTCACTATGTGGCAAAATTCAATTCCATTTCATTAAACAGCAGCAGCAGCAGCATGCATGGTACATGGTAGGTATAATAAATGCTTGAATGCTTATTGACCAAATCTTCTGTGATTCTTCCTTCCCTACCAAATAAAGTATTCTCATGAGAGAAGACGGTATTTCTTGTTGTTGTCAGGAAAACAAGGAAGAAGTCATCACTGCTACCCAGCCCCTTTGGGTCTTGCTAAGGGAGACTTTCAGAGTGATCTGCATGGGCTAGGACAGAATTGAAAGTAATTTTCCCACTTATCAAATTGTTTGAATTGTGAGAGTAGTAGCAGTTGAGGCAGAAGCAAAGGAGTTAAAATAATAGAAATACTGAAGACTTTTTCCGGTTGACTATGGGTCTGACTCTCAAAAGAGCAGAAATAGTGCTTGAAGCTATGAGCTGAAATAGCTAATTCCCCTCTCACAATAGAAATAGGACTCAAAGTTGCAATTCAGTCAAAAAGACCCCACAAGGTGGCAGCGTTGGAAGCCCTCTATAGATAGCCCTGAAGAGACACAAGCAGATGGCAGCGCAGCTGAACTACTAATGCTCAGGTGTGCATCAGCGGAAAAGGCAATCCATAGACTGACTGCGTCATCAGCTCAGCAGGGAAGCAAAGAGTAGCACCACAGGTCACAGCTGGGATTTAGCTCTGAGAGCCAGAGCGGTCTTGGCTATGACTGTTCTCTCTCCTGTCAGTGGTTTGGGATTATTATTTTTAAAAACATATTTTGATTTTTTTATTTGTTCTGTACCTGGCAAATATCATCACTCACAAGTATTTCCATGTATATGGAAGACAGGGAAAAGAGGATTATATTTGAAACTCTGAATCTATTATGTGCAGCCTACATTAAATAAGGAAATATAATACATTTAGAATTTTAATTGCAAAGCTGTCCTGTTTGTATCTCCTTCTGTTCTCTTCTGTGTACTTAAAAATGTTACAATGGCCCCTTTTTTTCCCTTTATTTTTTGGCATCCTTATCCATAGTTTAGCTCTCAAAATCTTTACCCTCTTCCCCTGTTAAATTAACAAACAAACATAGCCAAGCTAAATAAACCCATGTACTGGTCATGTCCGGAAATGTGTATCTCATTTTGCCACTTTGATTCCCCCACCTCTCCATCAAAGGGTTGGCATCAGGCTTCAACACTGGTCCTCTGGAGTAGTGGTCTGCACATTGATCAGAGTTCTTAAGTTTCTTTTCTTTATAATATTCTGCTTATCATATATATTGTTCTGATCACTTCACTCTGTATCACTTAATATGTTTTTCCAGTTTTCTCTGAATCCATTTTTTTTTATCATTTCTTACTTTACAATAAAATCATTTTAACATGGCATTATTTGTTTAACCAATTCTTAATTAGACACTCCCTTCTTTTTCCCCCAAGTTCTTTAATCTAGCATAATGTGCTACTATAAACATTTTTGAATATGTAGTTTTTCCCCACTTTTAAAAGTAATCTCTTTGATATAGAGTCAGTAGTGGTAACACTGAGTCAAAGTGACTTTTTGTGTGTTTGCAATTTGCTGTGCAGAATGGCTGGTAATCTGAAATTCTGTGGGGGTCCATACCCGTTTGTGTGGAGACGGAGAATTTTCCTTGTCCCTTGCTTTGTTATGAGGTTTAATTAAATGTTCTTGCTTTGAACTAAAGCATTCCTGAATTGGGCTGCTAACAGAAACCTCAGTGAGGCTTTGTGAGCTGTGGTTTTGAGTGAATACACAATGTAACATATAATATGCAGCTGAGTAATTTTTAGGAGGACCGTGACTGAGAGGGTGTCAGGCTTGTCTTAATAAAATCTTATACTTTAGTGGTTTGATGGACTCATGATCTCATCAATTTGAGTACTCCTGTTTGTGGTATATATTGCCACTTATTCCCATCTTCTCATTCGACGATATTCTCCTCCATATTTTCCCGTTCTCCTAACAAGGACCTCCCCTGCTCACTGAAGGCCTTCTTCTAGGTCTCACAGCACTTAACGCATCATTAAGGCTACCCATCCATTACCTTTCAGTCTCCCTGAGTGCCTGTGTCCTATTCTGATTGTACGTGTCACCTCTAAATGTCATCATTCCATGTTATTGTGAGTTATGATGATAGTGATTCTCATAAACCCTCATCAGGAAGCCAGGCAGACACATTCACTATAACAAATTCACTGCTTTTCTCTGGGGAAACAAAGAACACCTCAAGCAGCATCACTTAATGGTTGCTGATCTCTGCAGGAAGCCACGCTCACTCCCATGCCCATCAGTGCTGAGTATCTAAGCAGCCTTAACTGCTGCGTGGAGGATTCAGACTAATACTGCCTAATAACACTCCTCTGGTTGAGCACTCTCTGCTTGCTGCCTAACTACCTTGGGGGATGGATAGGTCTGAACTTGTAATTATCTCTTCTGTTCAAGTTTCCTTGGTTGTATCCTCATGGTGATGGCTGGAGTGATTGCTCTGATGCTGTCTGTGCAACCAGAAGACTTGGAAGCAACTGCGAAGATAGGAGTGAATCAGATCTCATTTTCTAGACACTGAGTGTTGTATTCTGGCCTCCTACACAGTGGGGTGTGTGTGTGTGTGTGTGTGTAAGCAAATGTGAATGTATGAGTATAAGAGTGTATGTATGTATGCAAGTGTGTGTATGTGTGAGTGTAAGAGTGTATGTGTGTTTGTGTAAGTTTGTATGTGTGTGTGTATGTGTGTGAGTGAGTGTGTATGTGTGGTTCTAGATGAGGTTGTGAAGGGTGATTTCTGGCAGCATAAATGAAGGCACTCTGCTCCATGGGCTGTGGCTTTTGGTGAACAAAAATAGGTCCAGAAGGGACTTTAGGGCCCAGTTCAGATGCCCACTTTCACATGAGGCCTTTCATCATCCCCACAGTGGTCACTGCTATCTTAAAGACACTTTGTATTTGCTTTCTATTTCTTTCCAAGAGACGGTGTGCTACAATGGACCAGTCATTGGCTTGGAGGTCAAAGAACCTGACTTTGAACCCTGGCTCTGAAATTTATTGCTTGCATAACCTTGACCAATTCATTTCACATCACAGGGCCTCAGTTCCACCATCTGCGAAATGAAGGGGTTGGATTCAATGGCCTCTGAGGCCGTTTCTGGCCCTAAATCTATGTTCTCATGATATATGTACATGGTGTCTCTGTTAGATAAATGTTATCTCTTGGAAGAAAAGAAGTATTTTTATATTTGTCTCTTTATTCCTAAGAGGTTGTACTGTTCTAAGGGCCAGCCTTGGAGACAAGGAGATCTCAGGTGTATTCTGGCTATGAGACTATGGGCACTTTACCAACTAGTGCTAGGACAAATCTTTTAGCCTCTAAATCACGGAATCTAATGATCTATTTCAGTAGAGGAAATTTCTACACTGGCATTTCTTTGCCCTGAAAAACTCACAGGTCTGGACTAAAAAAAGATCTCAAGAGCCTAACCTAGGGTCTTGTTCACAATAGATCTTCAATAGTATTTCTTGAATTGAATTGCTGAATTAGAGATTCCCTATCCCAGAACCAGCCAAGATAGTTCAGAGCGGCTGATGGTTAGAAGCTGGAGGACCAGGTGATTATTTCTGTTTGTCTCAGCAACTCATGAAGACTAGCTACCATGCTATAGGAAGATGGCAATGCGTGCCAGTGAATGGGGTCACTCCCACACCGTGTGGTGAAGGGGAAAGAATATTGTTTTTGAAGTCAGAGTACCCTAGTTCAAATCCTGCTACTTACTTGGTGCACTATCTGGGGCCAGCTGCTTCTCCTCTTTGGCCTCTGTTTCCTTAGCTATAAAATGAGGGGGCTGGACCAGATGAGCCCTGAGGCCCCTTTCAGGTTAAATCTCTGATCTGATTGGGTTAAGCAATGGGGATGAAATCATGGTTCTTTTGAAGCGTGGAAGGCAGCTCACCCACAGGATCCACTTTGGGCCTGATTCAAACTCTTGCCAGCCAGTGGGAATTAGCTGTGAAAATTCTTGTGGTCAGAGATAAGACTGGGGAGAAGCTGAGCTCCTAATGTTCTTGGGTTTCTCTTCCAAATAAAGGCATTTAGCCATCGGTAAGTAAACCACATTTTTGTTTTGTGGCAAGGCCTTTTAAAAAGCAGTCAATCTTATTAAAATCTATAGTTACCAAGACAACTGTCCTTATAGGAGACATTAAAATATCTGATATTTGAGAGCTGAGAATTCATCAAGACAAGACAGCTGTGGGGGGTGATCTAGAATGGCACCCAGGGCTTCGTTAATGAGGGCCCTCAGAAGGCTCCCCACATGCTGTCATGCACACATGGTGCTGCTTTTCTGTTCAAATCTTCCCCCTCCAACCCCTCCTATATCCTTTTCTCTCACCTAATTTAACAACTTGCTCCAATTCAATACTTTTCCCTAATTTCCTACTGTATGTCAATTACTGAGCAAGGTTCTGGGAATACAAAGGGAAAATAAAACACTTTCTGCCCTCAAGGATCTTCCATTCTACTTGGAGGGTGCAACATGTCCACAGAGAAGCACATGCAAACCTGGTTGGTATCAGTGAGCCCTGGATTTGGGGTCAAAGGACCTCAGTTCTGCTTCTTATAACCCGGTGACCTTGGCCAATCACTACATCTCTCTGGGACTGTTTCCTCATATTTCAGATGAGGGGATTGATCAAATCAAGCTGCATGTCCCTTTTCACTCTAATTCTATGATCCTATGAAGATAATCTGAGAAGGGATACAGAATTAAGAGCTAGGGAAATAAATCAATTGACAATTTTTTTGAGTACTTACTATGTGTCAGACACAGTCCCAAGAAGGAGTGCGTGCGTGTGTGTGTTTGTGTGCATGTGTGTGGGTGTGCATGTAAGACAACAACAACCTCTAGTCATCCAGGAGTTTATTTTCTAATGGGATCAGGAAAAGGTTCCTGCAGAAAGTGGCCACTGAGTGGAGCCTTGGAAGAAACATGAGTCCTCAGAGAACTAGGGAGAGAGTGTGTTCCAGATATGAAGGAGGCTCATACAAAGACATTGAGATGGAAGACATTAAGTCAAGTTTGTAGGACAAGAAAGTGAGCCAGTTGGGATGGAATCATCATTTCCTGGATCATGAGTTTCAGCCTGGAACAGTGTGCCTTCCCGGTGCTTTGGGGGCAAAGACAGGCTGGTCAAAGGAAAATGCAAAAGTCCTGTGCATGTGCTTGGAATCTTTGGCACCTTCTGCTGATTGGACAGATGTAAGCTGTACCATGAGTAGGTTTTCCAAGCCATCATTCTTGAGGTGGCTTCAGGTTTGGACTCTTCTCTGACTATTCGAGACAGGTTGACAACCAACAGAAGAGAATGCTAAAGGATTTCATCTTCGTTTGTTTGGAGTTACTTAGAGCTGACGACTTTCAACAGAATTCCAGTCTTTCTTCTCCTTGTGTCTCATTGCTCCTTGGATATGCCCCTTATCAGTGAATCATGCTCTTGGTGTGTCATTCTGTCTAATAATAACAAACCAAGGGCACATTCAAGTTTGCAAAGTGTTTTACATATGTAAGGGTGGAGAAATATTGATTCAATGGATCAATGACACCCTCCCTTCCTTAAAAGTAAGTGATAAGGGGCTGATCTCTTAACCAGGCAAGAGAACATCTTAGTCAAACACTTTACATTAGGTTAGGATTAACCCTTGAATGTCATTGTATGAACTAGTGTAACAGTACCCAGGAGGTGTGTTTGGATTGATGAGTCAAGCCTTGGGTTAGCTATAAAATAGTGAGCCAGTTTGGGATCCAAAGATTCAATTATCTAGAGACACTGTGGTAAACATCTCCAGCCAAGCCCCTGAAAGGAGTACCTTAGTGGAGGCATGGAGGTCACCTCTTCCTCCTCTTTGACTGCCTTCCTCCTTGTCTGGAGGAGAGCCTTCTGAGCATCAAGGTCTCTGGAAGTTCTGGAGGAGTTCCGCTCTTCCCATCAGCATTCTTATATCACCTCTGTGACAACTGTGGTTGACAGTTGATGCACTGGGAGCTGAGAACCGCCTAGATGTGATAATGCATGGAGATTGAGGACTCTATTAGGAACACCACAGAATAAGCTGTGGCACTCCTAAGTGGAGTTTAATAAGTATCCCCCAAAGGGAGAAAAGGACTTCCGGTGACTAGGGATTGTGAGTTACTCTTTTACTACATTGTGTGCTCTGGACCCAAGCCTGCTTTTCCTTGGACTCTGCATGTATTTGTGGGAGGATATTCTCCTATTTTTTAGTTTTTTAGGGGGGTAAGGGGGATGTTTTGTGTGAACTCTATGACTGTAGTAAATGCATGTTTCTAAAAGCCAATTAAGTTTAGCTGCCTAATTGATATCACCGATAATTGGAGGTGGGCAGAGCATACCAGTGGGGGCTCATGACCTATAGTGCTAGAAAGGCATCCTCTCTTCTGTGATACCCCTAGAATCCAAGGCGAGACCTAGTAGCTGTTGCCTAGGCATTCTGCCTACAAGCGTGAATGAAGCTTGGGAGAGTAAGTCCAAAGCCTGAGTGGGTCACCTCTTGGGAGGCTCATTCTCTTAGGTTTTCTCTCTGATTCTTCCCAGAGCTCTCTCCTTTGCTCCTTAGATTTTGCCTTCTGTGTTTCTATTGTATCTTTGCCCATCCCAAGCAGACTGTAAGCTGCTAGGAATGGGAACTGTTGTTTTTGGCTTTCTAGCTTTGTTATAATTCTACCCCTTTGAAAACTGTAGTATATGGTCTAGCCAAACTGGCCTTCTTGTGACTCCTCAAACACATTGTTCCATCTTCATGCCTTTGCATTGACTGTGCCCCCTGCCTGGGGTGTACTCCCTCCTTCCCTTCGCCTCAAAAAAATCCCTTCCTTCCTTCCTTCCAGACTCAGCTTGAGTGCTACCTTCTAGACGAAGCCTTTCCTGATCTCCCTGGCTGCCAGAGCTCTTCCCCTCTAAACTGCCTTGTGTTCATTCTACATTTGCTCTGTATGTACTTAGGCCTCCTCTAACAGAATTCTTCCTAATTGTTAAAATTCTGATCTAAAGTACCAAATCGAATGTAAGCTTCTCAAAGGCAGGGCACTGTATCTTTTTTGTCTTTGATATACCCAGCATGTAGCACAGTGTTTGGCACACAACAGGAGCTTAATAAATGCATATAGATTGATTTATATCATATCATCTACTATAAAGCCTCAAATGGAGTAGATGCTTAATAACTGCTTATTGGTTGAGATAAGCTGGAGGAAAAGATTGGGAGACAGAGAAGTGAAAGGCTGCTAACCCTCTGATACTGACTGGCAGGATCCTTACCTTCTGGCAGAGCTGAGGGTGAAGGACTCTCTGGGCACAGGGAGAGAGCCATGATCATCCTCCTCAATGTCCTTTCGCATCACCTTCTGGCTGAAGCCACGTGAGGCCGCTGTTGGCTTCTATCTCAGGCTTTGCAGCTCCAGCAAATAATTTGTTTCCTCTTTATTTTTCAAAGCTCTTAAATATTCACGAGGGCGTTTGGCATAGTGGAACAAGCAAGGAGCGGCTAGAGCAACCTAGACCCATGGTGCCCGGGCAGGGAAGAAACAACCAAGTTTGGCAGCAAGTTCTGAAGATGAATGAGTTTGAATAGATGACCAGTTGGCCTTCTTCTCTGTGTGGCAGGGTCTCTTCTGCCTCTTCCCACACTAAAGTGTGATAGTGGAGCGGAGTAGAAAGAGTCCTGAGCTCCGACTTAGAAGTCCTCAGCTCGAGTCCTGGCGTGGACACTTAATAGTTAAGTGAATATACATCAGAAAGCTCCTGAGATTTGGAATCCAGTGGTACTAATCCCATTTCTGCATGCCTTTTATTACCTGTGTGTGCTTGGGCTAATTATATTCTCTCTCTGGACTTCAGTTTCCTCACGTATAAAAAAGGATGCGTCAGAGGAAGGAAGCCCAGGTCTTCCTCACTCAATGTCCACCATTCTATCTGTCACTGAACCCTCCCTCCCTCCAGTAGCTTAGCAGTCAGCATTCGAGAAGCTTGGTGGCTTCAAAAGCCATCATTCTGTGGCTAGCCTCAGGAGGAGTCACTGTGGTCAGCTAGTCTGGTCCTATAATGAGAAACAAACAGCAGGCTGCCGAGTCACCTTTGGAACTGTTGCAGTTTGGCTGTCCCTATGAGAACTTGAACTCTACTGGCATTGGGGTAAAAGCTTATTGGAAGATTAATAATAATAATAATAATAATAATAATAATAATAATAATAATAATAATAATAATAATAATAATAGTAATAGTAATGATAATAATGGTGATGGTGGCTTACATTTTTAAAGACAGCACTAAGTTTTACAGCAATAAAATAAAATGCTTATAGCAGTAAATGCTTGGTCACTGAGAGACCAGCCTCTGGCACCCTCTAGTGTCAGGAATGACTCAACTTGAAAGTGAGAAAGGGCCCCTCTGTCCATGAAAAGCAGAAAAGTGTCAAAGCTCTGGAAAAGACCCTGGATCTCTCTGATGGGGCTCTTCCAGCTCAGAGGGCAAATGCACTGACTGCTAAGGATGACGATGCCGGGAGGGCAGCCTTCCCTGATGGGTGCCTGGAAGAGCAGGAGGAATCCACAAAAAGATGAGATGAGAGGAAAGAGGGAGAGGAAGAGGTAAGCTCCTGTAGATAGAAGAAGGAAAAGGCAGCTCTAGACTTTAGAAGCAGCATCTGGGGCTGACAAGTGGAATCAACAAGCACCTTTTATTAAGAAGTGCCTTCTACGTGCTAAGCATTGCAGAGACAAAGAAAGGCAAAACAGTGAAGAAAGCCAGTGATAGATGGAGCTGTAACTAGTGATTGGTGCATAGGATAATAGTAATAAATAATAATAATAACAACCGTCATATAAGACTTTAAGGTTTTTCAAGGAGGCAGCTAGATGGTACAGTGGATAGAGTGCCAGGCTTGGAGTCAGGAAGACCTGACTTCAAATCCAGTTTCAGATACTTCCTAGCTTTGTGACTCTGGGCAAGTCACTTAACTCTGTTTACTTCAGTTTCTTCATCAGAAAAATGAGCTGGAGAAGGAAATGTCAAACTACTCCAGCGTCTTTTTCAAGAAAATGCACAATGGTGTCACAAAGAGTTGGCCATAACTGAAAAAGGACTGAACAACATCAAAAAGGTTTGCAAAGTACTTCACACACACACACACACACACACACACACACACACACACACACACCTCATTTGATCCTCATAACAGTCCTATTATTATTATATCCATTTTCTAGATGGGGAAACTGAGAATGAGAGATATTGGGTGACTTGCATCAGAGTAAGTGGCTGAAGGCAGGATTTGGAGTCAGTCTCAGTGATTCTAAAGCCAATTCTTTGTCTATTGAGTCACCTGCTTGCATGTGAGACAAGGGGCAGAGATTTTGAGGCTGCCGGGGAAATGCCACCAGGCATATTGTGTAGTTGGGGGGAGGGCTGGGCAGGGGGAAAAGCCACCATCTGGTAGATTTCTATTTTAATGAGTTCTTCTTACTAAAGAAGTGCTAAGTTCAGGCCTTTTTGAAGAACTAAAAGTGTAGTCTGTGTCCCTCTAAACTTCAGTACCAAGGAGCAAAGCCCTAACTGCAGGAGCCTGAGAGCATCTTCAGACAACTCTCCAGGCTTGGGAAATGGAAAGAGTAGATCATGAGGAAGTATATGTGTGTGTTGGGGGGGGGAGGGAGGAGTCATTATACAGAACAGCTCTTTGATGGTGTGACCTAGTTAACAGAATGCCTGGCTCAGAGTCAGAGTTTGAGGTGCCTATGGGACATCAATGAGGACTACAGGGATCTCATAATGTGAGGCTGGGATTCAGGCAAGAAATTAGGGTTGGATTTGTGCAGGGGTCAACGTTTAACCCATGACAACTGATGACACAGCTGTTAGGGAGAAGAGAAGAGGACCCTGCCCAGAGGATTGAGACCTGCCAGTACTTCAGGGCTTCATGGGCAAGAGATGGCTGATGATGCAGAAAATGATGATGCAGACTGAGAAGGGCAGGTCAGGCAGGTGGGAGGAGGACCTTGAGAACCTCCGGGGTTTGAATTCCAGCTCTGCCTCTAGACCTTGGGCCCATTGACTTGATGAGCCTGTTACTTTCTCTGTAAAATAAAAGAGGTGGACCAGACATTCTCTAAGATCTCTTCAAGCTTTAAATCAAGAAGCTTGTTACCTAGAGCAAGACACAACAATGCCTTTGAGTCTCAGTTTGATCACCTCTAGGATCAAATGGAAGATGATCTGTTTGACTTTTAAAGCCTTCCATAGCCTGATGTCCTGGCAGAACTGAGCTGAGATGCCCAGTCCAGTTTTCCATCCCACTGGTGCTGAAAGCTCAGTGCTCTAGATTAGATTAGTCCCTACATGATTCTGCATAGCAGAGGCTCCTGGACCTTGCCATACCATGTGGAGGCAGGCGACATTTTCTAGCATTCTGTCAAGACCTACTGAGGGTCACCTTGAAAGCTCCTGTGTTCAAACGCCAGGTAGTGAGGTCCACTCAAGCATACTCTCCTGTGTCTGGGGGAACATATGCAGCTCAGAGTGTCAGAATTAGGTCTTATGCTAAGGGAGCTCATGGGAGATTGCTCAGTGTCTGCTTGCTGGGTCATGTCCTAGATTCTGGATCGAGGACTGGCAGCAGTTCTGACCACTGTAGGGTATATGATCCATTGGCCATAGAGATAGTAATATGAACAGCCAGCATTTCTTTTCCTCTTTAAGGTTCACGAAGCCACTTTAAATATGCTGTCTCACTTGGTCTTCACAACGATCCTGCCAGGTAAGTGCTATCGTCATCCCCCATTACAGGTAAGGAATCCAGCTTAAGTGGCTGGCTGAGGACAAAACAAATCACAAAGTATCTGAGGCAGAATCAGAGCTCATAGCTTGCTGACTCCAAGTCCAGTGCTCTATCCACTCTAGGACCCAGCTAACTTATTAAATGGTTAGCCATCATCTAGAACCCTGAGTAAGGCACATATTGCTTGTCATTGTTTGTCCTTTGTTTTCGAAGAGGACCAGCAACATTACAGGCAACGTATTTACCTATGGGTGAATTGGATTTAAATGAGGCAGAGTTGCACAGCCTCACTCTCTCTTCCAGAGTCACAGAAATCCAGTGGCAGGTTAAAAGTCAAGACAACTGGTGATAGCTTGGGATGCAGTGGGTGCCCTTAGCATCTAATGGATGTGTGTATGTGTGTGTGTGTGTGTGTGTGTGTGTGTGTGTGTGTGTGTGTGTATGGGGGAGGTGGAGTGTGAATGGGAAACTGTGATTGAAAGAGAGTCTTTTCAAGACCAAAGATTCGACAATTCAATTCCACAAACTTTAATTAAGCTCCTCTTAGTCAGATGCTAATGAGAGGGACATATTTATTTAAGGATGGGTCAGTAAGTCAAAAGTCCATAATTCTGGTATAAGGGAAAGAACTCTGGCTTTGAAATCAGAAGACCAGGGCTCAAATCTTGGCTTGGCCATTTACTAGCTGTCTAAATTTAGGCTAGACCATTCATAGCCCTTGGGCCCATGTCTTATCTTTCTGCTCATATTTGCATCCTTAGTACTTAACACAGTGATTGATATATAAGTGTTTTTTAGCACAGTGATTGACACACAATGAGTGTGTCATAAATGTTTGTTGACTTGACTTGGCTGATAGGAAGCTTCCTTGACTCATTCCCATGGTCTAGATGACTTGAAAAAAGTCTTTCTTTGCTTTTGGACACATCTCTGAAGTAAAATAAACACTCAACATTTCTGACGTTACCCAGACCTGAAACTTGGCAGAAGTTCCAGTAACCTTCCCACCATTTTATACTTATGTTTATAGCTTGAAATACATCTTGTAGAAACATCATTTAGGCTTCCTGTGGCCTTGAGCATTTGGGCTCAGGAAATGATTACACTTTCTGTTTTGAATTATTGGTCTGGTCAATCTTTACTGTAAATACAGTAAAATCGTCCACAGGGACCCAGACTTTCTGAGGCAAAGTCATTGTAGCTTAAAGCATAACTATTGTAGATAGCTTGGCTTTGTATTGTAGACATATGGTAGACAAGTGGCTTTGTAAACCTTCTCCACTGGAGAAGGAAATGGCAAACCACTCTGGTATCTTTTCCAAGAAAGCCCCATGGACAGTATTGGTGTGCTATGGTCCACAGGGTCTTGACGAGTTGGATGCAGCTGAATGACTGAACAACAACAATTGTAGACAGCCACGTAGACTTGTTTCATATTATAACCATGGGTTGTGTTTTCTGGATATCAGCATGAAGACAGAGAGGAAAATTCTCTAGCTTACAAAATGCTAGGTTCCTCATGTATTTCTAATTGGTCTCATATATACATGTTACAGTTAGCCCAAGCTTAGCCAGGAGCTTGGGTGAACAACAATGATGGTATTGTCCTTGCGAATTGTAGGTGTCTGATACTTCCATTTCCATCAAAAAATATATATGCATGCACACATACATACACAGACACACATATAAGCATCTCATGGGTTATGACTTTTGGTATATGAAAGTACACTTTAATTTCTATAAATATGGAAAGATTTTCACACAGCTTGGAGTTCATACAAGGGATATAGTTTAGCAAATATTTTCTTGTGCTTATATCCTTAACATGGAGCCACTATGCCAAAAAACCCCAAACTATTAACCTTCAAAAATACAGATGTAAACAGAAGCACATTTATGTAATTGCTAATTATTCTTCTCTGTTAAGTCTTTATCTATGATTATGGCCTATATATGCAATACTGACTTCCAAAACACATTTTGATAAACTCAAACAAATCTTTGGATCTCAAAAATCTGTTTCCACATGATTTCTTTTTCTGCAGTCACTTTTTTCCCTCATAGGAGTCTAGATATAGACTTGAAAGAGATGTAATAAGCTATTTGTCCAACATGCTCATTTTATAGATAAAGAAACTGAGGCCCAAGGGAGTTAAGGGTTATAGGGATAATTGTTATAAGATCCCTTGAGGATAAAGGCTGTGTCTTAGGGTCTAGGCTCTTTTCCTCTATCTCTTAGGACCTAGCATCATGTTGATCTCCTTCTAGGTGCTCACTAAGTACTTGGTGAATAAAAACAAGAGCTGAGCTACTTGGGGAAATTTACTTCCTCCACAAAGGACCTTGGTTTCCTCACCTACAAGGAGGGGGCTGTCCTGCTTTATGCCTCATGTCTTACCTGTGTTTTAAAGAAAGTCTATGTTTAAGTTGGTAAACTGGGGAGTATCCAGTGAAGGGTCACCAGGATGTTCCAGAGCCTGAAAATTCTGCCATGTGAAGAGAGATAGAAACAACTGGGGACACTGCAGCTCATGGGGTGCCTGGGTTTAAATGGAGGGAGCTCCAGGACAGCAAGAATCACAGCACAGTAGCAAAAAGATCTTTATTGGGTAGAGGAAACACACATCTTCAGCCTCAAGGAAAACCCTATTTGAGATCCTGTGAAACAGCAGCCTTTAAGGGTATCTTCTCCAACACTGATCCAGTCTATAGAGAATGGAATTAGAGTAGTCCCTTACACACAGAGTGTTTCTGGGTATGCAAGCTAAGAAGTCCTGGTGAGCCTCTGGGCAATTTCAGATGAGGGAGTTCACCTGGCCAGAGGCTCCACTGCTACCTGGCTGAGCACACCTGGCATATCATTCTGTTACGTGAGCTCACACAGTCATCACTTTTTTTTTCTTTTTGTTTAGGCAATGGGGTTAAGTGACTTGGCCAGGTCACACAGCTAGTAAGTGTTGAGTGTCTGAGGCCAGATTTGAACTCAGGTCCTCCTGACTCCAAGGCTGGAGCTCTATCCACTGTGCCACCTAACTGCCCCTATTTTTTTTTTTTTGAGGGGAAGGAGTAGACCAAGATAAATCCTTTTGCTCTCTTTGTCTGTATAAAAACTTCTGCAAATTTCCTGTCTCCCACAGGTGTTTGGAGAAGACTTAGTGGAGACCATTGGTCTAGAGCTGGAAGGGATATCAGAGCCCACCCTGCTCTAGCCCCTTCATTTTGGAGTTGAGGAAAATGGCCAGGGCAGAGGGCAATCCTCAGATATCTGAAAGGTCGTCAAATGGAGGAGGCTTTACACTATTTCTACTTGACCTGAGAAGGCAGAACAAGAAGCAAGGGATGGCGAGGCAAAGGGGCTAATTTAGGCTGGACATTAGGGAGAACTTCCTAATCATTACATCTCTCCCCAAGGGGAATGGGTTGCCCTGGGAACTTGTAGATTTCTCCTCATGGAAACTTCTAAGCAAAGGCTGCTTGTTGGGGTTTTGTTGAAGGATTTCCTCTTCAGATCTTAGCTGGACTAGTTGGTTTTGGAGACCTCTAGACCTCTTCCAAATCCTGAGATTCTGTGAAGTTCTCACTGCAAAGTCATCGTAATCAGAAAAAGCACAATATACCAAGTAGATCTGTCTCCAGCGAACAAAATGTTCTTTCTTTTCAAAAAAACTTATTTAAAAAAAATTTTGAAGTAATCAAGTAGAGGATTTCTGGGTAGAGATTTGTAGAATTCATAAAAAAATTAAGTCAATCAGAAATATTTTCTCCACTAGATGGCAGATTTAAAATTTCATGAATAAACATCATGAATGGGAAATCAAAGGCCTCACTTTTGTGAACCTCTATAGTTATTCCTTTCATATGACTTTTCCCATTGTACTTTTGATATATTCTGGGTAGGCATAAGAAATTAAATGGGCATTTTTGGGGAGTTTTGTGGAAGCTGCAGATGACATTCAAACACCAGTAGACGACGCATAAAAAGTTTAGAAACTCAGAAATGCATAAAATACATGTATAGTATTGTACAATATCAACCCAAATTTTACAGTGGGGTATTGTAAACTCCCCATAAAAGAAAAAGAAAAAATTCAGACTTCTTCTCTGGTACAGAGGAAGAGTCAAAAAATTTTATGTGGATTTTTTAGATCATGGGGCCACCACACCTCCACTCTCCGTGATGTGGAAGGGATAACTGCACTTATTTCTCAAAAAAGTCAGATTCTGAGAAACCATTTATGTTGAGTTTGGCTCATTAAGTTGCCTTATGTTAGAATGTTAACTTTTTGATTACAGAGACTGCCTTGCTCTTATTTGCAGAAAAAATGCTTAATAAATGCTTCTTGTTCATTAAATCATATAAATTTCATCTATCTATCCATCTAGTTATCATCTACCTTTATTTCTATTTATAATCTATACCTATCTATTTATATCTATCTTCATCATCTGTATGTCTCTCTCTCTCCCCCTTCTCTCCAGCTTAGTTTCTCCATGAGAATATAAGCTCCTTGAGGGACAGTCAATTTCATATTTGAGTTTGTCATCCCCTCCCCCAACCCAGCACTGTGGCTGGCACCTGGCAAGTATTTGATTGGTGTTTGTTGAATGACCAATCTGCTTCCCCCAATAAAAGAGCTGTACCTCCTCTCCTGGCTGAAATGGTGAACCTAATAAGGAAAGAACAGCTCCAGACCTCACAGGTGAATTGAGATATTTAATAATATCTTATAAGTCAATTAACAGCATCTGATCAGCCTAGAATTACATAGCATCTTACAACATTTGGTCGTTCATGGTTTCATTTGATTGGTTATTCCAAGGTTCCCATTATATTTATTTATTCCAAACCAGTGATTGTTTCCCGAACATGTAGATGACATAATTTTGACTCACTCCATTCTGGGAGTTTACAGTGAAAATTCTATACAAACATTGTACTAAAAGGACAAAAATAAATGCTTCTCACACACTCTTAATACTGTTTATGACCATTTGGTTCTGTTGCCCCAGTGAAAGAACCTCCTCATGTAAATAATAGACCAATAATGCCAACATGGAATAACAACATGGGACTCATACAAGAAATGTGTTTGTCCAACTGCACGTTTTTTTTTTTAAGGTGAAGTGTGGTGTGAAGTGGTTATTTTAGGCGATATTGCCACTAGTGGTACAGCCTTCTCCCAAAAGAAAGAGTTTGACAGACAGAGATATAACCAGAATCAAATTAGACACCTTCTGATCCTGATGATTTGGTTTAAATAGCCTTCTACGCAGTCTGCAAAAGCAAAACTTCTCCAGGAATTGGAGAATCGAATGCCAAGTTTCTGAGCAAAATTCACATTTGTGAGGATATCTAAAAATAGGAAAGAGCATCTTCATTCATTTCCTTGCCTCTACCACAGGCTGGCTTTGCTTTGTGAACTGCATCCTGGATTTTCCTGTCCAGGAATGCACTTGTGAAATTAAAAGAATAATGAACCTAGTGAATTCAGGCTGATAAAAAGCTTGACTCTCCATTAATTAATATACTTGGGCAATTCTGGAATCTGTATTTGACTTGAAAATTATTTTTGAAAAGTATTTTCCTTTTTTGTAACTTGACTCTTTTTTGCTTAGTCATTTATTTGGCATCTCCCCCCTCCCTCCCACCCCAGCTCCCCCACCATCAAAATATTTGGAAGATTGTTTTAACTTAAAAGAGAACAAAGAAGATCCAGGACTGAATTAATCTAAAGTAGCCCACCCAGATGAACTGGAGGTTGGAAACAGAAAAATAATGCTTGGAAAAGAGCAAATTCCTCATTTGAGGCCTAGCGTACAACTGTTGAAAACATACTTCCCCAAAGTTTAAAAACTCTTGGCTATTGATGGGTTGAAATTTAGTGTAATTATGTTTTTTAAAAAGGCTGAAGATGCAGAAAGGAAGTTGCCTTGAAGAGAATATTCGCTGAAGAATAGGTGTTTCTGTAGCCTCCAAGAGAAGACATAGTGTCTAATACTTAACTATGGTCTTCTACAATAGTGGGTAGGAGATTGAAGAAGAGGAGAAATTATTTTCTGAAAGTATGCATTATGTGGTAGTTCTCAGAATTCTCCTCCATTCTACCCCCATCTCTGATATTTTTATTTTAAAATATGGGAGGGATTGGGATTTATGGAAATATCTAGAGTGGAAAAGGTGCAAGTGGAAATAAAGTGAAGGTGTCTGTGTGTTTGCCAGCCTGTTGTTTGAGAGAGATGTGGGGGGAAGGGAAGATGGGGGAGAGAGATAGAGAGAGAGAGAGAGAGAGAGAGAGAGAGAGAGAGAGAGAGAGAGAGAGAGAGAGAGAGAGAGAGAGAGAGAGAGAGAGAGAGAAAGGGTGTGTGGAAAGTTCAACTTTCTTTGGTTTCAGTTTCTTCATCTTACAGATGAGGGAGGTGTACTAGATGAAGTCCCATCCAATCTTAGATCTATGTTACTAGTAGTCATCAGGTAATAACAGTTGTAACAAGGGCTAGGAAAAGGAGGCACTTGTTTTAGGTGCACAAAGCCGAGGGGCAGAGTAGTCATATCTGTTCTGTTCCCTGGACCACTAAAATACAAAGCAATAATGAAGGCTGAAATGGCGAATTTAACAATCATGCTGTTGCTATTTCCTATTTTCCTTATATAACCTCAGGGAATCATGGTGATGCTCATATATAGACTGAAATGTCCATGAGTTTGCTTCCTCTAATAATATACTCTAGTTAAATATTATACAAAGAAGGCCACCAGCTGTACATTAACCACAAATATTCTATTTTCTTTCTAATTGCTGCTAGGAAAAAGTTGGCTATTTTAATCAAACACATTTCTGAGCAAAATAATATTATTCTGCGTTCATGTTGCCCTTTTTTTTTGCCACATTTTGTTTCCTATATTGTGTGATTAACTGCAATCAGATAAAAGTAGGGTTTGGGACCAGAAAATCCTATTTCCATAATGATTTTATATTTCTGATCTACTTTTCATCCAAGGAGGACAAAACATAGACATCATTTCACTTCCTATAATTATGTACTGGGGCTATTCAGAGCACCCTCTTAATGCTTTTAGAGTAAAGCTAAATCTCAGGCCAGATCTTAAAAAATCAGTTCACAGGACCTAACATTGGATACTAGTGTCTGTGACTGGTTAGTGCAGTTATGGATGATCTGATTTATGGACAAAATACTGAGCACATTGTGAGGGAATTTCACTTGCTTGTTTGCAAAGTGTCTCAAGGCCTCCAGGTTATGATTTTTTTTTTAAGTCTGGTCACAGAGTTCATCAATAAGTGTGAAATGGAGGACTAATCAGTTTCCACAACATGTATTTACAATATACAAAAATGTATTTACAAAATCTAAAAAATGCTAAGTCTCTTTTTAAGTTTATTTTTAGCATTCTCCTCATCCCTTAATTACTGTCCATACATTGGGCTAAGAAGTTTAGGTATTAGGTTAAAAAAGGTCTTTAAAGAAAACTTCATAACCAGGCACACCGGAATACAAGCTATAGAAAATAAAAATCTCACTTCATATGAACAGCTGTGTGACTTTCCTTCAAGAAACTGAAATACTGTTACATTCACTTTTGCTTTTAAGCAAAGACTAATCCCAAGACTGGGATGGGGAGGGGAGGGGGCTGGGTAATGGATGGGCCAGCTCAATGGCTCTGCATGGAAGCCAAGGCCAAGGGTAGGTATTGGCATTCAACAGGCTGTAACACTACTTAAAAGGCTCCAGAATGCCAAAGAAATGAAAAGGAAATTCCACCTTTTAGAGTACATCTCTAACCCAACAATGATTCAGTGTAGAGTACTCCTGTTCCCAATCAAATAATGACTCAATAGCTCCAAATAGTATTATAAAATGGAATTAGTTAAAAACTTAGTGACACTCAATATAAACTGAAATTTGGATGGCTATTGTTTTGGTGAGAGGCTGAACTCTGGGCTGGGAAGAACATGGGGGGTGAGAACTTCCGTATAAATAAATTAATATCCAAGAAAAAATGTTTCTGTGTGGTTAATGCTGGCAAATAACTCATAATCTTATCTTTATCTCAGTGCAAAAATAATACCTGAAATGTAGCTCAAAAAGGATTTGCTTTCTCTCCTGAGAAATACTCTGAAGCCAACATTTTCCTGACCTGAGGCAATGTCCTGGTCACTTTCTGGGTGCCTTGCTAACAAAAGCATTAGCTAAATATCAAGACATTTGGGATGACTTTGAACAAGGACCAGGATGCTCATCCAAGAGGGTGATTTGATCATGAAAGTCAATGGCTTCCTTCCAGTGGTAACTAGGGGAAGACAAGGCAACCCAACAGGGGCAGAACCATGGAAAGCTAATTGAAACAACAACTTATGGAATGAAATTTATATTGGGCTCTTTCCCATTCCCCACATATTCTCTATTTTTTTTTTAATATTTGAATGTCAAAACCTCCTCTAATAATTCTATGCTTGTGACATTGCTGTTCTGGGGCAATGTTTGTTGTTGTTTTTTTTTTTTTTTGCTTGGACAAATCATTTAGATTTTCTGAGCCTTAGTTTCATTTACAAAATAAAGGGATTGGACTAGACATCCTCCAAAATACCTTGCAGCTCTAAATCTACAATTTTATGTTTTATTAAGAAAATACCCTTTGTGTCTTGGGTCAATGATAAATTTTCTCACCCTAAGAAATATTTCTCAATTCCAGTCTTTTGTCAGCAGAACTGATAGGAAGATGGGATGCAATGTTTTCTATTAAGAGATGAATTATTTTTGTCCTTTGGCTTGGTTTTGCTTTTTTTTTCCCACTGTCTTTATATTACAAAGTCTGGACACATGATTTCATTGGTAAAGAGTGTCCCTGGGTGAAGAAAACACCTTCTCCCAAAGCAAGTCAGTACATTCTTTTCAACTTGAAGTCTTACTGAGTTGTCCAGAGCACTGAGAAGTCATGACTTACTCAGGGTTCCTGGTGCCTCAAACAGTATTTGGCACGTAGTAGGTGCTTAACAAATGTTTGTCAGATTGGATTGGATTTGGTGGAAAGAGAAGGAATTATGAACTCAAGGAAACAGGGTTTGTGCTGAAAGGAAAATGGATCCAAATTGGAGTCCCATTTTCCAGAAGACTGAGAAGGAAAATGTGCTTAGTGAGATAGAGCCAAAAGGAGAGACAGAGAGGCGGGACACTTTGGGGCTTTTAAGGCACATGTTGCCAGTAGTTCCTAACAGGGTTTTTACTGCTGGGCTAGGCAGTGCCTGGGGGCTCATGGGGACAAGGTCAGCCTTGGTCTGCTTTGGGATCCCATTATCCCTTTCAGGATCTGACATCATTTTCAGCCAGTCTTTTGATTTGCTTCTTATAAATGTTTATGGGGACCCAGGGATTTCTGAATGGGAATTTGAGTATGTTTTATTGATTTTCCATTAATGAAAGAAGAAGGGGGGGCCTCATCCAGGAAATAGGTGCCTGAGTGGGCCCAAAGCACACAGGCTGCTTGGTCTGATTCACAAACCATCATTCTGGCAAATGTGGGGATTGGGGTATCTTTTCTTCATCTCCTAGCTCCTCTGCTCCCCTTCAGTGTACCTGGAGAAGTGGGGGTATACTCTACTTTTTGGAATGGTGGTAGGGAACACAGTCTCTGGAAACATAGCTTGTGACTGTTGGGAGGATGGAGGAGAAAGCTTTCCTGGGGAGGCAGCATGAAAAAATAACTCTGATTTAACAAAGTTGTTTGATATTTATGGGAACAGGAAGAAAGCTAAAGCAGTGAGATCTCATGTTCGTTGTCATATGGTTAGATTTGATAGAAAGGTCAGGGACAAACCTAAGAGAACTTGATGGTTCATAAGATCCAGAAAAAAGGAACAGCTCCTTCCTCTATCTTCCTGCTGTAAAGGCACATATTCACCCAGTTCTCTGCAGCTAGAAATTCAATTTGGGAGATGTGAATTAATCTCCTAATTAATCATATAATGAACAGAGCACTGGCTTTGAAATAAGGAATATCTGACACTAGAAGTGGGAAAGAAGTTTAACCCGAGTATCACACAACTTTCTTAGACTATAAGTTATAAAAGGGTTGCTATTTACCTCAGTGGAGTGATTTATCATGCTAGGATTTGCCACACCAATTAAACAGTAAGTCTGATGTATTGGCATCTGTATAGGGAACTGTTACAGGCAGGGAGATACAAAGATGAAAAAAAATGACAAATTCTCATCTTGAGGAGCTTACAATCTGCTAAGAAAGACTAGGTCAGAGACTTAGGAGCAAACTGGGATCTCACCCCATTTCCTGAATAGGAATAGGGCCTAAAAAACATGGATCCACAAGAAATCTACCTAGGAGTCTGTTGGAACTGAGTTGAAAATGGAGGCAATAGTCCATTCTGTGTATGCTGATTTCCAGTGGGGTCCCAGGGTGCTTTCAATGCCTTTATGGTAGCTCTGGAAAGGTCCTGAGTTTACTAGAAAAGTATTGGTCTTAGGTAGATAGAATGGAAAGATCCAGCAGTGATTACTAGGGAGGTCTCTCCTGGCCTTCAACTAGGCCATGTCTTTAAACAGAGCCCAGCGTAGAGATGGAGTCCTGGAGAAGGACCATGGAATGTTAGTCCTCTGGGACTTTGCACCTCATGGTTAGGTCGGAGTTTAGTCCGAGTTGCTGGTCACCCTTTGCGGTCCCTTGCTTCTATAAAAGGCTCAGCTCATGCTTCCTACTGACTGAAATATCTGACTCCAGTCTACGCCGTTTTTTGTAATCAAACCAAGGGGACAGTGAAGGTCTCCAATAATATAGGATATCTCCCGGGGCCAGAGTTACTTCCCTTTCTGCAGCAGAAAATGGATTCACAACCATTTGATTTAATTTTGGAAACACATGCTAAAACAACCCCACTGGCTGATGAGTAAGAAAGTTTAGGAAATGGACTATTTTAAAATTACCTAGAAAAATTAGGAGAGTTAGGGGAGGTTTTATCTACATCGAGCTTCGTGTCTTTTGTTTTTAAATAAAAACAAACATACAAAAACCAGTTGTCAGAAGGTCCCGTATCCATCCCCCCGCGCAGCCACGGCAAAGGCGGGATAGGCTTCGTAAGTAGCATATGCTGCCAAGTCTTGGCCCAGGGTCACAGCTTGTTTCAGCTGGGCTGCCGTCACAGTGGCCGCTGCATTGGTGAGGGCATAGCCTACAGAGGGATGCCAAGGGAACACAAGTTAAAAGGCCTGTCTCACAACTTTCTGATTCTCTTAGTCGTTAGACCAGAGCTCAGGGGCTATCTCTGATCCATCTTGGCTGGGTGACCCCAGTGCCCTGACCTGCGCTGCCATAGAGAGCTTCCTCCCTGGGAGTTCCTGAGCGCATTGCAAAAAACAAACAAACAAATGAAAAACTACTTGGCACCCCAGGCACCAGGTTCTAGCCACTCTGCCTGAATTTCGGCTTTGTTCACAAGACCTGTATGCTAATTTTAGGTCTGCTACTTAACATCATTTGGGCTGGGGAGGGGCTCTAGAGCTCATTCTAGATCTCAGTTCCAATAAGCGTAGTCTGTCTGGAATAGACCTGAGAGGCCATCTGTTACACTGCCCACCCCCCATTTTACAGGAGAGGAAACTGAGGCCCAGAGAAATGAAATGATGCCCAGGATCTCTTCTGACTCTTGTCCATCCTCCACTCAACATCAACTGATCTTCCTAAAGCACAGGTCTGACCATGTCACCTCCCTACTCGGTAAACTCCAGTAGCTTCCTATCACCTCCAGAGTAAAATACAAAATCCTCTGTTTGTTAGAAAGCAACTTTATAACCTGGTTCTCCCTCCTTCCCCCAATACCTTTCCAGGCTTCTCATACCCCACCCCTCCACTCTGTGACCCAGGGACACCCCATGTCCAGACTCCAGGCATTCTCAGTGGCTGGTCCCCATTCCTGGAATGCTCTTATTCCTCATCTCCTCTTCCTAGTTTCTTCAAATCCCATCTAAATCTAACCTTCTACAATCAGTTTGTCACTATCCCTCTTACTGTTAGTGCCTTCCCTTTGGGATTATCTCCAGTTTTTCCTGTATGTAGCTGGTTTGTGCGTAGTGGTTTGCCTGTTTTCTCTCCTGTTAGACTGTGAGTTCCTTGAGAACCCGAGCTGGGTTGTTGTTGTTGTTTTTTTCTTTTTTGCCTTTCTTTGTTTACCCAATGCACAGCACAGCATCCCTGGAACACAGTGTGTGCCTCATAAACACTTATTGACTGACTTGGCCTCCCACTTTCCAGAGAACCATCCCTTACTTATAACACAGACTTTTAAAAAAAAGATGAAGAGAAACAACTCAACAAAGTTAAGTAACATATTAAGAAAAAAATATGACGGTATAAGCAATGTTCCAATGGACCCCCATCCTTGCAAAGAGGCAGAGGAAGGAATGGCCTCATGTCTCTTGTTTGGAGCCAGGCTTGGTCTTTATAGTTTGGAAAAGTTCACTTTTGATTCTTTTGTGGTGGTCCTTCCCACTCATGCTATCGTAGTCATTGCGTATGTTGTTTTCTTGGCTCTGCATCCGTTCGTGTGAGTCTTTTTGTGTTTCTCTGTATTCATCATGTTTGTCCACTCAGGCAACACAGTCATAGTCTGTTACATTCCTATACCACCGTTTGTTTAGCAATTCTGCAATAGATGGGCATCTAATTTGTTTCTAGTTCTTCCCTACCAGGAAAATGATTGCTGTATTTTTGTGTATATGAGGTCTTTGTTTTTGTCAAAAGACCTCATTGGTAGGTATACCTAACAGCTGTTGTTGTTCGTCCTTCATTTTTAAAGAGGACCAGTGACATCACGGCTTGATGTCTCGAATTGTGCGTGAATTGGATTAAAGTGAAGCAGAGCTGCACAGAATCAGCAGCCTCACTCTCTCTGTGCATTTGAACCACTTGATTTGTATGCCTTTCAGTTTCCAGAATGGTGGGACTCATTCACGGCCTCACCAAATTCGGTCCACTCTTTCTAATGGCTGTTATTAGGTACAATTCTTCTTTTGAAGATTATTTGTTCATAAGCTTTGGCCACTTAGTCTCTTGGAGAATGGCTTTTGGATGTATATTTCTATTAATTGTCTATATATTTTGGATGTCAAAACCTTATCAGAGATGTTTGATACCGAATTGTTTTTTGCCATTGAGGTGGTAGGCTGGTTCTGGGTATATTTCCTCCTACTATCTGAGATGCAGAAAATAATGAGAGAGAGAGGAGGGAGGAGAGGAGGAAGAGGGAAAGGGCACTTAAAAGTGAAGAAAAAGCAAGGACCAGCTTCAAACGATGAGTCCATTTGGCTGATGTGCTGTGTAAGCCCGCCCAACCCCAGACAAATTGATTTTATGCATGTGTGTGTGTGTGTGTGGCTTTTGCAAATCTCTGTGGCAGGAAACTGGTTGGACCCCATTGTCGTCATTTTTTTTTCTAAAATTGAAACCACTCCTTAGCTATTCTTCGCTGCATTTTAATGCTCACTAGTCCACATTTCAGCTGAGTCTGTCTTTTGTGCCTGAGAAGTTCACTGAGAACAACTTTCATACCCGGGACGCTTCTAAGAGACACATTATAAATATACAGTGTAGGGAAGTTTACATCTCAGGGGCTTCTGCGTTTGCTTTTTCGCATTGGGCTGAGGACTCAAGTCTGTCGTCTTTGGACGGAAGCTTTCCTTGGGCTCATTTCCTCGTCTTTCTTGATCCCACAGGGAGCTATGACATATGACTGTATTCCTGTTATTCCCATGGTGATGGGGCAGCTCTCATGCCCTAAATACTTCTGACTTTTGGCTTCAGGAAATGGAATCAAGGACAAGATAATGAATTCAAAAAACTTTCTTGGTGAAAATAAAGTTTCCTTATACATGGAAAAGAGTGCAAACCATTCTGGCTATTGATAAAATTATCTATCTATCTATCTATCTATCATCTATCTATCTATGTCTACACACATGAGAAAACACATGCATTTATGTGTATATATTCATATATATGGCTATACATACACACATATATGTCTTTGCAAACATTAAAGCACTACATAAATTCTAGCATTATTGTCATTGTCCACCATTATCACCATAATCTAAACCTGTAATTTCATTAGTATAGGGAACTCCTGATAAGGAAAGTCTCTCCATGAATGAAAATTGCCACATACTCTGCAAGTTACAATCTTAGAGGGCTGCCTGAGATATTTAGAAGTTAAGTGACTTGCTCTGGGTCTCCCAGTCAGTGAATTAGGGGGAGGACTTGTTTCTAGGTCTTCCTGACTTTGAGGCTAGCTCGCTGTTTACTCTGCCCCACTGTCCCTCTTACTCTTGTGGTGGACCATTTTCTCTAGTAACCATGTGAGTGGTTTTGGGGGTTTGGCTTCTATATAGATAGGTCATCCAGGTTCATGCGCTAATAGAACAGAGTTATAAAGGACCTTAGAGGTCATCGAGTTCAACCATCTCATGTTATCAGTAGTGCAAGAGACTGAAGTCCAAGGATGTGACTTAACTCAGGGTTACAGGTAATAAGTAGCAAAATCAGTATTAGAACTGGGCTCTCTGACTTTAAATCCACTACTCATCCCCCAGACCAGTATGTGTCACCTTTCCTCAGACTTTGAGGTTTTTTGCTTGAAGGTCTTAGTAGAGGTTTTCCTTCCTAAATTTCCTTTATTATCTCCCAGTCTTGCTTCTAACCCTGATGCTGGAAGGGCAGACCCTGGAGCAGAAAGTGAGTAGGCGACTTGCTCAAGGTTTCACACTCTGTTCTTTCCTTGGCTACCTAACTCAGAGCTAAATAAAGCCACAGGGAATAAAAATGGCTGGAAATGAAGACATTATACTAATTAATTATGAAAATTCATTAATTCATCCCCCAAGCTCTCACTAAAACCTCTTTGTGTAAGGCACTGGGCAATGATCGAGACCCATGCTCTGGAGTCTATGAGCTCGGTGTCACACCCAGGTTTTCCTCTTGCCATTCCATCCTCCCCAATGCCACATGAAGTTTCTAAGAGCAAATTTCTGATCTTGTGATTTCCCTGATCAACAAGGGCTCTCTGTTGCTTCCTCTGCTTGGGCTTTCAAGTCTTTCATGATCTGGTTCCAGCCTATCCTTGACTGATTCTACATCGCTTCCCCAAATGCTTTCTGTGTTCCAGACACCTGGCATGCTTAGGGGTTTATGAATGTGATGTTCTATTTCCTGCCTGCTGTCTCTGACATGAACTTCTAAGAACATCTAAAGTACAAGACCTGCAGACCTTACTGTGTTTTACAGTGAATTTGTTCAAAATGGGTGACATCCACTGTGAGCAAGTAATAGATGTGTGAAAGTCCTTGGAAATATTCCAGATTGTTCATATTCATCCTGGTCAGTTAAGAAGATCAATATATGGAAACCCAAATTTAAGAAATAGATGGTAATGATAATCAAGGGGGGACTGGTTATTCACATTACAAAATAATAAGTTAATATTTATGTATAGCACTTCAAGGTTTCCAAAGTATATTACAAATGTTATTGCACTGGCTTTTCACAACCTTCTGAAGTAGGTACCATTATTATCCTCCTTTTACACAAGAGAAAACCAAGGCAGACAGAGATTGAATAACTTGCCTGGGATCACATGGCTAGTGAGTGCCTGAGATAGGAGATGAACTCGGGTCTTACTAGCTGTGCAACCCCAGGAAAGTCCCTAAACCTTCCCAGGTCCCAGCTTCCCAATCTGTAAAATGGAGATAATAAGAACACCTACCTCTCAGGGTTGTTGTGAAGATAAAATGAGAACATATGTACAGTGCTTTGCCAACTTAAATATGCTGTAGAAATGAGAGCAGCAAGAAACCCCAGAGGTCATGTAGGCACAGACGACCTCCTCACTTTGTAGAAAAGGAAACTCAGGCCCAGAGGGGGCCAGTGGACTTGTCTAAGGTCACATGGTCAGTAAGCAACAGAAGTGGAAGGCAAACCAGGGCTTCTGACTCCAAATTCATCCCTCTTTACCCTGGGCTGTGCAATCTCTGCTCGTTCCTTGCAAATAAATTGTATTCCTATACAACTTTGAGGAATTCATCTAGAATGCAAAGTGCAAAGGAATCATACTTTTTTTTAGAGCCAGACAGGGCCTTTGAAATCATTGTTTTAATACTCCCATACATGTGTATGTTGTAATCTTGGGCTATAAGGTGGTGTAGAGGATATGACTGAAGGCTGCACTAAGAGTTAGGAAACCTGAATTCAAATCCTGCCCAAAACAAGTCACTCTCTGAGTCTCAGTTTTTTTATCTGTAAAAAGGAGATAATGATACCTGTAGCATTTAACTTGTAAGTTTGTTGGAAGGATAAAAAGAGATAATATAAGAGAAATAGATCTCTAAACTTAGCGTTGAATCCCACCTCAGACGTTTACCAGTTTATCTTCTCTAGGCCTCAGTTTCCTCCTCCGTAAAATGAAGGTGTTGGGCTCCATGACCTCTGGGGTCACTTCCAACTCTAGGGCTAGGATCCTATGATTTCCCCCATAAAATGCAGACTCCTTGAGAAGCAGGGGCTCTTTCATTTATTTTTGAGCCCCAGCACATCACAATTTGCCTGTCACATATCAGGCTTTGAATTATTGATTGATCAATGCAATGCAGTTTTCCTCCTTCCATTGCACAGATGAGTAAATTGAGGTCTAGGGGTAAAATGACAAGTCCAAAGTAATACAACCAGTGAGTTGCAGAGTAAAACCCCCAGATTTTGAGTCTTGAGTTTTTCCATGAGAATGTATTGTTAATTTCCTTGGTAAACCCTTTTGTTCATGTGTCTTGAAAAGGCAAACTTATCATGAGCATGGTCCAAATGTATTTTCATGATTCTAAAAATAATGGAATTCAATGCAAAGGAACCTCAAAGATATTCTAGTCCAAACGTTTCATTTTGTGGATGAGGCAGCTGGGGGTCAGAGAGGGCAAGTCACTTGTCCAAGACCACACAGCTTGAAACCAGGATGTTCAATTCCACAGCTAAGGCCATTTGAAGTGGGACTTTCTTGGTGGAACGCAAATTAGTGCCAGCTTTCACCCACCTGGAAAAGCAGCAGCAGCGGCTGGCAGAGCCTCGGTGCCCTCCATAGGAATGCCCAGGGTTTGAAGGGTGTACTCAGCTGCGTATGTCTTGGCTTCATCAACAAAAGCACTGAGTTTTGGAGGAGTGAAGGGGTGACTGTAAAGCAGAAATCATGTTAGATTTGGGACCATTTTCCAGGTTTTTCAGCTAAGTAGATGTTCCTCATAGATTATTACCATAATAAACTGGGAAACGTTTGTGGAAACACAGGATTCGAAATTAAGAGCTGGAAAAGACATGCAACTACTGGCTGTTCAAAGTGGATGATGAAGGCGATGATAATGGTGAAGAGGCTCTTTGTTGGAGGGTTGAATTCAAAGATAGGCTTGTATTTTTCCATACAAATCATCTTAATTCTTTACTCTAAGTTTTGAGTACCAACGAAAAGTAAAGGGAAATGCTGACTTTAGAAACTGTCAGAAGGTACTAGCTACCTCCCCATGCTCCTTCCCATCCCAGAATGTCTTTATAATCAATCACTTTGTATGTAGTTGGCATTAATACATTATTGAGGGAGAAGACACTGTTTGGACTTTGTCTTCCTAGCTCTGATGTCCAACATTTCTTAAATGCCTGCAGACAAACCCATGTCCTCAAGAAACTTGCATTATTTTGGGGACTTAATAAATTCTTGTTGAATTGAATTGAACAAAGAGAAACCAGCCCCTGGAGTGAACAGGAAAAAATGGAAAAACTACTCACATTGCTGGGTTCTGGTTGGCCAGAGCCGGGATGGAGATTTTATAAAGGAAAAGCTGTCTTTGGTCTTGGCCAATGGCCGAGTGAAGCTGGTACACAGGCTGTCCCCAGTTGTTCTTCTGGCAGATTTCCTCTAAGACCTAGAAGAATCAAAATCATACCTTTAGTTCTGTATTTTTTAAAACAAATCTCACCCTTGGGTTACTTCTCTGACTTTGAGAGTTTTATACCTCCATCTTCTGCATTCATGCTAATACAAGAAAGGCAGAAAATGTCCCATGGTTTAATGACTCGTGAACCTTGAGTTGAACTCAATTGAAAATTGAACAACCACTAATTCATAAAGATGACTTTCCCTCCACTTGTTCTAATATGTTTTCTGCATAGCTGTTAGTTATTTAACTTTGTCCCAAGCACCTAAAATTGTTATTTCTAGCTTTAACCTCAATTTTGTTTGCCTTTGGATTGCTGCTAGATCGACTTTTCTTTCCATGATCACCCTGAATTTATGCATAGAACACAGGATGCAGATATACTCTCCTTTTAATGCACTGGGTCAGAGCCATCAAACGTCACCTTTTTGTAGAAAACCTAAGAAATGTGCTATTGCTTGTCCAAGGGAAAAATTCCAAGTGGGCAGTCCTGTATTGCTTTGTGTGGTCCCTTTCATTTCTCTGACATATCATATTGACCATCTGTGGAATCCTCTGCTTTTTAATCATTTTCTGCACCTTTTTTTCCCTAAGTATTCTGCCCCCAGACTTACTGATTTAATCAAAATAACTGTCTTAGTCTCTTCTCCAGACTAGAGACAATTTGGATGATGACCAGTGTCTTGGGCAGACTACAGCAGACCACTGATCGTACAGTAACATGTTTCCAGAAGAGTCCACAAGGTACAAGGCAGAGGAAAGAACCAAGAGTATAGGTGTGTGGGAACAATCTTTCAAAGCACCAAGTTTATAGAGGGATGTTATTCCAGTAATCCTCGTGGAATTACATCACAGAATCACAGAGTCTCGGCAGGAGAAGGGAGCTCAGTGGTGATCTAGTCCAGTTCAAATTTGAACTGGAATTATCTCTCTAACATACATTACGTATAATGTCATATGCAATATGTAATATGATAAAATATCTAATATTATTATCTAATGTATCTAAAGGTCATCCAGTCTTGGCTCAATCACCTCCAGTGAGGAAGCCCATTCATTGGGACGGCTGTAACTGTAGGGTGGTTTAACCTGTGACATCAGCCTAAATTTACCACTCCTCATCTTACACCCCGTAGTCTTAGTTCTGCCTTATAGGGCCTAGCACAACAAGACTAACTCTCTTTTATGTAGAATCATGGGGACCTCAATGGTCATCTACTCCAACCCATCAGTGGAAGAGTCCCCACTATAACATGCCCAGAGAGTCGTCATCCAACCATTTTTGGAGGGGGAAGCCTCCACTCTCAACACAATCCCTTCTACTTTGGATGCTTGAAGATAATGATCCCATCCCCCCTCAGTCTTCTCTTTCTCAGACTGAGCATCCCCAGTTCATTCAACAGATTGTCATGTCGTCTGATTTTGGTATCCCTCTCTATCTTAGTTGCTCTACCTCTAGATACTCTCACAAGCTTTTTAAGGTTCTTTCTTTAATGTGGTCCAGAAGGGAACAGAACACTCCCGAGACAGTCCCACGTGGTCCTATTCTGCGTTAGATGTGGTTGCGTTGGTGTTCCTGGCAGGGTGTTTTCCCTGCCCTTTGTACTCCAGGTGTGGTCCCACCATGGCCCTCCAGCGCTCCAAATGTGATCCATTCTAAAGGCCACGGCTTTTCAGTTCTCTCCCTTTCTACATCCAGTTTGTGGGGACCATGTTCAGCTGCCACTCAGAGGCATAACTAACCATGCCCTGAATACCATGAAAACATACCACGTTTGGGACAGAGATTTCTACAGGAGTGGTGCCATCCCCTCTGAACTTGGGAACATTGCTGATCAGAGAACCCCCTGAATGAGTTAAAGTTCTCCCAGGGCACAATTCTGAAGTTGGTGAAGCTTTCTCTTGTTTCTCTTTCATCTCCACCATCAGCAAGCCACTTCCTCCTGCTTGTCACTTCTCAGGACATCCACGCCCCAGCCCCAGAACATTGCTTGACTGTCTGTGGGATCTTGTTCAGCTGACTGACTGCTAAGGCGTTAGTGATAAGACTTAATACTCTCAGGTTACCTGTGCATTAACAGCTGAACAGCAACGAGGTACAATGGAAGAATTTAAAGGCCCAAATTTATGACCCTGGGTAAATAATTTCACCTCTCTAGGCCTCAGTTTATTTATTAGTAAAATGAGGAGATTGGAGTAGAGGGCTTCTAAAATTCCATCTAGCTCCATATTTATGCAGCTCCCAAGCAAATGGTTGGGTTAGATGATATACAGAATACAGGATAGGTTTTATTCCATGCAACTTGTACTTGTGCCAATACACAGTCAACACACAGCCCTCCTTCCACTCCCATGAGCCTCTACCTTTCCCTAGGGACACATATGGTGTCTAAGAAATGATAAAGAAATGTGGAAATATTTCTGTATGATACAGAGCAGAGGAAATGGAACAGTAATGCATAGAGAAAAACAAAACCTGAGGCACACTCCAAGGGGAAAGATTAACTGGAAGAAGATACGCAAATTCAATGCTGCTGTGATTATCTGTACAAGCTAGCTGATGAGGGGAATGCCATGGATACCCATTTACCTAGATTTTTGCCAAAGCTTTTGACCAAGCGTGTCATAGCACTCTTGTGAAGAATGTGGAGAGATAGGGATTAGGCTGATATAGCTGGATTCTGGTGGGATATCTGGACTCAAAAAGTAGTTGATAATAATTCAATGTCAACATGGCAGGAAGTTATATTAGGGGACCCCAGGGATCTGGGCTTGGTGTTATGTTTTTAAACTTTTTTTATCAGACCACAATAAAGGCATAATGGCATGCTCACAGACGGTTTACTAACAGCACAAAGCTGAGAGGAATAATCAACATGCTGAATTCAGGATCCAAATGCATCCCATCAGGCTAGGGCCAGAATTAAACAAGGATGAAGACTTACATTTGGGTTCAAAAAATAAACTTCATGAGTCCAAAAGAGGGGAAGCCTGAGTAGACGGTTTCAAAATGATCTTGGAATTTCAGCTCACTATGAGTCAGAATTATGCTATCTTGGGTTGCCTCAAGAGAAGGTGCTTTGAGAAATAGGGGAGCAACTGTTCTACTGCAATCTACCTTCATAAGACTTCCTCCAAAGGATTGGGCTCAGTATTGTGATTTAAGGAGGGTGTTGGATAAGCTATAATGTCCTTGAAAGCAACCAGCATGGTGAAGGATATTGAGTCCATGATGCATGAGGAGTCACTGAAGAAATTGGACAGGTTTAGCTTGGCAAGAAGACTCAGGGGGATATAATGGCTTTCCTTAAGTATTTGAGGGCTGCCACGAAGAAGAAAGATTGGCTTTATTTTATTCGAGCCAGGAGCAACAGGTGGGTGTTGTGAAGAAGCCAATTTAGGCTGGATATTAGCAAAAGTTTTTTTTTTTTAACAGTTACAGCCACCCAGCAATGGATTGGGCTGCCTCACTAGGTGTTGGCTCCCTCAACCTGGAAGATCTTCAATAAGAGGCCAGAAAACTACTTTCTGATATGTTACAGGGGGAGGAGTTTTCCTTTCATATATTTGTGGGACTAGGTAGTGCCTGGGGTCCCTTCTGGTTTTCCAGTTCCATGATTCTGTTCAAATTTATATCCATTTGGATTCCTTTGAACAAACTAAAATAGTTTAGACCCAGAGGTTATAGTTTTCACATACCTTTATTCCTGGTTTGGTTTGGTTGCCTATGAAGCTAGTTATTAATTTTGTTATTTAAGTGTTTGAAGAAAACAAGGCTTGGTGCTTCTTCTGGTTATTACTACCTACCTGAGGAGCGAGTTTAATCCCTTGAGGCTTTAAGGTAACTGGATTCATGGGAGTGAGCTCCATCCCAGGTAAAATATCGTAGAGTTTGTCTTCTCCCCTCTTGTCTCCTTTGACCTGATAGCCACGCCCCCGGCCCGGGTAGGCCAAATATCCACGACCGCCCAGTCCTCTAACTCCCGCAGCCCCTACAGGGACATTCATGTAAATTTCTAGGAATGTAAGAAGGTATTAAACTGAATCAAACCACCAGAAAATCACCCTGATTCTTACTGTAATGGAAAAGTTAGCCCCCGTCACATTGATTATGCCCCTGAAGATAGGCCATGAGGTGGGATTCTAATGGAATGAAACTCAATGCAAAGTATAGTTCACAAGAAAAAACAATGAGTGACTGCTGAGGGGTGGCAGTACCATGGAGATTTGCCGTTAGTGCTGATGGCAGGCTGGATCTCTGAGCTAGAAGTGACATTTTCAATTTTGGCTGCTAATTAACTTAGCTCTCAGAAAGATTTAGCAAGAAAGTAAGATGGTGGAATGTTTATTAAGGCATCCCTATGCAACATCACCACCCTGCTTATACTATTCCATCTGGCCTTTGAAGTCTCCTTTAGCAGCAAAGTCAAAGTCATTGCCGGCACATTAGGATACTGGGGTAGGAAGCAAACTGCCATTTTGTTTACATTCGCCATATTTGCTCTTTGTTCTGCCAATGTAAGGTTCAAACTTTTCATTGAGTTCATGCACAGATTGCTTTTGATTTTAGCTTTACTATTTTTTTTTGGGTGTGTGTGCCACATTTGCCATTGATGGCTAAAACGATAGGAAAAATAATTATATCAATTACTCTTCCTTCGATCAGCATCATTGGTTCCTAAATAGTCAGTCGTAAGACAGATTTTCCCCCCTTGCTTAAAGCACAGAACATTCCCACCTCCTTTCTCTTCCTCCATGCACACATTACAACTGGTTCATTTTAAAGGTGTGGAATTTTGATTCTTCATTGACATGATTCACCCCCAGAAAAGCGTAGAGGGCTACTTCTGGAGACAGAGGAGGTCTTCAAGTGAAGGCGGATGACCACATGAGGTGTATTGTGAAGGAGACTCGGGGGAGGGGAAGGGCTGAACAACATTTAGCTCTGGGGTCCCTTTCCACTCTGAGATTGGGGTTCTTTGCAATGTTTGATTTGAAGTACAGTTAAATATTCCTTAGTAGCCTTCCTCTCTGCTCAAATGATCCAGGACCTGGAAGTCTACATGTGTGGGTTTTTTTCCCCTGCTTTCATTAGATGTTTTATAACAAGAAATAGGAATTATGTGGCAGCCAGGCTGATTGTTTCTTTTTCTGATTGGAATCTAATTCCTCATTCTCTAACATCCCCCAGAAACAAGTTAATTTCCATATTCACATCCTCATGAGAAGATGCAATCCATATTTCTAAATGGAGGGAAGACAAGAGCATCCTGCTGTATTAGGTGTTATCAAATTAGTAACAATACGCTGTTCTTAAACAAAGATGGTACTCTTAACCTGTGCTTGATAGAATGTGTATTCTGAATTGTTTCTCCATTAGTGATGAGTGGATTATGCTGATTATGATTCATGTTCAAACTCAGTCTCTGGGTCATAGGATGCAGAACAGGGAAGGAAAGATCTTCTTGTTTGTATCCCTAGCACTCAGCACAGTGCCTGGCACATATTAGGCACTTAATAAATGTCTGTTGAATTGAAGTGGATTGAGTCTAGTCCCATCCCCTCATTTTTATTTTTATTTCATTTTATTTTTTTGGGTAGGCAATTGGGGTTGAGTGACTTGCCCAGGGTCACACAGCTTGTAAGTGCCAAGTGTTTGGTCTGAGGCCAGATTTGAACTCCGGTCCTTCTGACATCAGGGCCTGTGCTCTATCCATTGCGCCACCTCGCTGCCCCCCATCCCCTCATTTTTAGAGGGGGAAATTGGGGCCAAGAGAGAGAGGAAGTGGCTTATCCAGGGTCCCATGGGTAAAAAAGTAGCAGGGTTCTTTTGTGCTTTGTGGTACATGTTTATTCCTCCATCTTCCCCCTCAGCTACATACAGAGATGGTCTTGGTCATACCCTTGTTCTTGTCATCACTCTCAAGTGGAATACCCATAACATTCCACTTTTGTGGTCACGAACTCTGAAATTCCTTTATCTGATCACAATCTGTTGTCATTCCCCCTCCCCCTCTGCCTTACAACCCTAAACCCTGTTCTTGGTTCTCATTGTGAACTCCAATTCTTTCACCTCTGTTCTATCACAGGCCATCACTCCCACACCAGCTAAACTCTTCCCCTTTTCCCATCCTGACACTTTAGTGAACCAATGCAACTCTACACTGTCCTTTTCTCATTATCACCTCACCCCATTTCCCTATCATTTATCTCCCACTGCCAAGTCTCAACCTTAGATGATTCCTATCTACTTGGCAGACAGAGTGTCCCATACCAATGAGACCCTATCTTCATCTAGATGCTCATAAAAATGGTTTATTAACATGGTGGTGGGGGTTGAGGGGAAAGGAGTGCGCCATAATCTACATCATTGGATGGTGTATGTGCACCGATGAAATCACAGATGCTTGAGGCTTTGAATAACAACAACAATTGCCACTACTACTCTTAGGATTAGGATCTAAACCGGGATTTGGGCTTTACACTGTGTTGTACCCAAATGACTCAGCTCAGAACAAGTCATTTATCCATATTTAGTTGACTTTACATTTTCTCTCTTTCTAAATCTCTAGTGAAAATGTGAAAACATATACCAGTTGTAATGTGATTAAAAAAGATTCCTTGCTTAATACAGTGGGTATAATATGTGATTTTCAATGAACAATTTCCATTCTCTATAACTATAATATCCCCCATAGAATCCATCTAAAGCTATTGCAAAACAAATTATTTGAGATCTTTCAATGAATCTTTGAAATTTCTACACGGCAGATGTTACCTCTGATAGAAGGGGGCCGGATGATGGCTCTGTTGCTGAGGTGTCCCTTGGTCACTGGAAAGTGGAGGTTTGGAATGGCTGCATAGGCCTGTGGGGCATAGAAGACAGGTGCTCCCAGGTAGGCTGTGGCTGGGTCATAAACTTGTCCCAGTGAGTAAGTGTATTCCCCTTGCAGGGTGGTGCCCCGGCCACCTGTGCCTCGAGTATATCTCACGTAACTGTCTTTATCCACTGGCTTGGCTAATGTCACTTCAATAGGAGAACCATCCAATACCTTTTGTAATAAGAAAAGGAAAGGCAACATGAGGAACAGCAAAGTCAACCCCATCCAGATAATGTCTGCCATACCTCTTGTTTGCTCTCACTTTCCAGGTTTAATTGGGCAAACACACTCTATGTCCCATGGCCTTACATAATAACTAAATCATGAGTATGGCACTGTGAGGGACTGGCAAAGAATATGCATAGCTTCCGTAAAGGGACCAACCTTTGGGGAGATGGGTTTTGTAAGAAAAAAACCCTCCCTGATCTTCCTTGTGTCTTATCTCCTGATCTGGGTTCTACTTGTAGCAGATTCAGTGTGCCTAAAATCAGTTCCCTGAACCTATCCAATTCTACATCCATATTTCTGATCCTATCATCTCAACCCTTTGAGCACAAGGTTGAGATCTGAAGAAATCCTGTACCAACCTGTTCTACTGATTTCCCATCCTGGTTTGGACCCTACACATCTCCCCTCAAGGATCTCCTACATCTCTTACCCTGATGCTTGTGAGAATCATAGGCAACAAAGGTGTTCCCCTGGGTAGGATATAGACCCCTATTCCAAGGAAGCCTTACTTCTCCCCCCCCCACCTTACTACATTCCCCCATTTTCGTGGACATTACTCTTACAGGACATGGGCCAGTCTGACAGTGGTATGTACATCAGCCCTGAAGGCAGTGCAAAATTATCTTAAATTTGGGCTCTCCCTAACCCAGGTTTGGATGGAGAATCAGAAGTTCCTGTCCTAGGTATGGAATCAGTTGGGTTTTTCTTCTCCCAGGTCCACTGCCAATGCAAGACAGGTATAACTCCATGATCAAGTGATTGTTGACATGTGACCAACATGTAATGAAATTGTTCCCAGAAGCAGCATGTGGAAATCACCTTCACTACTTCTTGTTTGTACTTTGAATTTAGGGATGACAGGGAGGAGAAGGGAAGAAAGCCAAAAGATAGGCAGTGGAGTACAGTGGAAAATGTGCTAGTTTGGAAATCGGAGTCTCTGGGTTGAAGTCCTAGCTCTGTTGCTTACTACCTGGGTGATGTTGGGCAAGGATTTTAATCCCTGAGAGACTCAGCTTTTGCATCCATCAAAAGAAGTGCTTGGGTTAGATAGGTTTGAAAGTTTCTTCCAACTCTAATTCTACCCATGAAACACCGACATTATGGGGCTAACTAAACGTCTACTTCAAACTCCTACGTTGGACTTTGGTCATTACATGGTGCAGGTGTCTCGTTTTCCCCTATGTATGAAAGCCACAAATTGGCTCACATTCCTGCAGTACCTTCCCATTTAAAGCCTTCATGGCGTTCACTGCATCTTCACGATTATTGAAGTGCACAAAGGCATAGTCTCGGATTTTCTTCACTCGCTCCACGGAACCTACAAGGAATGAGGGAAAAGAAGGCTCTTATCAGAGGCTGCACCAGATTGATTGCATATGGCGGCTTCTCAGGCAACTTGAACAGCAAAAGAATATCGAGGCCATATAGTCCAACACCCTCATTTCATGTCATTTAAAAATGTTTGTTTAAAAATTCTTATATTGGGGGCAGCTAGGTGGCACAGTGGATAGAGCACCAGCCCTGGATTCAGGAGGACATGAGTTCAAACCTGATCTCAGACACATAACACTTACTAGCTGTGTGACCCTGGGCAAGTCACTTAACCCCATTGCCTAGGCCAAAAAAATTTTTAAAAAAATTCTTATATTAACAGAGCAAATGACATTTTCATATACATTATAGTCCAGTAGGAGAGGATTGTATATGAATCTGCAAATCTCTGCTATATAGACCTTGTGCTTCTTTTTATGTGTACAATTAATACAACATGGCCTTATTTCCTGTTTTCTTCCCTTTTTGGGAAGGAGCAAAGGGAGCATATCCCTACCCTGCTCTTCTCTGTCCTCCCTCCCAAACTGAAAAAAAAAATCTTCTAAAATATTGATAGTATACACATAAAATGTATACATATATACTAATGATAGTATATGTAGTATTGATATATATGCTATATATACTATTAGTATATAGTACATGTTGCAAACAACGTCAGATGTGGTTGCAATATTAGTTGTTTTTGCTTGTTTTTTGTTGCATGAGAAGATTCAATTCTGAATGAACGGATGATAGCATCACAGAATTACAGCTCGAAGGGACAGTAGAGGCCCCAAGTCCAACCCCTTTATTTTACAGATTAGGCAACTGAGGCACAAAGAGGTTAAGTGACTTGCCCAGGGTAGTGGAATAGTAGAGAGAAGAAACAATATCTGGGAATGGCTGTGTTATGGATACAAGAGAATCAGTGAAAATCATCCACCCCCATTCTGAATCAAGACTCCACAAAAACTGTCAATTGTTGTTACAGAACTACTCGTGGGCATTTTGGAGACCCCTAACAGCTGGAAAAGTGAGGAATAATAAACCAACTGACATTTTTATAGCACTTCAGAGTGGGCAAACTGTTTTACTGTGGTGCAATAGGTAGAGCACTGGGTCTGGAGCCAGGAAGACCTGAGTTCAAATCTGACCTCAGACACCTACTAGCTGTATGACCCTGGCTAAGTGACTTTACCATGTTTGCCTTAGTTTCCTCATCTGTAAAATGATCTGGAAAAGGAAATGGCAAATAACTCCAGTATCTCTGCCAAGAAAACTCCCCAAAAAGGGGTCATGAAGAGTCGGACGTGACTGAAAATGACTAAACAACCACAAAAAGTGTTTTATATGAACTATCTTATTCACAACATGTGTGTGAGGCCAGTGTCGCTATAAACACCATTATCCTCACTTCTAGGCAAGAAAACAGAGATTCAGAAAATCTAGTAGACTTTCTCAGGGTCACGGAACAAGTAAGAATCTGAGGTTGGACTTGAAGCCAGGCCTTTCTTGGCTCTGAGTCCAGTCCTCTGTCCACAGGACCATGATGTCCGTTAAGGTGGATGGCCAAAGGCTTTGCAGCATCTGGAGGAAGTCGGCAGCCCTTTGACTCCCAACAGAAGGCAGCCATTCCTGGTTATGGGATGAAAAGAATTGACTAGGGACACATGGAGGTCTCAGATGAACATGCTCAGGTGGGAGCTGTTAATGATTTAGAAGAGGAGAAAAGAATTCAGCATGATCTTAAAAAATTAGAGAAATAATTCATCTAGATCATAATGATGCCCTGAAGATGGATTTACACCAAATAGCAAGCTATGGGACACAAAGCCAAGCACCTACATACAGGGTGAGAAAAGACCCATGAGGCCTGAATATAGTAGAGGAAGACCTGGGGCTTCTAGTGGAATACACATTAAATGTGTGATTAGCAGAATAGTTTTCTGTAAGTTAAGACTTGGGGATGAATGAATATTATATCAAACTAATCTTTAATTTATAGGATAGATGTAGAGGTGGACTGTTAAAGGAGCTGCCTTTGTGCTTGGAAAAAAAGAATGTTATGGAATTAAAAGAGGATAAGCTATGAGAGGCAGCTAGGTGGCACAGTGGATAGAGCACGGGGCTTGGAATCAGGAAGAGTCATCTTCGTTAGTTCAAATCTGACCCCTGACAATTACTAGCTGTGAGATCCTGGGCAAGTCACTTCACCCTGTTTGCCTCAGTTTCCTTATCTGTAAAGTGAGCTGGAGAAGAAAATGGCAAATCACTCCAGTACCTTTGCCAAGAAAACTCTAAATGGGGTCATGAAGAGGTCGGTCGTGACTGGAGGGACTAAATGAGAGCAATAACAAGATATGACAATAATTTAATTAATGGAATATCAAATCAGCCCCAACAAGAAAGTAACTAACTTGGGGTCTTTTTTTGTTGTGGCTGAATATGGCTTTTAAATTCAAGTTTTTATTAAGAGGTATATAGTAATTAAGTTCAATGTTTCTCAAGTGTCTCAGTCCTAGCACCCAGGACTAGGAAAATGATAGTCTTATGTACTCTCCTGTGGTCAGACCACATCAGGAGTACTGTACTGAGAGCTGGGCACCACAATTTAAGAAATGGAGAGCCTGAAAAGGAGCTAAGAAAGGGCCTTGAGCACCCGCCCTGTAGGGAGCGCTTGGAGGAGTTGGGGGGGGTTATCTTGGAGAAGAAAGAACAAGATGGTGCCCTTCAAACATCATAAGGGCCACCATGCCCAGGAGGGATTAGTCTTGTCCATCTTGGTTTAGGAGCAATGGGTGAAAGTTGGAAAGAGGTGAATTGGGGCCACATGTACAGCTAACCTTCCCAGGAACAAGAGCTGTCCAAGAGCAGAATGGGCTGTCTAGGAAGGGGGGAGGGGCTTCCCCTCACTAGAGCTGTTTAAGCAAAGGCTAGATCATTATGAGCCAGGGGTGTTGCAGTAGATGGTATTCTTTAAGCAAGAGTAGGCTTAGATGACTCTGAGGTCCTTTACAAGGGAAATTCTGTGATTCTGTGACCTTGTTTAGACATCCGTCAGATAGCTGATGATACAATGCCCAGTCATTCTCCATCTGCACAAAGATAGCAAATGTTCTTCAGTTTTAGCCAGAGGAGTATTAGTGATGTTTTCATACAGGTAGTACAGTCCTTTCAGCTCTGTGTACATGACAGCTCAGGGTAAGGAATTTATTTCTGTGAAAAGCAGGGGAACAATATTTTTATGGAGTCTTTGGTGAGGCAATAGATTTCACAGGTTGCCTTTGCAAATGTGAACAGAAGTTATAGTGTTTCTGATCCAGTCTTAACCCAGATTGCTTACAGTGCTTTAAGAGTTTTGCAGAGAAAATAACATTTGGATTAACTCAGAATATCGATAGAGAAGCTCAACACTGGCTGGGACTTCCTTTCCTATTAGCGTCCCAAAATAAATCCTTTGCAAGATCCCTGACAAGTGGTCTTCCTGTCCTTGCTTAAAGACCACCAGCAAAGGGAAGCCTCTACCTTTTGAGGCAACTAGTTCCACTTGGGAATAGTTTAAATATTGGGAAGTTCTTCTGACAGCAAGCCCAAGTTTGCTTCTTTGTCACTGCTACCCATGGCTCTTCTTTCTTTGCTCTGGGGCCACAGAGAACAACACTAACTCCCCTTTCACAACACAGCCTTTCAAATACCTAAATATCACTCCCATAGTTCCCTGGATCCTTTCTTGTCTATGCTAAGTGTCCTCAGTTCCTTCAATCAATCCTCATATGGCATGCTCTCAAGCAGCTTCATTATCCTGGTTGCCAATGCCCTTCTTGAACTGTGATGCCCTGACTTGAACATAATACTCCAGCCTGGCCCACCCAAGAGGGAGTTTGTGGGGGATTATCACCTAGGTAGTCCTGCACACTGGGACTTCTTACTGAAGCCAATAATTAGATATGAGATATGGCTACCATATATCACTATTGACTCATTGTGATTATAGTCCACTACCCTCTAGATCTTTCTCTGATGAATTACCTTCTTGCTCTAATTTCAAGGTTGAGTTTCATTGTGAGTTTCACACATTAATTTGTTCACTAAATATTCAACTATAGGACCATCTGAATGAAGGCTGTCCTGATCAAAGATGTGAAGACTTGTATCAAGGACAAATGCATGGACCTCCCTCTCCCTGCCTTCCGAAAAAGGAAGAGTCACCTCCCATGGAAGTCCCTACCTGGTCTAATATTGTTGAATTCCTTTTCGATGGTCTCTTCAGATGTAGACAGCATGAGGTTTCGCACATAAAGGATTTTCACAGAAGACATTGTATCTTCATCAACTTCTACTTCTGGTTCTGCCCAGTCTACTGCAATGGGATGCCCCCACAACTGAATTCTCCCTGTCGAGAAGGATCAGAAGAATGATTAATAAAAGTAGTAATTAAAGTAGCAGGCTGCCTTGGTTCTTTGAATCACTTCTTACATACCATTAATTATGGGTTTGGAGATTTAGGTCTCAAGGGAAACTTAGTAATCATGCAGTCCAACTCCCTTATTTTACAGAGGTAGAAACTGAGGCCCCAAAATGTAAAATGACTTGTCTAAGGTCATAGACAGTAAATGTAGAGCCAAGATTTGAACCCAGCTCCTCTGACTTAAGATCCAGAGTACTGGATTTCCACCCAGGCTCTGCCCCTTTGATAATGTATTAGCTTAGGAAGGTCACTTTATTTCTTTGTTTCAGTTTTACCCTTCAAAAAATGAAGAGGTTGGATTAGGTGACCTCTAAGTTTCTTTCCAGCTTTAAATCCATGAATCTGGAGACCAGAGAGGAGAAAACATTTAGAGTAGAAGGTGGACCTCGTGATATATCCTGGATCAGACCTAAAAGAAGTCTGGTAGAGAAACTGGGAGGATACATGTGTCTGTAGAAGTGAAGTAGAAATGGAGTTTGAAGGTATGAAGGAGCCTCCAGGATATTTTTAGTTCCTAAAATTTATCTATTGAGTTAAACACAGTGAATTGACATTTTATTAAATACCAACCATGTGCTAGGCACTGTGCTAAGTACATGGGATACAAAGACAGGCAAAAGACATTTTCTGCTCTCAAGGAGCTTACATGAGGGAGACAATGTGCAGAGAGCTATGTACAAATAAGGTATAGGGATAAATTGAAGATAATCAACAGAGACAGGGCACTAGAATTGACCATTCAGAAGAGCCCTTCTGTAGAGTGTGGGATTTTGTCAGGCACTTGAAGGAAGCTAGAGAAGCCAGGAGGTAGAAATGAGAAAGGAGAGAATTTCGAGCACAAGGAATAGCCCATGAAAATGGCCAAAGTTTGGAGATGGAGTGTTTTATTTGAGGAATAGCAAGGAAGCCAGCATCACTGGATCATGAAATATGTCAGTGGTAGGTGGGATATAAGACTGGAAAAGTGGGGAGGTGGATTTTGAATGCCAAACAGATAACTCTTTTAATTGATACTTGAGATAATATATAGCCATTGAAGTTTATTGAGTGATGTGCATGTTGTATTGAATGTGGTGTGTGTGTGTGTGTGTGTGTGTGTGTGTGTGTGTGTGTGTGTGTGTGTGATGGTCAGACCTACACCTTAGGAACGTGACTTTGGCAACTGAATTGAGCATGGACTGGAGTGAAGTGGATTTGTTCAGGGAGACCAAGGAGGAGGCTATTGTAATAGTCAAGGTCTGTGGTGATGAGAATCTGCACTAAGGAGGTGACAGAATCAAATAAAAGGACATATGTAAGAGATGTTATGAAGGTAATATAGAAAAGCTTTGGCAATATGTTGGATCTCCGGGGTAGGAGTGAAAGCTTGAGAATGACATCTAGGCTGTGAGCATAGATGACCAGGAGGATGGTGGTACATTCAATAGTACTGGAGAATTTTGGAAGGGGAGAGGGTTTGGGGGGCAGGGAAAGCTGAGTTCAGTTTTGGACATGTTGGATTTGAGATGTCTGCTGGATATCCAGTTCTAGATATCTAAGAGGCAGTTGGAGATGTGAAGCTACAGGTAAGCAAAGAAGTTAGGGCTGGATAATTAGATCTGAGAAGCATCAGCTTAGAGATGAGAATTGAATTCATGGGAGTTGATGAAACCACTCTGGGAAATGCAGTAGAATGGTCTCCACTAACATTATCTCCTGAAGTCTCGTCATAGCTTAGAGGTGACTCTGAGTTCTGGCAAGCTTTCCTAATAGAGTACAAAGTCTGATACATCCAACCATGCTGAAAAGATGAATATGGCTCCAGTAATATATTATACCCCATCAGATCCAATTTGCTAAGTTAGGAGATGCTTATCACTAAATAGGCCACAGGGTGTTCAGCAGAAGACATTGTCTAAGGTTGTCTATCAAATCCTAGTTCATGATCTGTGTCCATGGTAGGATGACCCCCACTGATGAAAGAAAGGATCCTTGGAACATTGGAGTATGTGCCAGAAGGGATATGTCTGTGGGGGAAAATTCCAAAACTGTTTAGTGTTCTTGGCTAAACATGGTCTCACATCTCATTCAGTGGCTGGAAATAGGGCACACTTCTATTGAAGAGAAGGGAGGTAGGCTATTTAAAGGGAAAAAAAAAGATTAAGGAAGCATGAGTTTCTTCTTCCCAGGCAGTGTGGGGGGAATGGATTGAGTGTTGGAATTAAGATGATTTGGGTTTTAATCCTAATTCTGGCAATGGCCAGCTGTGTGGCCCTGGGCAAGACTCAACCTTCTCTCCAACTCTTGCTTCCTCACCTGTAAAATGGAGATGACAATAGCAGTATAGTACAACATGGTGCAGAAAAGGACATCATGGTACTGGGAGCTGGTGTCAAAGTGAGGAAGACCTGGGTTGAAGTTCTGCCTTTGGCACATACTAGCTGTGTGAATCTGGCTAACCTACCTCGCCTCTCCCTACCTCCCAGCCATCTTCTTGCCAGCAACCTCACTAGCTGTTCATGTATCCTCACAATCTCCATGACTTCTCCAATTCTGGAACCATAATCAAATCAACTTTGCCATTGCTCTAAGAAAGGGTCTATCAGTATATACTTGAGCACCTCCTTTTATGATCCCTCTAACTTTCTAAACCAGAGCATCCCTCCCTGAGCACCACACCTTTATGTATGTTGTCCTCTCCTCAAAGACAAGTATTGTCTTCACCTTTTAGTTTGCATCCTTAGTGCTTAGTAAAGTGTTTGGAACTTAACCTGCATTTGCTGAATGCTTTTTATTCATTCACTCACCCATTCATCAATTCCTTCATTTATTCAATGTTCTAGGAAACTTACTTACATAATAAGTTGTGGTACTGCCACTTATCTGAATTGGTAGAGGAGGTTTCCTGACCGGAAGTCCCCCACACCAATGAAACAATAAATCTTCTAAATATAGTTCCTACCACAGTGTTGTGAGGTTTAAGTTAGGCAACTACATGAACCATTTTGCCAATGTAAGAAGGGTATGTACATTTCAGCTATTGTGATCGTAAAGCAGGATGTATTTCACAAGCAACAAATAACATGTGAAAATAAAAATAACAGATCTAGATGTTGCAAGTTTTGGGGTTGCTTAACTAAAACACATGGGAAACTATGATCTCCATTCAAAAACTGTTTTTTGTTTGTTTTGGAAAATGGTAAAAGCTTCCAGGACATGGAAGGAAGGAAGAATGGACAGATGCTGTCTATGGAGAATCCTCTATTTGCCGTGTGCAATTTATTTAACACATCTGGAGGCTGGTTACTTATTTCTCACTGCCTAGACCTAGCCCTTGAGTTGGAATTCTGTGTCTTCATGCAGCACATTGAGGACTGGACCATTACAGTTAAAAATGTTGAGGTTCCACTATTGCTGAAGGAGAAACCGTTAGAGAAATCTCGACAGAGCTTTACCATTTTTGTCTGTTTATTGTCTTTCTCCTAATATAAACTTTAAATACTCTCAGACGATTTGTCTTAATTAGGCCTCTTTAAAAAAAAAAGATACCAATAATACCAACCTGCCCATAAACATGTTCTCCTCTGTGATTTCTGTTTCCATTTTTAATCTTTTTCCTCGCTGGGCATTGATTCTGATCTTTAAGCTGACAAGCCAGTTGTCTGACTGTACAAAGACATGTTTTGAAAAATGCTGCGTCAGTTGCTAGTCATTTCCTGTCTGTTAAATTATCATCAATTCCATTTTTGTGAGGTTATTTGATGCTTACACATCCTGTGCCATCTGATGTTTTTTCCATTAAAGATTTCATAATACATAGGTCTGATTTATTCACACAATCTACAAGTTTTGGGGCCTTTTTAGTTTCTTAATCCTGAGCCATATGTTCCAACATATTTTCTTTTGGGGCATCCTCTTTATGTCCAGGTTGCATTGAATTCACAGAATATTAAAATATATATTGAACTAATTTGCAGGCAATTAATGAGTTCTTAATAGAATATCTCTACATTTTCTTTTTTTTTTTTTTGGTGAGGCAATTGGGGTTAAGTGACTTGCCCAGGATCACACAGCTAGTGAGTGTTATGTGTCTGAAGCCAGGTTTGAACTCAGATTCTCCTGACTCCAAGGCCAGTGCTCTATCTACTACACCACCTAGCTGCCCCTACATTTTCATTTCTGACACAGATACTAGAACTATCTTCATGGTGATCTTTTTGTAAAGGTACTATAATTTGAGATGACCAGAGGGACCACTAAAAGATATTTGTTATTTTTCTTGTTGCTGGGCAGTTGCGTCTCACTCTTCATGACCTCATTTGGGGTTTTCTTGGCAAAGATATTAGAGTGGTTTGTCATTTCCTTCTCCAGCTCATTTTGCAGATGAGGAAACTGAGGCAAACAAGGTTAAGTGACTTGCCCGGGGTAACATAGCTAAGTGTTTGAGGTTGAATTTGAACTCAGGTCTTCCTGAATCCAGGCCCAGTTCTCTATTTACTGTGCCACCTAGCTGCCCCATTACTTTCCTTAGTTGTAGGATAAAAATCAACTTTGCTATATTGCTTCTCTAAGGAGAACCATTATTTTTGCCTTCTGTTTCATTTATAGCAAGGATGTCAATATAGATATGATCCAGTTTTTCCTTTTATTATGTCAGTACCTATACGAAATATACCGGTATGATTTTACTTTGGCCAAATAACTCTTCTGATGAACTGCCTTTTCCTGGGCACCTCTGCTTAAGGATTACATTTATACTCATTCTGTTGGGGTCAGAATCGTTACAAGTCTAAGTTCTGGGCTAGCAGAAGTTAGCTTTAAGGTATCCATGGCTTGCTAAGAGAAGAGGGAAAACCAAACATATTCCCAGTCATCCAAAAGGAAGCTGAAGCTTTTTTCTACTACTCCTACCACCTTCCAAGTGAGAAAACAGCCTTGACCTAAGAAAAATGTATCCCATGCCAAGTTTGTACTTTGTAGCCACAGAGTTCCATTTCTAGCTGTATCAGCACCCTGGCCAGGGACAGTGACAAATCTGAGAGTAGTGAGCTGAGTCAACATCCTGGCATTCTGAACGGCTCTCAGTTTTGCCATAGGGACTTTATGGAAAGGGGAGGAGGGTGAAGTATAGTGGAGGATTTAAAGGAGTTTTACAAAGATGTTTGTCTTCAGGTATTAAAGTGGGGAAAAGAGATTTTACTGGCTGTGCTGGGCTCCAGACAGCAGAGCTAGATGCAATGGGTAGGAATCAGAGTTTAGGCTTGAGGTCAGAGGAAGAAAAGAGTTGACATTGAGAAGTGTCTAAATGTGGAATGGGATGCCTCAGGAAGTAGCTGGAGATGTTCTGACAAAGCTCATGAGTGTGTTCTAGAGAGAATTCTTCAGCTATGAGTTGGACTAGATGGACCCCGGGGTTCTAACACATGCTGGACTTAACTGCTGATGCCAGGCAGTAGCCACTATTATGAAACCCTGAGGACAAAATCGTTGAGGTTGCAGACAAAGTGTTCCAGACCCAGGTCAGCCTCCACGGTGGGGAAGGATTGTGGCTGCACTTTGCAGGTTCCCAGGAGGTTTCCTTATTGTGGGAATATGTCTAGAGACCTTGGTGGGACGCTCATTCAAACTTAAGAGTGTTGTGCTAATTCGCATCCGTCTCGTGTGGCATGTGGAAGGTAGCCAGGGTGGCAGGGCCCCTGTCCGCTTTGCCTCGTTTGGATTCCTATGTATGTGCAGCTATGTTGGGTTCCTCTCCATTGGCTACTCATCAGGCTTCTCATATCATGTGTCTGTGATTTCAAAGACTTTCGGAGGCAGTCTAGGTCACACATGTCTGAGCCTGCTTGGCCGTTTCAAGGGTGGTGTGGGAACTCAGACACAACGCTCTGATCCTGTGCTGGGGGTAAGGATTGTATGAGCTTGTTCTTTCTTCTTCACAGGACAGAATTTCTAGTGTTAGGAGTATACCCTAGTTGAAGGAATCAGCGGAAATGAAGCTCTGATAGTATAATAACAACTGGCATTTTATAGAGTTTTTAATGTTTATAAAGTGCTACAATTTCATCATTTCTTGCAACAATTTTAGGCAGATGCTGATGATATCCAATGAAACTGAGCCTCAGAGCGGTTGTGACTTGCTCAGGGTCACCCAGAATTCAAATTCAGGCCCTGCTGATGCCAGGTCTAGTGCTCTATGCACTCTATGTACTGGAAGCCCCAGCTGCGGTTAGTTACTTCTGATTAACCTAGTCTGTTCTCTATGAAATCTGGCAGGAATAATTTATTTTGTCTTTCTTTGTGGACTGATTTAAGTGACCAGTGATAGAGTGGACTTTGACCTCTTGTAACTTGCTCTGACTGAGACTGCAGCTTACCTGAATCCTTAAAACACAGTAAATACTTCTGGGCTGGACTTGGAGACAGGAAGCCCTGGGTTCAAATGCCATTCTCTGACATTTACTGGCTATGTGATGGAGGAGACCCTTAAACTCTCTGAGTCCAAGCATCTTCCTATGAGAACAGATGCCTGTTGGGTAATGTTGTTGTTGGGTAATGCCTGTTAGGCTCCACTTCGAAGGGTCATTGTGAGGCTCAAATACAAACAAGTTTTGTAAACCTGAAAGTACAGCTCTTGCCATTGTCATTGTTATCCATCTTGCTCTTCACTTCTTTTTTGAGGTGAAGCTCTTCAGGACTCCTTCTTTAACACGAAAGCCACATCCTCTCTCTGTTTTGGACAGGTGGTAACAGGGGGAGTGTGGGCAGAACCCCGATGGGCTTAAACAATTTTTCCCCCAAAATGTTGTGTTTTATATCAATCATTCTTGACATTTTGCATGGAACTTGAATTCAGGCTCTGACTCTTTTCTTTCATCATATGTGTGACTTGACCAGGTAATTTCAGTTCTAGTTACTTCAACAGTAATAAGAGGAGAGTGACCTAGATGACCTGAAAGGTCCGTTCCTACTCTGCATTGACATTCCCAAGGGTGGCATGCTTTAAATGGAGATACTTTCCATGAAGATATCAAATCCTCCAGTATTTTCACTATATTTGGATTAATTTTATATCCTTTTAGTACATGAACAAATTAGGAGTGTGGAACTGATTCAAAGGCTGTGATAATCAATAAGAGCAGGGTCAAAGTTGTGGCACTTTAAGGCAATTACTGCAAAGATTATAAAATTGGCAAGAAGTATCCCCTCCCATTCATGGATCTCTTTGGTGTGCTATTTTTTTTCTTCTTTCCTGTTTTGCAGAAGATGTGGCGTTTCAGCCATCTCCTGTGATGTAATGGCACTGTCATTCATGAGATTAATGGGGTCTGGCTTCCCATTTCTCCTTTGAGTCAACCTGCCTTTTTGTTGTTTTGGGTATTTTTGTGATCTTGTAGGTAGCCAACAATTTCCCATATCCTCCATCTCCAGAGGTGCTCTCTCCTTTGTTGCTCTAATAAAGTTTATGATTAGTCTTAAATTGTTTATTTCTTTTCCTGTGTTTTTCTCCATGTGTTATCTCAATCTTTAGACTTCAGCTCTTAGTTGCTGATAAAAAGAATCTGGAGCTTCTGATATGCTTTTGTTTTCTAAATCCTTCCTTCCTTCCTTCCTTCCTTCCTTCCTTCCTTCCTTCCTTCCTTCCTTCCTTCCTTCCTTCCTTCCTTCCTTCCTTCCTTCCTTCCTTCCTTCCTTCCCTCCTCCCTCCTCCCTCCCTCCCTCCCTCCTCCCTCCTCCCTCCTCCCTTCCTTCCTTCCTTCCTTCCTTCCTTCCTTCCTTCCTTCCTTCCTTCCTCTCTTTCTTCCTTCCTTCCTTCCTCTCTCTTTTCTCTTTCTTTCCTTTAGTTGGGCCACATGAGATTCAAGGGCTTTTTGTTTGTTTTTATTGTGAATACTGGTTAGGTATTGATGGAATCTTGCAAAACCTTTTCACATGTCTTTAGTAGCTCTCTCCAGAGTTAATTCTACCATGGTGGCATCCTTAGGAATAATGGGATAATGGTCAATAAGAGCCCGGTCATCAAGACTGAGCAAGTTATTTAACTTCTATCTACTTCAGTTTCCTTATCTGTAAAATGAGTGTAATAATAGCACCCAACTCCCATGGTGGTTGTGAAGATCAAATGAGATAATGCTTGTACAGCATCTTGTAAACCTTCAAAGGCTACATAAATGCCATCTAGTAAGAACTCATGCATATACTTTTGTGTGTAGCTTCCAAACTGTTTTCACACTTTTGTCAAATACTGTGGGAGGCTGTGTTTGCTCATGAAGGTTATTGCAGATTACAGCTATTTCCAATGATTCTGTTTTGATATGATTGTTCTTTCTACCAGATTGGATGGATGCCAACAAACTCCAAAATGGCTTTTTTGAGATTTTAGTCTAAGCATGTCCGTCTTCAAAGTAATTTCATACAGCAAGGCTCTTTTTTGTCATCTGTTTTCCTGTTAGGTAGAATTTGGGGACTTTATGTTGTGTGTTTCAATGCCTTCAGATTCCATGGCTTTCCCCTCTTTCAATTTAAGTACGTTCACAATTTGTGCTCTTATTTCACCTACCTTAGGCCTAGGGATGAAACAATACCTTGTGATTGATCTTGGTACTCTGCAGCTCTTTGTTGTGTAACTTAGAGTTGAGGGTCCCATTGACAAAAAGCAGTTTGAAGCCCTTGTCACTGACTTGTAAGATCTGTGAAGTTTTGAGCCTATCACCATCACCATCACCACCACTATTACTACCACCACCACCATCATCATCCCAAACTCAGATGAGCAGTAGTATAATGACCTGAAACAGTTAATGTCCTGCTTATTGGTGGTAGCAGTTTAGAAAGGACGCATTTCCAAGACAAGCATTGAGAAACTTAATGTCTTCATTGGACAACATTTAGTCATATGTATGTATGTGTGTATATGCGCACATAGTATGTATATGTGTATATGTGCATATATGTATATGCAAATATATACATGCATATATATGTATATGTGTGTGTGTATGCATATATACACATATACATATGTGTGTATATTTGCTAATTGTTATCAGGTCAACTTAATGTGCTTATGTTTCCAAGTATAACTCATGATATAAAAGAAGCATGAGGCATCCATTTTGGGATCCTGGGCCCTGAAGCTAGAAATGACTTCAGAGATCACTGAGACCGAGTCTATCCTTTTCTAGAGGAAGAGTGTGAGGCCCAGAGAGGGGGAGGGGAAGGTCTTGCCCAGTGTAACACAAATAGCAAGTTGCACACCTGGGATCTTAAGCCAAGATCCTCTGACTGCATTATTTTTTCCCATACATCCCATTTACGTGACTTGTGTGAAACATTCTAAAATTTAAGGCACAAGAAGACCAAAAGAAAACAATATTTGGTTTTGGGCGACAAAGGAAGAAAACCTGTTTTCTCTCATTCCCAGTGACAGCTGTAGAGAAGGGGGCGGTGGGTTCTTTCCTTTGGGGAGGAGCTGGGGGGGAGGAGAGAGCTGCAAACCTGGGAGTAGTTTCCTCCTGCCCATGGCTGCAGCTCGGTGACTTTCATACTCGACAAAAGCGAAGCCCCGGTTCTTGGTTTTGTCTGCAGCGCTGGGGTAGACGATGACATCAACCACGCCTTCTGTGACCTTTCTCATCTCCGCCAAGATCTCATCCCTCTTTTTGGTCTTGGGGATTCCCCCAATGAATAATCGACAGTTGTCCACACTGGCACAAACCCCAAGGAGGCGGCCATTCCTGCAAGAAAGCAGTTGTTTTGCTTGGTGAGAAGCCCCAATCCTGCCAAGTTTTAAATGCCTTTGGTTTTCTAGATCCTTTGCCGGATATCTACTCATCTCTATCCTGGTGGAGCAGAAGGGTCCTTAGAGACAATGACACTGAAACCCCCTCACATATTGGGCGAGGTCCAGTGATTTACCCAGAGTGGTGAACACAGGCCTAGACTCTATAACTGCTGTCCCTCACATAGAGAGCTCATTTCACAACTCTGTTACCACATGAAAGGCAGGCAAACACAGGCAATTCTGCTTAAAAAGCTAACTGTTAAGTACTAAACCTGAGATTTCATTGAAATAAGTAACTCCCAGGTGAGGTAACACCCTCTACCAGTGCAGGTCAGTATCTCCTCGAAATGTGTGGTCTTAGAGAGTTGCTTAGAACACTGAGATGATTCATAACTTGCTAGGATCACTCAATCAGTCTGTGTCAGGGCAGGATTTGAACCCAGGTCTTCTGACTCCAAGGTCAGCTCTGTTTGCGCATTACCTATCAACAGTGTAACATGTAGGTAAAAAAAAAAACCCTAATGTAATTTCAGACTGTGTTAAGAGAGGCTTTTATATGCTTCCAGGAATGAGGAGGAGATAGTCATGTTCATTTCTAGATGCTACATTTTTGAAAGACTGACATTAGGCTGAAGAATGTCCCAAAGAAGGCAAATCAGACATGAAAAGCCTTGAGTGCATTGCATGTGAGGGCTGATTGGAGGAACTGGAGAGGTGTAGCCTAGAGAAAAAAAGGCTGGGAGGGGGGATGATTATGTGAAAGAGTGACTAAATATGTCCTGTTTGGCCCTAGAGGTCAGAATGGAAGAGGAGGAAGGAATCTATGGAGGCAAATCTATGGCTTGATATTAGAAATAACTCCCTCCTCATCCTCTTTCTCAGCCTCCTTGTCGGAGGATATTCCTAATAACTTCCTAATGATGTGAGTGGAATGGGCTATCTCAGGATGTGGTGGGCATTCTTAGAGGCCTTCAAATTGAGATTGGAGGACCAGTCTTCATGTGTGTCAATATGGGGATTCATTTTGGGGTAGGGGTTAGACTGGATGGCTGTTGAGGTTCCTTCAAAATGCTATAATTTTGTAATAGCTGCCATTTATGCAAAATTTCATGCTTTTGTTACAACACTCCTGTGTGGTAGATATTCTGGCCTTCATTTCCCTCCTGACTTTGCTCCTGACTTTCTAGGTTTCCAAATCAGGCTTCAGTCTCACTCTGGAAGCTCCCTCAATACCTGGGGCCTCCTCACCCTGGAACATCCAATTTACCTGCAGCCTTATAACCCTGAAATAGTTCTCTACCAGGCTGGCCCACTTCTCCTATTTGTGAGTTTGTTCTGGGGCTTCCATTTTATGGAGAGGCTCAAGCCAGCCAACCTTCATTGTCCCCTCTACTCCGTTCCTGAATTTTAGGACTTCCAAACCATACTGCTGCAGTGGGTACCTTCCTCATCCCCATGATCTTCAGCTCCCTTTTATGTGTTATTTCCCCAATTTAGAATATAAGGTCAAGGCTTTTCCCCCTTTTTTGTTTTCATTTGCATCCCCCCAGTGTCTTGCCCACAGTAAGTGTTCAATAAATGCTTGTTTTCTTCCTTCTTATCTCCATTTTATAGACAATTAAATAATGCCGTTGACCCATCTTCATTGTTAGTAGATATTGAGATGGGATATGAGCCCAGGTCCTTCTTGACCCCAATGGCAGCACAGAGACCATTATGCCAAGTTGGTTCATACTTACAGTCAGATGGATGGAACCCCTTGATGGTGCAGTCATGACAACAAGCAATGAGAGGAGTCTTACCTAATTTCATAATTATTCAGATGCTTGATGGCATTTTTGGCCTCCTGCTTGTTGGAGAACGTGACAAATGCATAGCCTCGGTTATTTCCATTAAAGTCCATCATCATCCGCATTTCGTAGATTTTACCAAACTATACAAATACAAAACAGAGAGAAGCCTTAACCTTTCCATACCAAGTTCAGATCCCATGTGATCCCAAAGCCCTTTCCATTCTCAACTTGGCATCTGTGTTCTGGGGGATTGGTTCTTGGTTAAGTCTGCTTCACGGCTGGTTCCTGATTCCACCTGTACCTAGGCTGAAGTGTCCTTTATCAGGAGAGGGCGGTAATGGGGGTGAGGTGGGGTGGAATGTGTGTGTGGGTTGACCGAGATACATTTTCAGAATGCTGGAGGGACATTAAAGTGCACTCCTCAGCAAACGTCCTAGTTCCAGGAATTGACTGGGTCCTTGCCTCTGAAGATAGAATGTGAATCTCTGGAAATGCTGACTCTCTCTTTTTATTTAGGAAAAAGCACTGGATTTGCAGTTAGCAGCTCTATACTTGGCTCCTTGCAATGTCACTAATGGCCTGCGTGACTTTGATAAATTATATCACTCTTTTGGGCCTCAGTTTCCTCCGTGGAAAAATTAGGTTGGACTAGACTACCTCGCAGGTCCTTTCCAGGTGAAAATCTTATGGTCTTATAATTTTCTTCTCTGTGAAAGGAGATACAAATAACAAGAAATACAATAAGAAATACAAAGTATCACTAACCATAAACTTAGAGAAAGGGACACCAATTTTGAGTGTACTAACCAGAAATGGAACCAGGGTGGGGCTACCAGAACTTTGTCACAGAATGCCAAATTTTGATGTTGTTAACAATGCTTACAGACCTTTGAGGTCCTAGAATGAGAGCACCTCCCTAGCTCAGCTCCAATTCACTACAACAGCCTTCCTATGTTGGTATTTCATGGTCTCTGCTCCTCCCCCAAACCTCTTATATCACACCCCCCCATAGCAACCTTCCTATGTTGGTGTTTCATGGTCTCTGCTCCTCCCCTAAACCCCTTATGTCCCACCTACCCTCCCACCCCCAACCACTACAGTTTGTGGCCGTTGCCCCAGGCACAAACATTCCTAGTTACAGTTGTGGTGACTTCTGCCTCTGACCTATTTCTATCCTCATTTCCATATAAAGCAAAGTTGCTAGTTGATGAAGACAGCTGTCAGAGAAACAGCTGGGAGCAAGCCATTATCATCCTTTGAAAAAAAGTAACACATGAATGTAACTTTAACCATCAAACTAAATTAAATTTACACTTGTAACTGATTTGCATAGATACATATATGAATATAAATATATATGCATATTTCCTTTTACATAGATACAATTAATCCATATACTGATTTAAATCTGCTTTCTTCACATCATTTTGTATCTTTCCACGTTTCTTTATATTATAATAGTAGTAGTAGTATACTATTTGATTATATTGAAAAACCAGATTGTTTAGCCATTCCACAATTAATGCTTGTTTTATTTCTTAAGTTCAGAATAAAACAAAGAAAATAGTACCCCCAAGTCTCTTCCCCCTCCAGTTACAAATAATGTTAATGTAAATATATTAAAACAGAATATTCTTTTGGATAATTTTGACAGTTCTTTTTAAAATTTACTTCCCCTAAATAAAATTATTGAATCAAAGGGAATGGTTATTGTGGTAATCATTTGTAATGTTTAACCAGATTATTCTCCAGAACAATCCCATTAGTTTGAAATTTTGCCAACAAAGTATAAGAAATTCATTGAATTTTGAAGATGGAAAGAATCATAGAGATCATCTAACTGAAACTCATAATTTGCTAACATCAGAAACTGAGCCTCAGAGAAGTTACATGATTTGTCCAAACTCACATAGCTTAGAGCTTGAGCCCAGGTTCTCAGACAGCAAATGCAGTGATCTTTCCACTCCACTCTCCTGCATTTGTTTTGCCCCAGCCCTATGTACACTGGGTTTAGCTCATTTTTTTGGGTGGGAGGGGTCAATTTGATCGGTTGGAGCTGATATTGGAAATGGTTTCAATTTGCATTTTTTTTATTAGAGAGCTTGAAAGGTTTTAAAAGTGTTTATAATTTATTCTTTTGTTGATTGTCTATTTATAGTCTTTAAACATTTTTTCCACTAGTGATTTGGTGTTTTCCTGGAATAGGATTGGTTCTTTGCATAATTTAAACGTCAAATTTGCTCTTCTTGCAATTGCCATAAATGTTTTCCCAAAACCTTGCTTTGTCATTATCTAACTGTGCCCCATATAATTTGTTCTCTGTCAGTTCTCCTATTTATTTAATAGACATTTCATTTCAAAACATTCATTCAATCAAAAATCATTAATTTTTTCTAGTTTTGTTCATTTTATTCTTTCCTTAAATTTAAATTTATTTTTTTAAATTTATGGAATAAAACAAGAATTTCCATAACATAGTAAAATAAAAGAGAAATTTACAAAAACTATTTATTAAACCTTTTTTATGTGCTAGCACTGTTGGCTAACCTATAGAAACACACACACACACACACAAAAGAAGGAAAGCATCTCTACCCTCAAAGAGTTTACATTCCAACGGGGAGATGTTATACAAACAACTACACACAGTCCACATTCAAGAAGCACTTCTGAAACATTATGCACCAAGTACTATGCTGAACTCAGGCTAAAAAAACAAAAATGGAACGGTCCCTGTCCTTACAATGATTACATTCCACTGGGGAGAAACATGTAAAGGAAATGCAAATATATACAAGTAATTACAAAATACATGTACAGTAAATACAAAATGATGGGTTGGGGTAGGATGATATTATGTGCAGGTGACATGAAATGATCCTTGATGGAATCTAGAGTCTAAAAGGCAGAAATGAGGAGGGAGCACCTTCCGGGTGTGGGAACACTCGGGCCAAAGGCTTGGAGATCGGAGATGGAGTGTTGTCTGTGGGGAAGAGTAGATAAGCTACAGTGGTCAGATCAGAGAGTGAGTGAAGGGAATAATCTATACTAAGTCTGGGTAGGTAGGATGGCACCAGACTGTGGAGGACTTGAATTACCAAACTAGGAAGTTTGCTTTTATTCTAGAACTAATAGGGAACACAGAGTTTGCTGAGTAGGGGAGTGACATGGTCAGATCTATAAATCAGAAATATCATTCTGCCTGCTGTAGGGATGACTACTAGGAAAGGAACACAGCAGACTTAGCCAAGGGGCCCTGGAAGAATGAGGTTTCAGAAATAATCTGGGCAAGAGGTTGATGAAAGCTAAACTGTTGAGTTGGACATACCATCCTACAAGGGAGTGGAGAGAAAGTGAAGGATGTAAGTGGTATTGTGGAGATAGAAGTGACAACAATGCCAGGCACCATGTTAGGAAGTAAGGGTGTGAAGAACAGAACAATGCCTACTGCAAAAGAGCTTACATTCTAAAGGAAGGGACAGCAAGTTATGTGGAAAGAGCTTTGTAAGCTTGAATTGCTACAGAAATGGGAGGCATCTTCTCCCCTTCCCCATCAAAGTATGCAGGAAAGTTTCATCAATGATCAATTGCTTTTATTTAAAAAAGCATCCAATGAGTATGATTTTATTCTTCCAGTACAGCAACAAAACCTTAAAATTAGTTTATGTTACCTCTTTTTTTTTCTTTCAAAGAAAATATTAGAATGAGTTTGGACATGTTGAATAAGAAGTGACCGGAAAAGTGACATCTCTAAGTAGAGCTGTCCCAAAGGCAAATGGAATCCAAGGGAAAAGCCAGGACTGGTGATGGTGATGGAAATTGAGGAGGCATTAAAAAGGGCAACAGGAGTTGGGAGTGAGTATCAGGGCCCAAGACCAGGAGGCTGACATCTGAGCCTCAAGGGATACCCACAATTAGGGAGAAGTAGGTGGCGGCTGGAGAGCCAGAGAAGAACATGCCAGAGGGAGGCTCAGAGGAAAACAGTTGGCACAGAAACTGCCAGAAATTAGATGATAGTGGTTAGATTATAAAAAGGACCACCACTCACTTTTTCACAAAGTGGGATGAGTTCATCCTCAAAAAGGTCTCTGGGGAGTTTTCCAACAAAAATTTCACAGCCCCGTTCTGGAGGTGCAGCATCCCAGCCAGGAGGAGGTCCGCCATATTTTCTTTGTCCATTTTCCTGCAAAGGGAGGGAAGAAGGGAAAAGAAACTTAGTATGAGATATTTCATCTCTGTTGTCTTTGTAGAATTATATCACAGTGTATAGCACATATGGTATTATTGCAAAAAAGAAGACAGAGGCTCTGCTGGTCAGAGCATCCAATATAACCTCAATGATTTGAGTTCTAACCCTAGTTTTATTAGTCATATGACTATAGATTCAGAACTGGAAGACACCTGAGATATCACCTAGGCCATTCTCCTCATTTTACATCTGTGGGAACTGAGTTGAAGTAATGGACCTAAGGTCACACACCTATTAAATATTATATCCAAGAGTTGGACCCATACAGCTAAAGTGGCCAAGTAGATAAGACTGCAAGGCCTGGAGTTAGCAAGTCTGGCCTTAAACACTTCCTAAATGTGTGGCCATGGGCAAGCAATTCATTTAACTGCTATCTGATTGCTTTCTATATATAAAACGGGGTAATAATAGAACCTATCTCCCAGATTATTTTGATGATGAAATGGGATAATAAATCTGTTTGCTATACTATTTCAGACCTTAGAATTCTATATAAATGATGATGATAATAGCAATAATGATTATTATTTTTTGAGTTTTGGTTTATGAATATGTGAAGGCATTATAATGAAGGCTTTAGCATGTATGATGTTTAGAACTTTAGGATTACAAGATAATAGATTTATAGTTGGGCATCCTTTCATCTAATCTCATAATTTTTTCAGATGTGGAAACTAAGTCCAAGAGATGTTAAGCGACTTCTTCAGTGTCTCACAGGGAGTAAGTGGCAAAGGTCAGATTTGAACCTCGGTCCTCTGACTCCATATGTGGTGTTTGTTCTAATGTATCGTGCCATTTTTTTTGTTACCATAATTTTTAAAATTCAATTTTATTTTATTTTTCACAAAGTTCTACTTTTTCTCTCTCCACTGCCTACTGAGAAATAAAAACAACAAGAAGAAAAATAACCCACCTTAATTACAAAGATGTAATGAAGAGAAACAAATGCCTACATTAGCCATGTACCCCTGTCTCCACTCCATATATCTTAGTTTGCACTCAGAGTGATAGGTAGTATGCTTTGTGTTGAGTCCTCTGGAACTGCGGTTGGTCATTGTGTTAATAAGAGTTATTGTTGTAATCGTACAAATTGCTCTCTCGGTTCTGCTAACTTCTGCACCTGTCCATACAAGTCTTCCCAGAATTCTCTGAAACCATCCCCTTCAACCTTTCTTATAATAACATGGTATTCCATCACATCCATATGCACCATCACTTGTTCAGCCATTCCCCCATTGATAGGTGGACATTCCCTCAGTTTCGCATTCTTTGCCACCACAGAAAGATCTATTGTGCCTTATTTATTCATTTAATCAACAAACATCTATCTAAAAATACCTACATTAGGTGTTTAACCAGATACAAAGTTTTGATACAGTCCCTGCCCTCATAGCATTTATAGGCTAATATGGGGGAAAAACATCTCCCCTCCTGTGCCTCGATTTTTCTGCATAACAGACAAGCAGCTACACAACTAGGGTGGAGTAACTGGATACTATTCCAAGGCAGAAATTTAGAGTGATAATTTAAAGGGTTCTTACTGCCAATGAATTTAGAAAGGCAATGATCCCATGGCATTCACCGGAGGGTGTGGGGGAATGCTCCTTCCATGCCCAGTTTCCAACTTCCCCAACTACAACCTTGGTTCCATGCTCACACTGTGTAGCCCAATGGAAATAGAATTAGCTGTAGTGAGAGGGCTTGAGTTGTAATGCAGGTGCTGTTCCTTAAGGCCTGAGTAATCTTGGCCAATCCACGTGCCTGCTGCGGGCCTCAGTTGTTTCATTTATAACATGCGGAGGTTGGACAAAAGGTCATTGAAGTCCCCTCTAGCTCTAGAGTCTTTGGAACTCCTTAGAACAAAATAGATACATTGAGTGGCTGAACTTTCCTAGTGAGAACTACAAATCTTCTCAAATTTTCATTGGTGGCACACAAGGAGAATCTGTAATTTCATCAGTGGGGTCAATTCCCAGCACGACAATTCCCTCCAGGGAGAACTCAATCCATCTCTGACTCAATAAATGACATTTAGTCTTTAGAGAAACAAACTGACTTCTCCAGTGTCACACGGCTAGTGAATGTCAAGGGCGACATTTGAATTTGAGCCAGTTCTTGGAGGTCTTCAAGCAGAGAATATATAGCCACTGGCTAGGGAGCTTATACTGACATGGGTTAAACTTGATGACCATGGCACTCCCCCCAGTGCTCAAATTCTGTGCTTCTTTGAAAGCCAATCTTCCTGGAGCTAAGGCTAGTATCCTATCCACCATGCCATGGTGACCATATGAAATTGGCATTAGTAGTTTAAAATCAAGGTCCTCTAGCTACTAAATCATGCTAGGGCTTGTCCTCGTCCTGTTGGCTTGCCCAACTTTCTTATTCAGAGTGTTACTTTATGAGGTAGTGGGTTAATGTTATTTGAATGATGTTAATGGTAAGGACTAATTAGGATTTTAAAATACACTCTGATGTAATTATTTCAAATATAGCAGGGAACGGAGATGGGAGTGTTTCTCATGTTTTAATTTTAACTTTTGACTTCAATGAAACTGGATTCATTTCTGCTATGCTAAATATTTAAGTTTGCTTGCAGATTTTTATGCCTTCATTCTTTCTCTATATTTGGGCCTAATTACAAAATCTCCATTTTGGTAATATGAGAAGTGATTTACTTTATTCTAAGAAAACACGCTTGGATGTTCAAAAGCCTAGACTTATATGATAATTAATCACAAATGATGTTTCCGAAGTGCTGGTGATCTCATCTGAGTCTCACAACCTTGTGAGGCAGGTTGTAGATGTTGTTGTCCCATTTTTCAGAAAAATAAACCAGAATTTAGAAAATGAAATCATTTACTCAGGTCATAGCTAGGAAATTGAGGAAGCAGGATTTGAACCCAGGTCTTCCTGACTGCAAGTCCAATGCCTTATTCACTATACTATTCTTTTAGTGCCAAATATCTTCTCTTTAAAGAATTTTCACTATGCCCATTTGACATTTCTAGATCCACATGTACCCCCAATATTTACCTGAAAAAGAAAAGATATTTTATGGTACAATAAAACTCTCATTTTAAGAAACAACATGACATGTTTCTTAAAGCTATTAGCCTCCTAGGAAATTTGAAATAAGATCTATAGATCATAAATCTTGACCTAGAAAAGACCTCAGAGATCATCTAGTCTGAATCCTGCCCCCACCAAGTTTTACATGTAAGGAAATTGAAGCCCAAGGAAGCAAAGTCACATTGATTTATTCTGCAATAGTCACAAAACTTTGAAGGGTGCACGTGTTTGTGATGCACAGTTGAAGCACACACACAAATATTCCACAAACATTTCTCTTAATTCAGAGAATGAACTTTGATTCTGAGCACATTGTTTTATAAGTCACTTGTCAAGGCTCAGGAAAAGCATTGCTTTGTCTATGAAATCTTTCCTGATTCCCCCAAAGTTAACATTTTCTTCTTTTCAGTTTTCTTTGTATTAGACTTAGCTGTGGCCATGTTGAATCTGCAAACCTCCTACCATCCCCCCCACCCCATCCCCGACCAGTGGAATATATGTTTCTTTGGTACAAGGACTGTTTCTTTTTTGTCCTCATATTCCCCAAACCTAGCATAGTGCTTGGCATATAGTAGGGGATTAATAAACAGGAGAGGAATTGAGTTGAATTTTGACATTCAATGAAGCATTGGGATCAACTGGGTATGATTTTTGAAGATTTCAAAATTTCAAAAAAATTCTCTTCCCCCCTTTCTCCTCTCCCTCCATACCCTTACTCCCACCCCAGCTCTCCTTTCCATTTTTCTGTAGTCTAGGTACCAGAATTCCATCCACTGGTAGGTAACATTGATTTTCTAGAGTTGTCATCTAACTTGATTTATATCGTGGGACTGTCTAAAATAGAGAGGCAATCAACAAGCTGGGCCATTCTCAACTTGCCCCAACTGCTAAAAACTGCACCACCAAAATGGTGTCATGTGTGTCTGGGAAAGTCCCTTGCCATTGCTGAGCCCCTTCCAGCCCAGTACATGGACATAGAAGGCTTGGGCTTCTTAGGAAAACAAATGATTGGATGGGAAGCCTCATGATGCCTCCTCCCCACTAAGTCTCGGTGTGGCTTCTCTTGCCACCAGGAAAAAAAAGACCGGGAGATCTTTTGAGGTCGGTAAAGCCCCTGGCAGGCCCAGAGATACTGCTAACTCAACACGTGGGAGGGCAGTGTGCCACGTGAGTGCTGCCCTCTCTGCTGTTTGGAATTTGCCAAGGCCTACGAAAGACAGGTGTGGAAAATGAGTCACATGAGGACAGAGAACAGCCCTCCATTGCCCATTGACGACAGATAAGGCCTGGAACTTTAGGTCTTTGGGCCCTATTTTTATAAATCAAGGGATGTAAATAGCCAAAGCCAATTTAAAACTACCTTTTACCAGCTAAAGTACTTCTCAAATGACATACTCCCCAGAACAGGATTGCTGTATTAATAGGAAGCCTAGCTGTGCTCAAAGAAAACTAGATATCGCTGCTTTTAAGGCAGGAATGTTCATTGAGCACTCAGAGGGGTCCAAGAAAGTCTTTGCAACCCTCTAAAGTCAAATAAGCAACCGAAAGCTCTTCCACTCTAACTGGGTTAAACATCTAAAATCTGAGGTTCCCTCTCAGTATTTCTCATCTCCCCCTTCAAGTGGCTGTTGTCTTTAAAATTAGATTCTTTCTATATAAGGTTGAAATGTTAAATATATTAGGAAATGACTTCTGTGTTAGAGAATTATAATAATACTGGTAACAATATTAATAATAGCCAGAATTTATATAGCCCTTTAAGAATCACAAAGCACTTTATATATACTATCTTATTTGATTTCCATGACGACCCTGAGAGGTTAGGGTACTATGTGACTTGCCCAGGGTCCCTCAGCTAGTTAGTATCGGAGTCAGGATTTGAACTCAGGTCTTCTTTATTCAGTACTGACCCTATATCACCCAGCTGCCCAACTTTCACCATGAGACCATGACAGCTTTTAGAAGCCACTTGGCTCATCCTTTTGCTCTTAGACCCAACTTTCTTCAGAAAACTAGTAGGAGGGAGCTTCGAGGTGATCTAATCCAATCCTCTTATTTTGCAGATAAGGGAACTGAGGTTCAGAGGGATTTGCCATAGGTTCACCAAAGTGTGATGTGTCATCAAGGGAATTTGAGGTGTGGGTGACTTCACAGCCTGTCCACTTCGTACTCATTCCTTGTGAGGAGCTGTGCCTTACCGAAGGTCATCCACCTAGTGTCAGGAATTTCCTTCTTTATCTATTAATACTTTTATGGATCTATGACTTTACTGGCGCTAGGACTCCTTCTACTCTGGCAGATCAAGCAAATCAATTAGTTACTAAACATTTCTTAGGTGACTGTTATTTGCCTGGCTAAGCCTGGGGATGCCAAAGGGGCATAAGTTAGTCCCTGTCCTCTGGGAGCTCACAATCTAACAGATGACATACAGTTCATCCACACTTTGTCATCCTGAGCTACCCAGCATCTGAGCAGACTGCCCTGGATGTGTGGTTTTCACTTGAGATTTTCAAACAAAGGCTGAGTGATTATTCGAGGTCATGGGCTCATAGGTTCAAAGGTGGAAGCAACCTCATAGGCCGTCTCAAACCCCCTCATTTGAAAGATGAGGGGCTGAAGTCTGTGAAAGCCAAGCGATTTGCCTAGGGCACTTGGTAGTCAGTGATTTAGGTTGGATTTGAATACAGATCCTCTGATCCCCAAACCAGTAAGGACTCTTCTGACCATCCCCCAATTTGTCGAGTACAATGTTTTGGAAGGGATTCTTGTTCAGGTATTGTCTACACTACATGCCCTCCTTTAATAGTATTTGTTATGTAGCTACTATTGGCAAGGTTCTGTGTATGAGACACTGCTGTTATACAGTTAAGAAAGGAAACAGTGCCTACCCTCGAGGGACTTACATTCTGCAGGGTGGTGGAGGAACAAAATTGTCACAGATAAACTAAGACGGATCACATATGAAGTACATGGCTCTTGGCGTTTGTTTCAGGTCTGAAATTCTGTGATTCTGTGCAATTATGGATATATCTTTTTTTTTTTTAAATTTCCTCCACAGGGTGTTCTGTCACTACATGGGAAGTGTCTCTCTTACTCTGTTTATATTCTGAGGAAACCAGCATAGCTCTGGGTCTGTTCACCTGTCATTCCTCCCTCTTGATGAAGGTCTTCCCCATTTCCTTTCCTTCCCCTCTACGACTGCAATAATATTTTTACACTATTTCTGTCACGTAAGTCATTTTTGACAACTCACTGTAGACTACAGCCACCTTGTGCCTTTTTGTTCCCAGTTGGGACCTTTATAATTGTCTTATCTGAAAACTGTGGTGTTCTACATAGCACAAATTGCATGGTGCATAAATACTTTGGGATGGTGATGATCTTTATTGAGGGAAGAGATGCACAATGGATAAAAAGATGGGCTGGTCACATGGTGCTAGCATGTGATAACCAGTAGGACAATGCCTGTGCTCCCCTGGCCTCCACCCAATGTGGAGAGGGAGTGAGGAAGGCCCCCCAGAAAGTTGGGTGGACTCCTTGGGTGAGGATGAGAGTCCCTGGGGTGAGATATAATCAGCTCACTGGAGGAATCCTCCATCCTGGTGAGAGCACAGATATCTCAGTACTAATCTTGAGCATGCAGCGTGAATGGCATCCATGATACTCCCAAAAGGAGAGCAGGTTGAAATGGAGCATAACAAGAAAAGTGGAATTCAGGGATTTAAGAACAGAGGTGAGGGTGGAAAGAGCCAGAGACTGGCGAGGAAGGTGCAACACTGGATGTGTCATACTGACTGATTTGACTGGGAAGCTTTGGCCAGGTTACAGAGCTGTGAGAGGTGCAGTCAGTTCTAATCTACGGGAGGCAGTGTGGTGAAATGGAAAGAGCCTGAGCTTCAGGCAGCATTTTCACACCCACCTCTGACACTATCTCTGTGACCTTGTGAAAGTAACTTAGCCTTAAGTGACTTCCGTTACCTCAGCTGCAAAATGAGGGGCATGGACTCAGTGACCTCTCTCAGGTCCCTTCTGGCTCCAAATTTAAGATCCTGTGCACATGTCAAACATTGACACATTTTAGCTGGCTCTGCATTGTATAAAGTCTTCATACTGAATCTCATGTAGAAGTCACATGAGTATGGAAGTCAAGGTAGGTTGGCACTAGTCCTGGCTTTGTCACTTAGCTAGCCCTGAAAATTTGGGTAAGTTCCCACTCATCTTCTGGCCTTTTTTGGTTTCTTTGTCTGATAGATTGGGGGCTGGGATTGGGATGGGCAGACAACCTATGATCCCAGGATCCAATGTGGTATAGTATCTAGAGTTGTTGAATCTGGGTTCAAATTTGATTTGGACACTTGCTGCTTAAGGACCTTAGGCAAGATGCCTGAGCTCTCTGGACCATGAGGGGATTGGACTAGCCTGTTCCTAAGGTCCTTATCAGTTCCAGATCAATAAAATCCCATTACATTAATTCCTTCCCCTCTATAGATCTCAGTTTCTTCATGTGTAACATGAGAGGCTTTAGACAAGATCCTGTCTAAGGACTCATTCCAACTCTAACAATCTAGGATAACAATATTACATGATATTAATAACACAGTTGAAGGTTTCTAAAGTACTTTGTGTATCTATCATTATCTCATGGAAGATAGGTGCTGTTGCAGTGGATAGAATACCGGACTTGGAATCAGGGAGACCTGAGTTCAAATCTTGCCTCAAGATACTAGCTGTGTGATCCAGGCAAATCACTTAACTTCCCTCAACCTCAGTTTCCTCATTTGTAAAATGGTCATCTACTTCTTTGGATTATTATGAGGATCCAATAAGGTAAGAACAGTCAAGCACTTTGCAAACTGTGAGGTGTTATATAAATTCTTCTTTTCTTATTTGTTTATTTTCACAACAATCCTCTGAGGCAGATGCTTTCATCTCTCCCCCCCTTTTTAATTTGGGGAAACAGAGGCTCAGAGAGATTATTTGCCTACAACTACAAAGTATCTGAGGTGAGGTTTGAATCTAGGTATTCCTAACTTTACCTCTCCGGCACTCTTTCCTCTATGACATCTTGCCCCTATACCCCTTCCCATCATTGGACCGCAGCCTTCTCATATGTGACAAATGAAGGAACTGGACTGAATTCAACAAAGATTTATTATTTTCCTACTATGTGCCAGGCACTGTGCTTGGTGCTGGAGATGGACAAACACAAAATGGGCCTTGCCCTCAAAGAGCTTATATTCTATGGGGGAAACAAGATGTACAAAATCCATCAAATGTGAAGTGTTTCGAAAAGGGGAGGAGCACTAGAAGCTGGGGGAGGGGATGGGCATTGGAGCCAGACTTTGAAAGAGATGAAGGAGACTCTTAGGCAGAGGCAAGGAAGGCATTCATTCTAGGTATGCAAGCTACTTGGGCAAAGGCATAGGGGCTACAGATGAGATGCCACATACAAGAAGCAACTAGGAGTCAGTCTGACTGGGAAAGAGAATGCCCTTGGAGGAACAACATGGCATTAGCTGGGAAAGGTTAGTCGGAGCTGTGTTTTGGAAAGCTTTTGAAATCAGGCTGAGGATTCAATATTGAGTCTTACAGGCAACAGAGTCATTGAAGATTGGGAGGGGGAGGGATGGACATGTTCAGATTGGGGATTTAGGAATATCAAAATATCCTCTCTAAGCTCCCTTCCAGTTTGAAAAGACAGACTGGAAAATCCCAAAATCTGTGCTGTGGTTCTGTAGTGGAGAAGAGCACCAGGCAAATGAATGAGTATGGTTATTTTTACCTAGAGAGGCTCATTGTCTAAGACCTTCTCCCTTCACCTGAGGTGTTAACATCATAACTCAAACTGGCTCTGAAATCAGAAATAACAAAAAGAGAGCATTGCATTTGCATTCACAAAACCCAGACTTGAATTCCCACCTTTGCCACTCACTGGCTTGTATGACATGGGGGAATCCACTGCTTTTAAGCCTCAGTTTCCTTACCTGCAAAATGGAAATAATTAACATCCTTCAGAGAGGTGAAGCACCATCACACATCTAGTCACTTTCAGAAGGGGGAATGAACCTAGATATTCAGGATGCCAGGCTGAGCGCTACCAACATGAGATGCTATCTCTTCTCATGACCAAAATGAGAACGGCAAATTCAGGAACGCTCCTGGAATACAATTAATGTTGATTATCTGTGGCTGAATTGATGGAGAACTGAGCAGTCACCTTCTCTGTCTTCCTCATGTTCATCAGAACTGTGCTGTGTTCGAGTGCTGGTATTTCCATTCTTGAAATGATATCTTTGTAAAGATGGACTTTTGATGATTTTCTTCATTGTTTGCTGCTGCATTGCAAAATCTCCACTAAGCAATCATTTCCGCTTATTGTTGAAGACTTCCAGCGGCCAGGAATGGATTTTTTTCCTTGACCTTTGCAACTGGCAAAAGCTTCCTACGACTGAAATTTACGGCCATGTCCTGGGGATTGTTAGTTAGAAGGGTTTTCTTTTTTTTGTTAGAGAGCCTCTCAAACAGTAAAGGGCTCCAGGGAGTACTTGGTCCTAAGCTGCTCAGTAACTGGAATGACACCAGCTTAGTTCCAAGGGTTTCTTTACTTTGCAATAGACAGTCACAGTCTGACGTACTCTGGGGAAAAATGTTGGTTTTGGCCTGGTTAGAGCTTGCTAGACTCAGCCTGGTTCCTGAGTGAGCTAATAGGCCAATGAGCCCCTTCCACATTTTGAGAACGAGGTCTGTGTCTTTGGAACTTCTCAATGAAAGCAGAGCATGAATGAGTTTGAAGCTTTGCTGAAAGCCTGAGGGATATAATGGAAAGAGCCCTAGATTTGAGGTCAGCAAGAACTAGGTTCAGATCCTGCCTCTGACACTTATTAACTCTGTGCCCATGCTCAAGTTGCTTCAGTGGCTTGCTCTCCACTTCCCAAGTCTCAGTTTCTTCATCTATGAAATGGGGATGAATAATGGAGCACCCTGTAGTTACACATCATAGAACTATTGTAAAGCTCACATGATTATAAAGTGTCTTGTCTCACTGATTTTTTGTAACTGATTAAGTGAACTGGGACAAGTCACTGCCCCCTGAGTCAATTTCGTATCTGTAAAATGAATGCGACAAACTACAGGCTCTTTATGATCTCTGATTGCTCTGAACTTTTATGTTCTATGTTCTGTCTCCTCTCAATCAATCGTTTATTAGATACCCACTGTGTGCTAAGCACTGTGGTTACAAAGACAAAAACCAATCACTCCCTGTCCTCACTGAGCTTACTTCTAAAGGGGGGAAAAGCATGTTACATACTTACAAGTACATAATGTACGTGTATATGCACATGCATGCATGTGTGTGTGTGTATGTGTATATAAAATCCCATAAATAGCTGTGGGTAACAAAGTAACCTTGGAAGGGAAAGCATTTGTAAGTAGCTGGAGAGGTTCATGTTGGCCTTAGCTCTGACATTGTGTTCTTTGTCCTGAGGTCCTCCCAGCTCTAACATCCATGTTCTATGTTCTGGTGGTCTTCTCGTTCTGATATTCCATGTTCAATGTTCTGAGGGCCCTCCAAGCTCTCAAGTTCCATGTTCTAGATTTTGGAATCTTTTCCAGGTCTGATATCCTATGTTCTAAGGTTCATTCAGATTTCTACATTCTGTGTTCACGTATCCCTCCTATCTCTGATGCTTTCTGTTCTAAAATCCTTTCCAGATTTGACATTCTGTGTTTCCAGGTTCCTTGTAGATTTGACTTTCTGTGTTCTTGAATTCCACCCAGTTCTGATATACTGTGTTCTGAAGTCCTGCCCATCTCTGACAATCTATGTTCTTAGGTTACTCCTAGGTCAAATATTCTGTGTTCTATGTTCTGAGGTCCTTCTCAGCTCTGATTTCCTATGTTCTAAGGGTTTCTCCAGTTCTAAAATTTTCTGAATTTAACCAGTTCATGACTTTACCCTTTATTCTTCTCTCTTCTCCCCTCAGACTTCTTGTTCCATGTTGTTGAATATTCACACCAAGCCGCTATTAAGTTTTAAGGGTGGGAGGTAGCTTATTTTTGGTGAGCTGACTTATCCATAATAAACAAGGATACTGTGATTTTTTTTCTTCTAAGAATCCAGAAGCTGCCTGTGAGTGGAGCACTGGCCCCAGTGGCCTCACTTTGCTTCCAAATACTGTAGGCCATGAAATTCAGGTGGGTCTTCAAGTAGGAACAAATAGCAAAGACCTTTCCCTCCTCCTTTTCTAAGGGCCACAATGACCCCTAGTTCATGAAACTTCAGAGCAATCCCTTAAAGGTCACCTAGAGGAGGACAGGGATGGTTTAGTGACCTAATGTCACTAGAATGTGAAAATAACCTTCCAGATACATTTCCCTTATGTGGTATGCCAGATCTCCTTGCTTCATAAGGCTGTGTACATGCCATCTACCTATTTTAATGACTTTAAATTGCTCCCTCATTTAGACACATCCACACCATGCTCTGGCATGTCCGGCCAGTGGATACAGGGATTCTTCTGAGCCTGAAAATAGCCCAAGGGTGTGGGTGGCTGGGACACAGAGCTTAAGGAAACATGTGGGGTGAGGGTGTGTGTTAGTGCTCCTCTGGCCCAATCTGGCCCCTAAGACTTTTGCTACCTTTTTAAGACATTGGTGGTCATGCATTGTGTGCATGAGCTAATGTCCTGGGATGGACAGCAACTGACAACCAAGCAAAGAAGAAGGCACTGGGGCTTAGATTTTATCTTCCAAGAAGATGACTATTTTGGTCGCTGGCAGTTTTGCACAGTGGTTGGGGAAGAGGATAAATGCCAAAGTATTTTTCCATTTGCTCTACTGTGGAGGAGACAACTCTAGGCCCACGATTCTCTTCTGGGCTTTTGGAATTATTTATTTGGTAATGTTTAGAAAAAAATGGCTTGGTGGTGGTGGTGGGACTCCCATTGGGGCTGCCTTATGGAAGATCCTCCTCCTCCTCCTCATCACTATCAAGCATTTATTAAGTGCCTCCTATTGGCCAGGCACTGTGCTAAACAGTGGAGATAAAAACATAGTCCCTCCCCCCATGGAGCTCACAGTCTAACGGGGAGACAACACCTAAACTGATCACGCCCACACAAACTAGATACATTGTAAACGGAAGGACAAGGCCAAAAGTTGCACAGGATGGGCAGGCACAGAAAGGCCTCACTCTGCATCATTGGAGACCATCCACATTGAGGATATAATATGGATTCATTGAAATATTATAATATTAGTGAACATAATAATGACTTCAAGAAGAGCAGTGTGGCATGGTGGATAGGGAGCCAACGTTCAAGCCAGGGAGATGTGAGTTAAGTCCTGTCTTTGAAAAATCCTGGCCTCGTGACAGTGGGCACACCACTCTGTGCTTTAGTCAGCTTTCTAGATTACCGAGTTGTCAACTCACATTGCTAGAGGGAGTCCTTATGCCAGATGCAACCACAGGTCTAGTTCTGTCCCAAATAATAAAATAAGGGTAACAATAGTTGTTATTTATATAGTACTTTAAAGTTTACAAGGTACTCAATGGTATTATTTCCCTGGAGCCTCCCACAACCCCGTGAGGCACACATGATAGTCCCTCCAATCCCCATACTGATGAAAAGACCATCACTCGGGGAGTATGGGTTGCTCAAGGTCACATAGTGATTGTCAGAGGTGACATTTGAATCCTGGTTTACTTGGCCCCAAGTCTAACACACTTGCTAGTCAACCAAGGAGTCACAAGAAATCCTTAAAATCACCACTAACAGGCATCCAATGGGCCCAATGGAAGAAGAAGTTAATAGCTGGATTGATGCCAGGATTATTTTTCTATAGATCTAGTTGTAATAGAACATATATGGAAAGCTATGTCATGAGGGTCTAAAATTGATGACACCTGCTTGGAAGATCAAAAGACTATGAAGAGGAAGCTGGATGTTTTCCAGATCTGCCCCTCACAGAGAGCAGGTGAACCTGAGCGAGCCCACAAGCCCTTGTAAGGCCAGAGTAAGGAAATACACTAATGTATATCAAAAAATGTCTCTGTTGTGCCAATGGCCTGGGTACAAAAGACATTCGATTTAGATTTGGAAGGCACCTTTAAAATCATGAAATCCAATCTCCCCATTTTTACATGTGAGTAAACTGATAACTGTACTACAGATCGAAAGCTTGAAGGTCCCAGAGGGCATCTGTTCCAATCCTCCCATTTTACATAGGAGTAAATGGAGGCCCAGAGACAAGCATCAGTGACTTTATCTAGAAAGACCCAGCTTCCAGGAGCTGGAAAGTGCCATTGTCCCCTCCCTTCATCAGACTTCATATGGAGTACTGTATTCAGTATGTTGGGCAGTTCTGAACACCTAGGTTCAGGAAGTACCATTGATAAGCTGGAAAGTGTCCAGAGAAGGGCCATCATTACTTGAAGGAATGGGGGTGTTTACCTTAGACAAGAGAAGTCTTGAGAGGGGGGTGCATTATAACCACATTTCACATTAGAAGGGCTGTCAGTAGAGGAGGGCTCTGGAGGTGAGAAAAGGAGCAATGGATGGGACAGAGGCTCACGGCCAGGAAACCAAAACAGAAATGCAACTTGTTAACAATTAGAGCTAATCTCAAGTGGGATGGGCTGCCCCTACAAGTGGTGGCTGCCTTCTCCGTGGAGGTCTTTAAGCAGAAGCTGTCAAACCACGTGTTGAATTTGTTAAAATGACCATTCTTTCATGTGTGGGTAAGACTAGTGGGCTGCTGAGATCCCTTCCAACTCATATTTGGTAGGAGGTTTTGCGACAAGACCAAGAGAGCTGGGATTTCAGCCCAGGACCTCTGGTCCCAAGTCAAGCTCTTGGACTTGGAACTGCACTGCACTGCTTCCTAGAAGGAGGGCAAGGGACTGGCTCCAGTTCCCTTACCTCCCCCTGGGCTTTGCCTTTGATCTTCAATCGATGAATCACCAAAGTCCCCACTAACTCAGCCCATCACATATGCTTTGCAAATTCTGCTTGGTAAAGAGTTGTAATTCTAGTGAATCCGGGCTTACATTTTGGGGGAGAAGACAGTGTGAGGATGGAGATGGTGTGGTTAAAAAGAGCCCTGGATTTGCAGTCAGAAGAACTGAGTTCAAATCTTGGCTGCTGTAGTTTCTACTTGCCTTGGGCAAGTCAATTAATATCTCACAGAATCCCAGAGTTAGAAGGGAATTTCTGACCCTTCAGTTCCTTTCTAGCTCCTTTTCAAGGGGATCCGAAGTTAGGCAATCCATTGCCAGGGGATTTCCCTAAAAAAGAGTATGTCTCTGGATAAACCATCTGATTCCCTTATTTCTCTGGCAGCCAGAGAGATAGGTTAGGAGTCAGCTGATCTTGCAATAGGAAGTGCTCAACCTGTGTGACTTTAACTAATTCAACTTCTCTGGGACTCAGTCTCCTCACCTATGGGTGTTGGAGTAGGTGACCCCCAATAATATCCATTCCAGCTCTATGTTTCCATGAGACCTGGGATCTTCTATGAACTGGCTGTGCACTCTTAGAAAAGTCATTTCCCCTTTCTAAGCTTCCCTCAGTTTCTTTATTTGTTGAATGAAAGGTCTGGATGAGATAATCTCTTCAGGAGCTCCCATTCTGATGGAGGATACAATGTGTAAAGAAATACAAGACACTTGATGACATGGATGCATAAATGAGAGGGAGGCAGGAGTTCCTGTGAGGGAAGGGACTTGGAAAAATATGCTGTAGAAGTTGGCACTGAAGCCGAGTCCTGAAGTAAATCAAGGGTTCTACGAAATGTGGAGAGAGAACATTGCAAGCCTGAAGGACAGCCAGTGCAAAAGTATGGAGGTGGGAGATAATGTCTCGTGCGAAGAACAAGTAGCTGAAAGCATCTAGGCCATAGAGTGCAGGGAGCGGTGCGTGTGCTGGGGTGGGAGTTGTTAAAGAGTGGAATGCTAGGAAGGGGCCAGGGTGGAAGAGCTCTGCATGCCAAACAACGGAGTTTACATTTGGCCCTAGCATCTGAAAGCCTCAAAATTGTGAAGAGGCAGAGTTAGGCTTGATGGAAGGAAAAGCTTTCTGAGACTCAGCCACCAAAAAATAAAGGGCTCTACCTCAGATATTAATGGGCTCTGCCTCTCTCATGGACAGACTTCAAGCAAAGGCTTGTCAGGTCCATTGTAGACTTCTTGTGGGCTTCTTGTTTGGACGTGGGTTAAACTAGATGGTAACTGAGGTCTCTTCACAGCTCTGAAATTCAGAAATTCTGTGATGTCATCCATGATCCTGATTATTTCCCATATATTCCACTTCCAACACCATCCTCCAAGTCAGAAAGTTGAATGGCACCCTAGGACAACATTCAGGCTCCTTAGTGTAGCGACCAGAGCCCTCTGCAGTCTGGCCCTTTGACCTCTTCAACGTTCATTATTCAACAGGTCCATAGTCACCCTCTACTCTTCCAACTCAGCTGCCAAAGCATGGGGCTGATCATGGCCTCCTACCACTGAAGACGCTCCAGCAGCTCCTGATTACCTCCAGGATCAACTAGAAAATCCTCTGTTAGTTCTTAGGGCCCTTCATATCCTGGTCCCATTTGAGCTTTCCATTCCCCTGCTTGTGCTCTAAGATCCAGTGATGCTGGCCTCCTTGCTTGGCCTCAAACATGATATTCCATTTCCCAATTCTGTGAGTTTGTGCTGGCTGCCCCCATTATCGGAATGCTTGCTCTCCTCATCTCTACCTTATCACTTTCCGGGCTTCCTTGGAGACTGTGCTCAAATCTTATCTTATGCGAGAGGCCTTTCCCTGTTACCTTAACCTCCATTGCTCTGAGATTACCTCCTATTTACACTCCACATATATCTTGTATGTACATCATTGTTTGCATCTCATCTCTCCCTTTAGAATATGAGCTCTTTTGCCTCTCTTTGTATCCCCAGGGCTTAGAATGATGCCTGGCATATAGGAAGTGCTTAGTAAAAGCTTGTTGACTATCAATCAGCAAAACACAGTGCTAAGGGCTAAGGGCCACAAAGCCTTTCCTGCCCTGTTCTGGTCAAATGGGCCAAATTATTTAAAGTTAGAAGAGACTGGAGGGGCTATCGAACCCAACCCACTCATTTTACAGAGCAAGAAGCTGAGACCCAGTGAGAGGAAATGTTCAGTCATTACAGTTGTGTCTGAGTTTTTGTGACCCCATTTGAGGTTATCTTGGCAAAGATATTAAGTGGTTTGCCCTTTCCTTCTCCAGCTCATTTTACAGATGAGAAAACTGAGGCAAAACAGGGTTAAGTGACTTGCCCAGGGTGACAAAGCTGAGGCTGGATTTGAACTCAGGCCTTCTTGACTCTAGGTCTGGTGCTGTATCCACTTCACCACCTAACTGATTTAGATTCATAGGCCTGGAGCTACAAGAGAACTTACAGATTATACAGTCTAGCCACTCCCAAACCTACAATTTAAAGATGAGGAAACTGAGTACCAGAAAGAAGTGTCTTAAATTTACAGGATTTAAAACTGAAAGGGACCATCATCTAATTCCCTTAATTTACAGATGAGGAACTTGAAGATCAGAAAGAAGGGACTTAACCAAAATTACTCAGGTGGTAAGTAGCAGAGCTGACCTCAACTCAGTTACTTCAAATCCTTCTTCCGGATTCTTCCTGTTACTAGGATGAAAGAGTAAGTGCTGGACAGGGCGTTCGAGGCCTTCAGGACCAGCCCCCTCACTTTACATATGAGGAAACTGAGGCTCAGAGTGATTAAACGATTGGACACAAATAATACTTATCTGAGTCAGGATTTGAACTCAGTTCTTGAATCCAAGCCCAGCACTCTACCCTCTACTACTTCACACAACACTCCATCATGCTGTAAAATAAGTGCTATGATTATTATTACCTTCATTTTATGGATGAGCAAAACAAAATTGAAAGAGCGTAAGTGTCTTGCCCAGAGTCACACGGCTAATCCATGTTGGAAACAGGATTCAAACCCAGGTTGTTCTGACTCCTAGCCTAGCACTCGATCTATCATGCCTCATTGCTTCTTAAGTACAAATAGAACCAAATGCTGGAGTGGTTTTTGGATCTAGCTTTCCTCTGATGAAAGTGATATCTCTAAGGGATTCTGTTTCTTCTGATTGGGGCAATGCTTTCTTAAACTGAACAGTTTTACTCATGCTAAAAAGCCAGGTCCCAATCAACCCACAGGAATGAAATGTGCACCAAATATAGGGGTGCTATTTGTTTCAGGCATTTCCTCCAAGTATCTCTATGGCTTTTTCTAGTATCAGCATCTGAAGTAAAAATAATATCATACAACTGGGTTTCTTGAGGCTCGTGTGCACACTGGGGTCGGCCAGCAGCTGGGGAGCTGATTGGTCACTGTTATCAAGTAACCTACAACACTCCATCACAGACAGCTGTGTTTGCCTTTCAAGGTGATAAGAAAAGGAGCCCAGAAATAGAAAACATTCAGGTAATACAGTTCCTCCAACTCCCTAATTTCTGGCTTCCTTCTTGTGCAATGTTAAATTATTCAACTTGACCACAGAAAGACAGTGACTTTAGGGCCATAGATTTAAAGCTGAAAGGGACCTCAGAGGCCATCTAGATTAACCCAATTTATAGTTGAACAACCTTGGGAGGTCCAAGGAATTTCAGTGACTTGCCCAGGGTCACATGGTCAGTCAGGAGAAAAAACAGGATTTGAATCCATGTCCTCTGACTCCACACCAGAATTCTTTCCACTGTGATACACTTTACTCCACAAATGACCTCTCTTTCAGGCTGGAATTGAACCATGGTCCTAAGATCATCCATTCTAACCCCTTCATTTCACAGACAAGTAAACTGAAATGTCCTTTGCAAATGGTAGGATTTATTTCAATCTAGCATGTGTATATTAAATGCTGACTATGCTGGTGAGAGGCAGTTGGCATATGAAATAGAAAGCCAGCTTTGGAGTCAGGAAGACTTGCTTTCAAGTACCGCCTGCGACACATATTGTCTGTGGGACCTTACCTTTCAATGCACTGTCCAGACAACCCTCTAAGACCAGAAGCTGCTAAAAAAAATTGTGCTTCTTCATTGGAAGTTGGAATTTCTTCCTCGTGAATTTTTCTATCAATTAAATCACAGATTCAATCTGTCACCATGTGCTGGGACATGATAGTTATCTTCAAGTATTTCACTGACTGTCATGTGGAAGATGGATTAGTATATTCTGCTTAACCCCAGAGGAGAGAACTGGGGACGATGAGTATAAATGGCAAAAAGGTCAGTTTAAGAACAATGAGAGCTGAACCAGAATTGTAATAGGTTTCCTTGGGAGCTAGCGGGTCTGTCCTGATTGGAAGATTGCAGGCCAAGGCAACATGATGATTTGCAGTTGTATTGTAGAGGGCATTCTTATTCAGGTATGGGTTTGACCAGATGGTCTCTCTGGTTCTTTCCAGTTAGGAGGTTCAGTGAAGCTGAAGCCCCAAGGCAGTTAGGTGACTTAATTCAGGTCATTCGGGAAGCCAAGGGGCAGAGCCAAAATTCAAATTCAAGACTTATGATTCTGAAACCAGTTGCTGTGACAGTTCTGCAACTATGATGCTTGAGATTTCAGTTAGTTGAAAGGATACACAATTAGGTTAGTCCTGAAAAATACTATGCCAGAAAAAAGCTACTAAGTTGAAATCCCAAAATAAAACGTTCTCTTTGTATATCTTGGAATACGAGTAGCTAAACCTGTCACTATCAAGATCACAGCTCTGCCTTCTTCGTTTTCCAGTGGCATTGAACAAGAAAGGAGGCTGTGCTGTCCTGTACACTTAGAAATCTCAGCTTCCTTTGTTAACATTTGCTAACTTGTAACATCAGTAGTTGTTACATTGTTACTCTTTTAACAGTGGTATGATGTGTTACATTTGTAACATCACATACATTAATTTTTACTTGCCTTATTTGATTTAATGTAGTAACATTAACATGTTACAGTGTTTCTTTTTTAATAGCAACAGTTGTCTTACTATCACTTTTGCAGCGTTTTTAACATTCAATGGAATAAAAGAAGTTAAACGCACAGAAATGGCCACTGAGTCTTTTAAATTTATTTTTTTTAATCCTCAGAGCAGTCTTACAAATAACAAAAGGGAAGATAGCTTTCCCCCCCATTCAGCAATTCGCATCCCAACAGACACACAAACGTCTTCATTATGCTAAATATCTTTGGTTCTTTTCTAACTAGATTTTTAATGACTAAATTTCCCTCTAGAACTAGATAAGTGTGTGTTTTCTCAGTGGGCAGCTTTACAGAAGTTTGTCATTAGCCACTTGGAGATCTGTATAAATTACTTGTCTGAGTGGGGACCATGCTCTATGTTTAGTATCTCCTGAATGGAAAATGTCTTGAAGATCTGTATTAAAATCTTAAATAAAACTGAAAAAAAAAAACTAGCAAGAACTCTACTAGCCAAAAGGAACTCTTGAAAATTGAACTAAAAAAAAAAAGACAAGACATGTGTCAGGCACTGTGGTAAGATCTGGGGATCTCTAATCTATAGCAAAACTATTATTGCCCTCAAGGACCTTACATTCCAGAGGCGAACACAGCAGGCATATGCATCGATATACATGAAACACATGCAAAGCAGATGCCAGATGATTTGAGGCAGGGGAGAGGAAGTACGATTAGTTGGGAGTGCTCAGAAAGACTTGATGCAGAACATGGTTCTTGAGCTGATCCTTGCAGGAAATGAGGAATTTCCTGAGGTGGAGTTGAGAAGGAAGTGTATTCCAGGCCTAGGGAATGGCCACGGCAATGGTATAGAGATGCAGTACCACCTACAAGGCCACTAAGCCAGTGTAGCTGGATTATAGAGTTTGTAGAGGAGAGTAATATGTAATGAAGTTAGAAAGGTTCAGTGTAGTAAAGTTAGGAAGGGATTGAAATGCCAGATAAATTTATATTTGATCCTAGAGGTGACAGGGAGCCCCTGGACTTTGTTGAATATAGGTGTTGGCACCTCAGTTTGGTACTTTAGGAAAATCACTTTGGTGACCCTCCAAAGGATGGACTGGAGTGGGGTTGAGATTTGAGACAGGAGACCAGTGAGGAGGGTCTCTGGGGAGAGTCAAGGTGAGGTGTGGCAAGAGGGGGTGTGATCCTGAATGAGGGTGGTGACGGTGCCAGGGCAGAGAAGGGGTTGTGTGTGGAGATGAGGCTAAGGGAAAAACAAGAAGATGTGACCACTTCTTGGATATGTGAGGAGAGAGAGAGGGAGAGAGGAAAAGGGAGAGGAAGAGGGAGAGAGGGAGGGAGAGAAAGAGAGAGAGAGAGAAGGAGAGGGAGAGAGAGAGGGAGAGGGAGAGAGGAAGAGGGAGAGAGAAAGTGAGCCCAGGAGGTCACCAAGGCTGGAAGAAAAGAAAAGCAGATCCCTCAACAGAGACAGGAAATTTTAGAAACAGGGTGAATTTGGGAGGAGTGATCATTTGCTCTATTTTGGGTATGTTCATTCTGAATTGCCCATGGTTCTATGCATGTATGTACATATATTATTATATAATGTTAATATTATGAATAAATTATACATTATGAACATTATAAATAAAAGACAGTATACACATAAAGTGTATATATGTATATTTATAGTATATATATAATGTATATAATCTATAATAGTATACAATATGAATAGTATGAATGGATTATATATTGTAAATATTAAAATTGGGGCAGCTAGATGGTACAGTTGATAGAGCACCGGCCCTGAAGTCAGGAGGACCTGAGTTCAAATCCAGCCTCAGACCAAACATTTGTCATGTTACTAGCTGTGGGACTCTGGGTAAGTCACTTAACCCCAATTGCCTACAACCCCCCCAAAAAAAACCAAAAACAAAAACAATAAATATTAAAATTAAAATATTATACACACATACATGGATGTATATATGTATGTACATACACACGTATTCCCATGGGCAGCTCAAAATGAACATATCCAAAACAGAACAAATGGTCATTCCCCCCAAATGTACCCTGTTTCTAAAATTTCCTATTTCAGTTGATGGCACTGCTTTTCTTCCAGCCTTGGTGACCTCCTGGACTCCTCACACACACACTTACCTCATGTATCCAGGAAGTGGTCACATCTTCTTGTTTCTCCCTTAGCCTCATTTCTCACATATGGCCCCTTCTCTGCCCTGTCACAGTCACTGCCCTCATTCAGGACCACACTTCCTCTTGTCACACCCCACCTGGACTCTTACAAGAGCCAGCTGGTATTCCTGTCTCAAATCTTGCCCCACTCCAGTCCATACTCTGAAGGGCCACCAAAGTGATTTTCCTTAAGTGCCAAGATGAAGATGTCAACACAAACATGTACACATACATATATATTATAAAAATGTATATAATGTGTATATATACACACATATCTATGTATACAGACATACATACATATACATCTATGAGAACAGAAGGCTCAAGTGAGAAGTGACAAGCTGTCTTCAGGTACCTGAGGGGCTTAGACTATACTTTCACTGGTTGAATCCAGAGGGTAGACTGCTTAGACACAATGAGTGAAAGTTGTAGAAGAGCTGGTTTAGGATGGATATCCAGAAAATTTTCCTAACAATTAGCTGTATCCCAAAGGGGAATGAGTTGCCTTTGGAGGTAGTGGGCTCCCTTTCATTCAATCTCTTCCAGCAGAAGCTGGATTACCATTTGAGGATATTATAAGGGGGGCTTTTTTCGGGTATAAATTGGACTAGGTGGTACTGAGGTCTCTTCCAACTCTGAGATTCTGTGATTTCATGACCGTTTCCCAGAGGCCAAGGCTTTTTAGATTGGTTGAAAAGTCAGCAATGAAGAGAAACTGAAATAAATATTTGATAAGAAAACTGATCCATGTTTGAGGGTTTTGTTATCTACATGTGAATTAGTTTATATCAAGATTAGAACTATGGCTCCAAGGAGTTGGAAAAGCACACGGGAGAAATAAGATGCTTGGTGAATTAAAGAACAGTCCTCTTTTGTTGGAACAGTGGGAATACTGGCTCATCGAGTAATTGGTTTAATTTATGTCTAAATCTGCTTCGGTTTTCAGTGCATCCCCAAAGAGAGATGATTAACAGCTCTGTGATGCCAGTGTTGGTGATGAGGACAGTGATTATAATTTATGAATATATAGATTTAAAATGGGAAGGGCTTTGCCCCCTCAGAAACAATGACTTAGTGAATACTAGGGCCACCAAGGTCAGTCATTTTGCTAACCAGCTGTGCCCATACTCTGGGTTGGTTTGATCCTGATTTTACAGGCTGGGGAAGCAGAAGTGGGAGTAGGGAGTCCACCCAAGAGGTGGTCTGTTGGGTACCCAGCTGTAGATGATGTTCTGGCCGCAGCAGTGGCCCCAGAGGCCAAAGAAGGGGCCTGTTCTCAGCCAATTCCCAGACATACTTTCTTCTGATCCCTAGAGTCTTAGGATGACTGAGCACATGATATTACTGGATTTCACAGGATTTAGAGCTGGAAGGAAGCTCAGGCATCATCTAGTCCAACTTGCTTATTTTACAGATGAAGAAATTGAGTCACAGAGAGGTTATAGTGTTTTGACTAAAGCCATTCAGATAGCCAGAAGTCTTACACTGGATCTCTTAGACTTGTCAGATTTATTCAAGTATTTAGTGCCTGGAACTTAGAAGGTGCTTAATAAATATTGATTGATTGATTGATTGATTGGAGAGCTAGCTTGCACATGAGGAACTGGACTGATTCACCTTGGCTATTAAGGGCCAGAAACAACATGATGTGGTGGAGAATGTGGTGGCCTTGGAGTCAGAAAGATGTGGATTTGAATACCTCCTCAGACGTGTATTAACTGTGTGACCTTGGGTAGGTCACTTAATCTCTATAATCTCAGTTTCCTCACATGTAAAATGGGATAATAATAGCACCTGCCTCACGGAGTTCTTATAAAAATCAAATGAGAGCACTTTGCAAACCTGAAAGCCCCATTAAAAAGATAGTTTTCATTATTACTGGTGTTAATTGAGGGTAATGGTGGAAGTTGCTGAGAGGCAGATTTCTGCTCACTGAAAGCACAGTCCCTCAGAATTAGGATGACCCCATGGGATTATAGGTTGCATTGAAAGGTAGTGGGCTTCACATCACTGGAAGTCTCCAGGCAAAGATACGAGAACCAGAAACATGTTGCAGACTGGTTACACAGTGGACTAGATGGTCCCCAAGGTCTTTCCTGATGCTGAGATCCCCTGATTGAGCATCCAGTGTTCTTTCCTGCAGAAGGCTGAGGGGCTGGGTACATAGCCATGAATCAAAATCAGATACTCATAGAGTTGGAAGGGACTTCCAAGATGATATAGCCTGATGTTTGGAATCCTATGAAATTTTGAGAGATGAAGAGATTTTCTGAAGTTTGCCTCTCCAGTTAGTGGAAGAGCTAGAGACAGAGCTCAAGGCCCTGAAATCTAATCTAGTCCCACTGACATTTCATGAGGTTCAGACAGACATCACTAGCACTCATCCTGGGCATTCTGAAGCTGCCACAGCCTCAAGGACCCAAGAGATACTCTTTCCCTGTAGATATCTCCGAAGGCTTTTAATCACAAGTATTTGATGCAAATATCCCCCCCCCACAAACATTCAATGACTATTTTCTTATTCTGCTTGCATTTTTTATGAAAATAATTTTTAATTTTATTAAATTAAAATAATCTAGTTTGTCTTTTATGATTTTATTTCATATTTTAGCTTTATCATATCACAGGCCTGGAGCTGGAATGAACTTTGTCCAACTCCACTCCTGCTCATTTTACGTATGGGGAAACAAACACAGAGAGATTAAGTGACTTATCTAAAGGGACCCAGAAAAAGAGGAGGCAGAGCTGAGATTCAAACCCCAGTTCCTCTAACTCCAGAGCCTGTGTTCATGACACTGCTCCATACTCCCTCCTTTCTCCATCCCTTCTTTAGTTTTAAGTTCTCTCCCCGCTTCCTAACCCACCAGTCACTGCTGTGACAGGAAACTCCTCCTGTCCTCTCATTTCCATATACGTGACTGCATCAATAGCACAGAAAATTGCCTTCAACAAGACCCAGCCCTCATATATCTTAAAAACTCTAACAAGTATCATGTTGGAAGCGCCTTTATACAATAGGATTCAATTCTACTGCATCTGCATTCAATTCTACTGCATCTACATTTTTGTTTATGTGTTCCATTTGATTCAGCAAGAGTTCAAATGTTGTATCCTCCAAGTCTACCAATGCTGATGGGCAATCCCTTGCAACTTACAGTCTTTGAGAGTTAGCAGCAGAAATGGAAGTGACATGACCCCCTATTCCCTAGAGTCACATAGAGAGCATGTAACAGGTGAGACCTATCACTCTCCCTCTGAAGTTAGCCTTCTAGTTTTCTCAGCAGGTTGCTCTCTACGTGGTTGAAATCATAGGTCTGTACCAAAAAAAAAAAAGGGCCCAGTAGAATGTAAACTCCAGGAGGGCAGTAATTGCATTTGCTTCCAGTTTTGTCTTTCAAGCTTTTGACACAATGACTTGTATTTAATAGTTGCTTATAAATGCTTGCTGAATTGAGTTGAATTGAAATTGTAATTATGCTAGCTAGGCTGGTACCTCAGGGTGGAAGTGGCACCATGGCTGGAACAGGAGAAAAAGAACTAGCCTTGGAGTCAGAGGACCTGAGTTCAAATCCTGGCTGTGCTATTTACTCTCTTCATTTTGGATTCTCCATTTCCACATCTATAACATAAAGGAGATGGGCCAGATGGCCTCCAGGTTCCTTTCCATCTCAGAATCTGTGACCTAATTCCATCCAAGGAAAGCAAAATCACCTCTCCAGCTGAAGGAAAAAAGCTTATCTTAGTAATTTTCCCTTTGGGGACTTCTTACCTTGAAGGAGATCACCCATCTGTTGAATCAGATGAGCAAAAGTTGGCCTGGTGAGACCATCACCCCACCAAGAGAAGACACATGCAAGGCTGCATAGACAAGAGCTCTGGAGCATATCACTGAGAGTTCCTACCTGGACCAAGCTATATCCTGTGCGCTGAATGAGTGCGCGGAGGGCTGCTTCCTTCTGACTGCCGCTCAATCCATCCCCGGATTTTTGATTTGATTCCATTGAGAGTGATTATCAGCAAAAAATCAGGTTAATTAGGGGTGCTCACTGAAATCAAATTTAAGATAAATTAAGAAAATTATTATTGCCAAGGTGACAAATCTTTTTGTGGAGGGTATTTTTAATCAACCATTTTAAATAAATCAGTCATTCTTGGTTTAATTAACACACAAAGTCCTTTAAACATTACACCATTACATTTGTAAAACATTTCCTAGGTTGAAAACTGGATTCACAGACCTTAAGTCATTTTAAAAAATGGGGTTTGAGTATTATCACTGTCCCCTCTTCCCATTTTAAGGATGAGAAAACTGAGGCCCACAGAAACTAAATAACTTGCCCAGAATCACAACTGGTAGCCTCCCCATGGCTGCTGAATGAACAGTCCTAAAGCATAGTCTGGCCACATCACTTCCCTTGCTTAAACCTTCTGTCTTAAGATCAAATACAAACTCTTTTGAGATTTTTAAGCCTTTTAAAATCTGGCTCCTTCCAGCCTTTGGGGGCTTATTGCAAATTCCTCCTTCACTGACTTTACATTTCAGATAAACTGGCCAGCTTCCTGTTCCTCAGTGATGACGATCCATTTCTCATCTCTATGCCTGGTCCTCCATGCTTGTGATACATCCCCTCCTACTCTTCCTCTCTGGTGTCCTTCAAGGCCCACCTCTAGACACATCTTTGTCATGAAGACCTTTCTAATTTCCCCAAATGCTAGTGCCCCCTAAAAATTACTTCATGTATATTCTGCATTTAATTTTATGTGGACATATCATTCCTTCTCCCTCCTTACAGAACATAAAATCCGTGAGGGCAGAGAGACTGTCTTTGTATCCCCTGCACAGCATTTGCAACCTAGTTTGTCCATCACAAACGCTTGCTTCATTAACATGAATTAAATGAAACAGAATTCAAATGGAGTAAATGGAAGGCTTCTGCAACCATAGAGGCACAGGCTAAGGCAGCCCTGAGAAAGCTGGGTGGGCATGGAGATAGAGGGCAGAGGGCCATCACGGAGGCAGAACCGTCAAGACTACATATGCCCTGGCATCTTCTGGCCTCTTCTTCCACATGACTCACCATTCATCTTGGACTCCTGTGCTGGGTGCTTGGCTAAGGCCCATCACTCACATAGGCCTCTCCCCCCACCCCAGCTTCTGTCCTGAGCCCTCTTTACTGCTCTCTCTGCACCTTCCCATTCTCTTAAGTTCTTTGGTGAGAGGAAATGTTTCACTTCTGTATTTGCACACCCAGCACCTGACGGCGCCCGGCAGATAGGCATATGTTCATAAGTACCTTTGGGTCAGGACTGAGTTGGCAGAGGTGGGATTGCCCCCAGTTATTATTGCCTCTGAGGCCAACTTCCCATCCATGAGGCAGCACTGCCTTATACATAGAAGACACTCAACTGTTTGTTGAATTGACTGTAACTGAATCAAGCCGCCTTTCTCCGCTTTATTTTCATTACTTACAAAACATTATCTAACAAACCTTCCTGCTCTAAATGAGAGGGAGAACGATATCATAGGTAAAGAGACAGTGCTGGAGTTAAGAAGTCTTGGATTCAAGCCTTGCCTGTAACATATACTTGCTCTGGGACCTTGGGCACATCATTCAGTCTCAGTGCTCTGGAGGACTCTCAATCTCTAAGCTGCAGAGAAAGTTGCTGACCTACATTGGCCAAGAGAGTTTCCTCACTGGAAGTTTCTAGGACTGAGGAGATCACAGGTGAGCTTCCAATATGCCCACCATACAAGTGTAACTCATTATCTCTGGTTTGCAGATAAGAAAATAGAGGTTAAGAGAGACTTGTTCTAGGTCACATAGGTAGAGTCTACAAGGTAGAATTTGAAACCAAGCTTCTCCTGAATGTCCATTGTCCTTCCTCCTTTTCCAATTTAGATCCAGGATTTCCAGCCTCAAAGGCTGTCATCATATTCTCCCAACTACTCCTAAAAACTACCCTCTGACTCAGTACAATTAGAAGGATTTAAGTGTGTGTATATGTGTGGAGGGAGAAGGACTGCAAGAATTCATTAAATTACACAAAAACTAGGTGTTGCAACTCCAGAGAGGTCATGAATTAGGTACCAAGATCATGTAATATGTGAAATCATCAATAAGATAAATCAGGACAGCCTGTGCACTTCTGGGCTTCCCAGAAACCAGCTGACCAGAATCTACATCTCTCACACACAAATTAAAGGGAACACTAGCTGTTAGCCTAAGGTACAATGGAGAGATCCTTCTCTGAGGCTGGCTGGATGGCCTCACGCCTGCCCTGAGTTGCCCACAATGTACACCTGATTATCCTCCCTCTTTGTGTTTATTTTTGTGAAACAAAACAAAACAAAACAAAACCCAACCTTTTGACCCACAGTACATCTTGAACTCTATTAAATTGAATCTTATATATCTAGGTTGTCAGGATAATTTCGTCTCTGCATTCTGTCATTCAGTGGGCTAACTACCCCAAGTCAGCTTCGTCTCATCTGAAAATCTGATGAATATGCTATGTATGCTTTGATTGAAGCCACTGTTAAAATGTGAAACAGCTCTGCATCAAGCATAGATCCTTGAGATCTCCACTGGAGACCTACTTCCGAGTGGCCATGGAAACACGAATGACTACTCTGAGTCTAGTCATTCATTCATTTAGAATTCATCTACTCTTACTATGATTCATTCCACACTCCTCTATTTTTTCCAAAGGAATACCATGAGAACCTTAGTGGTGAAGTGGATAGACCATTGGACTTGGAGTCAGGAATACCTGAGTTCAAATCCTGTCTCAGACACTTTCTAGCTGTGTCATCTTGGACAAGTCATGACTTCTGTCTTCCTTAGTATCCCCATTTATGAAACGGGGTCTGATCCCAATCCATGTCAATCCTTCAGTAGCTGATTTTTGAAAAGGTTTGAATCAAATGCATCTCAGGACACATATTAATTGAGCTAGATTATCAAGCCTCTCTAACATTTTTTTTGAGCACAAAAGGATGTTTTTTCTTTTGAAAAGAGAAAACTGACTTTTCTTAGGCATTCTCTTCATAAGATTAAGCTTAAACCCAATTCCCTCAGAAAATGAGTTCTTTCAGTCTGTTTTCTTTGTCCTCACTTCAGCCACCTTCCCCCAATTCATGTGGCACCATGGCCAACAAAATCATGACCTCATGGCCAGTCTTTTTTGTGATGAGCCTCTAGTACTTAGGTTGGGCCTTGCATCCAAATAGTACATTGCCAAAACCATCATTGAAACCATTCCAACATGGTAATATTCAAACCAAGCTGGTCTACTTTCTATTTCTGAATGCTGTGACTTATCTCCTGTATCTCATCTCCCACTACTAAGATTTTGCCCAGACTGTCCCCCATGCTTGGAATGCGTGCCTTCCTGACTTTGGCTTCTTAGATTCCTTAGCTCCTTTCAAAACCAGATTAGGTACCAGCTCCCACAGGAAGCCTTTGCTGATTAGCTCTTAATGTGTTTTATTCTCTGGTTTGTATATATATATATATATATATATATATATATGAATAACCTTACTGAGGTTAGAGTCTATTTTGCATTTTTCAGTATTCATGTCGCAGCACCCAGCACAGATTTGTACACATAATAGGTGCTTAATAATTATTCACTGGATTTTATTGGACTGATAGAACCTGCCAGAGCTTACATTCCACATATCACAACCATTAAAAATGCCAGGTCACCCAGATGCCACCATGAAATGACAGAAAAAGGATTATGATTGCTTTTTCTTTACTGAAACTTTCTAGACCCCTGTTGGGGTGCTGTTTAAAGATACAAAATGAATAGGTTCTTGGAAATGTGGAAACCTTGGGTAAAGAATTCATAGCACCTAGAACTGTTAGGGACCTTGGAGATCATTTAGTCAGCTTCTCCTTTGCCAGAGACGAAGTTGAGGCACTGTGAGACCCATGATCTCAAGGTAAGTACAAAGTGATTATTTGAATCCCCATTGTCTGATTTCCCATCTAGTGTTGTAGCCACTATGCTGTCTCCTTTATTGGATCAGGTTGGTTTCAGAGCAGTGGGGGCCAGAGGAGAATCTTCTGATTGGGGTAATAATTTCAGCAAATCAAAACTTTTAGATGTAAAAACTTTAAAAAAAATAGAAGAAAAAGCCCCTAGCCAAAAGATAATTATTAGGTAAATACTTTTTTAAATGCAATTTATAAAACCAGAGAGGAACAGGCCAGCCCCTTTCTTATAGAAGGGTTTTTTTCCCCCAGGGATACAGAGGGAAGTTCTCTTTGGATTATAAAAGAGGAAAATTTTATCTTTCCCCCTAGAATAGGGAGTAGAGGGTGGAGACGTGGTGGCTCAGCGCTGCAGATGCTCAGGCGGTAACATCAGGGCCCATTCGTAAGTCTGACTAATTCCATTTGAGTGACACTGTGTTGTGGGCACTTTGGAAGGCTCCAAATAAGTTAATGTTCTTATTGATTTCCATGGTTTCCATTAGGCAAAAGCTTATCCTGGTGTGGGCCCTACGGGGGTCTCAAGGCAGTGTGGCTAACACGAACACATCAATCAGTCATAAGAACTTTTCTCTCTGACTTCACAGAATCATGATCAGGAAAGTATTTTCTATTCTTCAAAGCCCTCTGAGAGTGGGTGTTACATTCTGAAATTGTGATCTGTACACATGTTGGGTTCCTGTTCCTTTGACATATGATTCTTGGTGTTCTGTGCCAGGGTTATTGATCATGGTTATGAAGAGAAGGAGCGATGATGTTGATACAGTGCTTCAAGGTACAGAGAGTGTCTGGTATATATTATCCCACCTCAGATGTCTACTATCTATGTGACCTTGGACAAGTCTCTTCATGCTCAGAAGCAAAATGGTAGAGTATATTGGGCACTGGACTTTCAGAGAAGAAGAGCTGGGTTCAAATCCCACCTTAGACATTTACTAGCTGTGTGACCCTAGATATTTAATCTCTCTGTGCCTTAGTCCCCTCGTCTCTAATGGGGGGAGACAGATTCGCTGGCCTCTGAGATCTCTTCCAACTCCAAACCTATAGTCTTATGATCTCATATAAACCTTGTAGCAACCCTGGGAGGTGGCATTATTATCCCCATTTGATAGGTGAAGAAACCGTTGTGAAGTGACATCATACAATCTCACAGAAAAAAAGTATCAAAGGCAGGACTGGAATCCAGGCTTCAAGTGACACCCAGTCTAGCACTCTTTCCATTAAATTCTTCGAAGCTGGTCACCAAGCCCAGCACATGCTAGGTGATCAGTAACATTATCAGTATTAGCTATTGTTTGGAAAGCAATTTAGTCAATAAGTTTTTCGTCTAGCATCCAGGAAAAAGGGGCGCTGATATTCCCACCATACGTTGCCTTGGTCAGATCACATCAGGAGTACTGGGTTCAACTGTGAGTGAGCCATTTTAGGAAGGCCATTGATGAGTGAGCTGGAGGGGGACCAAAATAGTGAAGGCCCTCAAGGCCATAGCATGAGGAGAGATCGAAAGAACTGGGGCTTTTAGCCTGGAGGTGGAAAGACTCAGGGAGAGCATGGGAAATGGCTGTAGATATTTGAAGGGCTCCCATCTGGAGGAGGGATCAGGCTTGTGGCCCCAAAGGTCAGAGCTGGAAGCAAAAGGACAAAGTAGCAATGAGGCAAATTCAGGTAAAGTAGAAGAGAAAGAAGACCTCCCTTTTGGGAGGTTTTTCACACAGAAACTATATGAGAGTGGATCGGCCTTTGTCGGTGAATAATAAACAAACAATAATGATGATGACCATGATGACAATAAGAGTATTTCCACAGAGCTTTAAGGTTGGCCAAGTACTTTCCACATATTGTCTCATTTGATCCTCATAACTACCCTCAGAGGTAGGTGCTGTTATTATTCCCCATTTTACAGATGAGGAAACTGAGGCTGACAGAAATTAAGTGACTGGGCCAGGGTCACACAGCTAATCTATGTTTAAAGTTGAATTTGAACAGAGGTCTTTCTTGACCCTAGGACCAGGTCTCTCTCCATTACATTACCCAGCTGCCTCATGTGTAGGACCCTTCCAAACAACTCCGATTTTCCGAGCTTCTTCCATGCGCCTCATGATTTGTCTTCTATCTCAAACTAGTCCCCAGACCTTATCAGTTTGCAGCCCTCCTTTTTCTACATTGCTATCTCCAATATTTTAGTCTGACCTTATATTTCTTCCTTCTTAAATACTGCAATTGCCTTTTTGCTGGTCTCCCTACCTCCATCTCTTTAATCCATTTGGCACAGCTACTCTCAGACTATGCAAAAACAGTGTTTTAATCACGTCCTCCCTTTGCTTGGAGGCGGCCCAGCATGCAGGAAGGGGGTCAGACAGAGTAGTGTCTCTGGCGCTAATGAGTTTCTTTTCCATACCTTCCCTTCCCTTCCATTCTATTCTATAACCAACCAGCAAGCGACCACTTTATACAGAGCCCTGCACCTAGTGCTCGGGTAGACAAAGACAAAACCACCAACAGCCCTTGCCCTCAAGAAACATATGTTCTACGGGGCAGATACAACATCTATGAACCACGGGCTACTCTACCCAATAGTGAATCAGCATCAAAATGATATTGTGTTGAAAACTATACCTCCCCTTCTAGAAGGGGTGATTAACTAGACAGCTCTAATCTTCCCTAGGACCCATTAAATAAGAGAATTCACAATTCAGGAACAGGGCTTACCAACAAAGCCAGGGAGTCAGGAAGCTTTCAAGAAGACTGGGTATTGAAGGGATGAGGGGGAATAGAAGGAGATTCAGCTGAAATGAGCAAAATAAACAAACAAAAAAATGAAGAGGCTCCTTGAAGCATTTTTTAAAATAGGAAAAAGCAGAAGAGCAAAAAGAGTCACAAATAAGTAAGACAGTTTAGTTATTATTACATAGACTTTTTCCCCTTAAAACTACATATTTTGATAAGAAATGAATTCAATAAAGAATGACAATACTGAGAACCAAGGCATTCAGAGATTTCAAAAGTCATGCTTTTTTTAGTTGATCCAAAATTTTGTCAGCTAAGTTTTCAAAAGTTTTAGAGCAAACATTACTCATAAAAGTCACACATATTACACCAACTTTTAAAAGAAGCGTATATAATATCAGTTCAGCTATTCCATGACAGAATATTCACATACAAATCTATTTCCCTTCTTTGTATATTGACATGTTCATATTTCTCAAGTTTATAATGAAAAACAAAATTAAATAAAAAACTTTGAAAGTAAAAAAAAAAAAGAAAAGCTATAAAAGATGTAAGAAGTAGTTGCTAAGAAAACCTGTCCCAAATAAGCTAATTCTTATGTTTCTCCCCAAGGTCCTCAAGAATGTGGGGTTGTTGATGAGGGTAATGGCCCAACTCTCTCCAGAAGATCACCTCCCAGTTTGAGTGATGTGAAGATAGAAAGGTTGGGGAGCCTTAGGCATTATCACTGGTTGTCTTAGGGCTGTTTGGATCCAAAAGCAACAGCATGTGCCCCTGGGGGACTTTTTTTTTTTTTTGCTAAAGGACACCTTTCTATTGATAAGGTCACAACAGATGATACTAAAGTGACAAGTTCATACTTGCAAAATCTGCCTCTCAGTTAATCATTAGAAGGAGGGTAGAGGATGAAGGTACTTTGACATCAGCCAAAGTCTTTGATGCTGAGTCACTCCCAGCTCAGCTTTTAAAATCACACGTGAGACTAATATGATAGAAAGATATGGCCCTGGGAGTCAGAGGACCTGGGTTCAAATCCTCAAACGTTTACTACCCGTATGACTTGAGGCAGCTCTTAACTTCCTTGGGCCTCGTTTTCCTTTTCTATAAGAGGAGGAGTCTGGTCCCTTTCAGTTTTGATTCTGTGATCCTGTGAGAACACTGACTTCAGATCCAGATTTTGTCTCTTCTTTCTTCTACCCTTGAGGACTCCCTCCCCACCCACCAAGGAAGCATTTCTTTTCAAAAGCTAAACTTACTTTCCTCGACTCCAAATTTGGCCAGTGGGAATAAGCAGTTCTCAGTATACCTGCAAATATCGGGTTGCCATGGTCAAGTCCAAGATACCATGTCTCCTTTTTCACATTTATTTATTTCATTTTTAATTTGTAGAATAAAATAAGCATGTTTATAACATAGTATAACAAAAATATGATTGCACATGAAACTGCAAGTCTATTATCTACACCTTGCTATTCCTTTAAAATAGATAATAAAGTTATCATGCAAATTTTTTTCTTTTTTTCCCCCTAGAGATGATTGCCATTACCACAACTTGGGAATAAAACTTGATTATAATAATAAGTTGCTAAAAATAAAATGAAAACAAAATAAAAATAAAACTGAGTAATGTCAAATGCCCACAAGTCCAACAAGAGCTGTTGGAAGAACTTAAAAAACAATTAAAAAAACCAAATAAGAGAGATTGAAGAAAAATTAGGAAAGAAAATAAAAGCAATCCAAGAAAATTATGGAAAGAAATTAACCAATTGGAAAAAAAGAGGTACAAAATCTTAAGGAAGAAAGTAACTCTTTGAAAACTACAATTGGGAGGTGGAATTGAATGACGTTATAAGACACCAAGAAATAATAAAGCTAGAAAATATAGAAGAGAACCTGAAACATCTCGTTAGAAAGACAACTCATCTGGAGAACAGATTGAGGAGAGATTATATAAGAATTGTTGGACTACCTGAAAGTCATGATCAAGACACCATGCGTCTTGCCGGAGGAATAGCACAGTGGAGAGGCTGGTGCTCTGAGATACACGTTATACATACACATATACATTACAATGTCCCAGGCAGCAGAGAGCAAAGCTCCACATTGAGTGTATTATGGTAACTGGGAAAGAAGGAAGGATCAGGGTCCCATGGGAAGGGCCTCTACAACGCTGCGATTGTATGGGGGAATGAATTACGATGAGCAAGGATGAAGGGACAAGACAAAGGTCTAAGAATGCACACACACACACACACGACAGTGAAGTTCAGTGGAAAGAGTTGCTGTGTTCTGTGCCAGAAGAACTGAGTTCAAATCCTGCCTCTTTTACTACATGTATGGCCTTGGACAATCCACTTGACCTCCCCAACCCTCAATGTTCTTATCCATAAAATGTGGGAGTTGGACCAGATGGGGCTCAGAAAGGGCCAGGACCTCTGAGGCCCTCGTAGCTCTAATCTAAATGCTTGTTGACTTGACTCACAGAGACCTTGCTTTCTTCTGCAGATGCCATATCTCTTGGCACCTCCTTGGTATATGGCGACTCATTTCCTCTACTCTGGTACAGATAGGGCCGAGAGGAGAAGTTGGCATCCCCTGCTTGCCTCCCAAGACTTCCTCCTCTGGGGAGCTGCAGAAGACGAACTGTAGCTGCTCATTTTTCATTCAATTTTTCTCTAAGGAGTCTCCTTTAAATTTTGAGGGGAAAGAGTCATATCATTGCATTTAATTACATTGTTGGGAATTTATGGCCAACCTTTGTTCATTATTTGATGGTGCTAAGTCAACAGTATTTGAGGGTTGTTGATAAAAAGCATAAAGGTTAATCAATGCAGGAAAAAAAATTCCATGAAAAGTGTATTGTACTGTCAGAATGCTAACTGTTGGAGTATGGGAGGACTGAGAAAGTGCAGCTCCAATTTTCAGCTAGTTCACCAGTGCAAGTTACTTTACAGTTTACAAAATAGTTTCCTCATGACAACCTCATGGCAATGAAGGGCTATAGTGAGAGCCCCCAGGTTTGAATTCTGACTGCCACTTACAGTTTGGGTGACATTAGGTAAATCATTTCCCCTCCCAGAGCCTCAGTTTACTTATTTATAAAATGGGTTGAATTGGGCTAGATACTCTCTAAGTTTTCTTCAGGGTTGAAAGCCACTGCCAGTCAGTAAATTAGGTGTTAGGGATATAAAGACAAAGGTCAAATAATTCCTGCCTTCAAGGAGCATACATTCTGCTCATCTGTGAAACACATGTGAGGAAAGCATTAGAAAAGTTAGCCTTATTGTTACTTATATTATCAGTACTCCTTCTATATTTTCCCTCCCTTCCCTTTAGCACTGGGCATACAGTGGGCCTTTAAATACACCTATGGGGTGAAAGAATGAACCTGCGCTGGGGGGATGGGAGATGGGCTTATGCTCCCTCCTTCAATCTATCTGTCTTCTATCCCTCAGGCTGCCGGCTCACCTACTATGGGCAGTATGGGAACTATAGGTTCTCAGAGGAAGAGGTAAAGAAAAAGCCAGGAGGCCAGGAAAGAGATGATACTATGGTGTAGAGTCAAATATGATGAACATGCCATTAGCAGAGTCTTAGTTATGAATTTTTCCTTTGGCTTTTACTAGCTATGTGACTGTGGACAAGTCACTTTATTTCTTTGGGCCTCGGTTTCTTCATCTGTAAAATGTAGATAATAAAATAACCTCTCAGGGATGTTGTCAGAGTCAAAGGAGATAATGTCTTCCATAGAGGTTTGTTGTCATTACTCCATGACAGAGAGTGGAGAGTGGACGCCCCTACAGCCTTGGACTTAGGAGGGACTTGAGAGGTCCTCTAGGCCAACCCTGTCGTCTTACAGAGGAGGTGGCACAGACAGAGCTGAACTAACTTTTCAGGGTCACACTGATCCAGAATTTGACCCCAGGTCCTCCGTCTCCAAATCCAGGGCTCTTCCTATGACATCAGGCTGCCTTGATAAAAATGCAGGGAAGTTCTCAGTAATATGTTTTTTTCACCCAAGAGCTAAACCGAGAGTTTCAAGGCACTAGTTAAAATGACTTTTTCAGAAGTACCAATTTCCTCAGGGTCTTGAGAGCGCTGTCTGATTTCTATTTTTGTGTTTGTGTGCCCAGTGCCTGACTAATGCCAGGTGCTTTCATGGGGCTGAGTAAATGTTTGTAGAATTATCTGACCTGTGTGACTAGCAATTCTGCGTCGATTGAGAGTGATCAGTTGCAGAGTTTAAAGTAGCCATGCTCTCCTTGACTTTCCAAGGAATCTGTGCACCCTTTCTTGAGAAGCCTGCATCTCTGGTTTTTTTTAAAAATTCCATGTCACTGACAAGGGTTATGGGAAGTTCTTTGAAGTAATGTCTGACTCTTGTTTGATCGTCAGCACTCTCTGTCCTGGTTCTCTTCTTACCTCTCTGACTGTTCCAGATCACGTCCTCTAAATGTAGGTGTCCCTTAACAGTCTGTCCTGGGCCCTCTTCTCTTCTCTTTCTATACTACTTTGTTTGGTGATCTCATCAGCTCTCATAAATTTAATTACCATCTCTATGCTAATAATTCCAAAATCTACCCTTCTTGCCCCAATCCCTCTGCTGACCTTCAACTTTCCATCTCCAACTGCCTTTCAGACATCTTGAACTGAATGTCCAGTAGACATCATAAACTCAATATGTCTAAGACAGAACTCATATCTTCCACCCCAGACTTTCCCACCAGCCTCATTTCCCTTATTACTATAGAGCACAACATTAACTTCACTCAAGTTAATGGGATGCTTAGCCTAAAGAAGGAAAGATGTAGGGACAGGGCTATTTTCCTTTCTGTCTTTGTATCCCTAGTGCTTACAACAATACCTTCTGTATAGGAAGCACTTAATAAATATTTTTAATTGAATCAAATAACCTGAAATCAACCAGAAGTTACTCTGTGTAGCTACCGTGAAGGACTACAATATTTTCACAAGAAAACTTGGAAACATGTGTAAGGCTGATCAAATTGAAAAAGTGTCTGTGGGATAAGACTAGTAACTGTGAAACCAAGCTGGAGGATGTTTGTGTCAAATTGTCCTTCAACCCAAACCCATCTCATTCTATCCAGTCTAGACCCATCCCACCCACTTGACATAAGCCAATCCAACCCAACCCAATGCTATCCTATTGATCCAACAACCATTTATTAAGTACATTCTGTGTGGTAGGCATAAGGGTTTGGTATGGGGGGCGTTTGTAAAAACAAAATAGATTCCCTGTCCCCAAGGAAATTGCCATCTACTCAGAGAAATAACATGTACAGAGAGAAGCCAATGCAAACAAACAAATAAAACCCAACAAATTAAGTACCAATCAGTTTCAAGGTAAGGACTAGAGCCTCCCAGGGATTCTGAGCTCACATGGTCTGGATTCAGTCCTGGGGGCCTGACCCCAGGGAGGTTGGTTTTTCTCACTGGTTTGTTGCCAGAGTTTTAGTCCAGGAAATTTCCAAAATAAAACAAACCTTTGTTCCAGCTCACATCTAGGTTTTCTCAGATTGGGTAACAAGGTCCTCAATGCCTGCACGGGCACAAAATAGGCTAAAAGCACCTTGGTTCAAGGACAGTTTTTGTTACTCCCCCCCCCATCCATGCATGCTGTGCAAAGTAGTCCCAGGAACTTAAGAACAGATGATGAAATGAAGGGAGCACACAAATAGCCCATCCATCCTCTGTCTTCCCAACCTCCTGACCTCCAGGGACCTCTGTAAGAGGGAAGCTGGAACGATTAGGAAATGCTAGACTGATGACACAGGAAAGCATATACACTTCCCAAATATGTTAGATGTCTTAGCTGGCAATCCCCAGGGGCATTGCCACATAAGATGCAAATGTCTCAGCTTGTTCATGGATAATATGTTGTCTATAGCCCTGGGACCAATTATTTAGTGACAAAGAGTAGAGTCATTTCATGAGTTATCAAGATTCTATTTCAATCATTTCCTGATGGACACATTTACTTCTCTTATTTCCAATTATATCTGTATCTTCAAAGCATTATTTTTGAGCATATCTAGTGTCCTCAGGGCTATTTCTCTCAATTTTTTCATCAAGCACATGTCTTTTCACATTAGCCAGAGCAGGTGGAGCTGTGCCCCAGAAACCCACAACCTATGTATGGGTAAGATCCCCCTCCCCCTTGCTAGCCCTTTTTCTTATTGGTGGCTTTCTTCTGGCTCAGGTAGGTGATAATACATCCCTTAAAGCTATCCCAATGAGCTTCTGAGCTTAGGGACCCAGGCCACTTGAGAAGCACAGGATCACTTATGGATCAATGAGAGGCCTGCCTGTGTACATTCACCCCAATAAGAATCCTCTCTCCCACAACTAGGCATCCAGCATTTTCTTGATGCCTTCTTGTATTGGGGAAATGACTACCTCTTGATGTAGCCCACTCCACTTTGAGTTGGCTTGAATTGTTTATATGTTTTCCTTCACATCAAGAAGACCAAATTCACCTCTTAGCAACTTCTCCCATTGCTCCCCTTCCTCCTTTCTGAGTCTGAGCAGAACAAAGCTAATCTTTCCTTCACCGGATCGCTCTTCAAATGCTTGCAAAAAGCTCTCGCATGCCCTCGCGTCTTCTCTTTGGTAGGCGAGGCATCCCCAGTTCCTTCATGCAAATCTTTTCTGAAGCCCTTTCCTTGGAGCCCTTTGACGGCCTTATGTTTCAAAGTCCTTTTAAACCTCTAAAGAGGTCATAGAAAGAAGTAGGCTGGCTCTAATGCCAGAGCATTTTGCTTTTTAAAAGTGTCTAAAACAAACAAACACCCTCCCCCTAGAAACAAAGTAGAGATAGAGATAGAGGACATCTCTGCTCTTCTCAGATCAGCCCATTGATTGATCAATTAGCCTTTTTAAGTGCTTACTCTGTGCCACACACTGTGCTGAGTGTAGAGCACAAAGAAGGGTGAAAGACAGCTGCTCTCCTGGAGTTCATGGCCAATTATTGTTGTTGTTCAGTCATTTTCAGTCCTGCCTGACTCTTCCTGACCCCATCTGGGGGTTTCCTTGGCTGAGATACTGGAGGGGTTGGCCATTTCCTTCTCCAGCTCATTTTACAGATGAGGAAACTGAGGCCAACAGGGTTAAGTGACTTGTTACTCATGAAGCTTGTAAGTGTCTGAGGCCAGATTTGAATTCAGGAAGATGAGTCTTCTTGACTCCAGGCCCCACACTCTATCCACTGGACCACCTAGCTGCCCTTCACTGTTTATCGGGAGACACTGTATGCAAATGACTGTGTATAAATAAGACATATACAAGATATACTAGAGTCTCAAAAGGAAGACCCTAAAATTTAGGAGAAATAGGAAAGGCTTCTGGCTACAGGTTAGATTTTGCCTGAACTCAAAGGAAGGCAAGGAAGTCAGGAGGTAGAGGTAAGGAGAAATATTTCCAGGCATGGAAGACAGCCTGGGAAAATGCTGGGAGTCAGAACATGGAATGACTTGTGCAAGGAAAAGTGAGGGGACCAATGTCATGGAGTATGGGCAGGAGAGTAAGGTGTAAGAAGACTGGAAAAGTGGGAAGGAGCCAGCTTATAAAGGGCTTTAAGAACCAAACAGTGGCTTTATATTTGATCTATACCTACTAGAGATTGTTGAATGGGGGAGTGACTTAGTCAGATGTGCAGTTTAGACAGATCAGTTTGACAGGTGAGTGTAGAATGGATTGGAGTGGGGAGAAAAGAGGCAGGAAGGCCAACCAGCTGGCTACTGCAATAGTGCAAGTGGGACATAGTAAAGGCTTATATCAGGGTAGAGGTAGTGTCAGAGGACAGAAGGGGACATATGGAAGAGATGTCACAAATGTAGTAATAAGAGGACTTGATAATTAATTGGATATGAAGGGAGTTCAAAAAGAATGAGGAGTCAGAGATGACATCTAGGTTGTGAGCCTGGGTGACTGGGAGTATAGTGGTATCCTCAACAGTAATAGAAAAGTCAAAAGGGAAAGATTTTGGGGAACAGCTAATAAGCTTAATTTTGGAGATGTTGAGTTTAAGATGGCTATGCAACATCCACTTCCAGATGTCTAGTAGGCAGCTGGAGATGCAACACCAGAGATCCAGAGAGAGCTTAGGGTTGGTCAAGTAAACCTGAAAGTCATATGAATAGAGATGATAATTGAAGATATTGAAGCTTGATGGGATTACTAAGTGAAATCTCTAGAGAGAGAAGAGAAGAGGGCTCAGGACAGAGCCTTGAAAGACACACATAGCTGGGGGCTTGACCTGGACAATGATTCAGCAAAGGATCAGTGAAGGAACAGTCAGACAAGTAAGAGGAGAACTAGGAAATAGCAGTGTCATGAAAACTTAGAGAAAAGAAAATATTAAGGAAAAGAAGGTGATTGACAGTGTCAGAGGCTGCAGAAAGTTTAAGAAGGATGAATATTGAGAAAAGGCCATCAGTAGCTTTGGAGAGTTCAGCCACAAAAGGTAGTAGCTATATAAGACAGTAGATGGTAGGGACGGATGCAATCAATGAGGATTTTGTGAGGACAGGGGAGCCCTGGGTATGTTTGTCGGCAGTAGGGAAACAGTCAGTAAATTTGGAGTAATTGGAGGTTAGTGAGAGAGTAGATATGATAGAGGGGTCAAGCTTCCATTAATGGGATGGCATAAGATCACTTGCGTGTGTAGCTGGGGTTAGTGTGGCAAGGAGAAAGACTACTTAAAGGGTGAAGGTGGGGATGGTCGTAGAAGGTATTTGAATGATGTGAGATGAGAAACAGGGGAAAAGATGAGATCTTATTGAATAATCTCTTTTTTTCCAGTGAAATATGAGGCAAGGCTTTCATCTGAGCAGGTTGGGGGAGAGGAGCAGTTGGAAGTTTATGATTGGATAAAGGAATATAATGAACATAGATATGGAACATTTGGGAGATTTCAAGATGAAGATTATCTCTGTGTAGGGTTCAGGTGGGTTGGAGAAGTAGGTCATTTGAAATGCAAAAGTTGAGGAACCAGGATGTTATGATGTTTGAAGGAGTATCAATATGTGTATTGAAGTTGCCTAGTATGAGGGCAGGCTTTGGGGAGGAGAGGAAGACTGTAGAATAAGAACTGAACTCACCTAGTGTCTTGGAGTCGGAGTACAACAGACAACAGAATCTAAATTTGCTGATGAATATTCAGTGTGTTGTATGGACCTCAAAGGAAGAGAGGTTAGCAGTGATGATGAGAGAAAGAAAACCTCTAAGTGGGTGTGGAGAATGAGGAGTTTTCTAACTCTCACCAACACTAGTGAGTTGGGGCTATAAGAGATAGCTCTACTAATACTGGAAAGGGTGAACAGGAAAGCTGCAGCATCAGAAGGGAGCTAGGTCTCAGAGAGTACAAGAAAACGGAAGGAATAAGACAGCAAAAGATTGAACTTGAAAGCTAGTTTGTTACCTATGGGGCACAGTGGAGGGGATGGGTAACTTGAGTGGGATGTTGTGGGGTGGGGCTGGGTCAAGGTGGATGGGAATAAGGATGAGGGTTAGGGTTGGGCTAATGTTGGAATTAGGGTTAGGGTCAGTGGGGGATAGAGAAGGGAGTTTGAGCAAGGCAACTGGTGACTTCAAAATCAGTGGAATGGAGTGGATATGAAGATAAAAGGTGAGTGGGTGTGGAGAAAGGTGACTGTGGAGGGTACCCAGGAGCAAGCAAGACAACACCTCTGGAGCTGGAGTTGGCCAGAGATAATGCCTGGAGTGGCTGGAGCACAATGGAATAGCTGCTTATGGAGGCAGGTGCAGGCAAGGCATCCTGGTGGGGTAGTGTGTATTAGATGTTATGAACTTCCCAGGGCCGGAAGAAAACTGATGTGGATAACACTGTGCACATCTTCACTCTCATTAAAATTTGTTTCTGGGTCATGATCTGATTTCTCTTGGGCAGTGAATTAATAAATAAATGCCATGATCATAGAAGTCTTAGAAAATCTTGGCAAAAATCTTGGCAATATTGCCTTGATTAACTAATAGAAAGATATGGAATTGTCGAACCATAGTTTTTGGGAGTTGGGTCCTCTGAGCATATCTAGTTCAAACCATGCTGCAAAGCATACCTGGGAAGCCATCATTCAATGTTTTTCTTGAAGACCTCCATGGAGATGGAGTGCTTTAAGCTTGGCCCTTGGGAAAGGAATTTCCTTAAAAATAGTTACATAAAATACTATTTAATCATCCAAATAGTTGACAGTTTAGCATTTTCTCTCCATTTGAGCTGCAGAAGTTTTCATAGCCTTCATTGATTTTTGTTTAGGTGCCGGCTTTGTGGGTGCTGTAGCAGTGGGATATATATATATATATATATATGTATGTATGTATGTATGTATGTATGTATGTATGTATGTAGAGTTTGTGTTTAGCCTTTTTCACTTCCTCAGCAGTTTTGATACACTTGTTCATGTTGAACTTTTAAACTTTAGGTTTCTTTTAGGCCATTGCATCAGCAAGGGAAATGCTAGTGACACCCCCCTCAAATTTTTACAGCCTGGTAGGTTCTTTTCTTTTGAATCTCTCCCAAGTATTTTTTCTTGTGTTTTCTTCTATACAAAGCAGTCCAGTTGCTGTGCTGTGGATTCCATTCCAAAAGAAAAGTAGCCTTTACTTTGATGTTCAAGAACATTTGTATTGGTCTGGGCAGATGTAGCTAACCTTTAAAAATATATTTTAATGATTTTTAAATTTTTTTGTCATTTACACTGTCCAGTGTTTTCTTCCCTTCCTTTTCTCCTCCTAGAGAGTCATCCTTTACATCAAAGAACAAAGAGGAAGAAAGAGCTCAGTAAAACTCCCGACCACACTGCAGGGGTGTCCTTAGCTGCAGGGCTGCGTATCCAGACACCAAGTAGATGGAGGTGCTTCCTCATATTTCTTCTTCAGGTTCAAGTTTGGTCACTGTACATTCATATTCCTCCTTCTGCCCTTTTCCCCTGAGAAATACCTTATATCATCTGAAGTCTCACATTGTGACCTTCATGGCCATGGCTACCAGGAACATGGTAAAGAGATGTATTATTATTATTTTTGTTTTAAATAAGTTTTTATTGATTATTTTCTTTTTTATGTCACCGTAATTTTCCCAGTATTCTTTCCCATTCTCTTATAAAGAGCCATCCCATATAACAAATAATAATTTTAAAGACAAAAAAGGAAAAGAAAGAGGAAAAAAATTAGCACAACTAATGAATGCATTGAAAAAGTCTGAAAATGTGTGCTATGTACTATATTGTAGACTTCTCCTCTCTGCAAAAGGCTGGGGTGGGGGTATCTTCTTAGATCTCTCTCTTAAGCCATACTTATCCTTTATAATCTTGATTACATTTTAAAACTTTTTGGTTGATTTAAATTTACACTGGTGTCATTGTGAATATTGTTTTCCTGGCTCTGCTTCCTTCATTCTGCACCAATTGGTGTACCTCATTCTACGTTTCTCTGTATTCATCACCTTTGCTATTTTTTCAAGTTGCTGGGGAGCTGTTTATGGGCTCCTCATCATGTGGGAAGGATGCTCCCCCAGCTTCGCACCCTTAGTTCTACTCCTTTTTTCATGATGAAAAACCCTGATCCATATAGGAAACCAGGCTTCCCAAGAGAGAAGATGCTCCAGAAGAAGAATCATAAATCAGAAGAAGAAGAATAAAAAGGATAAGATTAACCTTCTACAAACTCTTTTCTGATCCCTCCTCACGATATGGCAGGGACCCTGAATTCTTGAAGACCAAGCCAGGGGAGGCCAAGTCTGAGCAGGTCCTATCAAGCTGCAAAGGTTTGAAATGGAGTCCCAGAAACAAGCTCTCTTCTGTCCAGTATGGAGAGACTCATTGTCATGAGGATGGTGAGGTGGCAATAAATTCTTTGGCCATGACAACCCATACAACAAAGGAAAATACAAAATGGCCCTGAGTTCTGGGCAGCCCCCTGGTGCTTCTGCAGTGACAGTGGTCAAATCCTAGAAAAAGCAGCAGAGGGGCTAAGCTTCATAGTGTTTTTATACTAGCTGCAAAGTAAGATCTTTGCCCAACAACCGTTTATTCAGTATATTCCTGGAGTGACTAAAGTATGTCAGTATTGACATTCTGACTATAAATTAGAACATAGGACAGAAGGACATGGCCACTATATTCCAGGACAGCACCACGTCTGTGATCCTATGGTAAACTGAATTGTGCTGAGCTGTTACTGGGTGATAATGGTGTAATGGATTACCAAAGTATTTGCATTTTAACAGAGGCCTTCTGGAAATACAATGCCTTAGCCAAATGGGGTAACTCTAATGAGGGGGGGATTCTGGGCATTGGGTCAATTTAGTAGAGGCCCAGGTAGACCTTTGAACTTGCCTCACATCACACCTCCAAGTTGGACTGGCTTTGCAGACATATCTACATCACAAAAATCAGCTCATCTGCATGATCGTCCCTTCCACTGTGGGAAAAGTAGATTTTCTGCAGAGAGGTGACAATTTCCTTTCCCTTAAATACTGAGTCACTGCCGTGCTCTGAATTTAGGTCCCCTGACTGATGGATACCTGCTGCTACCCAAGCTACTGCCCAATTTCACCTCAATACAGCCGTTGCCTTCATGTGCATTTTACATGCTGAGGAGCCTGGAGTCTGTCTGGAGTCACACAATACATTTCCTTTCATCTTGAAGTCAGCTCACTTTCTGGCTACATCTTACAAGATGGGGAAGTCATGGTTAAGTGAAAACGTGTCAAAAAAAATATCTGGGGGCTGTAGTAAATGGCCTATTCCATGCCAGGCAATAGCATTATAGGAACAGAGACTGGACCTGGGATTTTACGGATATGGGAAACTTCTGCATGAAGAATCTCTCTTTCCTGATGCAGGTCAGCAGCTCCTCTGAAACTCCAGCCTCAGGGACTTTAGAAGCTAAGGGACTTTCCCAAGGTTTTGTAGTCAGTAGGTCTCAAATTTGGGACTTGAACCCAGGTCTTCCTGACTGTGAGGAAGGTATACTGCCTACTCTATCCAAAAGTACGATATTTCAGGCTATGTTAAGAGTGGCATGATGTCCAAGATTAGAGAATTCCGGTTTACTCTGCTCGGGTGAGGCTACATCTAGGGCACTCTGTTTGGTTCTAGGCAATACATTTTTTGGAAAATTATTGATAGACCACATGGTGTCTAGAGCAGCATTCTACTGTATGAGAACCAGTTGAAGGAACAGGGTATATTTGGCCTGGAGAAGACAGGACTTATTGGCACATGAGAGCTGTCTTCAGCATTTGATTCCCAACTCACATGGGAAAAGGATTAAGTTCCTTCTGCTTCACCCCAGTGGGTTAATACATTTAGAAGGAAGGAGGGGGAAACTGCAAAGAAGCAAATAGGTTTGATATAAGTGGAGAATTCCTAATGCTCAGAGTCACCTCAAAGTGGCCTGGGCTGCCTCTGCTCATTGGAGGATGTCAAACAAAGGCTGGATGCCAACTTACTAAGAATATTTTCAAGTTCGAGTACAGGTGAGATTTGATGACCTCGAATGCCCCTACCAGCCATAAAATGCTGATTCTTGGATTCTGGCCAGGACCTTGGCTATTCAAGAAAATAACCTTGAAGGGAGACAGAAAAGGAGACTTTTTCCCTCCCTGGGAAGCTTCCTTCCCTCAGGACTTGGCAAGTTCAATGCAACAAGTTTGAAGGCCCATTCAAGTCTTGTTCCATGTCCCTATGGCCAATAATATCATTGCAGATGTTTCCTTCTACAGAATCAGCAAGATGGCTTTCAATCTCCCATTTCGTGTACACAGAGAGACATTATGTTGCCAGAATGACCAATAAACTCATGTCTTCTGGGGAGAAAGACCTCTGATGAAAGATAAGCACATTTATAAGCATGCCATGGAGGAATGAAGAATGTTGTGATCTGCATTCATTTCTAGCTCCTTGTTCTTCTGAGGAGTAATTAGAGGTTGTCTTCAAAGCACTTCACATTCCTCAGAAGACAATGATTGGCATTCACTCACTCTCCACTTTTTTCTTCACTCCTCTGATCATAGGACCAGCTTAAAATATCAAATCACAGTGAAGGGCCTCCTGTCCCTGCCATACGGGGGTCAATTAAGGGAGCTGGGTGTGCTTAACCCAAAGAAGAGGAGACTCAGGAAACACATGATAGTTGTCTCCAAGTATCTGAACTAATGTTAAACGAAGGAGGGATTGGGCTTGTTCAGTTTGGCCCCAGAGAGCAGAAGCAGGAAGACTGGGAAGAAATTGCACTTTGTATCTGCTGCTCTGCCTTACTTCAGCGCCAAGGAACGCGATGTTCTTCCCAGGTTAAGCTCATCATTTCTCAACTCACCACTATGCTACTAACTCTAGCCTTGATTGACACTACCTGCCTCCGCCTCCTCTTCCTTTCGATTGGAGAGCTTGAGGGCAGATTACCAAACCTCTTCCAATGCCTTCCTTTATAGAAAGCAGGAACTGAACTCTCAGATCTCTCCACTTTGCTTCTCTGCCAGAACAAGATGCACCCATACCAAGTCCCCCCTGGACCCAACTCCTACTTCCCTGCCTACTTTTGTGTGTTGTTTCTCCCTTTCAACTGTAAGCTCCTTAAGAACAGGAACTGGTTTTTAAAGATTAATTGTATTCCCAACTGTTAGTACAGTGCCCGGCACATAGTAGGTGCTTAACAAATGTTTATTGATCATTGGATATTCCAAAGGAGCAAATTTAGGATTGATATCAGAAAAAGCTTCCAAATAATGATAGTTGCATTCAAAGGGAGTGAATTTTTCATCACTGAGGTCTTCAGTGAAAGGCTAATGACCACTTGTTGAGGATCTCATAAAGAAGATGCTGAGGCAGATACTAGTTAGACTAGGTAGCCTCTGAGGTCCCTTCCAGCTGGGAGATTCTGTGAACCTGTAGAGATTTCGAGAGCAGTCACATATTGATCCTGGTACCTTCTGCGGTCTCTTCCAATGCAGGTGTTTAGCTTAGTTTCTATTAAACCAAACTACACTCTTCAAAATCTGTTGGGGGCCCTGGAAATGTACTTACTTTTGTTTTTTCAAGTTGGAAAGATGAAGCCCTAGCAAATGGACAACATTCCAGCAGGGTTCTCTCTTGGTGATGGAAAACTTGCTACCATCACTGCATAGGGCTGAACGCCATGAATAACCTTCCAGATACCTACTTCTCACTTAGTGGTAGCAGATGCTATAGTCCTATTACTGGGAGCAAAGCAAGGAATTGTTTAATTGGGGATGTTGACTTGCATGATCAAAACAAGAATTACCATCCATACTTAAGTAATGTTTACTACATTAAAAGAACTCCACAATCAATGCCTTATTTATTTTTTCTGAACAAGTTATCATAAGAATAGGAAAATGTTTCATTTCTGACAGATGTGAAGAAAAACATTCAAGACTGTTGAAACTAGATCATTCAAGCCAATCCCTCCTTCCATTTTGCAGATGAAGAAGCTGAGATTCACATAAAATTCAAATAGATTTTCCTGGTTTCTACATCTATCCTTTGACTGAAATTGCTCTCCAAAATTACCAATGGTTTCTTGATGACCAAATCTGATAGTATTTTCTTAGTTCTCATCCTTCTTGAGCAGTCTATATTACTTGACAATTTTTTTCCACACTCTCCTCCCAAATCCTCACCTCCATAAGTTTTCATGAGACTACTTTCTTTTGGTTTTCCTTTTACGTATCTGACCATTCCATCTCAGTGTCCTTTGCTGGATGATTCCCAACTCTCAATTGTGGGTCTTACCTAAAGCTCTGTATTTCATCTTTCTCCTTCTCTCTTTCCCTCCCTCTACTTCTCTCTCCCTTTCACCCTCTCTCTCCTTCCCTCCATCTTTCTCTTCCTCCTCCATGTCTCCCTTCCTTTTCTTCTTCCTCCCTCTCTCTCTTCTTCCCTCTCTTTTACTCTTCCCCTTCCCTCCTTCTGTCTCCTCTCTCTCCCCTCCTTTCCTCTTTCTCTCTCTCTTTTTCCCTCCCTCTCTCTTCCCTTCTCCCCTCTCTTTTATTCCCTCACTCTTTCTTCCTCCCTTTTACTCTCTCCTTTCTTATCTTGTCCTCTTCCCCTTCTCTCCCTCCCTCAGCCCTTTCTTTTTCTCCCTTTCCCCTCTCATTTCACTGCTTCCCAAGAGCTCAATGATCATCTCAATGCTGATGACTCAGACATCTTATATCCAGCTCCAGTCTCTCTTGAGCCCTGATCCTGCATCACGTATTGCTTTTTGGAGCTTTCTAACTATATATCCCATAGACATTTCAATATAACCAAAGCAGAACACATCATCTTTCCTCCTTAACTCATCCCCCTTACCACCTTCCTTTTCTTATATTTTTTTAATTTGCATCCTCAGTATTTAGGAAAGTATCTAGAACACAGTAGAGTATTAATAAATACATATTAAATGAATGAATTAGCCCCTCAGTATATAGGTGTGGGACAGATGGACAAGGAGTTTCTGATAAGGGTACCATCATCCTCCCAGTCCTCTGGGTTCACAACCTCAGAGACAACTAGACCCTTCACTCTTCCTTGTTTCCCAATAGTCAATCAACATTCAAGTCTTGCCAATTCCATCTCCACAATCTCTCTTGTATCCATCCCTTTCTCCTACTCACATGGTCACCACCCTAGTTCAGGCTCTCATCAACTCTCACCTGGACTATTGCAATAGGTTCCTAATGTTTGACAATGCCTGACATTTCTCCTTTCTTCAGTCCATCCTCCCCATAACTTCCAAAGTAGTATTTGTAAAGAAAGGTCTGGCCATGTCACTTCCCTGCTCAAAAAGCTCTTGTCACTCCCTTTTGCCACAAGGACAAGGCACAGAAGCCTGTGTTTGACATTTCAGGCCCTTCAAAGTTTGCAGGTGTATTGCCCATTACTCTCTATTTCCCCTTACATTCCAGCCAAACTGAACAGCTTTCTGTGCTGTCCTTAGCATTCCATCTCCTCTCTCCAAATGTTGCCAAGACTGTCCCCCAAGCCTGGTCCTCTTCACCTCCAGCTCTTAATATCCTCTGTTTCCTATAAGCTCAATGCAAGCAGCACATCCTATGCAAAGCCTTCCCTGATAGCACAATTTCTAATGGTCCTCTACACAAATGACTTGATATTTATACTATGTATGATTATAAGTCTATCTATCTATCTATCTATCTATCTATCTATCTATCTATCTATCTATCTATCTATCTATTTATTTATACCATGTATGGTTATAAGTATACTTATTTATTTATTTATACTATGTATGATTATAAGTATATTTATCTATCTATCTATCTATCTATCTATCTATCTATCTATCTATTTATTTATTTATACCATGTATGGTTATAAGTATACTTATTTATTTATTTATACTATGTATGATTATAAGTATACTCATTTATTTATTTATTCATACTATGTATGATTATAAGAGAGGTTTCCCCTCTCAAAAGAATGTAAGATTCTTAGGGGCAGGTACTGCCCCTGAACAGTTTTTGGCCTTCTTTCTAACATTTAGCACAATGCCTGCCACATAATAAACACTAAATAAATGCTTGTCAAATGAATGAGTGAAAAGAGTTTTGGACCTGGATTTCTGATAGGAAGGACAGTGTTTTCTCCATTGTACCACACGGTATGGCCAAAGGTAAAGATGCCAAATGGTGTTTAAAATTAGTTTGTAGTGGGTCTGATAAAATGTTAAAAAACTCAAAATATCCAAAATGATTTTTTTTCATTGAAACCTGTGGATTTAACCTTGGACAATTATGACCTTGGACAAGATACTTCCTCACTCTGGACCTCGGTTTCCTCATCTACAAATTATAAGTTGCTAAGGTCCCTTTCAGCTCTAAATCTACCTTAATTTGATAATAGCAGCTTTGCATATTTTGGAACATTAGATCAGATTAGGGGAGTGGATGGACAAAATAATGAAAATCCTACAGTCTCTCTCCCACCTTATCCCAAATTACAAAGAAAATCTTGGATAATGATAGCAGTCACCCATTTTGGAATTCAGCAAAATCCTGAGGCATTTGTCTCCCATTCACTGAATATGATTGCCCAACGTCCTGAAAAGAGCCTACTTTAAGAGAATTTCACTAACATGTTCACCACAGGGACCAACAAAGCCTGTGGAGATGAGGCCCCTGCCTGGATTAACCAATTTCTTTTTCTATTCTGCATCATGACAGAAGAGTTGATAGTGGAGTAAAAACATCTCTTAAGAAGATGACAGATTGATTTAAGATAGAGAAGAGAAAGTGACATGCTCTTTTCTGCTTGCTTTCCCGGGGAAGAATTGTGACTGCTAGAGCTACTCTTTAGAGGAACCTAGTAACTGTTTCCATGAATAAGATAGCAAATGGTGTTTATCCTTTGCCAATCAATATTGCCTTGTTTGAGCTGTTGGAATTATTCAGAAGCATAAAAGGTAAGGCAAACCAGTGGGCAACAGTGCTAATCCCCAGGAAGGACAGCAGCACCTTCTTCCCTTTCTTTAAGACTTCAAGAACTTTGTGATTTCATCTTTTTTGAAAAAAACCCCACTTTATTCATGTTTTAAAAAGCACATGTAATTGTCACTTCCCCATGACTTCTTGCCTTAGCAGAAACCTTCCTTGTAATAAAAAAGTAGAGGGACTGGAAATATCATTTTAGTAGTATAGGGAACTCCCAGGTGACTCAATTTCCTCCACCAGTGCAGGTCAGTACTTTCTCTGCAACTTATAGTCTTAGACGGTAGCCTAGAAAACAGAGATGTTAAGTGGCATACAGCCAGTATGGGTCAGAGGAGGTACTGGAACCTGGTCTTTCTGGTTTTAAGACTAGCTATTTATCCATTGCATCAAGATGCCTTATGATGTCTGATACATGCTGCATCAGAAGACAACATATTAAATGGATGTTTAGAACAAAGAAGCTGAGTTAAGCTAAAAAAAGTCAACATATTGGCCATGTCTTCACCATATATGTGCTATTCCTTATCTAGAGTCCACCATTTTTGTTTGGAGTTGGGAGGTTATGTTTCCCTATTGGTGCTATGATGTTGTAATAGGCCATTATACTGTCTGTCTGAATTTATTTAGATATGTTTTGAGAGATCATTTTTGATCATCCAGATGTGGGATTAACCTATCCCACATCAATAGGGGTTCTTTTGGATCACAGGGCAAAGGATATTTTGGCTGTGAAGATTTTCCTTAAAATCTGTCCAAATCTGAGACTCTGCTTATAGTCACATAAAAGTAACATGGTTGCAAATTTGGTAATAATTATGGAATCTTTTGCAACACTTCTCTTCAAATTATATTATTTTATGTGGATATTTGTGAAACATTAGATATTGGGTGAACTAAGGAGTGAATTGGACCACATAAGGACATGGAAAATGTCCTATGCCAATGCTGTGAGATCTCCACTTCTCTCTGAGTCACCCTTGACTTTGATTCTTTGGTGGTTATGGTGTTGCAAGGTTTGTAGCTGTGCTGCATTATCAGGAAAATATTTGTGTTAAAGAGATGGGTCCTTGTGCCAGGGAACAGGTGGGGGTCATTGAAAGCAATGGTCAGGTTTCGAAATTCAATCCAATGCACTTTTTATCTCCTATTTAATTGTGGTCCAACTTATTATCCATCTGTCCCACATCTACATGATTATGGTCTAACTCATTAGTTCCTTAAATAAGCACTTATTAAGTGTTTACTGTGCACTTGGTACTTTCCTGGGTGCTTAAGGTACAAAGACAAAAAAATGAAACAATTCCTGTTGATAAGAAGCTAACAATGGACTGGCTGACCAACTATGTGAGAAGAAATAATGGACCAGAAAAGGAAGTGGTCAAGTCATGGAGAAAGACAGAACGATGCTGGAAGAACAGTCTGAGTAGTGTGCTGGTCCCCATGGGCTGTGCGAAGTTCTAGAGGAAGACTTTTAGCATTTTGGAGGAGTCTTCTTTGGAATATCAAAGGGAGAACATGGCTAAGAATTATATCAGAAGATATAGATATATTGAGAAGATATAGATAGTTTACAATGTGTTCTAAGGGAAGCAGAAACCCCTTGAAGTTTTGAAGTATAATGTGAATTCCTTGAGCTGAAGCAATTTATGAAGACACCCTACTCAATTCTGAATGGGCTGCTGTCTGCCTTAGTGAAAGGAGTACAAACATTAACAAAACTGCTTTAGAAGCGTTGACTGGAATAACAGATGATATTCCTACAGTACCCTTCAGTTTGCAAAATGCTTTCCTTTCAATGACCTTTTGAGGCAAAGTTAAGAAAATTTTGATGCAAATATTATTACCCCATTTTCATGGGAACATTGAGGTTTAGGGATGTTCAGTGACTCATCCACACAACTAGTATGTGAAAAACCCAAAACTGAGTGAACCCAGTTCTCTGGATATCCAGTCAACTGCACCATGCTGAGTTTCAGCATGAGACCTGGGTAAGAAAGTCTTTTTGTGTTAAATGCTATATATGTACATTTGAGTCACTTTGAAAATAGCTTTTTCTTCTATCCAGGTAGTTTATAGAAGTGAAGTCACTGTGTCAATAATGCTAGCCACCATTTGTATAATTCTTTAAGTTTACAAAGCATTTTATACATATTATTTCATCTCATCTGTCAATTAATCAACAAACATTTATTAAGATCTTCATGTGCGGCAGGCCCTCTACTAAGTGCCATGGATGCAAAGATCAAAGCGATACAGTCTTTACCCTCAAGAGTCTTACGTTATAATTGGGGAGATAATAATACACACATTCTTATATCTATATATGTGACCACATGTAAGAATGTACACGATGTATTCAAATGAAGACAAAACAAAAGAAAAGAAAGACAAAAGCATTTCCAAAAAACAAATGAAGATCCTTTGAGGAGGCCAGGATGAAGGGGGATGGATGTGGATCTATGATTTCATCCACACTGGGAATTTGGGAGATTCACTGGGCTGTGATCTCCTTCCACTGCCACAGGTCAGAAACTTTTTGCTAACTCATAGCTTTAGAGAGTTGATTCAGGCTTGTCCGCACAGCTAGTTAGTCAATCGGTCAAGCATTTACTAAGGACCTATGTGCCAAGTATTTGGCATTGGAGAGACAAAACCGAACCAGATAGGTTTTATTAGAAGCAGGATTTGAACTCAGTTCTTCCTGACTCCCAGGCCAGCACTCTGTCCATTAGGCCACACTGCCTCATGAAGAGTCAGCCTGGTAAAGAACGAATTTGTTTTGTCTCTTTGTCAGATCCCTTCTTCCTTCTTCCATATCTTGCTGTATAATCAGCAGGGAGAGGAAGTCAGTATTATCCAGGCACTTTCAATATCTCTAGAGAAATTACAGTCCCATAAAATAGACCTGAGGCTTGCAGCTGGGTGGCACAATGGATAGAGCACTGGCCTGCAGTAGGAAGACACGAGTTCAAATCTGGCCTCAGACACTTACTAGCTGTATAACCGTGGGCAAGTCACTTAACCCTGTTTGCCTCAGTTTCCTCATCTATATGAACTAGAGAAGGAAATGGCAAACTGCTCTTCTTTGCCAAGGAAACCCCAAGTGGGAAATGAACAACAGCTTGCATGTTTGTCTCACACTTTTGACAAAGGGAAGGCCTGGGTGCTTGGAGAAGCACATCATATTACTGTTATCAATCAATCAATCAGTTGAAGTCCCCAGGGATACACATGTAAACAACAAAATAATTCATAGTCTCAAGGAGTTTACAGAGGGCTGAGTTGTATTCAAAACTTTGGCGGCCAGAGCACTTCAGTTACACCTATAAAAATATCAATCAGCCTCAAAGTGAAAGGCCTCCCACATGGTGAGCAGATCCCCTTGGGTTTAATGAAGCCACACTACAAAACTCACTTCCTGTTAGACCAGAGTCAAGTCAGCTGTTTATGAGGCTTCCAAACCAGTCCAAATGAGTGACTGTCAAATTGGGAGCTTCGCTACTTCCTGAAAGAATATACCCAGGTAGACGACTCAGATTCTTCATACTAATAATGCCAGTTTTTAAAAGTGTAACCTGACTTTCATCAAGGTGGCTGATAAAATTAAGCCTTTCTTTTTCAAGTGAGCAAAGTTGGGAAGAGAGAATACTGTAAGCAAACTATCTGGGATGACACCATTAGCCAGGTCAGTCTGGAAGAGGACCATCTAATGATTAGCCTGACTCATCTAAGCTTTAACAAGTCCAACGCAAACTTTCTCCCACCACACTCCACTGTCCAGTTCTTCATTTATTCATTCATTTATTTGGCATGAGTAGAAAGTGCTCCACTTAAGGGCATCCATCCCCTAATGATAATTATTGCTAATAATAATTACTAAGCATAGTGCAATTGACTTGGCATCTAGAGAGCTGGGCTCATTCCAGTCACATATCAGTTGTGTGACTCTAGGCAAGTCACTGAACCTCCCTATGTACCAGTGTTCTCATCTATAAAATGGAGTAACAATAATTGTCTCATAAAATTGTTGTCTCCTTACCTCAAGGGTAATTTGTCAGGCACACAAAGGCAACGACTACGGCTTACATATAGCAGCTTATACAGGGCTTCCAAAGCCTCTACATATGTTAGCTCATTGGAGCTTGACAATAACCTTATAAAGTGCTATAGTTTTTAACCTGCCCATTTTTCAGGTGGAGAAGCTGGGGCTCAGAGATTTGATGAAATTATTTGCCAGGGGCCACACAGTTAAGAAGTATCAAAGGCAGGACCCAAACCCAGGTTTTTTTGGCTACGAGTCCAGTACTATCTTGTTAACCACCAAGCACTAATTAAGCACCTTATGTACTGGGCTCTGTTGTGGCACTGAAGAGGGAAACATTGAGGAGCCAACAATTAATTGGAAATTGGAGGCAGAGTTTGGAAACTGGGGACCTAAAGGAGGATTAAAATGACAGGTTCCTTAAATCCTCAGATATTTGATATTTCTAAGTGGCGAGGTCTGCAGCCCACCCTGCTGTCCACTGCTATGAATGGGCCTGAACCCCCAGAGTGCTAAGTCAACACTTATTTCCCTTTTCAGAATTGCGCTCCACATTTTCAGCTTAAGGGCTGGCCATCCTATTACCCAGTGACACAATGTGTCCAGCGCTTTCTTTCCTTCAAGGAGAAGCAAGACTCAACGATCAGCTGGTCTGCAGGTCTTTTTAGTGCAAATGGGGCTCAGAGATGCCCTCACCCAGCACCCACTGCTCACCCCTGCATAGGTTCTAAGAATTAAAATGGCAAGAAGCAAAGCCCAGGCACCATACCTGAGCCCTTCCAGCGATCCCTACCCGGAAACTTGTTCCTTGGTTATGGAGAATTGGCAGCAACGTGTCGCTCTGCTTGTCCTCTGTTCATCATATCAAACTCCAAAGGTTCAGTGCCTCTGAGTTCGGTTTAGAATCTGAGGAAGTTAAACGTTAACCCAGCCTATCTCCCTTGGCCCAGCAGCCCTTTGACCGGCTCACCAGGTCACTAGAGCCAGACAGAAGCCACGAAGCCACAATCGTTTACAGAAGCTGCTGAATTTTGTTCAAAAAACAAGTCATCCCAAATCACATCATTTTGAAACCCACCTGCCCCAACACAGGGAACCCTTAATTTCTTATTGGGAATCAATCCTTTCTTTGAGGAATGAATACTTTAAAAAAGCCTTCTTACTACAAACTAACATAGAACCAAAGATTTAGAGCTGAAAGAGATTTTCAATGCCATCTAGTCCAACCTCTTGTTTTACAGAGGGGGAAACTGAGGCTGGAAGTCCAGCATTATCTAAAGTCATATGACTGTCATGAGTTAGAGATAGGATTTTAATTTAGGCCTTCCTGCTTCCAAGCACTGGCCTCTTACACATTTTACCATGAGAAGGACCCTTGGCTTGTCCAGACTGCCCATTTTTTAGACATATTCTAAGTAAAGTATGTTAAACGTAGTAGATGATGGGGGAAGACATGTAGGTGAATGCAAGAGTCCCAGCACAGTAAATGCAGAGATGATATGAGCCCCACAGTCTTCTAGGCGAGAGGAAAACATGTACAAGGGCTTCCTTTCCCTGGCTTCTTACAAAGAGGATTATTGGAGATCTTTGGAGAGATCTCGGAGTGAACAGAGTAGATGGTTCCCTACTAGAAAGGTCAGGATGTGAGACCAGAGACCCTAGTTCAACACTGCTCAAAACATCTGTGGTAACTGTCGAGTTCAAAGTTTAATTTGGCATTAGACAAGCCATTTCATTGCTCTTTGCCTCAATTTCCTTATATGTAAAATGAAGGGCTGTATTAAATGACCTCTAAGGTTCCTTCTAGCTTTATGATTCTATGATCAGCAAATATTTATTAAGAACCTAACCTGTGACTACTGCCCAACAACCTTCTACTGAATACTGGGGGTAGAAAGACAAAATTAAACAGCTTCTGCCTTCAAGAAATTTCTTTTCTATTGTGGGAGATACGGCATCACATAAAGGTCATACAAACTAATACAAATAATATCAATAGAAGGGAGGGCTGATAATTGGTGGGAGGGAGTCAGGAAAGGCATCATGTAGAAGGGTGGAAATTCTATGAGCTGGGGCTAAGGAGAGTGCTCCAGGCATAGGGGACCATTTGGCCACAGGCTTTAGAGCTGGGAAGGACCAGGCCATCAAGCCCAATCTTCCAATTTTATAGGGAATATAACTGATGTCCAGAAGTAACTCATGTGAGTTAGTGATAGAGGGGAGATTTAAACCCGTGTCTTCTGACTCAGAATCCAGCCCTCTCTTCCATTGTACCAGAGTGTCTTCCCACTTTCAATTCATTTCAATACAAAATACATTTACTAAATGTCAAGCTGGACATTAGAGATTCATAGAGAAGACTAAACCAGCCTGTTCTCAAAGAGCTTCCATTCTTCTTGTGCTGAGGCAGAGAAGTGGGAAACGAGAGATGAGATGTCATAGCCAGGGGTATGGCCAACAAGCCAGTCTGCTGGAGCAGTTTGCTGTTCTGTGAAAAACCAAATAATTGTCTTGTCAAGGAGGGAAGCTGCAGATTCTGGACTCCTTGCTACCTGGGCCATATAGCCTGCATGTTCAGTTTACCTCCCCGGGAAACAAAGCCCATGACTTTTTTGTTAATTTATGGAATAAAACAAGAATTTCCATGACACAGTGCAATTAAAAAGGTGATGGTACATGAAACTGCAAATCTACTACGCACAACTTGCTATTGCTTCAAATATACAACAAAATTATCATGGAAATTTCTTTCTCTTTTTTCTTCCCTTCCCGCCTCCCCCCCCCCAATGGCCACCGCTAGACACAAATAGACATATATGTGTATATATATATGTAAAAATGTTCTATACATATTTCTATTTGTCAATTCTTTCTCTGGATTCAGATAGCATCTTTCTTCATATGTCGTTTCTAGTTAATTTGAGTATTTATAACAGTTAAATAACTTATTTGCTCAAAGTCATTCTTAAAACAGTATTGCTGTAACTGTACACAATGTTCTCTTGGTTCTGCTCATTTCACTTTTCATTATTTTGTGCAGGTCTTTCCATGTTTTTCTAAGGTCATTGAGCTCATCATTTCTTATGGCACAGTAGTATTCCATCGCAATCATATACCACAGCTTGTTCAGTCATTCACCAATTGGTAGGTATCCCTGCAATTTCCAGTTCTTTGCCACCACAAAGAGAGCTACTGTAAACATTTTAGAACACACAGGTTCTTTTCCTCTTCCCTTAATCATCTTTGGAAATTTCTTTTTGAACAGTACCCCTGAAAATCGAGACTCTGTCACAGACTTGGCCATTTGGGATACAGTCCTGCCTTGATTGGCTTTCCATTTCAGGGGTTCAAGTCTCATTTTTTGTAAGCCAGCCCTCAGTGCAACCTTCTTCCCTGGGGAGAGAGACCCCAGGGGGAGTCAGCTAGCTGTAATATTGAATGCACATGGAGAAACAAATGGACTCATAGAATGGCAGAATAAGGGATGGGAGGGACATTCAAGGACCTCCTGGCACATGGGCATTTTGATTTTATTTTTCTACTTCTAGACATGCTGTCCAGCCAAGGGAGGACTGAGTGACTTCCTCTGCTCCCACAGTGGTGCCTAGATAGATAACTTTTAAAACAGTGTGTGTGTAGATAAAAACAGTTCTCTAACAAATTAAAAAACCGTTATCAGAGGTAGCCATCAGGGTGCAGTTTGGTAAAGCACTGACTGGCACATGTATGCCAGGCCAAAGAGTGCTATGTAGACGGGAGCCACTGCTCATGGAAACATGTGTGGTCTCTCAGCTACCCTCCATACACATGGTCCTTATGCACCAAGCAGGTTTTAGCAACTAAGCCAGCAAAAGCATTCACAGAAGCACAGAATCTGAGAGTTGGAGAGACCTTAGTTAAGTCAAGTGAATCAATCAATAAACATTTATTGAGCACCTACTGGGTGTCAGGCACTGTGCTAAATGCTGGGGAGACAAAAGACAGACGGTCCCTGCCCTCAAGGAGCTTACATTCCAACGGAGGAGACAACATGCAAAGAACTATTTACAAAACAAGCTTTATACAAGATAAATAGGAGATAATTAGCAGAGGGAACACACTAGAACTAAGAGAGGTTGGGGAGGCTTCCAGTAATTATGCAAAGCATTTATTAACCACTGCATACCAGACACTGTGCCATATGCTGGGAATACAAATACATTAAAAAAAACCAAAACAACAATCTCTCCCCTCAAGGAACTTACACTCTAACAGGAGAAGACAACCCAGAGACAGGGATAGGGTGAGGAAAAGGCACTTCTGCAGGGGTGTAGTGGGAAAGTATGGGGAGTCAGAAGAACCTGGAGATTAATGAAGGATGGCTGGCTGAGATCACTCTATACAATGGCTGTCCCAGGAGAAACTCACGAATGGGAAGAGGGGGCTGCGAGGGAATAGCAATCTTTCAGGCAAAGTGCAGAGAGTCAGAAGCAGAGCCAGGAGAGAAATGCCTTCAAGTTGGAGGCAGGCTGATATGGTAGATTGAGCGCTGGATTTGGAGTCAGAAAGACCCGAGTTTAGATCCTGCCTCTGACACTAGCTGTGTGACCTTGGTAAGTCACTACCATTCTGAGTCATTTCTTCCTTTTTAAAATGGGGACAATACAATACCTCTAGCCCCTCCCTCACAGGGCTATGTGAGGGTCAAAGGAGATCATGGTGGGATGTAAAGTGCTCTGTAAACCTTAAAGCATTACATATGAAATATGAGCTACTGCTACCATTAATGAGCACTTAATAAATACTCATGGAAATAAAGTTAAGTGACACAGTCTTGTCTCAGCATAGCTGGTAAATGTGCATTTGACGTATGTAAAGAACTTTATAAACCTTATGGCAATGTCATATGTTGTTATGAGAACCATAGCCTGTGGAGGACCTTAGAGATCATTCTGGTCTAAGTCTACAAACTCTTAGTCTACAAACAAGGAATCTGACACCTGTGTAGGACAGCCGGGGTGGGGGGTGGAAGAATGAGCTAAGGTCATATCACTACTAAGTGGAAGAACAAGGACTTGAACCCAGGTCCTCTGACTTCAAAATAAGCACTTATTCTCCATGTAGGAGGATGGACACTGAGATCCCTTTCAATGGTCAAACTCTGTGATCCACAGTCATCTCATTTCATCTCATCCTGCAATAGTTCAAGGACAAGTCTTGATTCCACTATTATTCTTTTCTATTTAAGACTATTGCACAGGTGGAGAAAGTGACTATATTTTGTCATCAAACCTTTTGGATGTTGGCTCTTGCTTTGCAGGTTCACAAAAGCATCCTTAGTCCAAAAACAGTAGCGGACGAGGAAAGATATGCAGCTGGTCCTGTTCCTATGTATGTTTGATCTTTTCTACTGGGTCTTCATATTTGGAAAGCCATTCATTCCATGTAGGAAAGAAAGAAGGAGAAAAAGAAAAAAAGGAGAGGGGAAAAGGAAAGAAGGGAAGAAGGAAGGAAGAACATATGGGGTAAAGATAAAAAAGTTTTATGATAACATTTATTGGAAATGTTCTTAAGTTTTAAAAAAATCAGTGTTACATCTGGGTGGTTGTGGGCAGTAGTTAGGTCTGTGATAATGGCCTGCTTCCAGTATGATTTATTGGCTGAGTACTCTGGGATGTTTGAGATAAATATTTGTATTATGTAGATTTTGTAATCTGTCAGTCCATAAAAGGTAATGAGCTTCTTATGTACAATTCTAGCTACATGCTTATGTTCTGTGAGGTATTCAGTAGGCACAAAATTTTTGCAACCTGTAGTGATGTGTTGCAGGGTCTACCCTGTGCTTGCTCAGCCTGCACCGCTCCTCAAGTCAAGGACATCATGTGGCGGCACCACATGTAATAACATGCCCATCAGAGACCACTTGCTGGCAGCCTGGCAGCAGACTTGCACTCTGTGAACTAGACCCCGTGGGCTCATGGCTAGGCTTACATGCAAGACTAGAAAGGGCTTGCTGCACTTTAAAAAATATGTTGGTTTTGTAACTGGAGCCATCTAGTGTCAGGTTGATTTACAAAAACGCACCCACCAAAATATCCAGATAAAAGTTCTGATTTGGTTCTAGTGGTAACCTTGCTTGACCCTTTGAAAACCATACACTGGTAGCCACGGCTGGAAGAAACCTTGAGAAGGCATTCACTTCTTTTCTTGAGTTCAAATCTCACCTCACCTTTTTTCACTTGGTTTGATTTTTTCGCATTTCCACGCTCTTTCTTCTGACTCATTTCTGCATTTTACAACCATCCATATTAGCTAGTGGTGGTGGGGGGACAGGAAAGAATGCCTTCACAGTGCCTGCTTTGTGTTAAAGGAATATTGTTCCCATGAATCAAACCATTAGCATTTAGAAGCTTCTGGGGATGGACTACGCCAGAGGAAAAAGTGAGCAGAGTTGAGTGGTATCCTTAGGTAGACTTTAAAGAAGAATGAGAACTATTGTCACTGGCTGCAAAGAAACTTGGGAGATCATGAAATGATACATAGAGATACATAGAGGGAAGTACCAAATTAACCCTTTAAAATAAAAGGCAGGACCTAGAGCCAGGAGGGCCCTTAGAGGCCACAGTCATAGGATCATAGATCTAGGGCTGAAAGGGGTGTCAAAGGTCGTTTAGCCCAGTTTCTTCATTCTCCAAATGAAGAAACTGAGGCCCATAGAAATTAAGTGACTTGCCAAAAGTCACACAAATATCAGAGGCAGGATTGCAACCCAGATCCTCTGACTCCACTGTACCTTACTGCCTGTGCCACACTGCCTCAGTTTACAAGTGAAGAAACTGAAAGCCAGAGTGCTTAGGTAAACTTATTCAAAGTCAGATGGCTGGTGAGTTGCAAAGCCAGGATTGGAAGTCAGGTCCTGTGATCATCCAGACCATTCCTCAGTATCCAGGAAGACTTGAACTGCTGCAGCCTGAAAAGATTCTCTTCTTTCGTTGTCGTTCATCCTTGGTTTTTTGCAGAGGACTAATGACATTGTGGGTGAAATGGATTGAAGTGAGGCAGAGCTGCACAAAGTCACCAGCCTCACTCTCTTTTCCAAAGTCATTGAGGTCTAGTGATGGGACGAAAGTCAAGACAACTGGTGATGGTTCAGGATGCAGTGGATGACCTTGGCATCTTTGATATCTGCCCAAGCTCTAAGCTCTCCACAGCAGCACCTGCTTCAGCCTAAATCATGGCCATTGGAACACATTGTTATCATCTGCCCATTCCACTGTGGAAAGTCTTCACATGCTTGGGGTAGATGCCCCCCTAACTCACCAACAGGTTTGGGACCTATAGGTTACCCTCAACCTGGTCTAGCCCATTTGCTGAGATGGTTTTTACTGGGTTGTGACCACTGTGAATGCTACAGCTTCTTGGAGTTGCAAGTGAGAGTCGGGTGGCAGGTAGACACCAAAGGTGAATGTGGAGTGTTCAGAAAGGATGAGCATCTTGGGTGCAAGGGCTTGCTGAGCCCTTTTCAGGGCTGCTTATCCACATTTGGGGTGCACCTGATCCACCCTATTCTAACCTATTGAATAAAGTTTTCTCACAAGTCAGAAATTGGACTAGACCCATAACTTTATCCAATTATGGGAATTGTGAGAAAACTTTATTGCACTGTTTGAACTTATCCCTGCGTGGCTAGGAAGCTGAACCACCTCTACCTGATGCTTAGAGACCCTTAACTAAGGACTTAGGTTATGTTGACCAGAAACCCAGCAGATGCAAAGACTGATATGTTTTCTCACAATTATAAATCTCATACAATCCATATGTCTTATCAGAAAACTGGCCCCATATTGATCAATCAGATATTGTTTCCATGTTCCTTTGACTGGTCACATACACTTGGGGGGAATGGGACACCTCTTTTTCTGATTTCAGGTAATTGAACCTGTTCACTCTATCCCTCCCAACTTGGAAAGTCCCTAATCTTTCATCCAGCGTAAAATCAGATTATCTGATGTTGTATTGTTTCCTTTTAATTAATTGCTCTTATTTGCTTAATTGTTTTTGATGTAGAAAGTCTGTCTCTCCCTGTATTCTGGATCCAGGCCTAAGCTGAGGAAAGCCTGGTCCTGATTTGTTTGACAATTGGCATGCCTTGCTTAATAAATCAAGAAGTCTCAGAAGCTTGGACCTTTATTCCCTCAGCCATTTCATCTTTCACCCACCATGGTAAAGATATCTATTGGGTGGCCCTTGATTCTTTTCTTCTCTGTGTTAATATGCACAGTTTCTTCAACCAGTCCTCATATTATCACAGACCTAAGGCACTGCATTATTCTGGTTGCCTTCTAGACATTCTCCAGTTTAATCAATGCCATTTTTTAGCTTGTGGTGCCAAGAATTGAATACTTTACTTCAGAAGAGGTCTGACAAAGTCAGGATAAAGGGATATTATCACTCGTCTGTTTCTAGAAGTTATGCCCCCTTAATGCAGCACAAGATTGCGTTAGAGTTTTGGCTACTACATTATACTGAGGGTTCATATTGAGTCTACTAAAACCCACAGAGGTTTTTCAGAATAACTGCTATCTATCCCTACCTCCTCCATCTTCTATCCATAAAGCTGACTTCTTGCTTGCCAAAGGCCAGATTTCACACTCATTGCTAGTGAATTTCATCTCATTAGGTTCAATCCAATATGCAGACCGCTGAGATCTTGACTGTCGGTCATCCACTGTGGTAGCTATCGTGCCCAGCTTCCTGTCATCTGCAGATAGGATGCGCTCCAGACTCAGAGCTCATATCTTAGGATCATTTTGTAAGAATTCTTTAGATGCCTCTTTTTTTTTTTTATTAAATGTTCATCTCTTTTAATGGACGATTAGGCTAGGTGGGTAAGATACGGAATTTTGGTTTGCATAGTGAGCTGCTTTGATTTTCAGTTCATGCTATTGCACTCTTTTTTTGCAGTTTCAGTAGGGTTCAGAGTACTCTTGGAGCATTAGAATTGCTTTCCTTTCTATTTTAAGGGTTTTTTTAGATCACCTGCAGAATTTGTTGTCGGTCTTTGGAACTGTTAGATTTAATGACTAGGTCTTAGAATTTGTTACACAGAATTTTTTTTCTGGAGCTTAAGTGTAGATTCTTTTGATCGGTACTTTGTTTTCTTTTCTCAGAAGTTCTGGGCAGCTTTCCTGCATGATTTATCTAATTAGAGTGCTTGGGCTTTTTGAATTGTGTTCTACTGGGAGGCTTATAATTCTTTTTTTTTTTTTTGAAGTTCCTACATTGATTATTCCCTCTGACTGATTCCTGGTTTTATGCCCAAAGGAAGTTAATAACATTGGGAAAAGATCAACACGTGCAAACGTATTCGTAACAGCAGTGTTTGTAATAAAAAAAAGAACAACAAAGTATTAGTCCATCAATTGTAGAATATCTGAACAAAATAAGGTATAGAATTGTAACAGATTATTATGACATAATGAATAAAGAATATTAATATTTCAGAGAAATTGAAAAAAAACCTCTTAAGATGATGTAGGATGAAGAAAGAGGAGCCAAAGAACAATATATAATGTAAAGCAGAACTAAGGGAAAATAAAACTCTTGGAGGCCTATGATTCTTAAGTTGTGTCTTCATATGCTGCCTTCAAGAATAGTATGTTTTGCTTATATAGAGATGATATGTTCTTTTAATAGTATTGCCTTTTTTTTTTTTTACTTCTTTCCTTCTAGATCGTTTATTGGTTCAGTATACTTGTATTCCATAGCTAAAGTTCTCTCTTTTGCTTCTTTTGAAAGACTTGCCACAACTGATTTTTTTTTAATTTTGCTAATTATCTCATTTGTGCAGGCCATACATTTTGCCACATGGTCACATGTAAATTCTTCTCTCAAGATTCCAGTTTGTTTCTTGAACTATTCTGGAGCATCCTGCTGTAGTTTCATGCTGTCTTGAGAATCCACAAGATTGTGTGTTTCATCAGGTGTTGATATAATTTCCTTTGTCTTACTATGTTCATTTAGAGATATTTGTGATCCTTCAGATGCCATATTACTCATCTTCCCTTCTAATTTTAGTATCTTCTCAGTTGATTTTTCTGTCTGTTATGGCTAAGATTCAAACCCAGGTTTTATGAAGCCAGGTCTTGTGTTTGTCTTACACTGCCACAGCTGCTTTTTTTTTTTTTTAATTTTCTCACTTCTATATTTCAGACTACAGAAAGCTCAAGTTGAGAGTTACCCAAAGGTCAATAGGAAGGGAATTAGGATTTATTACTAAGTTTCAAACAACTGTGCTTGGAGCTTACAAATATTGTCTCTTCTGGTCCTTACAACAAACCTGGGAGGGAGATGCTGTTATTGTCTACATTTTACAGTTGAGGAAACTGAGACAAACCAAAGTTAAGTGCCTTGCCCAAGAGCACACAGCTAGTAAGTATATGAAGCTGAATTTGAACTTACCTTCTTGACTTTAGGTCCAGTACACTATCCACTGAGCAACCTTGCTGCCATATAATGGAGAAGTCCATACAGGGTGTGTCTAGTATACAACATATTGCATGGGAACAATTGTATAGGAGAAGTGGTGTGAAAGATGTCATTCATCCATTCAACAAGTGTCTATTAAGCACTTCCTATGTACCAAGGTATATGCCACAAGATAGGGAGACAGTAGCGAAGAAAACGGTGAAATAGTGTCTGTTCTCAAGGATTTTACCATGCTGTTGCTTACATTCTGCATGTCACAAAGATGTAGGAATGGAAAAAAAATAGGCTAGTGATATAACAAGAGCAAGAAAGAAAATCCTGATGTTATAAGCAACATTCCCCACCTGCGGATCTCCTCACCGCATATCTCACCCCTGCCCCCCATGTTACTCACTTATCTCTTCTCTGGGGCCAAGCCTTTTCTTTATAATTTTATAACATTCCATTTTGACTGTGTTGTGATTGAACTTTTCATGTAAAATGTGATTGTGTTTATTGCGTTTCTGGCTCTGCTTACCTCATTTTGAATCAGTTCATGTTGTCTTTCCATGCCTCTCTCTTTTAATGTAACATCTAGGCCCAGGAGCTTAGAGACAGTTAGTGGCTAAGCCAAGTTCCCAGCTGTACAACTCTGTCCTTTATCAGCTACACCATGCTACCTCCCCACAGACATCCATTTCTCTTGATTCTTCTCTGGGTTGGAAAGCTACAGAAGACACAGAACATCATGACTCTTTTCTGAATGGTTGCTAAATCTTCAGTCTATTCCAAAAAAACATTTATTAAGTGTCCTACGTGCCAGGCACTGTGTTAGACCCTGGAAATACAAAGACACAACCTAAAATAGTCCCTGCCTTCAAGTAGCTTATATTCTTTTGAGGATATGCAAGATGTACCCAGTTAAGTATAGAGTATGTACAAGGATTTTTCAAAAAGGAGAAGACACTAATGACTGGAGAGATCCTGAAAGGTCTCATGTTTGAGGTGGCACCCAAGCTCAATCTTGTTGAATCCAAAACTGAATCATCAAAAACTGAAGCATCTAATGTAAGTATTAATTCCCCAAACAAAAGAAGGCTAAAGAAAATGGGTTTCAGGCCTGCTAATAAATCCAATTATTCTAAATGGGAAGATTTCTTTTGAATCATTGTCCGCTTTGGAAGCCTGTCAACCAATTGCAAGCTTAAACTGGAATTTATATCCCAAGAGACTAAACTTGATTTGTTCCCACTTATGACTATATTTAGAAAAATTGGAAAAAATATATGGCTTAAGACATAGGCACCATGGGAAATGTAATACATTTGGAGGCAGTAATTCTAGCTCAACTATCTATTTACTATCAGTGTGACTATCTTTCACCTTTCTGGGCCTCAGTTTAATCATCTGTAAAATAAACAGAATAGACTAAATAGTCTATTGGCTGTCTTTTGACTACAAATCTCTCATGCTTCGAAGTCTACATTAAGCTAAGAAAATGATAGTTGTCCTATAATCATTTGGAAGTCTCCCCAAATTCTCTGATCCTTAATATTTTCCTGACCTCCTCTACTATCCTAAAACCACCCCCCTCATTTTTCCATCATCTCTCCTTCCCATGTGCATGTTGGGAAACATTACTTCTTTTCAGTCATACATTAATGACACATGATTGTAATGAGAGCAACGTCATAGTTGGATGCTAGCAATGCAATTATTGAGAGTGAGAGGAAGAACTGAGGGGAGTGACGTGCGTCTGTGTACTTGGAAGAGATAAAGAGATCAAATGTGCCTTCTGCCGCTTCATTCAGGGCTCTTTAGCATCAAAATCAAGAAAATCTTAAATAACCAGTGACTGTCTGACAAACAATGTTATCCTTCAGTCCTAGGTACTGCTTCTGTTGCCTTGGCATAGCTCTGTGGAGAAGCCCCATGCTTCCAGGCCTGGTTTATCTTTCAACTGTACCAAGACTTGGGTGGCGAAGATGAATAAGAGTGGGAGGGAAAGGACTTTCTAGGGGAGAAATGGGGATCCTAAAGGGTAAAAAATGGAAATATTGGGCATTAATCAATTTGTGACAGGTGTATATGCTAATAAAGTGGCTAGAAAAATGTAAAAGTAATTTCTGAATGTTTTATAAAGATGGATAACTGCGCTGGTGTGGAATCATAAAATATTAGAAATGAAAGAGATCTTAGAGGCCAACTACTCCAGCCTATACCTAGACAAGAATCCCTCTACAGCAGAACCATCTATCCCTCTTTGGGACGAATAACTGCCCCAACAGGGTTTGGGAATCGCTTGGATATAGGATTTAAGAGAGGTAAAGAATTGAACATAACTATTACGTGGTGAGCTTGAGTGACTAGGAAGATGATGGTACCCTTCCCAGCAACAGAGAAATTAGGAAGAGGGGAAGGTTTGTTCATAAAGATAATGAGTTCAATTTTGGACATGTTGAGCTTAAGACATCCAGTTTGAGATATCAAACAGGCAGTCAGAGAAGCAAGAATAGAGTCAGGAGTAAGTTTAGGGCCAGACATATAAATATGAAATTAAGATGCATAGAGATTATGGTTGAATGCATAAGAGCTGAGGAGATGACCACATGAGACAGTATGGAGGACCCAGGCCAGAGACTTAAGGGACATCTACAGTTAATGTAGCCATGTGGCTGGAATGAAGATTTAATAAAAAAGATTGAGACAGATTGGTCAGCCAGGCAGGAGAAGATCCAGGGGAGAGCATTGTCACAAAGCCTACATAGAAGAGAGTATTAAGGACAAAGGGTGATTGACAGCTTTTTTTTTAAAAATAATTTATTTTTAGTTTTCAACATTCACTTCCATAAGATTTTGAGTTTTAAATTTTCTCACCCTCCCCGTCCTCTCCCCTCCCCAAGAAATCATGTGACATGACATAGGCTCTACTTACACATTCATATTAAGCATATTTTCCCATTAGTTATGATGTATAGAAGAATTAGAACTAATAGGAGGAACTACAAGAAAGAAGAAATAAAACAAAGCAAAAGAAAAGGAGAGCAAATAGTATGCTTCCATCTGTATTCAGACTCCAAAGTTCTTTCTCTGGATGTGGATAGCTTTTTCCATCATAAGTCTTTTGGAATTATCTTAGATCCTTGTATTGCTGAGAAGAGTTAAGTCTATCAAAGTCAGCCATTGCACAATGTAACTGTTACTGGGTACAGTGTTCTCCTGGTTCTGCTCAATTTACTCAGCATCAGTTCATATAAGTCTTTCCATGTTTTTCTAAAGTCATCTTGCTCATTATTTCTTATAGCACAATAATATTCCATTACATTAATATGCTACAACTTGTTCAGTCATTCCCCAATTGATGGGCATCCCCTCAATTTCCAAATCTTTGCCACCACAAAAAAGCTGCTATAAATATTTTTGTACATGTGGGTCCTTTTCCCATTTTTATGATCTCTTTGGGACACAGACGTATGTCTGTATTGCTGGGTCAAAGAGTATGCAACATTTTATAGCCCTTTGGTCATAGTTCCAAATTGCTCTCCAGAATGGCTGGATCAGTTCACAACTTCACCAACAATGCATTAGTGTTCCAATTTTCCCACATCTTCTCCAACATTTATTATTTTCCTGTTAGCCAATCTGATGAGTGTGATGTGGTACCTCAGAGTCATTTTGATTTGCATTTCTCTAATCAATAGTGATTTTGAGCATTTTTTCATATGATTATAAATAGCTTTAATTTCTTCCTCTGAAAACTACCTACCTTTGACCATTTATCAATTGGGGCATAACTTCTATTCTTACAAATTCAACTCAGTTCTCTATATATTTTAGAAATGAGGCATTTATCAGAGACACTGGATGTAAAAATAGTTTCCCAGCTTTCTGCTTCCCTTCTAATCTTGGTTTCATTGGCTTTGTTTGTGCAAAACCTTTTTAATTTAAAGTAGTCAAAGTCCCCCATTTTGCATGACTGACAGTGTTAAAGGGTGTAGAGACATTAAGAAAACTGAGGTTTGAGAAGACATTAGATTTGACAATTAGGAGTTCATTGGTAACATTGGAGAAAGTAGTTGTGAATTTGATTTTTTTTTAACCCAAGGGCAGATACGTACATTTATCCATATTAAATTTAATCTCAGTTCACCTCATTGTAAAGATTTTTTTGCATCATGATTTCATCATCCAATATATTAGTTATCTTTTTCAGTTTTATATCATCTGAAAATTTGATAAGCATCTCATCTCTAATTAATCAAACTAATCAATCAATCAAACTAATTGAAAACACTGTTTAAATAGTATGGAACCCAGCACAGATTCCTTGGGTACTCCACTACAGACCTCTTCCCAAATTGACTTGAATACACATTATTGAAACTGGGCAAAAATTTGCATAATGATATTTTAAGAGAGAAAGAGAAATAGTTTATATATGGTAAACAATGCAAATAAAGAAACCCACTATGTTTCCTGTAAACTCACAAAAGAATTGGCAATGCCTCAGGAATACAGCCAATCCTCAGTCTCTTGATATGAGGTCAACTTTTCCAGATAGACAAAAGGCCAATACTGTGATGTCTGATAAATAATGTGTACACAGGTGGAAGTCCATATTTACCAACAGGTCATACAAGTTCAAGCCCATCAAAGAGTACAGATGACCTTGGATTTGAGTCCTGGTTCTGTCAATAACTGTGTGATTTTTTGGCACAGTATGTCCCATTTCTGAGACTCCCTCAGTTTCCTTATCTGCAAAATGAAAGAATTAGACTCACTCATCTGTGAGGCTTCTTCTATCTCTAACATTTGGAGTTTTGCTCGGTTCTGTGCTACTCTCCTCCACTCTATCCCACTGTACAATTCACAGAATCTGAGATTTCAAGTTGGGAGGGACCTTAGGACCCATCAAATTCCATTCCATTCCATTCATAAGTTAATTGACATTAGAGTTGTCAGGAACCCAGAGACCTGTGTCCTCTAACTCTGTATTTTTATAGATTTATTCTAATTCAACACATACTTATAATGACTTACTATGAGCTGGATTCTATGGTAGACTGATAAGACATAGGGATGAAAAAGTCAGAACTAGAAGCAATGGGAGGAAGTTGATGAGGGCAAACTCAAGCTTGCTAGATGCAGAAACTTCCTAACACAGCCAGGCAGAAATGGAATGGGCTGCTCTGGAGGTAGTGGGTTCCCTGTCATTGGAGGTCTTTGATCAAAGGTTGGCTGAACAATTGCCAATTATTTTGTAGAGGAGATGTTTATTGAACCATGGCTGAGATTATAGCTCCTTGAAGGTAAGAACAGCTTTGGTTTTGATTTTGTATTCCTAGGACCTATTGAGTATCTAGGTGGCACAGTGGATAGAGTGCCAAGGCTAGAGTCAGGAAGACCTGAAGTCAATTCCAGCCTCAGACCTTTACTAGCTCTGTGACCCTGGGCAAGTCATTTAACCCTGTTTGCCTCAGTTTCCTCATCTGCAAAATGAGCAGGAGAAGGAAATGGCAACCACTTCAGCACCTTAAATGGGGTCATGGAGAGTTGGACACAGCTGAATGACAATAAATACCAATCACATAGGAAGGGGGTTTAATAAGTGTCTGTGGACTGATTGATTGCCTGGATGGCTTCTGAGATCCTTTCAAGCTCTGACATTCTGTCTTCAGAGTTCAGGACTGAGGATGTACTCGCAGAGGAGCATGGAATGGCCTTCATGACATGAATCCTGGATGGGGAGACTGGATTAAGATGTGTGGCACGTCTCTTCGCTGCAGTCAGCCAACTTTTCACTGGACCCAGCACTGAGCACTTCTTGACCTGGTTCTGGGGTCCAATTACTTCTAACCCATTTACAGAACACAATGAGGCTCAGTGCAGCATGGAATAACTACTTTGCCCTCTAGTTTTGTGTGATTTCCCACATCACTGAATCCTCATCCCTCTTTGATAGCTTCTGCTCACTCTTTGAGCTCCTGTAGGACAGCAGCTTTGTGGGCATGCTCTTGGGAAAAAAGACCACTCAGCAAAGTGGCCATTATGGGTATGTTGGGTTCAGCAAAACCTCACTCTCCAGGGTTTCATGTGATCATGAACTTAGCCTTGGTTCTGAATCTAGGTCAAATCTTCACTTCATGTCCCTTTAAAATACATCATTCTAGAAAGCAGAGGATCTCCTCAGGCACACAAAGGTGCCTAAGACATAGAGTCAATACTGACTGGTTTCTAAAAAAAAGCCTTCCCAGGAGCCAGGTCCGGTGCACATCACATTGTCATTCTTGACACTACCTTTCAGGGCCCTCACTCTTTTATTTTTGTTTTGTTTTTGTTTGTTTTTTTGCTAGGCAGTGGGGTGCAGTGATTTGCCCAGGGTCACACAGCTAGTAAGTGTCAAGCGTTTGAGGCCAGATTTGAACTCAAGTCTTCCTGAATCCAGGGCCTGTGCTCTATCCACTGTACCATCTAGCTGCCCTGGGGCCCTCACTCTCTAAAAAAAATATTTTTAAAATTTTTAACATTCTTTCTTTTCCTCCCTTCCCTCCCCCACTCACTGAGAAGGCCAGCAAAATAATACCAATTACACATGCAAAATCATGTAAAACATATTTCCATATCAGCCATAATTGAAAAAAAAGCAAAAAACAAAATAAAGAAAATTATACTTCAATTTGCACTCAGATCAGCAGTTGTCTCTGTGCGGTAGGTAGCATTTCCTCATCATGAGTCCTTTGGAATTGTCTTGGATCATTGTGTTGATCAGAGTAGCCAAGGCTTTCACAGTTGGCCATCATTACAACATTGCTGCTACAGTGCACAGTGATCTTCCATTTCTTCTCACTTCATGTTGCATCAGTTCATATATGTCTTTCACGTTTTTTTTTTCTGAACCCTCCCCCTCTCACTTCTTATAGCACAACAATATTTCAGTACCAATTGATGGACCTCCCCCCAATTTCCAACTCTTGGCCACCACAAAGGGCTGCTATAAATATTTTGTCTGCATACATCCTTTTCCTTCTCAGGGCTCTCATTCTTGTGATGCTAACTCAAGGTTAACATTATGAGCACACCAAAATGGGGTAACAGAGGAAGAATGCATAAAGAAAGTACCTCCAAAATTCAGCTCAGTGAATGTAAGCATGAGACTATCTGAAATGGGCTTAATTTGAATTGAACTTCAGAGGTCATTGCATCATAGAACCAGAGCTGAAAGGGACCTCAGACACCATCTAGCCCATTTATGTTACAGACGAGGAAACTCAGGCCCAGACAGGTTAAATGACTTTACCAGAATCATACATTTACTGCATGGCAGAGCCAGGATTGGAACCCAGGACTTCTGGTCCAAATCCAGCCTTATTTCTACCTGACATGATAACTCATTTAGTCCAACCCAGAGATAGTTCATTATTCTTAAAGTATGAACCAAGCTGACCCATGAAGGATCCTTGTAGGGAGGCCTAGGAATCCTAATGTGGTCCATTCTAGTGGAGATAGTTCCCCCAAATCAAACTTTTCTTTGCTCTTAATGTCCGATCTTTAAAGCATATCTCTGAAAATTTGCAGCAGAGTTGGACGGTATGGTTACATGGAAAGGATGTTGAGTTTGAAGTCACAGGACCTGCATTCAGATCTCAGCCCTGCCAAACTGTGTGACCTAAGATAAGTCATTTAACCTCTCTGGGTCTCAGTTTGTTGTTGGGTCATTTTTCAGTCATGTCCAACTCTTCATGACCCCCATTTGGGTTTTCTTGGCAAAGACACTGGAGTGGATTGCCATTTCCTTCTCCAGCTCATTTTACAGATGAGGAAACTGAGGCAAACAGAGTTTAATGACTTGCCCAGGGTCACACAGCTAGGAAGTGTCTGAAGCTGGACTTGAACTCAGGAAGAAGAGTCTTCCTGCTCCAGGCCCAGCATTCTACCCACTATGCCATTTAATTTATCTGTAAAATGAGGGAATTGGTCTAGGTGACTTTTAAGGTCCCAGCAGAATTTCAACCTATGATCCTGTGGTTGTTCCTAAGTAAGTGAATCAGTGAACTCTTACACAGTGTTACAAGTTACATAGTGAATTATCTGCAAATAGAAAAAAAGAAAAAAGTAACCTATTTACAATGATTTAATTAAGAAATAAGTATAATCATGGAAAACATTTCCTTTCTTGGACTGCCAAATTTCCTACTACTGGATTTTCAACGCTGTTGTTACCTGTTAGAATTTTCTAATGGTCAAACATAACTGCTGTGTCAGCAATCATATGTGTTGGGGGAGGGAGGGAAATGCAGAGAACCTGCCCAGTGATTCCATTGGCATAGGGAATTTACCTCAAGGAAATTCTCTTTACCAATGCTGCTCAGCACCTGCTCTGCAATTTATAGACTCAGAGAGTCAGCAGTAATGCTGACCTTAATCTGGAAGCAGTGTGGATGATAAATTGGAGGGAAGTGGGACCTGAAGTGAGACCAGCTTGGCTATGGCTCTTCCAGAATCATGTTTGGGGAGCTGAAAGAGATAGCAGAAGTCAACTAATCTCTTCACCCCCCCATTTTACAGATGAGAAAACTGAGGCCCAGAGAGGTTAGGTGACTTGTGGTCACATAAGGAATATGTAATAGTACCTGTTTGGAACCTGACGCCAAGCCCAGCAATCTTTCCACCACTCTGTGGTTCCTGTTTTAGTCTAATTCATATCCAGAAAAAAGAATTTTTCTACAAGATTCCTAACAAGTGACATTCACCCTATGGAGAAAGACCTTTGGTAGAGGAGAACCCATTTTGTGATAAAAAAGAAAAGAATCCTCGCTTTGGAGTGAAAGGACCTGGGTTCAAATATTACCTCTGATCCATACCATTTTTGTGACCTCGGGCAAATCACTTAATCTCCTTAAGCCTCAGTTTCCTCCTGTAGAAAAAGAAGAAGGTTAACTAGACAATGCCTGAGGCACCTTCCAGTGCCATGTGCATCATCCTATGACCCTCCCTTATTCTTTTCCTCTTCCATAGATGCTGTCATCTGTTGCTGTCCCAGAATGGGGCAGAGTTATTGTGATTCCAGCATTCCATTCACCAGCCAACAAGAATTTACTAGGTCTACTGTGTGAAAAGTACAAGATAATGGAGATACAAAGGTAAAGGCAAAACAAACAGAAATGTTCTTACCCTCAAGGAGCTTGTATTTAACATGAATTACATTCATGAATCACTGGAAAGTTATTGTAATTTTTCTGTGAAGGTTTCCCCCCAAAGAAATATATAGTCTAACAGGGGGATGAGATACACGCACAGAAAGCTATAACAAACCTGATTAATGCACTACAGAGACATGACCAAAGTGCCGTCTGAGATTCTGAAAAGGGAATTATCTGGAATAAGAAGAGAAAGCTTTGTGAGCAGGTATTATTCAAGTAACACATTAAAGGACAGGTATACTTGTGGAGAAGGTGGTGAGATGTAATCCTGATGATAGTACACTTAAATGAATTCAGAACTTCTTGGATGGCTGGACCCAGAGAGTGATGTCATCCAGGAAGATCTCCATTGGAATGCCCCAGGGATCTACTCTTGATCTTATGCTGCTGAACATTGTTATCAATGATGTGGATAAAAGTACACATTGTATTCTTACCACATTTGTAGATGGCACAAAGTTAGGAGAGATGGTTAACACTCTGGGCCAAGGGTGGGGAACCTGTGGCCTCGAGGCCACAGGTGGCCCTCTAGGTCCTCAAGCGTGGCCCTGTGAAGGAATCCAAACTTCACAGAACAAATCCCCTTCATAAAAGGATTTGTTCTGTAAAACTTGGACTCAGTCAAAAGGCCATCCCCAAGGACTTAGAATGCCACATATGGCCTCGAGGCCATAGGTACCCTACCCATGATAGTATCAGAATGAAAAACAAGCCATTGTTGGGCTACAATGCTGACTTGAATATAATAAAGGTAAAATCTAATGAGGAGAAATAGAAGATAGGGGAGAGGAATCTGGAGCAGGGAGTCTTTGTGGACCGCAATCTCAATATGTGCCAACAGCAAGATCTGGCAGCCAAGAAACCTAATGTGACCATAAGTTGTCAAGTAAGACAAGTCAGCAAGTACCTACTTTATGCCAAGCATTGTGCCATATGCTGGGGACACAAAGCAAGGCAAAAAGAGGGGCAGTGTACAGAATGGGGAGGTGATAGCCCCCTTGCACTTTTTCTGGTTTTCAAAGTCGGACTGGTATTTTAGGAAGAATATTAACAAACTGGAGAGTGTACAGAGGAGAGCAGCCACAGGCAGGAGGGACACTGAGTTCAAGTCATATTGTGTGTTCCAAACTGCACTAAGATTTTTGGAATACCTTGTATGATTGTCAGCAGAAGGAATGGATAATTTCAGCCTCCAAAGAGATAGTACGTAGGGAAGAAGCTAGCTGTCTTCAAGAATTTGAAGGGCTGTTGGTGTGAATGGGATTCTTTTCTTGTTCTTGACTTGAGGCTAGAACTAGGAGCAGTCAGTTAAGGTTCCAAAGAGGCAAATTTAGGCTCAAGGAAAATTTCCCAATGATTTGAGCTGCTCCCAAATAGAATGGGTTGTCTTGGGAGCTAGCGGGTTCCTTCTCTCTGGAGGTCCTCCAATAAAGGCTCAGTGGTCACTTGGGCATCTCATAGAGAAGATTTGTGTTGTAGGACTGGCTAAACTAGATTGCTGGTCTCCAAACTTTTTGATTGTTTATCCCACCAGCAATGACAGTGTTTGTATATGTACTTATTTATAATTTATATATATGTATTACTATATAATAATTATGTTTATTATAAATGTTTTTTGTTGTTTGTTTGTTTGCTTTTTTCTAGGCAATTGGGGTTAAGTGACTTGCCCAGGATCACACAGCTAGTAAGTGTCAAGTGTCTGAGGCTGGATTTGAATTCAGGTCCTTCTGACTCCAGAGCCAGTACTTTATTATAAACCTTAATAAAAATGGACATTCAAAAAGGATGAAATAATATTTGATCCTAGATTCAACATGAAGCTACTAAAATTTACTGGCTAGGAAAATGGCACAGTCAGACCTGTGCTTTAGGAAAATCACTTTGGTAGCTACTTGGAGGATGGACTGGAGTGAGGAGAGGCTGGAGGAAGGGAGACCAAAGAGGAAGCTATTGCTGCAGTCCACACATGAAGTGATGAAGGGCTCAAACTAAGGTTGTGCATTTGTAATTGGAGAGAAGGAGGCACACGTGAGTGATGATTTGTAAGTAGAAATGATTAGACAACTGATTATATGTGGGAAAGTGAAGGAAAGAAAAAGTAAAAAATAATGCCAATGTGTGCAATAATTGCCTGGAACGATGGTGGTGCAAGAAAGAGCAGGGTCATGAAAGGCTAGAGAATAGAAACAAGTTTTTTTTTTTTTTTTTGTGGGAAGGAGAGTGGTAAAGTGGCAATCAGGGAAGACTTATAGAGGAGGTGGTCTGAGATGTATTTTGGATGAAGGTAAGAAGTCTAAGAAATGGGGAGGATTACACAACCATAGGATCTCACATCTAGCTCTGGAAGGGACCTGGGAAACCATCTAGTCCTATCTCATTTTACAGATGAGAAAACTGAGGCCCATAAAAGTTAAATAATTTTCCAAAGTCATGTGTGAGGAAAGGATATATTCCAGTTAGAGAGAGAAAATAGCCCAAGAGGCCAGAGATAGCATTGTGAATTCAGAGAACTACAGGTAGTCCAGCTTGGATGGAATACTGAGTATGTGCAGAAGAGGAGTAATGTGAGAGAAGGCTAGAAAGGCATATAAGAGCTAGACTGGTGCATCTTAAAAATAGGAGGAGGAATTTGTGTCAAAGCTTCGAAGCAATAGGAAGTAAGTGAATGCTTGTGAGTATGGGCAGGGAGGGTGCAATCAGGCCGATGTTTTAAGAATTTTTTTTTGGCACTTGTGTGGTTGACTAGAAGGAGGAGAGCCAGAGTGCAAGGCCACCAGTTCAAAGGTCACAATGGTCATTCATGGACATGGAAATGAAACTCAGAATGTTGGTACTAGCTATGTTAATGAAAAGGAAAGGATTGATTTGAGAGCCGCTAAACCCAACATCTGATGAATGGTTGAATTTCAGGCACCATGACAGGTCAGTGGGAGAGATATTTGGGGGGCAAATCACAGCCCATGGGCACCCAGGACCCAAGCAGGAACTGAACTGCTTATTCCTTAAAAATAGAAATTACACAGACCCTTCAATTTAGCTTTGAAGACTTAGAAAACACCTGAGTTAGTGTGAGGAGTCATCAAGCATTCTGGCAGTCAGCTCTGCTTTCTGCAGAGCCATCAGTACCAAACCCCTCCACCTCTCTTACGGTACCACAAGGGACTTTTTACTAGTGATGGACGTCTTTGGGCATTTGGGTGGGGTATGGATTCTCTCATACTTCTGCAAATGGAGATTAGCTGTGGCGTATATTTAGGCTGCATTATTGATGGTCCAACTTTAAGCAATTGGGGAGAAGAGGAGAGAATAGACAGTCAGTCCTTTCCTTCTGTGCTTTGCTCCAAGGTGAACACTATATAATAATTACATCCAAAGACTTCAGTGATGGAAGAGGGTGGCTAGGGATTAAGCCTTCCTATAGAAAGAACGAAAAAGGACCTTGGGGACCTTCTAATCCAAATCCTTCATTTTGCCAACAAGATAACTGAGGGCAGAGAGGGAAAGTAATTGGCATAGGTAGTAAGTGGCGGAATTGGTGCCTTTTACTCTCAATCTAGTGGTATTTCCACTGTATCACACTGCCTCTCAAAATGGACTTGAAAAGATGGAGATGGGATGAGATGAAATTAACTAGGAATAAGAAGGCCCCCCTTTACGTGTCTGTGCGCATGTTTATTTAACAAGAATCGTCCCGCTTAGTCTTTGTTGTGATGGACTCAGAGCCGGGACCTCTGAGTTTACATCCTGCCTCAACTAATTCTTAGCTGTGTGATCACAGGATAGTACAAAGCATCTCTGAGTCTGACTTTCCTTATCCATTGAAAGGAGAAGATAACACATCTACTACTTACTACAAAGAATTGATGTAAAGAATATTCTTTTCAAAACATAGAGTGTCATAGAAATGGCAGAACAATAACTATTAAAATAACCTTGAAATCACCAACCCAGCACTTAGCAGGTACTTAATAAATGCTCATGAGTTGACTTGCCAAGAACACAGCAGGGATGCAATCACTGAAGTGCTGGGCAGAGTGGAAATACTTCTGGGCTTAGAGTTGAAGAGCAGAATCTGGTTCTGTACCTTTTTATGTTGATGGCCTTGGGCAAGTCACTTAACACCTATAGGGATAGAAAGCGGGAGTCCAGTTGGAGGCCACTACAATTTTCTAGGCAAAACATAAGAACTTGGACTAGGGTGGTAACCCTAGAGTAGAGAAGAGGCAACAGATGAGAAGTCCATGGAGATCAATTTGACAAGACTCAGTAGCTAACTGCATGTGGTGGTGAGGGAAAGTGAAGGCATAAGAAGAAAGCTATGTTGGGAGACTGGAAGGATGGTGGTAACTTCATCAGAAATAGATGTTCAGAAGAGAAGGCAGTTATCACACTCTTTCCAAAATCATAGATTTAGGGCTGAAAGGGACTGCACAGATCACCTCATCCAACCCAACTCATTTTACAGATGATGGAACTGAGGCCCAGAGAGAAATGATTTGCCCAAGATCATAGAGTTAATAAGTAGCACAGATGGATTTGAACTCAGCTCCTTTTTATCCAGATTTAGTGCCCCTTTCACTAAAGGGGCTCTATGGTACCTCAACATGTCTTCTCCTGAAACTCGTCCTTTTTTCTGAGGGTGCCTTACACTATGAAGGGAGCCTAATCTATAATAACACCACCATCACCACCATTATTAAGGCAGTGTGGTGTAGTGGAAAGTGTGTTAGCTTGGAATTTCTGGCTCCAACACTTACTAGTGTGACCTTGTGAGAGTCATTTAGCCTCTCTCTCTGAGTCTCAGTTTCCTCCTCTGTAAAACTGATCAGCATGCTTGCTCAGGGTTACTGTGAGAATGTTTGCTAATCTTTAAAGTGTTATTACCCTTTGTGAATTTCAGAGCAGTAGTCACACTGCACATGGGTAGGTCCTTTTAACGTTTCAGAAGCAGCTTCCCAGACTTCCACCTGAGACTCCGAACAACTCTGTGAGGTAGGGAGAACCCACAGTGTCTGACCACAAAGTTAGAATGGACCTCAGAGGCCAGGAAATACACCTTGGCTGACCAGGAACAGCCTTTACAGCATCCCTGCAAGGGTCTATGCTGGAAGACCTCCTGGGAGGGAACTCCATCACCTTCTGAGGCAACTCATTCCACTTTGGGATGGCTCTCATTGGTACCAAGTTTTTCCTGGTATTGAACCTAAACCTACCTTTCTACAACTTTTACCTATTGCTCCTAGTTCTACCTTCTGGATCCAAGCAGAATATGTCTAATTCCTTTCCCGTGGGACGACCCAGCCTACTTGGGGAAAAAACTAGGGATCATCAAATTGAAGTGAGAGGGTAGTGTGGTCAAGTGGAATGAATCCAGGACTAGCAGTGAAGACCCTGTGCTCTAGTCCTCATTATTCCATCGACTTGCTATGTGGCTTGGGTAAGGGTACTGAGCCTCTCTAACCACTATCCGCCTAGCTCTTCCACATGACCAGCCTATCTCTTCACATCACATATTTCACTGGTGATGTTTGCATGCCAATTGCCCCTTTATATGTAACACCTAGATTGTGAAGTGCCAAACAAGGGAATTCCCACCCCCTCACAAGACTATAGGGAGCTATTGATGTTTCTTAAGCCAGCAAGTGACATTGGTAGAGTTATGCATTACTTAGCAGCAAAACAAACAAACAAAAAAAAAGCAAAACTAAAACTAAACTAAACTCAAAAGTCCACATGAAATGCCGAAGCCCCTGGACAGCCCCTGACTTACACTACGCCCCAAGTACAAGTGACTGACATCAGACCCAGTCCTGCCAGTGGTTTGCTGTACTGAGAAGTGAGTGGGATGGGGACGGAGGTGACAGAATATCTACAAGAGGGGAGGCTGTTGGGCCTGAGGAGAAAGTTGCCATGAGCCTTTTGGCTAATTGTGGCTCTGTCTAGGACAGCAGACAGTCCACAAGTAGATCTGGACTTGGTGTGAAGATTTGATTCTGTCATTCCAAGGCTCCAGACCCCCATCTTCCCCAGTGAACCCATTTTGCTACAGGTGCAACCCTCCATCTCAGCCCTCCAAATGACCTGACTTCCTGGAATTGGGTGTTTAGGTGGTAATTCTGTGCTGTATCTGTCCACTTAAATGTGTATTGGTATTAGCCTGATCCCTAGGGAAGGAGCTTGGCAATGGTCCTTCACTTTAAGATCCCTAGAGACCTGGGAACAGACTGAAGAACTTGGTAGAGGCCACCTCTCACGTTTGTGTAGCACTAATGTTTTTCTTTTTCTTTTTTTTTTTTTAAGGCAGTTGGGGTTAAGTGACTTGCCCAGGGTCACACAGCTAAGCACTAATGTTTTTCAATTGTGTTCAGCAGAATCCATTCAGCATTTCAATTCCATGTAGTAAGCCACCTGCGATTTGCAATGAATTGTGGTGAGCAGTAGGGGCAGGTTCCCATGTATGTACTCAAATGCTCCAAAGGATCAGTTATTTCTTTGATTCAAAAGTCTCCTCCAATGATCTCCATCCTGTTTGACCCTTGTCCATGTCCTCCCACTTTCCTCCCCAGTGGATCTATCCAACATGCTGAGGACCTTCCTAAAGTTCTCCTGATATGGTCCCAGTAGAGTACCGTGGCTGTCCACTTGTCTCTTCTCTCCTGCACCACTTGCTCAGCCCATCTTCTTTTCTTTTCATGCCTTTCATTGGTGATATCTTTTGCTCATGGTCTTTAGAGATTTTCATTAGTTATACACTGCAGCCTGCTCACACATACCAGGATCCTTTGTACTGAATTCTGTGTGATACACATTTTTAATTATTTAGAGGCTATTGTATTCTGTGTCTCATTATCATAGAGAAACATGGGTAGAACATTTGTATTGCAAAGATTGGCCTTTGATATCAAGGAAGCTTGAACTCAGTGAAGGAGTTTCTAAATCCAGTCCACTCCATTCTTCTCCTTTTCAATTCTGGTCCTAACTTATCCATTTGTATTATCTGTTCCAGACCTACATACTGATAGACAAGCTCTATGTCCAGCCAAACTCATGGTGTAATTTTGGCAAAAGCATTCTTCATCCACTTGGTCTTTCCTGTGTGGATGGTTGAGTCAAACTCCTCTAAGTGATTATAGATCTCTTCTAGGAGACTCTGAAATGTTCCAGAGCTTGATTCAATCATCACAATATCATTTATGAACATAAATATATGGAGGATGTTACCATACACAGGGAATCCCCTTTGACTTAGACTCTGCATAGGATCTCCTTTATCACAGTTAAGAATGCCTTTAGGGCATATCCACCTGCCTATTTATGCCTTGTCTGATATTTAGTGTGAAAGTATCATTGAACAGGGTTCAATGCAATATCTTCAAGGAATCTCAAAAAATTTGATGTATGGATTTTATCTTGTAAAAACCTCTAAGGCAGTGCTTTGTTCTACTGAATCAAATGCTTTTTAGCAATAAACAAATAATAATTACAATAGGACCTTATATTATCGATATAGTTAATCATAAAAAAAAAGGTAAAGATGTAGCTCCTTGCTGAAAATCACTCACAAAGGGCTATTATCTATTATCCTCATCGAGTATGCCTTGCTTTGTGCACAGATGACTCACAAGGATATTGTAGAGATGGGAAAGGAGGCAGTAGGCAGACAGTTGCTTTTTTCAGGTAGTTAAGAAGTTGCAGGATTTTTTCCACCCCTTTGGGATATTCCCCTCTTTTGGAGACCTTATAAATCACTCATTCATTGCTCTCACAGCTGTATCACCTCCAGCTCATCTCTATGTCCAATTGATCCAACCTAGCTGCCCTTCTTGTCTTTGTTCTCTTTAGGGCTGTTCATGCCTCCTCTATCAGCCCTGCCAGAACTGATGCTGTTTCTAAGGGCTAGGGTTCCACTCTCCTTAATGGAGAAAACAGTTCATTATAATGCTTTTTCCAAACCTTTTCTATTTCTGTTTTGTTGTCATCTTTCCATTTTCATCCTCGAATAGAATGCCCTTGGGATGACTTCATTCGTTAGGATCTCTTCCCAAGCTTTCAAGCAATTTTACCCCTCACTGCTTCCCTCTGTTTCATAAGCAGATACTGCTCACAATTATCCATCTTCTGTTATAAGACTTTATGGTTGAATTTCTGTTCTAAAATGGTGTTGCCTTCACAGCCATCCCTCTCTCTTTGGCAAGTAAGTCATGTGGTTGTTAACTAAGGAGCTTTCTATGTTCTCTTTATTTTCTTGTTATGATAATTAATTTATATTGGTTCAACTTCCAGATGAAACTATTACAGTTGGTTTTAATGTCATTTATGCTGTCCATTTTCCATTTGCATATGATGATAACTTGTATAAATAATTCTCAGTTAAGTCATTTCAAATGTGTGCCATCATTTCTCTTCTCATCGCTCTTGTTTTCATTTTGATAGTTTTACCAATTCTAAACTTAGCTCTGAAGGATCTGCTAAAAGCATCAGGGGTACAACGATAAAACCTAACATGGTTTCTGCCCCCCAAGAAGCTTACAGCACTTGTGGAAGCATGCTAGTGTAGCATAGTGGATAATATGTTGGAATTCAAGCAAAGGCTCTGCTGTAGATCACCCTTGAGCATTTATCAAGTCTGTGACTCTAGACAGGCTTTTTACCCTCTATAAGCCCCAGTTTCTTCTTAAAAGGGAAGATAACAGTTCCTGAAGCAGTACCCCACTGGGTTGTTTTGCAGCTAAAGTGAAATAGGGTCCATGAAGTGCTTTGAAGACCTTAAAGTCAGTCAATCAGTTGACCAGCATTTATTGAGCACTTACTGTGTGCCAGACACTGTCCTAAGTTCTGGGGATATAAAGAAAAATTAAAACATGTCAGTTTTCATTACTTTAATCATAATAATTTACATAAGCAGAATGTGCAGGTGAATAAAATAAAAGGGGGAGAGAGAAGGAGGGAGAAGATGAGCTTCAGATAAAGCTCCAGAACAACTTGAGGAGGAAACGTTTTTCACCTGGGCAATCAGGGCAAGATTCAGGAAGGCAGAGAAGTCTGTCTTATGATTGGAATGTGAGCCCCTCTGAACACTGCAAGCTCCAAAGGGCAGAGGCTGTTTCCTTTTTGGGGAGGGTCTCAATATCCCCAGTGTCTAGCAGAGTGCTTGGGACATAGGTGGTGAAGAAGTATTTGTTAATTGACTGACAGAATGTAAACTCCTTTGGGAGAAGAATTGTTCCATTTTTGCCTTAATACCCTATCACTAGCAGAATCCCTGGTCCATAGAAAAAGCTTCATTAAGCCTTACTGAATGTAACTATCTTGAAGGATAAAAGAAGAGAAGGATTATGATGGGGGAGATGATGATGGCATGGATTCCCCACACCCTAACCCTAACCCTACATGGTTCAGTGAAGGTGGTGAAAGGCTGGTTGAGATCACGGTACAACTAGCAGCTCAGTTTGCAGGAAAATGCAGAATCTGTTAAGGAAAGTAAATGTGAATGGTACTCAGCAACTTCTTTTAGGTCATTTTATTTATTTATTTATTTTGCCACGCTCCGGTCATTTCACAGTTATACAATTGATTCATTCATTCATTCATAAAAAGGGCAAGGTGGTGTAGCAGGAGGGAGCCTGGATTTGGAGTCAGAGGCCTTGGGCTGGTAACCCAGTTCTGCTAGTTACTGCCCAGGTGACCTTGAGCAAATTACTCAGTGGTCTTTAGTTTCTTTATCTATAAAACACAGGCATTGGACTACCAGAACTGAAGCCTGTGGTTCTGAGTGGATTCCCCTTCTTGGTATAACTTTCCTTGGTTTACTTTTCCCCCTAGCCTATCAGCCTATTCCCCATTTCTGTTTGTAAATGGGGTGCCCAAGGATGTTTGCACCCACTTCAAACAGTCTCAGCTCCAGATTGATACAGAAATAACTCCCACTGTACTGGCCTCCCATTTACTGCCTTTGCCCATGGTAGAAAAACAGGTCAGTGACAAATTTAGGACTTAATTCCATCAGGCAGGCTGGAAGGGCGCCAGCGTGTCAGCACACCTCCCCTGGAGTCTTCTTTACCTAGCTCCCTCACAGCGGACACACTCTCAACGTCCTCTCCTCCACACACAGAAATCTACCATGTGTATCGAGCCATGGTGCTTTAAACTCATATTTTCCCCAGGACCCTGCATTCAGATCAGAGAGCAGATCCACTTGTGGGATGGTGAATCTCATCCAAACCTCATGCTGGACTTTCTCCATGACCATTCTACACTCTTTGCAAGCAAGGGGAGAGGTGTATGGACAGAGAAAAAGACCAGAGAGACACATGCCTGGGGTAAGGGAAGGTTATGTAGCAATTGAGGGCCCTCAAAAGCATGTCATGTGCATCAGAGCTTAGAACTGAATAGATTCAATTATGGGGGGATGGGACAGAAAAAGGTTCTGTTTCACTCCAGAAGATAGAGCTACTGTAAGATCAATGGGTTGAAGTTGCAAAGGGACAAATTTAGACTTGATATAAAGAAAAAAAATCCTTTAACCATTAGAGCTATTGATAAATTAGTCAACCAATCGACAAGTATTAATTAAGTATCTACTACATGCCAGGTGCTATTCTGGGCACTGGGGATATAAGTACAAAGATGAGACAGATCCTGATAGAGTTTATATTCCATCTGATACAGAATGAACTACCTCAGAAGGTGGTGGATTTCTCCTAATGGGGGAGGGGGTCTTCAGTTAAAGCTTGGATGATCATCTGTTATAAAAGGAATAAATAATAGGAATTCTTTTTTTATGGGTATGGATTAGACTGATGGCCTTTGAGGTCCCATCCAACCCTGAACTTCTGCTCTTCTGTGTCTAATCTCATTGTGGAAGACCTTGCCTCTTTGGCCTTAGTTTCTTGCCTGTAACATAAGGGGGTGGGACTGTGCAAGCTGAGGAGCTTCCTTCAGCTCTAAATATGTGATTCTAGGATCCTATGAGTCACCAAGAAGATCCCAGCAGTGGGCCAAGCTTGAGGCAACAACAATGAAGGGGTCAAGAAACGCATGATGAAGGGACAACACTTCCATCGAAGACAGCAATTACATACCAGCCAGCATCCCAACTGGCTCTGCTGCCTCAGTGCTACTGCTCACATCTTAGATGTGTCTCATACTCCAGACCTTTCATTTTCCTGCCTTCCCCTCCTCCACCCCTGCTCCTTCACCAAAACTTCTCTGGTTTTGGTTCTTTTATCTCAAATCCATGCAAGAGTGGCCTTCCTAACCACACATAGTAAAACAGCAATGCAGAGCCCCTCCTGCCAGCATCCCCCTTCCATTTGTTCTTCTTGCCTGGACATTAACGATCCTTCCCTACCTCTGACAGGGGAATCTAGGATTCCCCATTCAACCCTGCCCCCTAGTCCTATTCCCTTCCCAGTTGTGGTGGACCCTTCTCCTCCATGCTCCTTCCCCTGCAGAGCACACACTCAGATGTATTCCTAGGATTCTTGGGCCTTGCCACCCACCCTGCTGCACCCTCAGGACCTCTGGCCTTTTCCATTCACCCTGCATGCATGTATGGATGTAAATGTATACACACACATATATGTATAGATTGATACAGATAGATCTACCTATATCACTCTTTGTATATATATCCCCACACTCCATATATGTGTATAGTATATGCACACACACACACATATATGCACATATAAACACACACACACACACGCACACACACACACACACACACACACACACACACACACACACATATATTCTCCCCTAATTAGAATCAAGAGCATGGATGGTTTTTTCTCCTCTCTGTCCCTGCACCTAACACCATAGTGCTTTGTAGTATAATACTTTAGACATACTTTTTCATTCATTCATTCATTCAAGATATTTCAAACAAGATTCAAACCACTCATCAGGTGTATTATTGTGGGAATTCTTTTTCAGGCATAAGATGGACCAGGTGGCTGCTGAGTTCTCTTCCAACTTAAAAATTCTCTCATTCTATAATGCCCATCTTTCATCTTTTTTCCGGTTTTACCCCAGCTTCCCCCTCTGTATGGTCTGATTATTGAATTAATTAAACAACAAAACCAACAAGCTATGGTTTACAAGAGTGACTGTCATCATAGGGAAGTGGGATCCTGTGGCAATTCTCCCTGATCAGAGGAGATGCGGGCACCACTGCTCCTCTGCCCTCTTTGTCTTGCCCATTGCGTGGCCAGGGGCTTCAAACACAAACGACAGAGAGAAGGCATAATTGGCAAATGCTCGCCTCAGCTCGCCTGCAGAGGGTGCACAGGGCCCTCTCCTCCATGGCACAGGGCTTGGTGGGCTCTGTGTTCTAAGAAGGTCATTCAAGTCTTCTGCATGTCATCATGTCTCTTCATTTGAATTCAACAGCTTAAACTTTGCTCAGTTCATGAACCAGGGAAATCACACCTCCAGAATGCTGGATATGTTTTTTGGAGGTTAGGAGTTGGACCTGCAATTGCAACTGTGGGGAGCACTCCCTGTGGAGCCCTAGCTATGAAGACTCTCTACTAACTGGTGCAAAGCAGTGACTCCTCTCTATGTACAGCTTTTGGAAGTTGTCCTGGAGCAGAGAGAGGTGTTGACTTTCCTTCTGTCACATAGCTTATATTTCAGAGTCAGGACCAAATGTGCTGCTCTTATCAAGGAGGTGGGAGGGTCGAACTAGATTCATATTGAAGGTCCCTTCCAGCTGTAAATCTGTGATCCTCTGAGCTCTTCAAAGACTTCTGGGAGGTGCAGCCTGCTGTACTGTACCATCTTAGCATGAATGAGTGCTTAGGTCTGGGATCCAGGACAACAGCAGGGACCATGAACACAATATATACTTATGGGATGGAGTGGGGGAAATCCTAGGGAAGACCAAGAAAGATAGGGCTCAGGGAGATCTCTTCTTCAAGAAGAGGTCTAGACAGTCTAAAACAAATGCAGTTTCTTAGACCCATTCCAGTTACTAGAAATTAATAACTGATCTCACAATTCTCCCCGACAGGAGTTAGTTGGTCAGGCCTAAAGGCAAGTTCTAGTCTAGTAGTGGGTCAGTCAGACAAAATGAAGAAGAGCTGAAGCAAAGCAAGGTCAAATTCAAGGTAAGCATGTAGGGAGGACCGATGTCGACTGAGAACAGCCGACTCCATCATTGGCTACCTATGCGCCCTCAGGCACATTGTCTCCTGTCTCTGGGCCTCGGCTTTCTCATCTTAAAATCAAGATGTTAAACTAGATGATCTCCAAGATCCCTACAAGCTCTAACACTATGACTTAGGGTAGACAGGTGGGGCAGTAGATGGAATACTGGACCTGGATTCAGCAGGATCTGACTTCACATCTAGCCTCGGACACTTACTAGCTGTGCAATTCTGGGCGAGTTAATTTCTGTCTGCTCTGTTTCTTCATCTATAAAATGAACGTAATAGCAGCACCAGGGTTGCTGTGAGAATAAAAACAGATAGTGTTTGTGGAGTACTTTGCTATAGAAATGCCAACTGTTATTAGTATTATCTTTCTTTGTAACATTGAAGTATGCTGGTTTTGAGGTTAGCCTATATATTTTTTATATTCCATGTCCCAAGTCCACCCTGAGATTATGGATATTTTGCTAGTGATCCCCTATACCAAACGGATTTATCACCATTGTTCTAAACACGGCCCCATCCTGCCTCCCCAATTTCTCCGTAGCGTTGGGTGTCCTTTGGTTGAAAAACCTTTGAAAGAGACTAAGAACCAATCAGTGACGAGTGGCCGCTGTATTATTAGCCTGCAGCACACTCCCACGTCCTACAATTACAGTTCTAAAATTACCATCCCAGAATTGAGGACAGCAATTAGACTTCAGGTCACCCCCCTCCCTTTTTTCTCCCCTCACCGTCCCGCCTCTAAGAAATAAACTTCTCAGCATAGATTTCTATAACAGGGAGGGAAGAACGTGTTGGCTTGGTTTCAACTATGGCCATGTAAAAATTCAAGCTTGCTTTTTATGAGCACAACAAATATAGCGTATACCTCTATAGAGAGGTCAGTTTTATTTATGCTGCCTTGCTGAAAGGATTCTAATTGAATCAAGGAATGCAAGGCTGGATCTGAAGTAAAAGGAGCAGTAAGGAAAGAGGAGAAGACTGAAATGGTATAGCTTAGTCAGGCTGGATACCTACTGCTCATTCTGAGGCTACTTATGGCTACCATGAATTATACCCAGTAAAAAATAGTTTGGGTAGCTAAGAGAATGTGTTCAGTGAAATCAGTACACTTGATTAACTCCCAGTGAGTATGATAATTTTTTTAGCCTTTTGGGAATAAAGAGGAAAGGGAATGTCAAGCTAGATTTGGAATAATGGGGTTACAGATTTAAAGCTAGAAGGGACTATAGAGGTCACCTAACCTCATTTTACAGTTGAGGAAGCTGGGGATCAAGTTGGTTAAGTGACTTGCCCAAAGTCACATGGGTAGCAGCTAGTAAGATATGGGGTTTGAACACAGGTCTGCTAACTCCCAAATTCAGCACTCATTACATTGTAGAGAAACAGAGTTCCAATTCTGGCTTGGTAGGTAATGGGGCACAATAATGAAAGCATGGAATTGGCATCAAAGGATCTGGGTTCAAATCCCAACTTATCCATTTGCTATCTGTGTGAGCTTGGGCAAGTCCCATGACCTTTCTCAGCCTCAACTTCATCATCTGCAAAGTGAGGAGTTTGTAGTAGATGGTTCAGCTCTAAGTTTATGGCCCAATCTGTGTGACACGGATTTCACCTCTTTGGCTCTCAGTTCCCTCGTTTGTAAAGGAAGGAGTTTAGACAAACTGATGGCTAAGATCCCTTGCAGTTCTAAATGGATGATCTAAATAGGGTCAATTGAATGAGAGGGTTCTCTTGAAGATCTGCACTAGGCACTGCTATAGAGTCAGAGGGCTAGGAGCTGTCTATATTTCCCCTACTGATTCTCTCTTTCTTATGGTCAAATAATTACTGCTAGTTTTAGGCATGATTGCAGGTGACTCAAAAAAGACTAGGTGTAAAGTGCTCTTGAGATGTTTGCAGAGATGCTGGGGGGAACAGATGGCAAATCAGAGAAGAGAGCCTCTTCAAAGGCCAGCAGTGACATTTGGAGGAGACTCCAAGGGGCATGCAGAGATCAGCTGACATTGGGTGGAGGGGGACAAGAAAGCAAGCCTGCTCTCCTTGAATCAGGCAGATATCCAGCTGAGGTGATGGAGAGGGAAGGATGATGACTGATTCCAGAAGAGATGGGGGATACTCCTCACCAGGCTTTCTCCTGGTGTCCTTTGCATCCAGCCTCCACCTCAAAGCATCCTTGCCTTCCTACCAGACCCAGCTCAAGTATCTCCTTCTCTTGAAGCCCTTCCTGATCTTCTCAATTGCTAGTCTTCTTCCTCTCTAACCACCTCGTGTTTAACTGTTATGTGTGTGTGTCTATATTTATTCTCTTTATATTTATGCTGTATTTGCTTACGTACGAGCATGTTTTCTCCTCCATAATGGTGATTGCTTCATTCTTTGAAGTTGTATCCCAGAGGCTAGTCCAGTGCCTGGCACACACATAATAAGTTCTTATGGATTGATTAATTAAGCTAAAGAACAGCCCTGACATCTTTGTGGTTAATCAGCTCAAATCAACAAGCATTTATTAAGTTCCGATGGTGTCGGGCACTGTGCTTTGTGCTGGATCACATGCAATGCAATCAAAAGTCATTTGTGAAGTGCTGACTGAATTCAAGGCACTCAGCTAAGTTCTAGGAACCCAGGAACAAAACAACCCCCCTAGACCATGCTGTCTTTTCAGCCTTATCTCACATCATTCTCTGCCCCTGGCTCTGTGCTTCAGGCACATGGTGGATAGAGCTCTGGACTTCGAGTCAGGAGAACTCAAGTTCAATTCTTGCTCTGACACTTACTAACTCTGTGACTGTGAAAAGTCACTCTCAGCCTTAGCTTCTTCATCTGCAAAAAAGGGGCGAATTGTGGCACCTAGTTCCCAAGGTCATGGTGATAGACCACATGAAGCACTCAGCAAACCCCCAATGCTACATAAATACGAAGTATTGCTAGTACATCATGTACCAGCCTTGAAGCCCGGAAGACCCTTGTGCCTTGAACACATACTGGCTCTGTGACCCTGGGCAAGTCACTTCATCTCTAAGTTCCCTAAACACCTGTAAGAGCAAGTTTCAGAGTATGGAAACATAGATATGGTTAGAAAAATAGAAGATGTACTTTCTGCTTCTAAGGCTTGACTCATGCCATTCTTTGCCCACAGGTAAAATTGTCCGATTTGGGGGCTACAAGGGACTTTGCGTATCATCTGGCTCAATTTCTTCATTTCATTGAAGCCCCAAGAAGGGAGGGTGACTTGCACAAAAGCACATAGGTAGTCATTGGTAGACACAGGTTTTATGCCTTCAAACAAAAAAGCTCTTTCTGTTATGCTCTTCTGTAAAATCTTAAGGTTGGGAGGGGTCTTAAAGGTCATGTGGTTCTCTCTCCAACCCCTTTGTACAAAAGCCTTGATTTTTGCAAGCTTAGAAAGGGTTCTAACTGATTTGATTGGAGACTAAGCTTCCATTTAGCTTGGAGAGTTGGAGGACTGAATTTTCATTTGTTCCTCTCACACACTCCATTTCCAGATCTGCATCAAGGCCTTTCCCTGTCTGCTGTGATTTAAAAACAGACTAAGGCAGTGCTTCGAACATCCCAATCACCGGGGAATCTTAACTAGTCGTTGTTGGTCTGACGAGGGAAACGTGCTCATTAAGAAAGAAAATTGGAAACCAGAATTCTCTTTTCCATTTTGAATCAAATCACTCCAGCGCTCTGTTTTGTGGTGGCATTAACAGATATAACTCATTACGGGTTTAGAAGCTATTAATAATGTGCTCTCCTGCATTACTGACAATGACTGCTTTGTTCCATCACAAGTTGGCCAGGGCCCATCCATTTTGTCCTGCTCATTACCAGGAGTTACCAGAAGCCTGGCGGAATTAGAGTTAGAGACAGAGAGACCCAACCCAAGCCAGCAATATAATAAAACACAACTACCTGGCCTCCACAGGGATCCAATTTATGAGTGTGGAGTTCATTAGAACTCTTCACTAATGAACTGAGCTAATGAAAATCTGCAGGCATTTGTTACAGAGTGGGGCTGTTTCTGCAGAGAGAGCAAGAGTATATGGTGTAGTGGAAAGAACACCGGATGAAAGGGCAGATCACTCAGCAAGGTATTAGCAACATATGAGTGCTGGAGCCAATTTTGGCTCCTGTTGAGAGCCCTGGATTTGGAATCTGAGTACCTGGGTTCAAATCCTGACTCTGATAATTCACTAGCTGTGCAACCTTGGGTAAGTTACTGAGTGTCATAGAGTATCATATAAGAGACCTGAAAGGCCTCCTATTTTACAGATGAGGAAACCAAGGCCTATAGAAGTTATTTTACAGATGAGGAAACTGAGGTCTATAAAAGTTAAGTGATTTGCATAAGTTTATATAGGTAGTTAGTAAAGGTAAGATTTGAACTCAGATTCTCTGAATGCAAAGCCAGTGCTTTTCTGCACTGTACTATATACCTTTCTAGGTCAAGGTTTCCCTACCTGGAAAATGAAGGAGTCATAGAATGTGAGTCGGAAGGTACCTCAGAGGCCATGTGTGGCCTCCAGACTTAGCTGGAGCTGTGATTATAGGCTAGATTATCTCCATGATCCTTTTCTGATCTAATTCCTTTTTTCTAATGAAGCTGTGACTTGTAGTGTAGGCAATTCAGTAACAGGAGGTGGGGGGCATTCAATAGGGGCATTTAAGGGAAAAGAAGGTGGTTATCTTGCCGACAATTTTTAAGAACGGCAGAAATTCTCTCGCATCTGGCTTTTTAGTTGGGGACAGACTGGATCGAAGTGAACCATTTAGGCTCGAAGAAGGCTACAGCCACTCCATGTAGCTCCCTTTCTTGTATGACCTCCCAGTGTGCTAATTGGCTGGAAAGGTTGGTCATTGAGAAGCATCAAGGTGTCCTCCAACACTGAGCCTCTTGTGTGCTTTGATGGTACTTGGTACCTCCCAGGAGAAGAGGCTTATATTAGCACAGAGAGAGACTAGGATGCTGTAGTTGCACAGATATGTGTCAGACACAGCCTGGGTAGATCCACAATGGTGTGGGTAAAAATCTTTGACTTGCAACAACTTGTCTTCAGGAGTGCAAAAATGTAAACTAATTGTTCTATATGGTTGTGTAATTTTTATAACTATTCAACATATGTTGGCAAAACATGTCCTATAAGTGTATAAAAAATTTAGCTGATAACCAAGGGACTCCAATATTCCAGTGGAACCATGTTTAGTTTTGTGTTGTTGCTATATAATTATGTCTTTTTCAACTTTTTCAATGGATTTCAGGTAGAAAAAGTCTAGGGACAAGTCAGTATCCTGCTATTTTTCTTTTATATTATTCATATTCTTTTCTACAGGTGATTATAGAGATAAAATCACTTTTTTTTTTGTAACTGAATTGAGATGTGAGCTTATCCTTTGTAGACACACTCAAAGCATCCTCAGACTCCAGCAGCACACAAGATGACAACAATGACATCCATCTTGTCCTGTTTCCATGATCCCAATGTCTTCTAAGTCTCTATGTCAAAATAACTACTTTTTGTAATTGAATAAAAGTTTTAAGATGTAAGCTTCCCTTCAATTATCCTCAGGACAACTCTAACAGGAGACAGGATGTCAGGGATATTTTATGTCTAACAGAATTCCCACGTGATTCTCTTGCCTCTATGGATCAACTATACCCAAGTTATCTTGTTCAACTGTACTTTCCTATATATTTTTTCCTCCAATTACATGTTAAAACAATTTTTAGCATTTTTTTTAAAGTTTCAAATTCCAAATTCTCTCTCCCTCCCTGAGATGATAAGCAATCAGATATAGGTTATACATGTTCAATCATGTAAAACATTTCCATATTAGTCATGCTTAGCATGTGCTCTGGGCATATTGATCAGTTCTCTTCCACTTTTTGATGAGGATCTGCTTGTTGTTAACATTGGTGGTTGAGGGTGATGGTCACTATGTTGGGTTAATGTTGCATTTTTTAAAGAATACTTTGCAAATCAGTCATGATCCATTTCACAATTCGGAAAATGTACGTCATTCTTCCTGTTGGCCTCTGGCTTCAGAAATCCAATAAAGCTCCAAGGTATTTAGACACAGTTTTCTCTCTGATAGCTTCATGCTCTATGTGCCCTGTTTGGAGCAGAACAAGGTATTTCTGGGTTCTTTGGCCATGAGTTCAGTTTGACTTCTGGGTTCAAGCTCCAACCATCATTCTCACCTTTCCTTGGTACGAGTTGTGAATTTTAAGCTTCCCAAGTACAAATGACATTTTGATATCACTAGAGAAAGGTTCCATGAGATGAAGGAGCTGGTTAGAAGCTTTCAGTAGAGCCACAGAACTTGATGACATCCATATTCATCAGGTGATTAATAAGATGCTTGGTTGTCCCATCTTCTCTTGAACTTAGATCTATACTTACTTCACTTTAGGAGAGATGTTGACAGATTTATGTCTAGGTAGAACCATAATGGCTTAAATTGTCTCCCTACAAAATGCTAGAGTAGCTAGGTGGCATAGTAGATAGAGTGCTGGGACTGGAGTCAGGAAGATATGTCTTTGAGAGTTCAAATCTGTCCTCAGATGCTTACTAGCCATGTGACCCTGGGCAAGTCATTAAACCCCATTGTCTCAGTTTCCTCATCCGTAAAATGAACTGGAGAAGGAAATGGCAAGCTATTCTAGTATCTCTTCTAAAAAAAATATCCAGATGAGGTCATGGAGAGTCAGAAATGATTGAAAAATGACTTAACAACAACAACAGCAATAAAATACTAGCTCTCCATCAACTGTTTGTTACATTATTGTTTTGGTAGTGTGCAATTGTCCATATGGGCAGCAAATACTTTAATGTTCTCACCTTATATATTTGGGTCTATACATTTGTAGCACATAGCAATGCCAAGAGTGTAGAACTAAGTTAAAGGCTTTGTGATAATAAAGGCAGTGTATGCTTTACAGGGCAGCTAGATGATACAGTGGATAGAGTGTTGGGCCAGGAGTCAGGAAGACTCATTTTCTTTAATCAAAAATCTGGCCTCGGCCACTCACTAGCTGTATGACCCTGGGCAAATCACTTAACCCTATTTGTTTCAGGTTCTTCATCTGTAAAATGAGCTGGAGAAAGAAATGGCAAACCACTCCAGTATCTTTACCAAGAAAACCCCAAATGGGGGTCCAAAGAATTGGACATGACTGAAACAACTCAAGAACAAAAATGTGCCTACTTACGTATACGATCTCTCTTCCGATTAAAATGTAGACTCCTTATAGGCAGGGACTATTTTTTGTTTTTATTTGTAGCCTCACTGCTTAGCACAGTGCCTGGCACATAGTAAATGCTTAAAGATGCTTGTGGACTGACAAGAAAAGATAAGGGAGAGAAAGGTTTGGGGAGAATGGTATCAGTTATATTGACTAGCATATCTAGCTCACTACATGTCTCTAATCCCAAAGTGTCATCTTCCATGTCTGACTTCTTAAGGCTCCTATTAGCATTTTAAATCTTCTTCAACGGATCATTTTAATTATTTTCTTATGCTGCAAAAGTTCATAATTCTGGCAAATGGATTTCAATTGAAATATCAATTAACATTGAATGACTTGAAATTGGCTTGGGATTTTTCCTGGGGAAAGTCAGATTAATGAGCTTTTAGCAGTCTTTCTTCCCCTTTCTTTTGACCATTAACTTTTGTGTCTTGCCTTTGATATAAATCTTCAAGTTACAAAACACATATCAATATACTTCAGAAACTATGTTCTTAAAAGGCCAAATTGTTTCAGATGAAATAGCTATTCACCAACTGGAAGGAATCAAGATCTCCCTGATGTGGGCTCTGCCTCATCCTGCTTTCTTGTACTATGCAATTCTTGTCTGAGTCTTCTTATGAATTTTCCATAATGACCTTTTCTGGTCCAAGCAGGCCTTTTATGTAGACATTAGGCTATCCACCTGTTATCCCTCATGTCACCCCATGATGGGGCCACTTCCTTTTCTCATTATATATGCCTTTGATGGTATCCTTTGCACTATCCCTCATGCCAAGTCATCCTTGGTAAAATGTTATAGCCCTCTGACCTACATCAAGTATTTCTTGTTTAGCATTGAGGATGCCTAGAAATTTAGTTTCTTTAGCTGTTCCCTGACTCTCAGCCATACTGCATCCCCAAAGGGACAGCAGTGCTAAAGGGATGGACTTTGCACTGAGTGTCTTAGAGCTACTGAAAGTACTCTGCAGCTTCCCAAATGCAATTCTGCCATTTCTTTTTCCAATTTATTTTTGGGTCCAGCTCACTGCCTATCTCTCCTAAAAGATTTGTGTTTTGGTGCATTTGATGGATTGTCCATCAAACCAAGGAGAAGAAAGACAAATATTTATTAAGCACCTGTTTTGTGCCAAGCACTGTGCTAAATGCTTTACAATATTACTGTATTTGAAAGATCTGTAATAACTACGGGTCGTAATTTAGAGTATTTATGCTCTTTATCTACTCTATTTTTCTTATTTGAATGGCTAGACTGGTCTTGTAACTAATACTTTAAACTACAATGGCAAAAATTACCAAGCTTTTAACTCAAGAACTTAAGGTGGTTTTACCATAAGGAAATGGGGGCTACTTACTTCTTTTTTTTTTTCCTGAAATCCATATCCTTGTTTTCTGTCTCTGTGTAAAAATGAATATGAAAAGACTTAAAATATTCCTTAAGAATGTTTTGCGGTGCTTAGAACCATTCACAGCACTATACTGTGGAGTTATTTTTCACCTTTGAGTAGCAGTGAGAGAGTAACTACTGTACTTTCTCTGAGACCAGTTCAATTTAGACTCTTTTTCAATGCTACCACAAAAAAGCAGAATAGAACAGAGCATAGAGGGTCAGCCTTAGAGGCAGGAAGACCTGAGTTTAAAGCCTGTCTCTGACACAGATAACACTAAGTAAGTCACTTAATCTTCCAGTGCCTCATGAAACTCTCTCAGGGTATCTGTACAAATACATATACTTCATTGGGAATGTCCATACTAGGAGCTCCTCATATCAATGAAATTGTAGTTCCTGATCTTTCCCCACCCCACCTCCAAAAGTACCACTAGCTGCAAAGGAAATGCTGAATTTTAAAGAGACAACCACAGTCTTTTACTGACAGTAAAGAGTGATCAGGCTACATCCTAACTTCCTAACTTCAAGCATTTTTACCGTCCACACTGTCTGTAGGGTGGTCTGAGTTCATGAATTATGCAGCATGGCACAGGCTGCTTGGGCCTGGATCTCCTAAACAGATACCCAACCTCTTGCTCACATTGATTCAGAATGCCACCACGAGACATTTCCATTTCTTCTTGATGTGGTAAGAAACCACTTAGTGGCCTAAGCCACATCTAGGTCTGTGTTCCTTTCTAGAGCCAACAATGTTGAGAAGTTGTTGGAGGATCATCCCCTGAAGTGGGAGCACAGTGTTTACATGAAGATGGAAAGATTTGAAAGCAGCATCATTTAAATGTTAGATGAGACAGAGCTCCAGCTTGGCTATGCTAAATGGGATCTGCTTTAGAACAAAAGGGGAAAGGAACACATTCCTTAAGCCAATACCCCAAACCAGGACAATTGCATGCAGGCTGTGAGCATGATGTCCTTTGATTACTGGAAACTAGGTATGTTCGTGCAGAATCTTGTGGTCAATAGTATCCATTTAAAAGGAGGAAATAGCCTTCCTTGAGGTATTAGGATTGAGCCAAGGGCCTCCACATGATTTCTGTGTTCAGCTCAGCACCATCAGTAGCAATTTGTGGTTTCACCGGGATGCTGTCACCAGACAGGATGATTGTATTGAGTATTGTGTAGAGAATTATACAGATCACAGTGACACAGATCCCACCCCTTCATGCATTAGTGGATGGTTTGTGGGAGCTTCTGTGACCAGAGAGTCCATCACCTTGTGATGAATAATGAATGTAGAGGGATGACTTTCTGGCAGCTTAGCTTGGAAGGTCCTCAGCCGGCTGACACAAAGCCTGCTCTTGGGATCATCCTTGAAGCCTTTCCAGCTTGATAAGTCCAGACAAATCATATGTTCCACTGCTGCGCTTACTTCCAAGTCATGAGGAGGCACCTGAGGAGGGCTTAAGAACAGCACAGTGCTCTGGAAAGATCACTGCCCCTGGAGTGAAAGGTCCTCGGCTCAAATCTTGCCTCTGGTGCTCGCTGCCTGAGTAAATCATTGTGACTCCCTGAGAGGTTCCCTCATCTTTAAAAAAGGAGTGCGTTGGAATTGAGGTCCCTTCTGGCTCTAAATCTATTTATTCTATGACCTCAGAAAACTGATATTAATAAACAGTTGGTTCTATTTCTTCGGAAGCATAAAAAAATGCACACATGCCCATGAGCGCATGCATCTTGGATGGCTTACGTCAAGCAGATATTTGTATATAAAGCCTTTCGTGATCCTCCCTTCTACTAGCATTTTGCCTCAAAAAAATTAACCTGATGTTTATGTTGTATGTATCGTGTATAAAGGTAGTATGCCCTGGTGGGTAGAGAGGTAGCTTGGGAGGTGGAAAGACATGTGTTCAAATCTTGCCCCTTAGGCAAGTCACCTAGCCTTTCAAGGCCCCTCAGAATCTCTCTAAAACTATCAGTTGCAGAACAAGTGCTGATCTTCATTAATAAAGCACATCTATCTATCTATCTATCTATCTATCTATCTATCTATCTATCTATCTGTTCGACTGTCTGTCTATCATTCCCAGTGCTGTCACACAGCTAGTAAGTATCTGAGGCTGAATTTGAATTCAGGTCTTCCTGACTCCAGTCTGACCCGCTATCCGCTAGGTCACCTGACTGTCCCGAAGTCACTTGACTGCACCTGTCATCTGCTACTTTTAGTTGTCATGATGTACTTAATGGGTCTGTCAAGGATGGGACTTCATCCCACTCCCCATGGCTACCACCATATCTTTATCACCATCTTTCTCTTTTTACTACCCCAATTTATGTTCTTTAACTTTCCCAAAATCACTCCACCCAAGATCCAGGTCTCAGTTCACTTCCTGAATTTGTCCTTATTTGAAATAAAATCTCCCCCTGTGCCTTAGGAATTAGTGTTCGCCCCTTGACAGCATACAGTACATTTTTATAAGAAATACAATTTATCTAGGTTTGCAAAGGGCCTTTCTCACAATAAGCCTGTGTATTGTGTTTATTATTATTGCCATTTTACAGATAGATGAGCTGAGGTTCAGAGAGGGCTAGTAATTTCCCCAGGGACACACAAACAGTGAGTGTCCGAGGTAGGGTTTGAACCCGAGTCTCTGCTCACTGTTGGCCCGGCATCCATTTGATTGATTACCCCATTCTGCCTCTTAACAAATCCGTAACTAGGCATATTTTTTACCTGGATCAAAAATATAGTGGAGTAGTTAGGGAGATGGAAAGACCATGAAGCAACTTGATGATACAGTGATCATAACTTAAGGAAGTCTGGGTTCAATTCCTGCTATGCAGTCCTGGGAAAGTAATTTAAATTCTCTAAGACCCAGTTGCCTCAACTGTAAAATGGGGTAATAATAGCACCTACCTATAAGAGTTGTTGTGAGGACCAGTGAGATAACAGCAAATCTTTAAAAAAATATTTTATTTTTCCCCAATTACATCTTAAAACAATTTTTTTTATATTTTTAAAAAAGTTTTAAGCTCCAAATTCTATTTTTCCCTTCCTACTCTTTCCCCATGCTGAGACAGTAAACAATATGATATAGGTTATACTTGTGCAATTTTGGAAAACATTCTACATTAGTCATTTTGTACAAGAAGACTGAAACAAAAAAAAAAGAAAGAAACAAGGAAGAAAGAAAGAAAGAAAAAAAAGAAAGGAAGAAAGGAAAGAAGGGAGGAAGAAAATAGTATGTTCCAGTCTGTATTCAGACAATATCAGTTCTTTCTCTAGAGGCAGATAATATGCTTTATCAGAGTCCTTTGGGATTGTCTTGGATCATTGTCTTGCTGAGAAAAGCTAAGTCATTCACAGTTCTTCATCAAATAATGTTGTTGCCACTGTATACAACATTCTCCTGGATCTGCTCACTTCACCTTGTATCAGTTCATGTAAGTCTTTCCAGGTTTTTGGAAATCATCCTGCTTGTCATTTCTTATAGCACAATAATATTCCATAAAAATCATATGCCACAGCTTGTTCAGTCATTCCTCAATTGATGGGCATCCCCATAATTTCCAATTCTTAGCCCACACAAAAAGAACTGCTATAAATGTTTTTTATGAGTAGATCTTTCCCCTCCCCCTTTTATTTCTTTGGGACACACACCTAGCAGAGGTATTGCTAGATCAAAAGGTATGCACAGTTTTATAGCCTTTTGGGCATAGTTCCAAATTGCTCTCCAGAATGGTTGGATCGGTTCACAATTCTGCCAACAGTGCATTAATGTCCCCATTTTCCCCACATCCTCTCCAACATTTATCACTTTCCTTTTTTTGTCAAACATATGCAAATCTTAAAGAGCTGCATAAATGCTTATTATTACTGTTCTTAGTTAAAAATCACCTACGTAGGAAGCTATAGAGCTATGATTTGAACTGAAGTCTTTTGACACCGTATCCAATAGTCTTTCTGGTGTACCATATTGTCTTTTTACCGTGATGGAAACTGAGGCTGAGAGAGGCACCAGATGTGCCCAGGGTCATACTGCTAGCAAACAGGAGAGCTGTAAGAACAGCTGGTGTGAAGAGCAGAATGGGCCATCCCAAAGAAGTGGGGGTAGCCTTGTTCTTGGCTCCAAAGGGAAGAGCAAGGTGTGGAATTATTGAAAGGCCAGTTTAGGCCTGAGGAAAGGGAACTTCCTAGCCATCAGAGCCACCTGAAAGTGGGTGGGCTCTTCTTCACTGAAGACCTTCCAGTAAAAGTTTGGATGGCCACTTGCCAGCCATGTTCATTTGGAATTCAGGTTGGACTAGACTCTGAGGTCCTTTAAAGCTCTGAGATTTTCTGTAACCTCCATACCATAATGGGACACCCAAGTTGGATCTTAGGAGCAAGAAATGAAGCTAAAGCAACAAGCCCAGGCTCAGAGCAAGGATCAAAGTTGGAGATGATAAGACAGGTAGAATAAGAGTCAGGATATAGACATGCCCCTCAAGAGGGAGTGGTCCAATCATTACTCCTATGGGACGTGGTGGGAAGTGCTTTTGAATGGAGATTGTGCCACATGACAGTAAGGATGGGAGTCTATGCATAGGTTCATTGCCTGGTGGTGTACCCTGAAATCTCTTCACCATTGGTGTGAAGCATTCTTCCTAGACCCAACATCGGCCCTGACCCTGGGATCAAGCTCCACTGACCTGTGCTAGTTACAGTTCTTCTCTCAACAGCTTCTTCTTTGCTGACAACATTCTTAAAGGCAGCAGCTGACCTCAATGCCAAGAAACTTCCCGGATCAAAGCAGATCATTAAGATGAGTATCTGATGTTTGACTTGCCCATTAGAGGTGATGAATCACTTTCCCTGGAGCCCTAATTGAATATCCAAACTCTTCCTTCCCTGACATTTAGGATGATAACAAAATTGTAGCATCGATTCAGAAATCTACCTTGCAGGGGAATAGAACTTTTTAGAAGCAATAACAGCTAAGACCATTTGCATGCCATATATCAATATTTCAAGTTTTTCGAAAGAAAGTTTCTATGATAGGATTTTATGTTTGTCGTTGCTTCTCGAAAATCTTTGCCATATCTTTGTGAGTTAGTTAGAAGGCAAGTGGAAAGAAGGCTATATTTGGAGTCTGAGGACCCGAGTTCCTAACTCTTAAGTCATTTAACCTCTCTAGATCTCAGTTTCCTCATATGTAAAATGATGGGGTTGAGCCAAATGACCTTCCCATGGCAGTAGTATGCTCCTGTTGGGTGAACACTGCTTCTGCAGTCAGAGAACCTGGGATCAAATGCAATCTGGAATTAACCACCTTTGTGGCCTTGGGCACATCCTAAGCCTCAGTTTATTCATCTGTAAAATGAGGGGATTCAACTTGTAGTCTTCTAAGGCTCCTTCCAATTCCAGGTCTAGGATCCCAACATCAATCCAAGTCCCTTCAAAGCTCAGCCCAGGTGCCACCTCCTACATGCAACCTTTTCTGGTTCCTGCCAGTTGTTTAGACTCTCTCCAATTACTTTGTACTTTGTATTTACTTAATTGTTGTCCTCCTCCTCCTACCTCCCAGTAAAACAGAAGCTCTCTGGGTACAAAAACTGTTTATTTAGCATTTTTGTATTCTTAGTACTTCACACAGTATTATCTTGTATAGAGTAGATGTTTAATAAATGTTTGTTAAATTGAATGGGTTTTAATTAAATTTCAAATGAAATGAAATGCATTCTGCTTCATTTGTTGTATGCTTTCAATCTGAACACATTGTATAGTATAGGTGTTTGGTGGAATTACCAATATAATCTGTGTGTGTGTGTGTGTGTGTGTGTGTGTGTGTGTGTGTGTGTGTGTAACTCAGTCTCCAGGATCCAGGGAACATTAGTTCCACCATTGTAGATCTGAATTCTGGATAGGATCTCTGTGATAGACTGATTAGATAATCAATGAGAAAACCCCAAATGAGGTCATGAGGAGTTGGACATGACTGAAATGACTGCACAATGATGACAAAATGGCTCAACACATCAATTGCGATGGACACTCCTCAAAGGACCACTGAAGTCAAAGGTCACACTCACATAACTTCTGTTTCAAGATCTTGGCATGAACACCTGCTCTGCTGTGAGGGGGATCAAGCCTCATTGACTCTTTCTCATTAGCCTCATGCAGGTCATATTTCCTGCTCGGTAATAATTTGGGGAACAGCTGTGAAAAATCAGAAATATTGCTAAAGATCTCACAAACTCCCAACACTAGATGGCATGGCAGAGTCATCTGTCTAATCTTCTGGGAAAGTGAAGAGTCAGCCATCCAAAATGATGGACTGGAAACATTGCATAAAGCAGTACCAGGTCTTTCTTTGGAAGCAGACCATTCCTAGGGTAGGAAGCATAACACAGTGAAAATATCACTGACTATGGAGTCAGAGAATCTAAGTTTGAATCCCATACCTGCTTATTATCTGCGTGTCCTTGGGCAAGTCACTTAACATTCTTACGCCTTCATTTATCATGTGGAAAATGAGAAGAAGGCATTGTCTTTTCCAATTCTAAATCAGTAACTCTCTAATCCTATCTTTATGATCTTTGACATAACCTCAGAGGTGATGATATGCTAGGATGGACACCAATTCCAAAATCCCTAACACTACGATTTTTACATCATGTATACAGAAAGAAGCCTCATCTAATCAGAGATCTAATCCAACCCCCATTTCTACAGATGAGGAAATTGAGACCCATGGAGGAAAAGTAACTTGCCCAAGGCCATGCAGATAGTAAGAATTAGAGCTGGAATTTGAACTCAGGTCCCCTAACTTTTGATCCTGTACTCTTTCCAGTACAGCATTCTGCCTAGAGGCAGTTAGATGGCCTAGTAGCTTATCATGCTAGGTGGGCATTCAGAGAGAGGGAGTGCAAATCTAGCCTCAAACTCAGAGGCCACTGCCAGTGCGTGGCAGTGGACAGTGTGTGAGGATTGGAATCAGAGGCCTGTATTTTAATATTAACTCAGGTACTTACTACTTGTGGAAACTTGGGTAACTCACCTAATCTCACTAGGCTTCAATGTCCCCATCTGTAAAATGAGGGGCTTGGACCAAATAATCCCTAAACACCCTTTTAGTTTTGAATCAATAAGCCTACGATACTCCCGAAGTTTGCAGTGTCTTTGGGAGAAATGACATGTACAATAGTCAAAACAAATTATACACAAAATAGTTTGGAGGGAGGATTAGCCACTAAAAGTACCAAGAGGTACATTAATTTCTAAGAACTACATGGTTTTTAGCAGCATTTCAGCATTCTGCTCAGATCACAGGGCGAGAAGAGGATTACAAATGAGCCACTTGGCAGTTTTTGTCCATTTCTTAAGTCACTTTTCATATCTACACATGTATGTGCTTGTACACGTGTGTGTGTATGTACATGTGTATATGTATATATACATATCCTTGACTATCCTCATCTATAAAATGGGGATAATAATAGCACTTACCTCCTAGAATTGTTGTGAGGATCAAATGAGGTAATATTTATAAAGCACTTAGCATCTGGTAGGTGCTAATAAATACTTATTCCTTCTTTCCTTGTCCTTGTATATCCAAAGTATTTGTAGATCATGCATAGACCTTTGTTTTTAATCTCAAAAAATAGTAATAGCTAGAATTTATTTAGCCCTTTAAGGCTTGCAAATATTTTACAGATATTATCTTAATTGATCCTCACAATAACTTTCACAGGTGGATGCTGTTATTATATTCATTTTATAGATGAGGAAATGGAGGCTAAGTAAGGTTGAATAATTTGCTAAGGGTTACATAGTTAATTAGTGTCTGAGGCGGGGTTTGAACTCAGGCCTGCCTAACACTTGATCCACTGTACCACCTACTTTCCTTAATTATACAAGGTCAATATAATTGTTAACATGCTTATGCTAGAAGCCTGTTCTGAGGACAATTGCTCTACAGAAATATGTGGCTATTTCTTCCCATGGCAATCTCTTCAGAACTTAAAAGTTTGGAATTTCAACACAGCTAACTTTTTACTAACTCATTCAGGTTTTCTAAGCCACAGGAGTGTCCAATTCATCTTAAAATGTGTCACTGTCATCCATCTGCAACATTTTATCAACACTACATAACTTGCATGTCCTGAGAAAGGGGTATTTCACAGAATCATAGGATCATAGATTTGCAGAAGTTCAATGTGGGAAGAAAAGTCAGCGTCTAGCTGTCAAACGCACATCTGAACAGGAATTCCCTCTACAAAATCATCAATGAGCAATCGTCCAGCCTCTTCTTGAAGACCATCAGTGATAAGGAACAAGCTACCAGTGAAGGCAGCCCATTCCATTGTTGGACAGATCTAATCATGCATAAGTTTTCTTAAAACATTACTTATAGAGGGCCACAATATGCCTCTTTGTAACTTCTACCCATTCTTTCCCCTTGGGCCACACAGAATGAATCTAAATCCCTTTTCCATGTCCTTCAGACACTCCCAGACTGATGACACTGTCCCATGTCTACTAAAACTTTTCTTCCCCCATTCCTTCCGCTTGTACTCATGTGGTATGAGATGGTTGGCTGGCCATTCTCCAAAGTGTCAGCACTTTCTAAGATATAGTGCACTAAACGGAAACTTTTCCCATGAAAATCCTTTCTGATCTCAGGTAAAAAAATAGTTTAAAGCTCCTAATTGAGACCTGATGTTGGAAACTTTAACAATATGCTCCATGACTGAAGTATTAATGAGTGCTCTTGGAGGGCAAACAACCTCTAATTTTTGTTTGTTATTCCCTTTGGAATCCTCATTTGACCTTTGACAACTCCTTGTGTCCCAGGTCCATTTCACACCATTCCCACTCTCTCCTGCCTTCCCTCCCTCCTGATCCCATTCTACCCCACTCTTCCTCTACCCTGATTTATCCTAGTAGAAAGCCATCTGTCCCCAGAAGGCATGGATACACTTTGGAGCATTAACCTGTTGAAGACTCACCTTCTGCCTTCACCTTCACAGCAGGAAAAACTGGGTCAATTTTTTCATCCATCATGCCATGGTATCATCTCTTTACTTCTCATTCTTTGGAATTCTTGCCATCTACTAAGATTACCTTCTTCAAATGATCTTTATTCCTGTCTGTTTTGGTCTCTACAATGTTCCATTTTTTCCATTATTTCAGGCAGGCAAATGGAATTAGTGGCATAGAATAAAGAAGATGAACTTGAATCTTACCTCAGATGCTTACTAGCTATGTGATTCTGTTTCCTCCTCTGTAAAAATGAGGAAGCTGTTCTTAACGGGCTCTAAGATCTCTTCCAGCTATAAACCTATAATCTTTCTTCTTACAATATTTGTGAGTGTTCTCCCCAATCACGATGATTGTTGCTGCTATCCACATTTAGCATTTTCCATTTTCCAATGTGACTTCAGTCTGTGGCTCACATTCTGTCCCTTCAGTCTGCTCAGTGCCACTGGTGTTGGTAACTTTTTCAACTGCGTTTACTGTCTCTCTGAAGCTTTTCCATTTCCCTCATAGTTCCTTGGTCTCTTGGACTTTGTTTGCTGTACTTCATTTTATAGGATCATGGAATCATTGAGGTACAGCTAGAAAGAATCTTAGAGACCATCATTTGAAAGATAAGTGACTATTCAAAGCCAGGAAAAGTGATTGTTATAGTGCTAGTATTTTAACTAATATTATCTGGTGCAAATCTAGCTCTCTTTCCAACAGACAATGTTGCCCCAAAGTAGTCACAAACAGATTGTAGCCTTTAACTTATCTCTTTTCCACTTCTTTATGCTCAATCTCCTACTTTCCCACTGCATCCACTAATTCTCCCCTCAACCATCTCCTTCAGCCACTGACACCATTCACATCACTTAGATCATAATCACACAATCTCAGAACTTGGAGAAAACTCAGAGGTCCAACCAATACCTTGAAGAGAATTCCCTTTATGACACTTAACAAATGGTCATCCAGTTTTCAGCCAAATATACCCAGTGATAAAACAAACAAACAAACAAACAAACAAACATTGCCATGAGCAGCTGGCCATCTCACTTTATGAAATTTTCCTTTACATCAAGTTGAAATCTGCCTCTGAAATTGCCACTAATTGCTTCAGGTTCTGCTCTCTGAGGCCAAGCAGAAGAAGCTTAATCTTTCTTTTACATGACAGTCCTTCAACTACTTGAGGACAAATGGAAAAATAATCATTTGCTTGTTCATCCCCACTAAGCCTTTTCTTCTCCAGACCTCTTGTTCACCATGGACACTTCCATTTTATCCCTTCCAGTTCTTCACTGTTCTTCCACTAAGCCTACCCTGAAAATCCCCAGAGATCAATCGCCATTACAGTCTTCTGACTCCATTCCTATTCTCATGCTGATGAAAATGGCCAAAACCAAAGAGCCTTGGCCTATACCTGGTTCACTTGCATTCAGCAAGACAGGAAACCCTTGAATATACAAGGAAAGGAAATATACGATACCTGGCTCAGGATCAGGTGTGAGCAGGATTGTGGATGAATTGTTACTTACAATGATACTGGCATAAGAAGGGTCAATATTCTTTCAGGAAAGGAAAACCCATCAATGTCCTTCCCTTATCTCTTCAGTTTCACCAAAGGGCATAGTGTCAAAATTTTCACGTTAAAATAAGAAGGAAAAATTGTTTGTTAAGTCACAGAAAAGCTCATTTTAAAGCACCTTATTAGAGATCCAGGATATTTGCATGGAAAAGATAAAAAAAATCAGGTGCTCCCAAGTGGGAGGAAAGTGAGGGGGATTGCTTCATTGTTAACTGGCAAAATGAAAGAGGCAGGAAGAGAAGAAGCATTGTCAAAAATGGAAAGATTGGCCTTGCAGGAAACAGAGGAAATCAGAAGTCAGAGCTCAAATGCAAAAATGGATGTGAAGATGGTCCTCTAAAGGACTCTAAATTAAATAGATGATGTTTGGAAAGGCATAAAGCCTGCTAGAAATGATTGAATCATGAGTTGACCTAGTGCAGAAGGTGTGCTCAAGGATGACAGAGAGAGAGACAGAGACAGAGAAAGAGAGAGAGAGAGAGAGAGAGAGAGAGAGAGAGAGAGAGAGAGAGAGAGAGAGAGAGAGAGAGAGCGAGCGCAGAGGCAGAACAAGCTGTTGGTCTCTTTAAATGCCTTGCAATTCTGCACTTATCACTCTGCTTTGAAAGGACCAGGTAGCACAATGCTGAGCACACTGGGTGCTTAGGAGGTTCTAATATGTTGTCATAATCCAAGGTTTCAAAACTTTAATGTATTCAGGATCTCATCCATGTGGGTCTTCCATCCATTTGTGTCCACATGTCCACATATCACCTAATTCACATATGTTCACTAGTCCACATATCATCCTGTGGAACTCTTTCCTCCTCCATGTCATGGAGGTCAGCTCTAGCAGTTATTTTTTTTTTCAATTTTTACTTTATTTTATTTTTGTGAGGCAATTGGGGTTAAATGACTTGCCCAGGGTCACACAGCTAGTAAGTGTCAAGTGTCTGGTTTGAGACCAGATTTGAACTCAGATCCTCCTGACTCCAGGGCTGGTGCTCTATCCACTGCACCACCTAGCTGCCTCTCCAGTAGTTATTTTTTTACATTTCTTGGGGATCAGCCCAGCCCAAAGGAATGTTGACCTCTTCTCTTTTGCTTTGGATGCATCCCAAACATACCTCCTTTTCCAATCACAAATTTCTTAGATGACATCCCTTATCCTTCCTGGGAGATATTATCACTGGGAATTCACTGCGGCCAATTTACAAAGCCAGAAAGAACTGGGTTCAAGTCCTACATCTGAAATATACTGGCAGCATGGCTCTTAGTGAGTTAACCTCTCAGTACTTGGTCAACTTCATTTTGCTGAATTATTTACTACAGTCCTTTATAGTTTTGATTTTATTTTTAAGTGATCAAAAATCTATTTTCTCTCCCATCCACTTATCATATTAGAAGGAAAAAAATGTAATATTTAAAGATAGTCAAGCAAAACTAATTTCTGAATTGGCTATATTAAAAAGTCTCAATTTGCTCCCTGAGTCCATCGTCTCTTGGTCAGAAGGTTGGTACCATGTTTTGTCGTGGGTCCTCTAGAATCCCAGCTGATTGTTGTGTTTATCAGAGATCTTATATCTTCCCAAATTGTTTTGTCTTTACAGTATTGCTGTTATTGTATAAATTCTTCTCCTGGTCTGCTCACTTCACTCTGAATCAGTTCATATAAGTCTTCTGAGGTTTCTCTGAAACCTTAATTTCTTACAGAACAATAACATTCCATCATATTCATATATCATTTCCCTAACTGATGAGAATTTTAGGCAATGTTCTAAGATTATAAATTGCAGAGAAAGTGCCAAACTCTATTAGAAGAGGGAGTTTCCTTACTTGGAATTCCTTGTACCAATGAAATTGCAAATCTTTCCATACTGTATACACAACTTTAATTCAAATGATGTTTCAAGCTTTGCAACTGTATAGCCTCACCAGGAGAATGTTGATCAGTTATATCCTACAGCTGTAAGGCTAGCCCATTGAGTTAGTTCATCAGTTCTTATGTTTAGGCCAGACCCACATATGGCTAATAATGAGATCCCAGAATGGAATAAGAGGAGAAGAGGGGGCCGGATTGCACTGGAGAAACAATATAAGCCTTTCAGTGATAACCAACTAACCCTCCCCCCCCATCACCCTTAATGTCAATATTCTCTCACTGATGCTAGATGTTGGACAATCGATATGAAATGCTGTCACCAAACTGAGGTTGAAATAACAAGCAGCAGTCTTGTTTTCTAAATGAATTCTCTTGTGCAATGAGTTAGTACACGAAGAAAGCACGTCTAACTCTTGGCTTTTTATAGTGCTTTATGATGGATGGCTTGACTTTTATAATCTTTGTTTCATAATAATCCTAACTCTAGTGAAAAATAGATGAGTGGCATTCTACACACACACACACACACACACACACAATATGGGTATATGTATATATGTACACATACATATATGTATGTATTCATACACATATGTATATCAATAAGCATTTATTAAATGTCTACTATGAGCCAGACACAGTGCTAAGCACTGAGGATACAAGGAAAGGCAAAAAACTGTCCCTTGCCTCCAGGAACTCACAATCTAATGAGGAAGATGTATATATACATGTAAGCATATATATACATATATATATATATATACATATATATGTATATACACACACACATATATATATATATATACATGTGTGCATGCATATATATATATATATATATATGCATGCACACATATACATAAGGATAGTCAAGGATATCTATATATACATAAATACATACGCACATATATATACAAGCACATACATTGTATATATGAAAAGTGACTTAAGAAATGGACAAAAACTGCCAAGTGACTCTTTTGCAATCCTTTTCCCACCCTGTGATCTGAGCAGAATGCTGGAATGAGGGGCAGATGCTGCTAAAAACCATGTAGTTCTTAGAAATTAATTTACCACTTGGTACTTTCAGTGGCTGATCCTCCTCCAAACTATTTATATATAGTTTGTTTTGATTATTGTACGTGCTGTTTCCCCCAAGGACAGTGCAAACTTCTTGAGTGTCATAGGCTCATTGACTCAAAACTAAAAGGGTCTTTAGTGGTTATTTGGTGCAAGCCCCTCACTTAACAGATGGGGACATCGGAGCCTAAGGAGTTAGGTGAGTTACCCAAGTTTCCACAAGTAATAAGTACTTGAATTGACATTAAAACCCAGGACTCTGCAGTTCTCAAACACTGTCCACTGCCACACACCGGCAGTGGCCTATGCCTCCACTATGATTTCTGCACTGATGTTGACACCTAGGGGAACAGTGAAATCTACTTTGGCAAACACAGTTTGAGATTGAAGTTGGTCAGTTACTTGTCAGCTATGCAGAAGCATTGCGCATGCATATGCGTGCACACACACACATACATACTTTCTTTAATACGAAAAGTTGAAAGACACTAGAGGTAGTGAGGATTGAATTTCATTGAAAAAGAAATTGGCTGTATGTGAGCCTACAAGAAAATGATGCTTATAGATATAGCAATTATTTCAGAATCAGCTATTAGTGTTTAATCCAAGTTAGTTAGAGTAAAGGTTGAAGTAAATACCAAATTAGAAGAAAGACAAGTGTAGAAAGATGCTATGCGTGATCACAGCAGCTACAACGCGGCTTGTCGAAACTGATCTGAACAATGGAAAAGGGGCAATCAATCAGTCCACAGGAGATTAGTAAGTCCTTACTATGTACCGAATACAGTTCTAGGTGATGACTTTCATCATTTCTCAAAGAGGTTTAATTGTTGCAAAGTGGTTGCCACAATGAGGAGACTACCTCGGATAATAACCAAATATTCTTCTCCACCATGAAAGAATGCATCCGCCTGAAAATAATGGACGCGCTGAGGACAAACTAAATACACTAAAGACGGGTAGCTTCAATTCTCTGGAAGGATGCTGACTCTTTGAGCCCAGCAGAAAGCTACAACGAATGGGGACTTGATGATAGCTCCACTAAAAGAGAAAACACCTTCTAGGAACCAAGAGCTGTGGGCTTACCATTGGGCCACAAGTATTCTCTAATCTGAAGCCCTGTCTTCTCAAGGACTCTTTTGAGGGAAGAGAATTTTCTAGGATTTGGAGATAAATGTTTAGTCATATCCATTCTGACTATATCACCTTAGCAAATATTGCTAAAAGCTAATCGGAGCTACTTTCTGATAAGCGATGGAAAACACATAGATGGGGACTTATAAGCAACACCTCCCAAAATTCTAGCCTATCAAAGTTACCCCTAGATTTATAAGAGGAGAAATAGCCAAAAGACTTTCTGGGGACCCCAACCTAATAGTGTAGATTAAGGAAGTGACTCTGGAGGGGCTGCTACATCATGATCCTTTTATCTACAGTGATGGTAAGAGTACCCATGTGCATAAAGTCATGGATTCACTAAAGTATGGTGGTAGAAAAATGGAAAGAACATTAGACCTAGAGGCATAAGAATTCATAAGATCACAGATCTAGGGCCTGCTGTGACCTTGCAGGTCATCTGATCCTACTTTTTCATTTTTCAGATGAGGAGCCAGAGGCCCAGAAAGGTTTAAGAATTTGAAGCATTGATGCCTATTATATAAATGAAGTATCTGCCCCAACCAAACTGTGAGTTACAAACCAGAATAAGTTAACTGAACCATGAAATGGAATGGGCACTACTCACCAATTTTCTTGTTCATTTTTTCTGACTCATTTTCCCAACCAAGGTTTCAGCTCACAGGGTGAATCATGAGCCAAAAAGAAGCCATTCAACAGTCACAAAACAATAATTATTTAATGGCTGATATTTATGCACTTACAGGTTTACAAAGCACCCTAAGTTTCATCCAAGTTTCATAAGAACCCTGTGAGGTAAGTGCAACAAGTAGCATTATCACCCTTTTTACACATGAAGAAACTGAGGCTGAGATGATAAAGTGTCTTGTCCATGATCACACAGCTGGTGTCAGAAGTGAGATTTGAACCTAGTTCTCTCCTCATTCCAGGTGCAGAGATTTTACCTTTGGTTGGAATAACCACCAAGCCAAATGAACTGAATCATTATTTCATTGGCTTTTAGTTGCTTGAGTGAAAAAACAAAGGCAGGAATGAGGTGTAAATTGTGTCTATGTGAAAGAGGTGGGAGAGTTATTACATGGTATTTAATCCAACCCCTTCATTTTACAGATGAGGAAACCAAGGTCAAGAGAGATTAATGGACTTCCCGATAATTACTTGGGAAGTAAGTGGCAGATCCTCTGAGCCTCTAGCTCTTATTCCACTAGGGCTCTGCCTTTGGTAACAGCTGCTTACAGTCTGTGAAGATCTGAGTGAGAAAAGGAAAGAGGGGTTAACTGTTACAGCAGAATCTCTGCTCTGGAAGCAAAGGCTCTATGTAGTGTTATCTTGCCAGTCCAAAGAAATGCCAATCCCAAGTGGCCCAAGCAATATAATTTTGATCTTTATTTAGTTGCAGCAAAATATGCCCCATGGCTCAATACAATAAACAAACATTCCTACTATTTTCCAAACATGTATAGCTATAACTGGGATGAATGAAGTGCTGTTTTCCTTTAAAATATCCCAGTATTCAGAGTAGCTTTGCGTCATCATGTATTTTCTCAATCAGCAGATACTAGTACATAGGAGTCCTTGACATGTTCTGATGTTAAAAGGGGGCTCTCATATTTGAAAAGACTGGGAAGTTTAGCCCAGAAGGAATCTAACCCAACCCAACAAACATTTATTAAGCATGTCCTATGTGCCAGACACTATACTAGGATTCAAGGTATACAAAGACAAAAATTAAACAATTCTTGACTCAGATACCTTAGTTTCTATTTGTAAGGTATGGTATGTAAACATGTATATGTATATATACACATATATGTGTATGTGTATATATACAACACATATATGTGTATATATGCATTATTCACACATATATATGTATATGTGTATACACACATCATTTTAAAAAAGTGATCCTAAGATCCCTATTTTTAAGCCTAGCATAATGGCTGATACTTAAGAAATGCTTGTTGATTGATTGATTTCAAGAGGGCTAGATCACTACCAAATGGGTCATCAGAATAGATCTGGGATAAATTTGCTGTGCTCTGAAGGGAGCTAGGCTCTCACGGGCTAAGGCAAGGAGACAGCCTTTCAGCCAAGTCACTGATGTTAACAGAATGAGTTCCCAGTCCTTGGATTCTAAAATGAGACAGTTGAATTGGATGAACTGTGAAGCCCCTTCCAAATCTGGATTGAAGATCCCATGAATAAAATTATTTTCTTTATTAATAAAGTAAAAAGAGGGAAAATTACAGAAAATTAAACCAAACAAAAATGAACCGTCTCCTCAGGACCCAGCACTGGGCTTTGCATACGATTGGTAATTAATAAATATTAATTATAACAATGAATGATTTTCCAGGAAGATAAAGCCAAAAATTCTTTCATCTACTTATTTACCATTTTTCAAGTTTACTCATCTATTTATTTGTTTGTTTATTTACTATACCAGTGATTTCGTATGTGAGGAGATGTGTGATTTGGAAACTCTCTCTGCTACGATTGTAGACATTTGCCTGAGGCACTGACAGGTTAAATGACTTCCTCAGGGTAATATAGCCGGTACATGTCAGAGGCAGAATCTGAATCCAAGTTCCTTTAACTCCCAGGCTAGCTCTCTCTCCATTACAACCCAGTGTCTCTCAGAGTGGGAAATGTAAAAATACTTTCCTTTAATCCAGTGCCCTTTTGCTTTTTGTACATTTCATTATGACTATAGCCTCTACATAGTCATTACTCATTCATAGTTGAGCCCAGTTTTTAAAAGAGCACATAACAGGACTATGATTTCACTTTTATTACCATAATAAAAAAGTATTAAGAAAATAGGAAAATGGCAACATTGAAAATAAATGGACAATGTACCCTGTAAACAAATGGAATGGGCCTGGGCAAGGAAGTGCTTCCAGCTCCAAAGCTGAAGTGGCCTGCATTAGTGAGGAGATGGAGAGCATCATGGCAAAGAACTATAACTAGAATGGGACATCTGGGACTTTGTCTCAGGGCACTGACACGTGAGGGAATGAAGGTTCTTTCTCTAGGGAGCAGGCTTCCTCCACTGAAAGGGGGAATATTTCTCCTTTTGTTGATTTGGAGAACAACATCCCATTTTCAAGAGATGTGACCCTACTCCCTCATGGACCCTAAGCTGTACCCCCAAGAACCCCTGTCATTGAAGAGGCAGCATAGTACAGTGGAAAGAGCACTGAACTTACATCACAGGTCCTGAGTTCAAATCTTGGCTCTGCAACTTCCTACCTATAAGCCTTTGAGTAAATAATTTATTCCTCTGGGCCTTTCTATAGTTTCTTAATTCATAAAATAAAATGCTTTAATTTCATGCTCTCTAAGGTCTTTCACAAGTCTAAATTTATAAGCCTAAAACATCTCTTACCCAGGGCCCACCTTTCCATCCAAAGCCCTCTGGGTGTAGGATAGGTTCTCTGGAGGATAGGCTAATCCCTCTTCTGGTGAGGCTGGGCTGTCCTCTAATCTGAAACTATTGTCTCCTTTCCCCATGGTTATTTTTCCCTTAGGCAGAATAATTCCTAATTATAATCTCAGATAAAAGATGTTATAATGGGAAATAAATTGATAAATATTGGCTTATCCAAATTTAAGATAAGCTGGTTTTATGCCTGTATTTCCACCTCAGGACTAGATATTCTGCTTGCTTCTTCAGTAAGGGCTTTTCCAAGGGTGCTGAAATCTTGAGGGAAATGGGCCCAGTCCAACCAAAAATCATCACACCTTTACCTGTGATCATCAGAATGTACTTCTGGGTTTTCAAAGTCCCAGTTAGACAAACACACATTGGTTTGGGAAACTGGGTAGAGAAGCAAAGTCCATTTTTGGTCACTGAGGCTTTAAAACCAGGCATGTTTCCTGCTGGTCCCAGCACAGAATATAAAGTCTGCCATACCCTGTGCTGCAATAAACAAGATCTATTGAAGGTGTGGGAGCCTATGGGTGGTTCCTACTCATTTTATTGGTTATTTTTTTCCAAGACTCTAATCTAGTTTACACAGGGCAGCCAGGAGACTTCCTCACAAAGGCTAAACTGTTAGGAAGAAGGGTTGAAGGAACTAGGCATATTTAATCTAAAGAAAGGAAGACTGGGGATTGGGGGATGGGGAGTAAGAGACAAGATAGCTGACTTTAAGTGTCTGAAAAGCTATTATGTGAAGGAGGCATTGTGTTTGCCCCTAGAGGGTAGAACCAGGAGCAATGAGATAAAGTTGTGAAGAGGTCAATTTTGGCTTGATGTCAGGAAAACCCAAACCTAAACCTAAACTACTTCCTAACAATGAATGCTGTCCAAAGGCTGAACGGGCAGCCTGTGGTGGCTTTCCACTCCTTGGAGGTTTTCAAACAAATTTTGGATCACCACTTAAGGGATATATTTGAGTGTGGATTCCTTTCTTGCATGGCTTGGACCAGATGACTGAAGAGTTCTCTTCCAACACTCAAATTCTGTGATTGTATAATCCTTTCACATGGGCATAATTTCACAAAATGGAGGAACTTCCCCTGTTTTTGACACCTCTTCTCAGTCTCTTATCTCACCCCCAATCTATCTTGTATGTTTGTAACTATGGACATTTTGTATTGTCCCAGAAAAATATAAGCACCTTGAGGGCAGGAACTATCTTACTTTTGTCTTTGTATCTCCCATATCTAGTACAGTGGCTGGTACATAGTAGGCACTTGATAAATGCACGGTAAATGGAGCTACATTGAATCCTAAAAAAACTCTGGGATGTGTGTGTGTGTGTGTGTGTATGCATGTATGTGTGTGTGTATGTATGTGTGTGTGTGTATGCATGTATGTGTGTGTATGCATGTGTGTGTGTTTGTGTGTGTGTATGCATGTATGTGTGTGTGTATGTGTATATGCATGTATGTGTGTGTGCATGTGTGTGTGTATGTATGTGTGTGTGTTTGTGTGTGTATGCATGTATGTGTGTGTATGTATGTATGTGTGTATGCATGTATGTGTATGTGTATGTATGTGTGTGCATGTATGTGTGTGTATGTATGTGTGTGTATGCATGTATGTGTGTGTGTATGTGTGTGTGTATGTGTGTGTGTGTGTGTGTGTTTGTGCATCGATTTCTATTGTGGAAATGATATTTCAAATGTTTGAATGTGAATAGCATCATAAATGAGAACTCCGTGTATTCAGGGTGGGTGGTATCCCTGACAGAAGGAAAGGAAGTCAGTCCCGAAGGCGGGAGACCTAGGCTTGAATACTTGGTCTGATGCTGCCAGACCCTGTGCAGGTCAAACAATTTCTCAGGGCCTCATTTTGCTCGGCTATGTGATTGGTTTAATAATTGCCTTATCTGTCTCAAGGGGGTTGTAAGGAGAATACTCTGCGAACCTTCAAGTTGCTGCAGAATCATTACTGTTATCCACAGCATCTTGGGCTGGGTACTTGGGGAGATACATAAGTAGCTGAGGAAGGCATTGTCTTTGTCCTTTATTTCTTGGTTGGTACAAGGTGAAGAAATGGAAAGTTTCATGTAGAAATGAATGCTTTTAGGCAACCTAGTTTCTGGCCTTGGGCCTTTGAGGGATCAGCACATGAGGCTGATGGTTTTGTTGGAATGCATAGATTCAGTAAAATAGAAAGTCTTCTTATAATTTAAAATCTGGTGCTCAACTGTGTATTAGTGATCATTCTATGGAGACCATAGTTACTACAAAATTCCTGAGTAGCAAAGTGGACTTATAGAAAAAATATATTATTTATGATTGTTTAATATTACTAATTGATCACCATAAAAGTTGACTCCATTATCTATGTGTCCAACTCAATGAAAATTCATTCATTCATTCATTCACTGTGCTTAACACACACCAAACACTTCATTAGAGGCAGTGTGGTATAGTTAGATACACCAGTGAGCTCAAAGACTAGAGGACCTGGGCTGGAGTTCCATTTCAGACATTTACTATGTATATAACCTTAGACAAGTCATATAACTTTTCTGCGTGTTTCAATTTCCTCATCTCTAAAATGAAAGGGTTGGTCTAGATGGATTTTAAGGTCCCCTCTAGCTACAGATCTATGATCTTATGATCCTAGGAGTCATTGGCCTGGGAATCAATTCAAATTTCAGAAATGGAAGTTGTGGGTTGAAGTTCAAGTAAAGTTGGAAAGTTGTGCTTCAGGATCATCATGGGTAGCTGACAGTTTAATTCACTTCTCTCATTCTCTCTCTTCTCTCCCTCTCTGTCTCTCCCACTTCCTCCTCCTCCCCTCTCTCTTTCTCTCTCTCTATTTCTCCCCTCTTCTCTCCTCTCTCTCTGTCTCTCCTCCCCAGCCTACTCTTTTTGCTTTCATCTTCTCCCTCTCTCTTCTCCTTTCCCTTTCCTGCTCCCACATCATCTTTTCCCCCAAGTTTTATTCTGTGTCTTTGTTTCCCCAGCACCTAAAAATGTCTGCCATCCAAAAAAAGTATCTGGTACAAAGTATTTCCACATCATAATAGAACCCAGGCCTATATTACAAAGCAGTAATCATGAAAGGGCAGCTATATGGCACAGTAGATAGAGTGCTAGGCCTGGAGTCAGGAATACATCTTCCTGAGATCAAATCTGGCCTCAGACACTTACTAGCTCTGTGTCTCTGGGCAAGTTGTGTAATCTTGTTTTCCTCAATTTCCTCATCTGTAAAATGAGCTCGAGAAGGGAATGGCAAGCCACTACCATATCTTTGCCAAGAAAACCCCAAGTGGGGTTACAAAGAGTTGGACTTGACTGAAAATGACCTAACAACAACAATAAATCATGGAAACAATCTGGTACTGGATAAGAAATAGAGAAGTGGATTAGTGGAATAGATTAGGTACACAACACATAGCAGTAAATGGCCATAGTCATATCATGTTTGATAAACCCAAAGATTCAAGACTTTGGACAATAACTCACTATTTGACAAAAATTACTTGGAGAACTGGAAAGCAGGTTAACAGAAACTAGGTATAAGTGAGCATCTCTGACCGTATACCAAGATAATGTCAAAATGGGTACATGATTAAAATACAAAGGGTGATATCATAAGCAAATAAGGCGAGCATAGAAAGCTTTACCTGTCAGATCTATGGATAAGTGAAGAATTTATGACCAAATAAGAGACAGAGTGGAGCATGGGAAGTAAAATAGATCATTCTGATTACGTTAAATTTAAAATTTTTTGCACGAACAAGACCAATGCAGCCAAAATCAGAAGGAAAGCAGGAAATGGGGGGGGGGATTTACAGTAAATTCCTCTGATAAAGGCCTCATTTATCAATATATGGGGAACTGAGTCAAATTTATAAAGATAAGAATCATTCTCCAATTGATAAATAGTCAAAAGAAATGAATAGGCAATGTTTTAGAACAAGAAATCAGAGCTATCTAGTAATCATATAAAAGTTCTCAAAATCACTATTGATTAGAGAAATGCAAATTTAAAAAAAAACCTTCATGGCAGTAACTCATACATGTAGATTGGCTAACATGATAGAAAAGGAAAATGACAAATACTGGAGGTAATGTAGAAAATAGGGACACTAATGTACTCTTGGTGGAACCCTTCTGGAGAACAATTTGGAAATATGCTCAAAGGGCTATAGAACTGTGTGTACCTTTGCCCCAGTAATCTTAGTACCAGATCTACATCCCAAAGAGATCAAAGAAAAAGGAAAAGAACCTATTTATACAAAATGTTAACAGCAGCTCTTTTTATGTAGCAGAGAATTGGAAATTGAGGAGCTGCCCATAAATTGAGGAATAACTGAACAAGTTGTGGTATATGATTGTGATGGAATACTATTGTGCCATAAGAAATGTAGAACAGGATGGTTTCAGAAAATCCTGGGGAGACTTATATGAACTGATGCAAAATGAGGTGAGCAGAATCAGGAGAACATTGTACACAGTAACAGCAATATTGTAATGATGATCAACTGTGAAAGATTTAGCTTCTCTGCTCAGTACAGTAACCTAAAACAATTCTGAAGGACTCTTAATGAAAACTATTCTCCTCAAGAGAGTGATCTGATGAATTCTGAGTGCTGATTGAAGTATAATTTTTCATTTTATTTTTTTTGCTGTTTTTTTCCTACATGGCTAATATGGAAATATGTTCTGCATGATTTCACATATACAATTGATATCATATTGTTTGTCTTCTCAATGGGTGGGGGAAGGATTAGAGGGAGGGAGGGAATTTGGAGCTCAATTTTTTAAAATTAATGTTAAAAATAAGTAATAAATTAATTTAAAAACTTTATTTAAAAGAGAAAATTGCTTCAAAAAACGAGCTCCAGAAGCTATCCAGTCCAATCCAGACTTGAAGAGGAATTCCCTTGATGTCATCCCCTAAAAGTCATCATCTGGCCTTTACCCCAAACTTACGGTGGAGGGAATTCTATCAGCTACTCCCAAGGCAGCACAGTCCACACTTAGATAGCACTTGGTTTTTTTTTTTTTAATTTCCCCCCTCTCCTCAAGGATAAATTTGCTTCATTGCAATATACTTTCTTTGTTCCTGGTTCTGTCCTCTAGGGCCAAGGACAAGTGTAATTCCTCTTTACCTCAAATATCTGAAGTCAGCTATCATGACCCTTCCCCAAGTCTTTTCTTTACTAAATAAACCTTTAGAAGTGGATCCAGAAGGCGCAGGTTATAGGAAGTGGTCACCTATCCCAGACCATTACCTGGGAATTTCTTTCTTTTTTAGTTTTTTGATAATATCCCTTCTCATGTAGCATTTACTTTTTTTCCCCTCAAAGAAGAATGAATGAAAGGCATGAACAAAACTAAGGTGTCTGATTAATTGAAACTTCAGTGCATTGATTTTAAATGTCACGAAATATGAAACTAAGTAATTGAGAGAAGGGGATATTTTGGGGGCACCGAGAAGTCATCACCAACTCCATTTGGAGTTGTTGTAGGCATTGTGAAAAGGAATGGAAAGAACACTAGAGGTGTTATGGGGGGGAATAAGGGACTGAGGAGCCCAGGAAGTGGGTGGAGAAGCAGGAGCTATTTTCTTCCATATGTCTATGCTTATAGAGCAGCCCTGGATTCAGATCAACCTCTTACGCTTCCTGTCCATGTGACCACTGGACAAATCCATTTAACTCTAGTGGCCCCTGTTTGCTTATTTGTAAAAACAAGGGTGTTGGCCTAGAGCCTTCAACATCCCGGCCAGCTCTCATGCTATGGTCTTGTATCCCTTCCCTACCTTCATTGTTCTCTGGATTTTCTCCAGTTCATCAATGCTTCCCTTTCTCAAATATGGTTCCCCAAGGAGAAGATTATTCGGATTGCCTCTTTTTGGCTGCCACTTCATTCATGATTCATGTTGAGCTTGCAGTCCACCAAAGCCACTAATTTTTTTTTACATAGATTATTTTCCCCAAACAAATCCCTTATTCCTCAATGATGTAATTGATTTTTAAACACAAATGTAATTTCCCCTTGTTATTAATAATAGCAACTAGCATTTACACAGTAAAGCAAAGCACTTTTCATGTTATTTGATTTGATTTTCATAACAACACTGGGAGATAGGCACTATTATGATTTCCATTTTTACAGATCAGGAAACTGAGGCTGAGAGAAATTAAGTAACTTGCTCAAGGTCACATAGCTAGTGTCTGAGGCAAGAATTGAAGTCAGGTCTTCCTGACTCCAAGTCCAAAATTCTATCAACTGAGACATGTAGCTGCACATTAGCTTTTGTCTTATTTGTTTCAGCCCAGCATTCCAGCCTGTCAAGAGCTTTTTGGATCTTGAATGTTTTTTGTACATCATTTCTGCACTCTTAGTTTCATGCCATCTCCAAATTTGATAAGCATACCTAGAATGTTCTTCTTCCTCTCTTCCACCTCTTAGCTTCCCTGGAGACTCAGCTCAAATCCTGCCTTTTTCAGGAATCGTCTCCTGGTCCCTGAAACTGCTAGAGCCTTACCCTCCATTCTCTCTCTCTCTCTCTCTCTCTCTCTCTCTCTCTCTCTCTCTCTCTCTCTCTCTCTCTCTCTTTCCATATATATATATATAATATATATATATATATATATATATATATATGTACATACATAATTTACTTAGTTATTTCAATGTTGTGTCCCAAATTAAAATGGGAGTTCCTTGAAGTCAGGACCCGTTTTTATCTTTCTTCATATTCCTAGTGCTTGGTACATGGTAAACAATTATGCTTTTTAATTGATTTATTGATTGATAAAAAGTAACTACTTGTGTCTCACTACCTTTGCCTTCAATGGTTGTTTATTTTTTAATATCCTGTAGGAATTGGAACCTTTTCTATCCCCTCCTTCCTCTTCCCAACCTCAGATATAACCCATTCAGTGGGTTTTTTATGGTCCCTCCTACTCTTTCTTGCAAGGAAGAAGGTGTAAATCTCAGTGGATTCTAGTGGCTTAAGCCTGGAATTAGCTCCTAAAGGGAATTTCATCTTCTAATCACAAGATCCGTATGTCTTACATCCTTTTAGAGACTAGTAAAGCTAGAGGTCTGAGATAAAAGCAGAAATGCTGAGGATTATTGGTATTAATGCCCATTATGAGCTTTATATCAGTCTGTTGTTGGGAAAATGTGGTGAACAAATTGTTGGCGCCCAAATACGTAGGAACCATCAGCTTTGATAAAGGATTTGGTGGTGTATGCATCAATTGATCAACATTCTGATAGTAACTAAGTGTGTGACCTTGAACAACATATGTCACCACTCCATGCCTCATTGTTCTTATCCATAAAATGGGGGGATTGGATTAGATAATCTCCAAGACCCCTTTTGAGATCTTATATTCTAAGATTCAATGACTCCATACATGTATATGGCCCCACCCTGAGGAAACTCTAATGAATATGATCTACTCAGGGACCTTGCATTCATTACTGCTGTTTAGACTCTAGAACAATTGAGAAAATTTGTTCCAAGTAAAGCTCAATACAATCCAGAAGTCACTTCTTAAGCATCTCCTATGATCTCCTATCCAACTGTACAAAGTGCTAGGGATATAGACAAACTGAAAAAAAGCCTGTCCTAAAGCATGAGTCTTACTTTATCAATCCGCTGTTAATTTTTTCCTCAGTAACTCTCTACTTATATTATGCTAAAATACAAAACATATCCCAATTTCTAAGAGCTCCCTGCCATCTAATCCAATAAGTATTAATTAAGCACCTACCCTTCAAGGCACTAAGCTAGGCGAGTTCAATGCAAAGTGAAAAAAACCATTCAAACAATCCCTGTCTTTAAGGATCTCACATTCTACTGGGGGAAACGTGTCAAGATACATGTCTTGGTAAAAATTTGAGAAGGGTAGTAGCACTAGTAATGAAGGGAGTCAGCAAAGTTTTCTCATTAGAGGAGGTAAGTGGATGGAGTCCACTTGAATAGAACCTAGTCCCTATCTTTCTCTCCAGCCTAATTTCATACTACATCTTTTCAGAAACTTTAAATCCCTGTCAAATAGGACTACTAGCTATTCCCTGCATGACCACTCCATCTCTGGTCTCTGTGCATTCACATGAGCTAGCCCCAATGCTTGGAATGTACTCTCTTATCATTTCTGCTGCTCAGAATCCTTGTATACTTTCAAGACAGCTCAGACACCACCCATTCCTGCATCCTGGATCTGTTAGTGTCCTCTTCCTGCTCAGGTTAACTTGTACTCTTTGTAACTTGTAGGGCAGGAACTGTTGTATATTTTTTTATCTCCTCAGGCTTATAGTAGCACATAGTAGGTGCCAAATAAATGCTTGTGGACTTGAATTTGTTGAAGGGTCTTTCATTGCATTGCAATGTCCTGAGAGTTTTATTTTAGCATCAAGGAAAGATGCAATGACTTCCAGCACCACATGGCAGCCCCAGTAGGGGCTCTTGGAGTGCTAATGGGAGCAAAATCAAAGCAGTCTTTTAAATATTAAGTGTCATCAAGATAATTAAGAATCTGGGGACACATTTGACTTCAGCCGCAGATTTTTTTTCTCCTTGTTCTTCTGTGGTAAATGTAAAAGTTCTCTCCTTTCTGGACCCCCATCCTTGAGAAAAAGCTTCCCCAGGACCAGTGGAAATATCTGGACTGATTCAGGTTAATTGGCTTGTATGCTTTAGTCAGCAAGGGGCCCAGAATAACTGGCATTCACAAAGCACTTTCATGTTTACAAAGGACTTTCCATATAGTGTCTCATTTGATATAGAGGCAGAATGGTGAAGTGACTCAGATTCACTCTGTGTGAGGATTAGTAATGGTGCTCAAGGTATTTACACTAGAGCAGAGGAAACTAAGAGAGTGATGAGAAATTCTGCCTTCAAGTATTTAAATGGCTGCTGTACAACATAAAGAAAATGTAAAGATTTGTTAGTTTGTTAATTACTGATGACAAAGTGACTGTTTTATGCAGGAAGTGGATATTAGGAACCTGAAGAAGAGAGATTTGATGTTTTCTGCTTAGTGACATGACAGAGAACCAGAATCAAGGGGCAGGTGCATGTGTGCATGTACGTGTGTGTGTGTGTATGTGCATACAGTTACAAAGAGACACATGAGATTGACATGGGGAAAAATGCCCTAATCAGAAGAGCTATTTCAAAATGGAATGGTTTGCTTATGGAGGAAGTGGGTTCCCCTATACTGAATGTCTTGACACAATGGCTGGATGTCTGCTTTGGGGGGATGCCTTGGAGGGTATTTATGGTAAAGTATGATTTGAGACAAATGGCCACTAAGATCCCTTTTGTTTTTAAGATTCTGCAATTCTCCCAATTATGTTACAAGGTAGTTACTACAAGTATAATTATCCTTATATCAGGAAGCTGAGGCTAACTTGTCCATGTTCTCATAGTTATAGGTGTTAGAGTTATCATTTGAGTCTATTTTTATTTGCTTTTTTTTTTTTGGTGAGGCAATTGGGGTTAAGTGACTTGCCCAGGGTCACACAGCTAGTAAGTGTCAAGTGTTTGAGGACAGATTGGAACTCAGGTCCTCCTGACTCCAAGGCCAGAGCTCTTTTTACTGCATCACCTGGCTGCCCCCAGAGTTATCATTTGAACCTAGGTCTGTCTTGAATTCAAACTCATGGCTTTTTCCAATATATAAGATTGTCCAGTAATAAAGGAGTCAGTAAGAGTCAACTACGTTCAGCCTTCATAAAGATGCTTCGATAGCTAGCTAATTGTCTTTATTCTTCATGTACTTGTCATACATTTCTCATGGAATAATAAATAGTAGATTAATTTGAAGACTAATTTATAACCTCTCCTGGCTCCTCATTCATATTTCTTATTCTCTGTTTCCTATCATGTGTGTGTGTTCTCCTTATCCTCTTACTTGCCCAGCATCACGCAGCTCTTAAGATCTTGAGGCCAGATTTGAACTTAGGTCTTCCCGACTCTAGGCCGGTGCTTTATCCATTGTGCCACCTAGGGCTGTGTTGAACTAGTCACCACTCTCTGCTCATTTCATCACTGATTTCTACTAAAAATTGTTTTTTTATTTGTTGAATTGGAGTGTCCAGAAAACTGTGATTTTTGTCAGTATAGGGAACTCTGGGTGTGAAAATTCCCTCTATAGAGACAGATCAACAACTTGGCTGTAACTTGAAGTTGCCCTCGGTAAATTGAAGAATGCCTTGCCTGTGGTTACCCAGCTAATGTGTGTCAGAAGGAGGATTTGAATCCAGGTCTTCTAGACTTCCAGGCCTGCCCTCTAGAGGCAGAAAATTAGAAATAGGCAAATTTAGGTGTACTAGACAAACTTCCTAATGAGAACTGCAGGTGTTTTGCAATTAAGGAAACTGAGGCTGAGGGAATAAGTACCTTACTGTTGGCCACAAAACTAGTGTGTGTCTGAATGAATCAATAAGATATGATGCCTTTCCAAGGAAGCTCTGAGCTGCTTCCCATTACAAGCTTCAATCTTATAAGTTTTGGCTCAGAATTGAGGTTCCTTCCTCTTGATTCTTAGAAAACTGCCCTAAGGAAATGACTCAATTTCTCCTAGTGCAGAGATTTTGTGGGACACTTACTTCTAAAACCAAAACACCTAACATGGCTGGAACTTAAGCATGGAGACTGTCCTCCCACAGATAATTCATATGCTCACTTAGATCTTAATGGGTCTGGTTAAATGTTGCTGATTGAGGAGGATAAAGTTGTACTGTTTTATTCCAAACTCGTGCTGCTGTTTTCCAAATGAACTGAAATCAAATAAATTGGTTTGAGGGCTCTTTTATGAATCAGCAGTTACAAGTAATGGTGGATTTGGGGGGAGGTGACATAAGAAAACATTGTAAGAGACCAGGAGTCAAGTCCCACTTCTGTGATCTACTTATTGGATGACCCAAGTTAAGCCCCCTCATTTCTCTGTGTCTCTGTCCTCATTTTAAAATGTCTATTCATTCTCCCTTTCCCAAAGGGTTGTTGCAAGATAAAATGAGATGTAACACATGAAATACTTTTAAAAACAAATGTGCTATGCAATGTAATACCACCAAATCTTACACAGAGTAGGCACTTGAAAAATATTTGTTAGTTTCTTGGATAACAATGTTGGGGGGGGGAGGCTCTCACAACTGCAGTTTCTAGTAGAGTGTGTGTCAGCCTGTTGACATACTTTGAGATTTAGACTATTTTACAGAAGAGGCAGACAGGTCAGTGATGCTAAAGCAATAGGCCTTTATTTATAGGCCCATTTTAATGAACATAAAGAAAGGAAGAAGGCCTAACCTAAGACTTCAGAGGGCATGAGGAAGTGGAGGTGGGGTGTATGGCAAGAGCAGTTTAGGACAGAATCACATGCAGATTTCAGGGACCAGATGGACAAGGACAAACCTGTATCTCAGTTAGAAGAGAAGCATTTCTAGACCACAGAGTGGTGGTCTTGAGGGCCCAGCAGAAGAATGAAGGAGTTTAATGATGGAGGCAATCTGGTGCCATGAAGAAAGTGCTGAACTTTCCTGCTGAACTTGGAGTTACAGGAGCTGAAGTATTACAGGACCTGAATTCAAATTTTAGATCTTCCACTTACAACTTGTGTGACTTTGGAAAAGTCATTTAACCTCCTCAGGCCTCAGTTTCCTCATCTGTAAAATGAGGGAGCTGAACTTGATAACCTCTGAGGTCCCTTCTAGCCCTAGATCTTTGATTTTATGCTCATGTAATACGCTGGTCTCTGGATATGCCACCCAGCTTATTCTTTCTCCCAGCTATCTTCCTCCCTATTTGGTTTGAGAATGTCTGGGTCCTATCTTAATCCATCAGGATAGATCGCTAACATGTTAGAGACAATGATTATATGGGGAAGAGTAGACTGTTGTTCAGGACCATCTGGTTGGTTTCCAACCTGTAAGGCCAGAGGCGAGGAGGCACCAGATAATATCCTGCCCCTTTACCCTCTATATCATGGGATATAGACATTTCTGGTTATGAAAGTTTCCAGAACATCAACAGGGAAGGTGAGGGGTTCCAGGCAGGAAAATGAGCAGATAGAGAGCAGAGGCATTCTGCCCCAAGAAAATCTAGGTGTGCCACAGAATCCATGCACAAATATGTGCATACAAAATATTTGTACCATGTCTCCTTGAATGAAGGGTTATCATTATTCCTAAGCTGCTGCCTGGATGTTGAGTTTCTGTTTTTGTTTTGTTTTTTGGCTAGGCTATGGGGTTAAGTGACTTACCCAGGGTCACATAGCTAGTAAGCGTTCTGTGTTGGAGGTCGAATTTAAACTCAGGTCCTCCTGAATCCAGGGCCGGTGCTCTATGAATTGCGCCACCTAGCTCCCCCACCAAATGTTTAGTTTTGATGCGTGATCAGAATAGGCTTGTTCTTTGATGCAGCTGTTATTACAGCACCTGCCTGTTAAAAGATTGCCTTTGATACTTTAAATGACTCTGATCTCAGAGGTATGAGTCCTCTATTCACAGTTATAGACTGTGAAGCCTCCACATCTTCTCAGACTGTGTGGTTCTTGATTGAATCCTTCCACAGATCATGCAGAGATGCTTCCCCCTCATCCCAAGGGTGCCTGTGAATGTTCAAGATGTCCATCTCATATCTTGCTCTTGTGACACAGCCCACTGCTTTTCCCAACCATGTTCCCTCCTTTGTGATATTTTAGCCAAAGAAGACTTCTTGGCAAATATAAACAAAAAATTAGAATTTTTAAAATTGATTCCAATTAGTCTCCTAATTAAGAGCCTCACATTGATATTTCTGTTTTCACTTAGAATAGAGTGATGGAAAAGTAGACATGTTCCATCCTGCATTGAGTAGCTATTAACCTGTATTTCTAAGAGAGTATTTCTGTCTTTTCAAATTGTTTGGAAAAAATGTCTACATTTTATATGGAATAGATTTCTAGTCATCAGGCCTAATTTAGAGCACTGGAGTGTTTTACAGTTACAATGGAGTTATTTTTCAGCCTCTCGAGAATCCAGCCCTCCAGAGAACACACATTGACCCTGTTTGGAATAGAAAAGTTGGTAGTTTTGCAATAATTGAGATTTAAAGCATCACTCAGAAAATAAAGCAAGACAGTTCTTCAGCTTTGCCTCCGTCTTAGACTGTCTTGTATAAGGATGCCCCTCCCAAAGTTCAGATTTGCTGATATGCTGCAGCATTTTTTTTAGAAACTCTTGTTTTTCTAGAGCTTAATCCCATGCCTGAAATGCATCTCTCTGCATCGTTTCAATGAGTGAAGGTACTGCAGCAGAGTGAACATACAGCTGAAGTTGGAAACGGAGGTTCTGGGTTTAAATCCCAGCTCAGCTACTCGTTGCCTGTGTGACCTTGGGCAAATCATTTCACTTCTCTCGGGTCTCAGTTTCCTTGTCTCTCTAACGAGGGGGTTAGAGCAGGTGATCTCTAGAGTTCAAGCTCCAAAGCTGTAATATTATGGCTGTGCGCTGAAATCACAAGAGGGAGACAGGTGACACAGTGGCTAGAGCGCTGAATTTGGAGCCAGAGGACTGAGTTCAAGTCTCAACTCTGCTCACTTACTAGCTGAGTGGCTTCTCTGGGCCTCAGTTTCCTGCTCTGTAAAATGGGGATTATAAAGCTATTATTATGATATTAGCTATTTTAGCTGCTCCACTGGTTTCCTATGGGGATCAAAAGAGATAATATAATGCTATTTCCTCATCTACAGTATGAAAAAAACTACTCAGTAATCTCTCCCTCCCTTTCTAAAAGCCTGTTGTGGGGACAATGTTTAGACTGGAATTAAATGTTCTCATTGGACAACACAATTTGTTTAGCTATTCCTCCATGGTTCTAACTTGTCTAGAAAGACAAAGAAACAAAACAAGTTTGCTTCAGATTTGGTATATTGAACGGATGAAACAAACTCAATCATTTATTGGGCAAGTAACAAGAAGGGAGAGGAACTCAAAATATCTATCTATAAATGATCACAGCATCCCAAACTGTGAGCATTTGAAGGGACTGCAGAGGCCACCCAGTTCTCCCCAAACTTGGACAATAATATCTTCTATAACTCACCCAAGACATAATTTTCAGCCTATGCTTGAGGCTGTCCAATAAGGGAAAAATTGCCATCTCTTTCAGCAAGCCATTCTACCATTCTTATTTGTAGGAAAATTTTCCTGACATTAAACTTAATTTTCTTCTCTGAATCTCACACTTGCTTCTAGATTCACTTTCTAGAGTCTAGCAGAATAAATCTCACCCTTTCTTTGTCACAATCCCCAATGATTTGAAGAATTCCATCATGTCACTCCAGAATCTTCTCTTCTCCAGGGCAAATTTCCCTTATTCCTTCAACCAAATCCTCATACAACATGAACATATTCCCCTCACTGTGCTAGTTGTTATCTTTAAGGAGGACAGTCAAGAAGGATTATGAAAGTTTAGGGGGAAGGAAGATGGCCATCTCTGAAACAATTAACGGAGAATATATTGATACAGTGATTCATACTAGTAGCATTTCTATAGGACTTTTGTATCCATCATCTCTTTTGAGCCTGACATCCACCCTGTGAGGTAAGTAACAGAGATACTATTATTCCCATTTTACAAAGTAAGTAAGTGAGGAATAGGGAGGTAAAATGACTCCCAAAGTCACCCAGATAATTATGGATTCTTGTGCAAGTCACTTCCTCTTTGTTGGCTTCAGCTGCTTTCTCATTAAAGTGGAGGGGAGGGCCCCAGTGACCCCTGGTATCCCTTCCAGCTTTTGAACTAAAAGCCTGTTCTGAATACTCTTTCCATTATCCTATGGCTGCCTCCTTAGAAAAATAAAAGCCCCACTAAATAATAATTGCTCACTTTTCTATGAAGCATCACATCTCAGTTGAGCCTTGGGACAGCCCTATTAGGTGCAGTTATGGAGAACTTCACTGCTCCAGATGAGGAAACAGAGCTGGATAGTCAAGCTCCCTTCTCAAGTCACAAGCCTGGCAAAGGCAGGGCTTGGGTCTGGCCTTGGGTGCCCTGATTCTGGAGGCAGTTCTCACTCCACTGATTGCCATGATACACCCTCCCCAAAAGGCCTCTCTGAGAGGGAATGAACACTCTAAGAACACCACCAAGGGAGAAGTTCACGTGGGCTGGTATGTTTAGAGAAGACCTCATGGGGGTTCTCAGCTTTGTGCCTGATGGGCCTCAGAGGAAGGGCCAGACCTAGATGGGCCGAGAGGAGAGGCTGATTCACCACAAAGTTCTCCCTACTTGTGCTTCTACAGCTATTTATGGGTACTTGATTTAAATAACAATGAACAAATCTATCAGCAATTGTTTAAGTACCTACTATGTGCTGGAGATACAAAGACAAAAACCAAATGATCTCTGCCTTCAAGGAGCTTACATTCTGTGGAGAAGGGTCATGCATATAAATGTGTTTATGAATAAGTACAAGGTCATTTTGTTGGGGGTGGGGAGGCACTATAGTTAGGGTAGGAGCTAGCAAGGAGCTCATATAGGTGGTAATAAGCTGAGCTTTGAAGGAAACAAAGTGTAAAGAGGGTGGAGTCTGCAGCATCTGTGCATGGTGCCCCAGATGCTCGATCCACATGGAGGAGGCTGGGGAGGTTACTACTAGGAGGATCATCCTGGTATGGAATGGCAGGGCTTTGGGGAGATTGGGGTGCATGCATGTACAGTTTCTAAGTTATTCAGCTGGCTATGAGAAGAAGAGGATGCTTATTGATTATCTGTGAAGACTTTCAAAAAGGCCTGGCACCTTCAGCCCTTCTGCTTGGCCTCACCCAGTGTCTCATTTGATCACAGCATCCAATGAAAGACAGTGGTGTAAGGTAAGAGGCATTTCCGCTTTCTTCCCTGTGAAGAACTGGAGAAAGAACTTGGTCCTTGGCCACTGCACTTGCTCTTTTCCCTTTCAAGTGAAGGAGACTGTGAGTTCTAAAGGGTAGCAGAGAACTTTCACATCCTGGTATTCTAGAATCTGGGTTCCAAAATTGGTATAGCATTGATGCAGAAGAGCAAGTGGTCTTTGGGAGTCACTTTGGAGACTGCAGCCCATAGGTAGCTAACTCAAGGACTTATCTGGCAGAGATGTTACCTTTGGACATAAATCTGGGGGGACCTATGGAATGTAGGAGCCAAGATGGGTTTCGAGCCTATTCCCTTTAGTGACTGAAGTAATGTAGATAGGTATTTGGAGAAATATTTATATGTTGTTCTTGTTACATTAAATATTTCTTTGTAAAAGCCACCTTAGGTCAGTGGTTAAATGGAAGTGGGTAATAGTATGGGTCCTTAACAATGGGAGGAGAAACACAGACATTGGGGTCTCAAGCCAAGGGCAGGAGAGAAAAGAAATATTCTAAATTATCAGGGGGAGATGTATCAGCTTGGTTCTGGGAGAGTGAACCAGAGTATTTTTGCTACAAAGGGATTCTAAGAGAGAGTTTGGGAGATAGAGAGGACATTCCTTTCTGGTGTGAAGGACAGACAGTACAAAGGCACGGAAACTAGAAATGGAGAGTCATGTGTGACGAGCAGCAAGGAGGCCAGTTTGGCTAGATTGTAGAGTGCGTGAAGGGTAGTAACACATAAGTCTGGGAAGATTGGACGGGGCCCTTTTGGGAAGGGCTACAGATGCCAAATAGAAAAATTTCTCTTCAAGCCTAGAGGTAATAAGGGATAAATAGAGGATAATAGGGTGCCACTGAAGTTTATTCAATAAAGAGTGACACAGATGACCTATGTTTTAAAAATATAAGGAGATACACTTGAAGAAGTAAGAAAGATCAAAAGGACATCTGTCATTATGATTCAGTGTCAATCTATAGATTCAAGGAGTACTTTGGACCCAAGGTGTCCATATGGCTAAGTTTAATCTATCACCAATTGTCTGCTTTAGGAAGAAACCTTTTAGAATCATGGCTTCCAAATCCAAGACCCTCATTTTAGAAATGATGAAACCAAACCCAAGTGCAGGCAAATGACATATTCACATCAAACAGCTAATAAATAGGGCTAAAATTCAAACTCATTTCCTCCAAATCCAAATTCCTCCAAGTCTTATGCCTAAGCCACTTTACTATGTTTACTAGAGAATTTTGTCATAAAGATTCCTTGTGACAAAAGCTCCTTTCCCCCCAATACCTAATCAGTGGCTTGTTTCAGAAGATAAATGCAATGATAATCTCTTTTTATCTTACTCCCAGAGTTGCTTTTGATGAAATGCATACATTTGGAGAAAATATTTCCCCAGTATAGGGTTCACAGGCAAAGATAAGAAAGCGATTGAAATTAATATCCCTCCCAGGGGTAGATGCACTTAATTTTTTGGTATATAAAACAGATATCCTCTGTTATGGAAAAGTTAATATCTAACACATGGGTCAAAAGTATATGTGCAAAGATTAATTCATTTCCCTTGCATCAGTCTTTGAATCAAAGAGCTAAATTAGAAACCCAGAGAGAAAACTTGGTAAAACTTGGTAAAGTAGGTTTTTACTGTTGGCACCATAATCAGGTCAGTGGAGATGGGCAGAACAGGTGGACTACATCATGAGTAATGGTTCCCAAGCACAGCAAGAATGTAACTGAAGTATCTGAGGGTTGGGTGGGGCTGTTACTCCTGCCTTTGTATTACTGGATTGGCCATAGACCTGCTGTCTTTGAGTGGGCTTGCCTTGTGACAGACCCATGTTGGCCCCTGGGGCTTACAAAGGATATGAGTGAGGTGCTTGGGTCTCCCTAGGAGCTTCTCTTCTGAGGGTAGTCCCTGGATATTCCCTTTTCGTCTCCTTGCCCTTAATTTGATGCCCACCCAGGAGAAGGCAGCCAGAGGAGGAGCTGTGGCTGCCTTTTCCTCTCTGAGGAGTTTTGTGGGTCATGTTAGTCTTTGGTTCCTTCTCCCGTGGCAGGAGATCAGCTTTCTGGTAAGATGGACCCCCATGATGATAGAGTAGACCATTCCAAGGCAGCCATACTTGGTCACACGTCTGATATTGATGACTTGTCCAAGACTCTATCCTATTATTCTAAAGGCATGTTTGAAAGGTCCAAATGTGAGTATTTCTTTTCTCATCCTAATCACAATATTGGCACTGCAATCAATTTAAGATAGTTAGAACTGATTGGAAACAGTCTGAACAAACTACTCTGCGAAACCTAATTTGATTCAACATAGTTATTAATTTTCTGGTAAGTTAAAGGAACTGTTCTGTGGATGGATGGACAAACAAAACCCCCAACCCTCAATGAACTTATATTCTTTCCTGAAGGAAAATGTCATCTATATAAATAAGCTTGGTCCAGGGAATATTGAAGAGGGAGGGAGTATTACAGTTGGTGGGGGGTCAGGGAAAGTGTCAGTGGGGAATTTGAATAGGAAGTGAGGCATTTGAAAATTAATGTGTTAGCAAGGGGAATGTCCTAAGGGTGAATGTGATTGTGGCTGAGCTTAGCTTGACTGGGGTGTGAAATGGACAGGTGGCTGACAATTGAAACTTTTGGAAGGGATGGCCTTGTGCCTACTTGCCAGTATACCTCCTCCTTCTTTCACTCTTGCCTCCAGAGTCTACCTGTATGGAGGATTCAAGGTCACGAGGCTCATTGGATTTTTTGGAAGAAGAGTTCTCAGCATGGGGAAACACTGAATACTCCAGTAATAGTAATAACTAACTTTGTTATTGTTATTGTTGTTCAGTCACATCTGGTGCTTTGTGACCCTGTTTGGGGTCCACTGTAGAACTGGGCCTGAGTAGACAGTCAAGGCTATATTGGCAGACCACAAACTTTAGCATGGACTCGCAGACCTAGACCTTGGGAACTCTCCCAACCTTTTGAAGTTCACGAAGTTGCTGCCTAGTCCATGCCACCTCTATACTCATGGTATCATATAGACCTAGGCAGAGAGATCGGCAGCGGAAACCCACTGTCCCCAATACTACTATGTTTCTCACCAATAGTGGGGGCCACTTGTACTGTTTCGTTTGAGCTCAAGGCTCCTCCCCTGCCGAGAGGCTCACAACATCTTATCCTCCTCCTTGGAATGTAATTAGATGGGGAAAGGAAAAAGTAGAGGAGGTGGTGGTGGTGTTGATGGGGTGAGACAGGGCTGTTTTGGACCTCTTGGATGCACACCTGATTGGATTAGCAGCCAATGAAGCATTTAATCAATCAAACACTTATTAAGCACCCAATATATTCTAGGAACTCTTCTAAGCTCTGGGGATACAAAAAGAGGCAAAAGATAGTTCCTGCCCTCAAGGAGCTCACAATCTCATGGGGAAACCACAAGCAAATACATATGTATAAACAAGTGATAGACAGGACAAATAGGAAATAATTAACAGAGGGAAAGCCCCAGAATTAGGAATTCATCACTTCAACACTTTCATCATCAGGCAAAAAAACAGAATACCTGCCTCTGTTCTGAAGCCCACCTAGGCATTGCTTCAGGCAAGCATACTTCTGTGGGTTGAACTTGGTTAGTTCTCTGTTACACACAGATAAAGAAAGTGGGGTCCAGAGAGGTTAATTGAAATATCCAGGGTTACTCAGTTAGTGAGTGACTGAGGCAGGATTCTAACAGATCACCCTGACTCCATGTCTAGCAATTCTCTACTATGCCATCATGTAAATTTCACATCATGTAAATTTCTCTGTTCTCTACTCAGCCCCATGGCAACCTGAGCTCCTGACTTTGTAGGTCATGCCACCCTTAGTTTAACATAATTTTTGTGTGATTGGAGTCCTGATTCCTGGGTCAGTAGAAATAGGTTTAATTAACATCTAAAGATAAAGCAGTGATGCTATAGAATGTTGACATCTAACTCCAAGCCACTTCGGAAACACAGCCAGCATTTGCCATGTTTAGAATCGAACAAATGAATCTGGATGAAATTTTCATCATTAAATACAATGGCACAAGGTTGACTTATTTCAAATCAGCAGTTAGTCTTCAGTTTGTTTAAATTGCTGTGACACTAATGCTGGCCACATCAGAAGGAACAGTGTAAGGCTAAGTAAAACATTTCAGAGATATTTTAGGAGCTAAGCAGCCCAGCTGGCCATCTGGGATACATTAGGTGATCTCTGAGGTGCCATCTGGCTTTAAAAGCCAATGCTTCCATCGTAGTGTTCTTGCTACAAGAGAAGATGGGCTAATGAGAATAGAAGCTCCATTTTTTGGAAGGGATGAAGTGGCAAAAAGAAAAAAAAAAACAATAAACATTTCACAGAATTCTATAAACTCAGGTTATGGAAACCATAGTCCAACCCATATCTGGATGAGAACCCCTATTAAACGTACCTGACAAATGATTAGGCTCTGCTTAGAAAGTTCAAGGGATGAAAAAGCTCACTGCCTTCCAATACGTTGTGCTCCGTCTCTGGGTAGCCCTGATCATTAGGAGGGTGGGTTTTGGTTTGGTTATTTTTGTCACATCAGACTCTTCTGTCTCTGCAACTTCTGTGGTGGTGGTACTGGTAGGGCACATTTGATAAAGTGCCTACTGTCTGCAAAGCTCTAGGAATACAAAACCCTAGAAATACACAGTTCCTAGCCCAGAGGGGCTTATGATCTTATAGACTCATGGAAACATACTCGTAAACAACTATAAACCAAGTTACATTACATTCAGATACATAAGGGAAGGCCAACCCAAATTGTGGCACGTTAAGTGCCAGGAAGGAAGGGTCCTATTTTGCTAGCTTGATTGGAGCAGGCTTCATTCCTGCTGGGCCTTGAAGGAAGAGAAAGCTTTCAATAGTGGGAGATGGAAGGCAGTGTTTTCCAGCCATGGAAGATGGTATATAGGACAGCGAGTAATCAGCCAATTTCTGGTGCCTTTTTTACTGTGTATTAGTGTCAAGGTTTATATTAACAGGCACCATGTAATGGGTTATATGGTTCTGTGAGATGGGAAAACATTCAGAGCAAAAAGAAAATCGCATTTTCATCAGGGTAGACAAAGCTAGGAATGATAGGTAAAGATTTAAAAAAAACAATTCAAAATTTTGTGTTGGAAGTTATAATTCTGAGGGAATGAAGTGTGGTGGCAGGAGAAGGGGAGGGGAGAGTGCTGGATTTGGAGCTCAGATTCAAACTCTACAACTCACTACCTGTGACGCTTTGGGCAAATTACTTAAACTCTGTGAGCCTCAGCCTTCTCCTCTGTAGAAGGTGAGGGTAGGCCCTGCCAGCCTATAATCTGTGATCCCAAGGTCCACCCGCCTGGATTGAGAGATTAGTGAGGTATCCATGTTCTGATAAAAAGAATGTTGGACACAAGGCATCAGCCTACACAAGGCTTTGTTGAAGAAGATGGCAGAGCAGAAGACCAAGTTTGAGGAGCAGAAAATGGGAACAATAAAAGATTTACATGAAAATCTCCCTTAAATAGATTAAAGGAGACCTTTACATACAGCATAGAACAGGAAAGGGTTGAAGGTATTTAAAAAATAATAGAATGGTATAGCTGGAAGGGGCCTTAGAAATCACTGGTCAGTAGCTGTACCAGATCTTAAATTGTATTATAAAGCAGCAATCATCAAAACTACTTGGTGCTGGCTAAGAAATAGAGTGGTAGATCAGTGGAATAGGAAAGACACAACAGTCAATGACTATACTAATCTACTATTTGATAAATCCAAAGACCCCAGTTTCTGGGATAAGAAATCACTATTTAACAAAAACTGCCGGGAAAACTGGAAAATAGTACAGCAGAAACTGGGAACAGACCAACATCTTACACCCCATACTAAGAGAAGGTCAAAATGGTCACAGAATTTGAATATAAAGACTGACACTCTAAGCAAACTGGGAGAGCAAGGAATAGTTCACCTTTCAGATCTATGGAGAAGGGAAGAGTTTAGGACCAAACAAGAAATAGGGATCATTATGAAATGCAAAATGGATAATTTTGATTACATTAAATTGAAAAGTTTTTGCATAAAGCCAATGCATCCAAGATTAGGAGGGAAGCAGAAAACTGGGAAAGAATTTTTACAACCAGTGTCTCTGATACAGGCCTCGTTTCTAAAATATAAAGAGAACTGAGTCAAATTTATAAGAATACAAGTCATTCCCCAATTGTTAAATGGTCAAAGAATATGAACAGGCAGTTTTCAGAGGAAGAAGCTAAAGCTATGTATAGTCATATGAAAAAATGTTCTAAATCACTATTGATTAGAGAAATGTAAATCAAAACAACTCTGAGGTACCACATCACACGTATCAGATTGGTTAGCAATGACAAAACAGGACAATGATAAATGTTGGAGAAGATGTGGGAAAATTGGAACACTAGTACATTGTTGGTGGAGTTGTGAAATGATCCAACTATTCTGGAGAGTAATATGGAACTATGCCCAAAGGGCCACAAAATTGTGCATTACCTTTGACCTAGCAATACCAGTATCAGATCTGTGCCCCAAAGAGATCATAGAAACAGGAAAAGGATCCATACGTACAAGAATATAGCAGCTTTTTTGTGGTGGCAAAGAATTGGAAATTGAGGGGATGCCCATCAATTGGGGAATGGCTGAATGAGTTGTAGAATATTAATGTAATGGAATACTATTGTGCTATAAGAAATGATGAGCAAGAGGACTTTAGAAAAACCTGGAAAGACTTATATGAACTGATGCTGAGTGAAGTGAGCAGAACCAGGACAGCAATGTACACAGTAACAACCACACTGGGTGATGACTGACTTTGATAGACTTGGCTCTTCTAAGCAATGCAACGATCTAAGAACTCCAAAAGACTCCTGATGGAAAATGCCATCCACATCCAGAGAAAGAAGTATGGAGTTTGAATGAAGATGGAAGGATATTATTTGCTCTCCTTTTCCTTTGTTGTTTTGTTTTATTGCTTCAATCTCATGGTTCCTTCCATTAGTTCTAATTGTTCTTTACATCATGAATAATGGGAAAATATGCTTAATATGAATGTATAAATAGAGTATCAGATTGCATTCCATTTGTATGGGGGGAGAAAATCTAAGACTTAAAATCTTATGGAAGTGAATGTTGAAAACTAAAAATAAATAAATTAATAGAAAGAATAAAAAATAAAATAAAATATGGTGAACTTCCAGTCCTGAAAAAAAAAATCACTGGGAGGGAAGCCAAACCTAAATCCTTCCTCTTTTTACAGAGGAGAAAGAGGCAGAATGGAATATTGCTATGGAAACAGTTCTTGACTTGTAGTTAGAAGAGACTTAGCTCCGAAATTCAAATGAGATTGGGCTGCCTCATTGAGGTTCCCCATACCTGGAGGTATTCAAATTAGGGCTGGATGAACATTATTGGGTATCTTGTAAAAAGGCATAGGTGGAACTAGGAGGCCACCGAAGTCCTTTCAAAGTAGCTGTGTGACCCTGGGTAAATCATTTCCCTCCCTGTACCTCAGTGACCTTAACTATAAAATGGTGAGTAAAAATACGCGCAGTGCTTACTATGAGGGACATTTATGAAGAAGGTGCTCTGTTTTCTTTGGAGGGTGCTATACAAACGTGAATGCCCATTAGAGATTGCAGGAATGAGAAAAGTCTGGACAAAACACGAAAGTCCTATGATTTATTTGATATTGGAAAGCCTTGGTAAAATGTTATATGACATTCTAGGGCAGGATAGAACGTTTTAGATCCAGAGCTGGAAGAGACCTCAGGGACCCACTTTTCCAGATGCTTTATTTTATAGGTGATGAAAATGAGGCCAGACTTCTAAGGGTGACACAGGAAGTGGCAGAGGAAGGATTTGAACCCAGGTCTTCTGCCTCTGGGGTTCTTTCTATTGAACCCCTTTGTATCATGTGGGATACCGCCCACCTATAAGGAATCTAGGAAGATGGGGAGATAGAATATTTGATGCCTGAAAGTGTTACCATTAAATATTAATAGAGTCAGTTGACCAAGATTATCTGTTGAGCTAGATGGCCATTAAGATCCCTTCCAGATCTGTACCTATGAGCCTCTGATTATAACCTGAAACTTTTTGTATGTGATCTCTTTAATGTGGGACACCACCCCCCTCACTACCACCCTCTCCTCCTGTGTGCCTCTCATCTGTCTTTCATAAATCCTTCACAATATTTGTGGTCCCTAGAAATCCAACCAATGTTCGATGTGTTTCCTCAAAGTCTTCATATAGCTCTTCAGACATCATATGGATGCCAGTATAGCACCTTGGCTCTCTTTTAATTATTTATTCCTCTCACCAGTTGCCTTGCTCATCTTCTTTTCCAGTCATATGTCCTGATGACCTTTGACAGCCTTCATGCCACTTCTGCTAATTTTTCATGGATGTATGTCACACTTTAGACACACATACCACATGCCTCTCCAATGACCTTAGGATAACCCTCAATATCAATCCTTTAGACTGAGGTGGTCAATGACTTACAGTTGTACCCTACCACTGGTGGCTGAAAGAGTGGGTGAACTGCATTTCTGTCCCAGTAAGTATGAACCAAATGGTGGTCAGGATTATTAAGCGGCATGTGTACTTGCTTGTTGACTATGAATTTTAAACACATCCTTTCGGCAAAATTTCAGGGATCATTAAATACTTATTCATTCATCCATTTTGGAGCTGCCCATCATTGCATCTGAGCAGTTTACATCTATCTCTTAAGCTATTAGAAAATCCTCCACAGGCAAAGGGATATGTAACACTTAAGTAGGACAGATCAGTCTGCACTCTTCCTTGGGTGCAGATAAGGGTCAGTATTGAAATCCCTCACTCATTCTTCATTCCATGGAGGATGCACTAGTCCTAAGGGGGACTAGCCTTCCTTTTCCACCAGAAATTTACTCAGCTTCCAAGAGCTAACTCAATTCTCACACATCATAGCTGTTGGAATCATAATATGGCACAGTTAAACAGGACCTTACTTCTTCTCTCCAATGAGTTAATTTTACAGAGGAGACAAGAAATAGCACACACCTTCATCACCCCTCTGTATACACACATACAAACATATAATTCCTTATGAAAATTCCTTATGAAAACAGCCATTGTAGAGTGACTTATATCCTTGTCTTGCTGTTCTGGCAAAAGAAGTCGATTGTCTAGACTTAAGAGAGTGATGGAGAAAATGTTAATAATTCATCTTAAGATTAAAAGTGTGCTGTGCATACATCCCCCCTCCCCGATCTAGTTATTAAACATTTACCAGTGCACTCCTAATGTTACCTTTCATAACTGTGGATAAGGGTAGACTTCCTGACTGAATAACGGAAAAAGAATATCACTGGAAACAAAGTGAATAATTTTGATTCCGTGATATTAAACACTTTTACTCATGATCATTAAAATGAGAATTAGGGAAACAGTTTACTAGTAAAAGTCATGGCAGTAAATTTCTTTTTTTTAAGTTAATTTTTTAAAAAAATTTTTAACATTCACTTTTATAAGATTTTGAGTTCCAATCTTTTTCTCCCTCCTTCACTCCTCTCCCCTCCTCTTCTCCAAGATGGCAAGAATCTGATATAAGCTATACATATATAATCATATTAAACATATTTCCACATTAGTCATATTGTGAAAAAAGAATCAGAACAAAAGAGAAAAACCATGGGAAAGAAAAAAAACAACAAAAAGGTGAAAATAATATGTTTGATTGCAGTAAATTTCTTTGGTAAAATTCTGATAACTGATTATATATGTGAAATTGATTATTATTAATAATAATAATACCAAGTTTATATAGCATTTTAAAGTCTTCAAAGCACTTTGCAAATATTTCATTTTAGCTTCACAACAATCCACAGAGTTAGGTGCTATTATTAACTCCATTGCATTTGATGTAGAGTATCAGTCTTAAAAATTCATTAGAAAGTCATCTTTTTTCTTCTTCTGATAATTGTTTATTGGGCTTCTCAAGATCACTTTATTTTAGGGGAAAGAATATGTACGCATGCCTATATACAAGATAATTTTGCTAATGAGATATTGGGGAGATTCAGGAAAGGATTCACGTAGGATGTGGAGGTTGAGCTGAACTTTAACAGAAAATAGAGATCCTCAAAGGGAGACATAGGGAGGGAGTACAGTCCAGGCATGGAGACAGCTTGTGCAAAGACATGGAGATAGATGGGCAATAGAAGCTAGAATACCATTTGTGAGAAACAGCAAGAAAACCAGTCTGGTTGGATACAGTGCAACGGCTTTCTGTGGGAAAGAGGATTGCTGGGGTTTTAACTTCAGTCTGGTTTTTGCTTTTGCATTGTTGTAAACATTCTGGCATCAAGAAGCAAGATGTACTAAACATCATTTTAAATCAATCTCTGATGCTGATATGTAACACAAATAACCTTACATGAATGGTGAGGAAAGTGCCCAAGTAGAGGATGTTAAGCATTGGAGGCTTTTGTATCAATTAGGACATAAATATTCTTTTATGTTTCTTTGGCTTAACTTATCTCTATCAGGATCCCAGGATTTAGGATTTCCTAAGGAAAGAACCTTAGAATGCACATTATCCAGCCCTTTTAATTTTACGGATCAAGAAACCAAGGTCTACAAAAATTCATTGACTTTCTCAATGTCACAAAGGTAGTGAGTAACAGTATTTGAACCCCACCTCTCTGGCTCCAGATCCAACATTCTTTCTATTATACCATATTTCCTCTTTCCAACAGGACTTAGGACTCCTGTGATCAAGATGAGTTCCAAAGTTTTGGGCTGGGCTATCTTGGAAACAAATCATCCTTAGCTGTCAAATAGGCCCATTTGATTGAATCTGCAAGGGCACTGGGCATGAGTCCACCATGCCTAGGGTCCATCATCCTCAACCAGCCTATACCCACGTGGATATTTTGGATTTCCATCCCTGGCCGCCAAGTGTAGCCACTCAGCTGTCTGTGTGCTGAGACATCCCATGTCCCTGGGGGGATTGCTTCATCTTTAGTGGTCGGTTCTATTGACTTCTCTCTTAGGTGAGTTTTAGAAAAAAACAAGATGTTTTTTCTAAAGAGTAACAACATTGAGCTATAAAAAGCAAGAACTCCAACATGCCGAAATATACATTAGCACAGCTTTTGCGCTCTGCCTTAGTGAGATCTGATGTTAATGCATCTACTCTGTCTCTGTTTGCGGATCACTCTCATGCATTAACTCACTACTAAGTAATCGAAGCACCCATCCATTAGGTGAGGTCATTCGATCTGAGGCCACATTATGGAAACAATAAATGATGGAGTTATCTCTTCTTAGTAATCTCTTCAATAATTACAAAAGGAGTTTTTTTTTTTTTAATCAGGCCATTCACTATTTATCTTGGTTTAAAGTAAAAGGGTTTATTTAAGGGGGTTAGGTGAAATTCCAAGTATTGAACATCTTTTCCCTCTATATAAATCATACGTAAGAAAAGAAGTGACCTGGAAGTCATGGTCAAAAAACAAACAGACAATGCCAATATCTTAAGGAAATGAGAACCAGATTTTCCTGCACTTGATAACATTCTTTTTTTTTTTTTTAAATGCAACCCAAGAAGTTATTAAATGGCAGATCTAGTCACTGGGGGATAATTTACATGTTCAAATATGGTAGTAATTTCTTATCTCATTAACTCTGTGGTTTCCCAATCTTTTGTAAATGACTTTAGGCCAGAGAGAAAAGTATGGTATAAGATTGTATCATAGTCTGCCATGAAGATTCCCACCAACGGTCCACCTTCCTGGGTGAATGGGACTGGGCAATGAGCTCTCCCCTCTGATCTTGAGGCTGCAGGCTGGGTGCGTTGCTGCCACTTGGGTTTCTTCTTGCTAGCAGTCCATGTCTTCAGCCCCCAGAAACCCAGGACAGGACTAGGGAGCACAAAATGCCATCATATCAGAAATTTTGAGCTGGAAGAGATCTCAAAGACCAGTAAGTTCAGTACTCTTAGCTTGCAGATGAAATCAAGGCCCAGTAAGATTAACCACTTGCACAGCCAGTGTCAGAGGCAGACTTTGAGCCCATGTCTGTTCTTCTATCCACAATGTGGGGGACACAAACATAGCACATGAGCAGATACTGCTTTTATCATTGTGCACAATCACACCGGGGAAGACAGGAGGGAGAAACCCCAGCTGAGGTAATGCAAGGTTCCCAGAGGCTTAGCTACCAATCGTTTCCTTACTTTTCACGAACATTAGTCCACTCTGACTGGGGTACACCAATACAGAAGGTAACATTTGTGCTGTCTAAACCACTTGATCCTTTCTTACTAGAGAGGAGCAGAACTGAGTCTTAGCTGAACTTATCACCCCATGCGTCCTGATAAAAAAAGAAGATTTCTCCTTGGCAGCTAGTGGCTCGGTAGATAAAGTGCTGAGAGATGGAATGAGGAAGACAAGTTCAAATCTGACCTCAGACACTTATTAGCCATGTGACCTTGGGCAAGTCACTTAATTAGCATTTGTCTCTGCTTCCTCTGCTGTAAAATGGGGATAATAATAGCACCTACCTCACATGATCATTGTGAGGATCAAATGAAATAATATCTGCTAAAAACGCTTAGCAAAGTACCTAGAACGTTCTAAGTGCCATATATGCTTATGCTCTTCCCTTCCCCTCCTTCCTGTTTATTTTTCTCTTTAGACAAGGAGATTGGGTAGTGAAGAGAATTATAGTATAGTCACACTATCAAATTTACCTTTCTTTTGAAAGCTGTTTAATTAATCTGCACTCGATAAGCATTTCCTAGCATGTTCTAGGCACTAGGGATACAAAGACAAAAACCAGTCCCTGTCCTCGAAGATCTTGCCTCTTACTGAGCGCAAAGTAAACAAAGAACTAAGTGAATGCTGAATAATCAGAGAGTGAACCAACAATTACAGACACTTCATGCCCGTTCCCATTTAGTAGCAGCTTGTTTATATATATATATATATATATATATATATATATATATATATATATATATATGCCAACACACACATACAGAGTGAGGGGCAATTTGTGTGACTCATCTTAAAATAAGAAGGAGTTGGATACATTACCTATCAGTTTCAATTAAATCTGAGCAAATCCATTTAGCAGATAATTGTGGCTTCAATTTCTTTATGGTATACATGTGTATAATATACATATAGCTGGATATGTGTATGTATTTGTATATAGCCTTTGTCATGAGCCACTGGTAGTTACATGAACCCTATGTACCTCTTCTCAGAATAATGTTTTTAAGTAACTGAAGAAAATGTTAAATTACCGTTAGAGGTTCATGAAAATAAGGATGTAATCCCAACCCAACCCCCTCCCCCCCAGTTCACAAACCTTTTCCATCTTTCCTTGTTTAATCCCTGGCAAGGGATTTGGCTGAGGTATCGTTATAGGATATGTGTAGGTTTGTGTATATGTGTGCAGGAAAACAGGGAGAGAGAATTCAAGTCATTTTGATGTTCGTCAGTGGCTTTGATTCAGTTTGTGAAAATAAGTCTCAAAGACACTTGTTAAGAGCCTGAAATGTCAGGTTTCCTTGCAGGTTTTTAGAATAGGTGGAACGAGTTAATGACATGGTCACACCTATGCCTTAGAAAGATTACTTGGGCAGCTATGGGTCTTGCTTCTATAAGTATTTGTCAGTTGGTTCTAATAAATACAGATTAGAAAGGATAGACAAGAATCAGTGAGTAGAACTGGGAGATTCCTTACCACTTAAGCAACAGGTGATAAAGACCTGAACTAGAGTAGTGGCCATATAGGGGCAGATAAAGGGAGAGATGGGAGAAATGTATGATTGGATATAGGGAGTGAGGGAAATGGAAAAGTTCAGATGATGTGAGGTTATACACTTGGGTGACTAAACTATGGTGGTCATTGGGAGCAGAAATAGGTAAACTGGGAGTGGGAGGGAGGGGGAGTCAAGAGTCAAGAAGTAATTATTTCTGTTTTGAACATGTGGAGTTTGAGATGACATCAAGAGGCATCCTGAAGGAGACTGCAATTAATGATGTATGGTGGGAGTTCAGGATAGAGATTAGGACCTGTTATGTAGATTGGAGAACCCCTTCATATACATGAATCCTAAACCCAGGGCAGCTGAGTAGATCACTAAGATAGGGACTCATGAGGGATTTTTGAGATAGAAGGGAGGGGTCTTAGAAGTCATCTAGCCCAACCCCTTTATGCTATGGATAAGAAAACCAAAGCTCAGAAAACAGCAAAGATTTTTCTAATCTATAACCTTTTTGATGGCAGCCTTTCTGACATTCATTTATCCAATTCTGTCCCCCCAACCCCACCATTTGGCCTAGTTCAAGACCTTGCACATACTAAACAAGAAGTAAATGTTCATTTAAAGACTCTATAATACCCACTTGACCTATTCTATGGAATAGAATTGACAAATATTTACATTGTCTATATACTTCTCTACTTGTTTTATTCTGGATCTTTCCGTAGATTGTTTCGATTTTTTCATACTTCAAGTTGTCCAATATTTCTAAAGAGCCAAATGATCGCAGGGCCATGTCTGACCAAAGCTAGCCCACCTCAACTTCTTACCCTGCTATCTGAGGCCCTTCATCAACTGAGTCCCCATGTATGTCTTTAAACAACCTCTATTGTTACTCTCCAATTCAGCACCTGTGTTTTCATTTGCTGTTGACTTACTCTCGGGTGAGAGACACCTCTGTGCCTTTGGGAGTCTATTACCCATGTGTCCAATGGACTTCTTCCACCCTCCCCCTTGATGCACTTCCAAGATCTCTTGGATAGCCAAAGTCAACGTGCATCTCCATTAAGCTTCCCCTGCTTAGGTATACTCTCCTGCTTCTCAGTCTTCCCAGCAGTCATATGTCCAATTCATGCCATCTGTTTGGTGGTTGCTCATTTATTACTTTTCATTCTTATTTTCTTTTGTAAGTATCTTGTCTTTCAAGTTGTTTATTTTTTCCATGTAAACAAAATTGTGAAAAACCAGTGATTTTCTTATCATATGAGAACTCTTCTGCCTAAAGGACAGTCCATTTATGATCTGGGGGATTGACTGCGGCACTCGGAGCTTCAGTGACTTGTCCAGGGTCACAGAGTTAGTGAAATATCAGAGGCCAGATTTGACCTCAGGTCTTTGTGAATCCATGTCCAGATAGTAGATCTCATACACATGCCAGCATACCCCAGTGGATGTAATGCTGGCTTTGGAGACCTGAAGCCCTGGGTTCAAATTCCACCTTTGCCATAGATTGTCTCTGTGGCCCTGGATAAGTCATTTGACCTCATTGCCTGGGCTTGAATTTATGATGTGGCCCCTACCAGATGATATTGCTGACAAAGCGACATCTTATCTGGTGATCTCAGTCTTACTGCTTGGGGAACAGACAATAATCTGTGTTGCTCAGAGAACTGATAACATTCTGAGAGCCCATAAAATCCTGGTGAGGAGAAATAGTGCCATGAAGTCACACTTGACTGGTGCCATGGCAGAGCATTTGTTGTTCTCAAGCAGCACTCTGTCCTCTGCTAGGATAGCCATTTACAGCAAAATCAATCACAGATGGCACTTTTATTACACCCATTACTTAGGAAAACTGGCTCTGAGAGGGAAGGAGAGGCTGCAACCTGAATCAGTGAAGGGAACACCCCTGCATAACATAGTAGGGCATGAGTCACCATACCAGGAGGTAAGGAGGGGATAAAACCAATCCCCTTCACTAACTTTTCCCTGGTGGTCAACTCTTGGAGATGAGCTATTTCAGATTTGCATGGGTCATCAGATGACCAATATCCTGTCTGCCTTGAGTCCAGATTCAAAGCCTTTCTAGGATATGAAAATACCAAGACTTGTGATTGGCGCCAGCTTAAAAAACTGAGGGTTACCTCCATGACATGCTGAGGTATCAAGGATGAATTTAGAAAAGAGACCCTTGAATTAATTACATACACTACTAAATATGTAGTTTTTATGTAAGTATAGTTGTGGGCATAGCACATGTATACACACAGGAATCCACTTTGATATGGATGTATGATCTTATCAGTATAGAAGCTTCTTCCTTCTGTACAGATCACCATCCACCCATGCCTTCTCCCCTTGCGCAATTTTTGTCCATATCTTTCCATAAATGAATCCATTCCTCTTTGGAGCCCCCAGTCCAGATGAGAGGAGTCTGTGTGAAAACTAGACAAGTGTCTCTCTTGGCCGATCCCCCACTAGTCTATATTCCACTTTCCCATTCAGCCACCCATCCCCTCACCCAGGACATCTTGCTATCTCCCTGATTCTATATACATGGACCCTGGCCTTATACCCCTCACCACTTGCCATCTGTTCCTCAAGAACAGCAATCACAGTAATTCTACCATTGGTTCTAGAAAGGGCATCTGCCTCATGACATGATGATGTACTGATCATTCCCATGACTCCCCAGGCCCAAACTTTCCCCTTTGGCCACTACTGCCCCATGTGTGTTGTCTCTGCTAATTAGAAGTGAGCTCCTTAAGGTTGAAACTGTCTCACTTTTCTCATTGTATCTCCAGCACTTAGAACAGTGCTTGACACATAGTAAATGCTTAATAACTGCTTTCCTAGCCCTTCCTAAATTCTCCATTACAGTTAAACTCAATGTGTTTGGATCCTTCTTCTCACATTCTTGACACTGCATGAATGACAGTGAAGCTCCTGGCCTAGCTATCAGTTATCCTTCACATTCCCCTACATGACTTAGGAGCTAAATCTCATCTCCTTCACCATGTACTACCTGTTTGGCCCTTGGCGATTTATACAATCTCCTTGGGTCTCAGTCTCCTCATCTGAAAAATGACGGAGTTGGACGAGGTGCGTGTTTGAGCCCTAAAACCGTGGTCCTGACTCTCAGATAGGCTTTGTGCTGCTGCTCCCACAAAATTCCTTGTTTGTACCATGTTGCAGCCTTCTCATAGACACCATTCACTATTCCATCGAGATAGTTCAAGGTAAAGGGCTATGTAGTCATTAAAACACTACATAAATGTGAGTTACTCTGAAGTCTTATATGAATGTGCCATCTTGGTATGGAGGACAGCCTGGGATCAGGAAGGTCGTGCCCACAGAACACAGGGATAGCCACATCCTCCCCTGTTGGGGAGGGACCTTTGGGTCCCAGCCTGGATTCTGGGAGGTATAATGCTTTATCTACCTGTTAACTAAGGCCCAGCCCTCCTAAATTTAGGGGAGATCATTACCAGCTATGGCTGAAAATGTGTCCTCCTCCCATTCACAGGGAGCTATACTCTGGGTTCACTGGAGGTGAGCACTCCTTCTGAAGGAATCACAGGTCCTTGGAAGGACTGAGCAAAAGCCCACTGTCATTGCTGTGTGATGCTAAGGCACTCCTGGCATCATTTCTAGCTGATCCCGGTGGCTGTCTGAATAATGCCTGTAAGTTCAAACTCTTTTAGATAAAATCTGGAAAATGAGATGGAGGCTACGAAGCTCTTCTAATCCAATCCTTTCATCTCCCTTCCATTCCCTACTTTTCTCTTCTCCCTGCTATCCACAGTTTGTGTATTGACCAAAAAAGGATAAGACGTTTTTTAGGTTTCATGTATTTTATTTTTAATTTACAGAATAAAACAAGCACTTCCACCACAAAGGATAACAAGAAAGATTATTATATTGACAAAAAAGGAGAAGATTGAAAAAGTTTTGGGGACTAGAAACAAACCAAAGCATTGTTAAATCCCAAAGAAAGGAGTCTTTTTAGTAACTATTAAATTTTTATTATGTTGTTTTAGCACACAGATTGAGCACATCTCTTACAATCCTGCTTTTATTAACATGACTAGAATAGAGCTATATTTAACACTAATTTTCTAATTCAATCAGTGAGCTAATTTTGATTCATTACCTATGAAAACTGGAGTGTTTATTGTTCCCCAGAAGAGTGTTGGTCAAGAGGGGCAAGGTTTTGCTTTGTTTTGTTTTTTTTTTAAATTTGCAGGAAAAAAAGACTAATTTTTTTTTTTTTTGCAATTAGTGTCTCCATGAAAGAGGAGTAAATGATTTCCAAACTGATTTGTCCTCTCATTACTTCTAGAGTAATAGGCCCAGCTTGCACATGGACTGGTCTTGGACAGCAGGGTTCAGAGCCAGAGGAACTGAGTTCAAATCTCAGCTTGTATAACCTTGAGGAAGTTAGTTAACCTGCTTGGCCTTGGTTTCCTTAATTGTAGAGTGAGAGTGTTGACTAAATGGCCACTAAGATGCCTTCTAGTTCTTTAATTTACAGTGCTATGACCTTGGATTCAGTATATAGTTCCAATGATTAGAAGCCAAGAAAACCATGGTGACTATGGTCATTCTCTGTCAAGTTCTTTTGTTTATTCAACAAATAACCTCCCCACCCACCCCACACACAATTCTCAGCCTCAGTAGATTTTTATAGCCTTGAGGAGACTATAGCATGTACACAGTTAAATCTAATTTAAGGAAACAGTGAAGTCTTCTTTGCTGTAGGAGATGGTGACTGAGCTGAGACTGGAAGGAAGTTCAGTATTTTCATGTGTCCAGACAAAGAGGTTGAGCATTCCAGGCATGTAGGATGGTATAGTATGTTCAAAGGCCTGGAGATGGGAAACGACTTTTAAGTTGTAAAACAGGAATTATTTGAAGGATAGTGCCCATTTGGCAGAAATAATAAAATTTGTTAGGAGTTCAAGGGAAGAGACAATTTGAAAAAGTCTAAAATAAGCATGGCCTAATGTTGATATTAACATGTATAGATGAGAATATTAAGAAGGGAGAATTTTTATTGCAACTTTCACAGAAAGGGACCACTTTCCATCTCTCCAGGCTGGCTCATTCACAGAGGTCAAGTCATTTTGAAATGGCTTGCAAGTCACATTATATTAATAGCTTTAATGAAAACTGAAACTCCCAATTCCCAAAAGAGGGGAGAGAGTACTGAAAAGAGCCTCCTTGTTCAGCCCAAGGAAAGGGTGGGATGGGTTATTTTCATTTTACTGCCCTCATATCTTCCAGTCTTGTCTCTGAAAAGAGCCAAACAAATTCTGATTACTCCCTGTTGGAAGTGCTCCCTTCACTCTGAGCATCTGCTCTGCTGCTCAAACTGTCCTCCCAGGAATCTCTAGGTTTGGTACTGGGCTAATGACACATTGACCCCTTATTCAATTCGGCTTAGGTTCCTAATCAACAAGGAGCTTGTCTTTGTCCCCTTTCAAAATGAAATAAAGCCCCAAATTCAATCTAAGGGTGATCTATTTTCCTCTTCCTATTCTACATTAATGTTCAACATTATGATAAATAACCAAACCTTTAGGTAGATATGCTTTAGATGATCAAAATAGAATAAATACAAAAATTAATGGATATCTACATGGCAGCAAGAGAACTAAAGGAAGACATGAAGTCACCTGCAATAAACATTTATTAAGCACTTACTGTTTATGAGCCCTTTGTTGGGAATAAAAAGACAAAAAATGACACAGTCCCTGCCCTCAGAGAATTTCCATTCTTGTGTGTGTGAGTGTGTGTGTGATTATGCCCATGGTTCTTTGTGTTCAGTGAATCTGAGGTCAGTGTGCTGGCTCTTGTTCTCTGCCCAACTGTGATGCTCATGCATAGGTAAATGTGCAATTAGTATAAAATAAGTGAGAAGAAATCAGTGGGTTTGGAGATCTGAATTGTTGAAGTATCTATAAAGAGGAGATCTCAACAGTTCCTCTGCCTGCCAAGAGCATCATGGTCAATACTGTCAATCATGCATTTCAGAGACTCATAGAATATCTGAAGGGAACGCAGAGACTGATCTAACCCAAACTAGGATAAGGACTCCGTCTGCAACTATCCACCAAGTGGTAAATTACTAAACCTTCCTTGGCCTCAGTTTCCTCATCTGTTAAATGAGAAAGTTGTGTTAGATGTCATCTAAAGCTCCTTCCAACTCTAGATCAAGCCTGTGATTGAAGCCTTCCAATGAGGGGAAATCTCTTCACTTCTAGAGAGCTCACTTGACTGCTCTTTGTCAGGATGGTCTTGACATTGAGATGAAATCTGCCTCTGTGGCACTTTCTTTTATTGTGGTATGACTCTACCAGCTATTAAAAGAGGTGTTGAAGTCTTCATTCTGATCAGGCAAGTAGAATAGGTAGAACACTGGCTTTGGAGCCAGGGCAGACCTACATTGAAAATCCTGCCTCTGACACATAATAAACAGTTGCCTGCAGGTTAAGTTACTTAGCATGTATTTCCTCATCTCACTTCAGAAGAGTGATAGGATAATAGATGTGCTTTGTAAGCCCTATAGCAAGATATGAAGGTCACACACACACACAAATTATATTTTTATAATTACTTATTGGTGTGCATATTATTCACTCCCCCCTCTCCTGTAGAAGATAAGTTTCTTGGAAATAGAGATTGTTTGCTTTTCTTCTATTTTCATCTCCAGCACCACCACAGGGCCACTAACTATTGAACCTCCCAACAACCTCTTTTTCTTAAATCATTGTGGCACCAAGGAGGAAACTCAAACTCCAAGAAAGTCATGAAATGACTTTCCTTTGGTCACCAAGTTGAAGTGTGAATCTTGGTTTTATTGACGCCAAGTCAATTAATCAACAAGGTTTTTTATAATCACATATTAGTAGCACCTGGCACGAATTATGTGCTAGGTATCAGAGCTACAAAGACAAATGAGAGGCCCTGCCCTCAAGGGGCTTACATATTATGTAGACAATTGGTATGACAATATAGGGGGAAGGAGAAGGCACAATCCAGTATTCTCGCTCTTTAGCCATGGGTGTTGAGTGAACACATAGGGGCTTGTGTGTGCATCAGTACATAGGTTATTTCCTATGATAGATATCACTGTATCAAAATCAATCCAGCAGTAGCAGGACCCCCGGCTCTCCTCAGATATCCAGCAGCTGCCTCAATCTAGAGATCCAGATGTTAGAATGGTGGGTAGTCATCAAACTCTGTCACTACCTAGCTAAAGTGTATTACAGACTTTGGCTAAACGGCATAAACTGGCAGAAAGAGAAGAGTGTCCTGAAGGTGCTTTAGCTCACCCTTCTGTGTGGAGGCCCTGGCTTCCTTTTCCTTCCAGCTGATCCCTTTCAAAGGGCCTCTATCCCAAAACTCCCCAATGAAGACCAGCCATGTACTCAAAGGGCTCGAGGGGGAAATGGTTTGTGTTCCCATTCACACACTAGGTGGTGCCCTTCTCTGTCATAAGAACAAATTTAAAAGAAATGAAAATTTCATTGATTTCTTCTCTGCTTTGATGTCTCATGCTTCTTGCTTGATAATAAACCAAGACAGAAGTCACAGCTCTCTGTTTTTAAATGGAAGCCCCAAACATTTAATATCTGGATTTCAAAATCTGATGTTTAAGGAAACAAGGTTTATTTTATTTTGTCTTTTCATTTTCTCACTTTTATTATAGGATCAAGGCAGAACCCTACCTTACACATTATCTCATCCCTCTTCTAATTTTATATAGGAAGAAATCAAATGTCAGAAAACATAAATGATTTGCACAGTCACATAGTGTCACAGGTAAGATTTGAACCCAGATTCTGACTTTAAATCTACTCTTTGTATTGGACCACAGTCCCTCAACAAGAAGGAAATTTAGAGATAGATCATTGAGTCCCTTCCCCTCTCTAGGCCTCAGTTTCCCTCTCTGTAAAATTATAGAAATGACTTGACCAAGAGCACTCAAATGAGATTTCTTTTCCATCCCTTTTCCAGGCTCACTTAGGACTTGAATTCTCTCTAGCCAATAGAGTGACTGTCAGCAGGTGTCAGGTATAGAATTCAACTTGAATCATGCAAAAAAGCTATCTCTTATATGAAACAGTGCTGCAATGAAAGACTCTGGAGGTTCCTTTGTAAAATATTTCTGTGAGACATAAGAGATTTGAATAAACAGCTGGCATTTCAGCCATCCCCAGTTCTGAAAAAATGAACCGCCTGTGTTTTCTTCCTTATTACCAGAGGTTTTACAACCCTTCCCACCTCTTCCACAAATAAAGCTGCACCTCTGCTTAGGTTTTCAGATATGAAAGGTCTTTTCTCCTGTACTATTTATAAATGTCAATTAGTTTGAGTGTTCTCAAAAGGCATTATGACAAGGTTGAATGTTTCAGATCGGGAAGCCAAGAAATAGTAGCTGGATTAGATAAAGGGAAGAAAGAAAAACAGCTTTATAAATAAGAGTGGGGGCAGAGCGAGGTGAGCATCTGCTGGTGCTGAGAGCTTCAGATATTAAAAAAAAATTGAAAGTTTAAAACAATTCCCAAATGGGAAGAAACCTGTGCAAAGAATGAAGCATTTCCAGAATAAAGATCTCGAAGTTTTATCACTGAAGGGTGTGCTCCTCCTCCCCCACTTGGGAATGGGGTGGGCCTCTACAAAGGCTGTCCTTGAGAGGCAATGTTGATTAGTGTGCCATACTTGGAGGCAGAAAGACTGGCATCAAAAGCCCCCCTGGGATATTTACTAGCTGTATGACTCCTGGATAAAGTCCTTAACTTATAAATCTCAGATTCCTTATTGATAAGAAATGGGAATGATAAGAGTTTCCTGTTCAAAGATGATTAGAAGACTTCAATGAGTCAAGGGAATTTAGCAGCTATTTAGACCAACCCATCTGTGCTAAGGAATTTCCAATATAATATACCCAGCAAAAACGACATCTTGTATGTGAAACTCTTCACAAACCTTTAAGTGCTATTATCGAAGTTTCTAAAACTTGAAAAAAATAGTTACTCTCAAGGAAATCCTTCCCCCCCCCCCCGGGTTTCCCCAATACACAGATAAGATCGAGAAACAATGTAGCAAAATAAAAAGAGAACAACTAGCATTCTGGGACCTGGGTTCAAATCCGAATTCTGATACTAGAATGTCATCTATAAAAATGAGGCAGCTTGGAGAGGTTGGTCGAAGGTGCCTTTTAGCTCTGGATCTATTATACTAATCTTTTGGGGGTGAAAAATCCGGCTGAAAAAAAATGTATTAAGAAAAAAAGGAACCATGCAATGTTAAGGACTCTCATCTGGATTTTGAAAGTGATGTGTGGAGTCTAGTCAGGCACACAGTTAGAAGGTTGCCTTTTTCTGCAGAATCAGCCCTTGGGGCCATGACCTATGTGTAGTATCCCTGAAGCGGGATGTAAGCGTCATGAAGGCAGGGTTTGTTTTAGTAGCCCTGCGCGTGGCTGGTATTTGATGCCAAGCAACGGGAAGTTGGTAGGCCCAGTTCTGGGGTTCCCTGCTGCCAACTCTCGTGGTGCATCTCCGGAAATGAACTTCTGGCCCAGAGAGGAGATTCTCTCCCTCGAGTTGGGCACATCCAGAACTGGAGTTCGGAGTAACTAAGCGGCTGTTAGAAGGGCCTGAAGTCTCGGACCTTGCAGTTTGCAGTCAAAGCAGGCCTTTTCCTTTTCAGCAAGCCAAAGGCTCATTACTATTAGCCAGTTCATCCAAGTCCCAGGATGGCCACTCTCAGATCGGTAACACCAGTTACTTCTCTGCGCCCAGAAGAGGCTGGCCCTAACAGACCATCAGCCATGCCAGTCTCCTTTCTCCGGAGGAGCCCATCGCTGGGCATGGACGGGAGGGCGCTCAGAGCAAACAAGGACTCGCTCGCTCTCTCTCACACTCATACACGCATCACTTACACACCGTGGGAGCAGAACAACTCCGGGCAAAGCAAACTCTTAAAGACACACGCGCCTGAGTCTAGGCTGAAGTGGAGAGAAGAGGAGGCCTGGGGTCGAAGCACAGAAGGGTTTATGCAGGTTATTAGCTGAAGGCAGTTTAATATTTATGAAATGCTTAAGGGGGGAACCCTCCCCCTCCCCCCAACCCCTACACAAAGTCTTAGGCTCCGGTTACAAGGAGCTGCGTCACCCACCAAATCACATGGTCATTGTTGCTATTTCAAGGATCAAGTGGCATAAAGCCCCATCTCTGCCCCCCCGTCTCCTCCCCCCCCCCTTTGGTACCCTCTAGTGCTAGGGAGGGATGGGCAGAGAGATAGATGCTGGGGAGAGGCTGCCCGCGCCTGTGACCCAACACTCAGGCAGGCAGCCGCCCAGCACCGGGGAGGGGGGGGCGGGCTCTGAGCCCGCCTGCCCACCGTGCGCTCCTGGAGTGATTGGGGGGCGGGGGGTCCCAGGGGACACTGGGCGGCTCTAATTGGTTTCTCAATGAAAGCTAATCACCTATTCCCCGGAGGCTCTCAGGATTAGCACTCAACAGCTCCTGTCTCGCGCTTGCTTCTCGGTTCTCTCCTTGTCCCGGGGCTTTCAGGCCACTCAGCAGTAAGTGGATCGAAGCGCGCCCGCCGCTCTCTCCCCGCCGCCCCCCACCCCGCCAGCTGCAGCTGCAGCGGCAGCGGCACAGCAGGAGTCTCCGCTCTCCGGCTCGGGCGCCACTCCGGGGCTCTCTCCCGCAGCCCAATCGCCCCCTCGCCCTCCTGCCTGTCCTGGGCGCTGCTGTCCCCTCCCACCCCCTCCCTCTGCATCCGCGCCGCCGCCCGAGGAGGAGGAAAAGTTGGGCCCGGGGCTGGGCGGGCCAGGCTGGGCTGGAAGATGAGCGAGCTCGAGGAGGACTTCGCCAAGATACTGCTTCTCAAAGAGAGCCGCATCAAGGAGCTGGAGAAGCGGCTGGCCGAGAAGGACGAGGAGATCCAGGAGCTGCGGCGCAAGCTGCACAAGTGCCAGTCGGTGCTGCCCGCGCCCACCAGCCACATGGGCCCGCGGACCACCCGGGCACAGGGCATCTCGGCCGAGCCCCAGACCTACCGTTCCTTCCACGACCTGCGCCAGGCGTTCCGCAAATTCACCAAGTCCGAAAGGTAGGCGCTGGCAGCCCAGGTGGCGGCTCCGGCGGCCCGCCGGGCGTGGAGGGCGGACGGGCAGAGAGGCAGGGGACCGGCTAACTAGTGTCCCGACTCCTGACCCCCAGCCCCAGCCCCGGGACTGACCGGAGCTCTTGGAGGAGCCGAAGCAACTTGAGGCAACGGCTGCCCCGGTGGGAGGAAGGGGTGAGCAGGGGGCTCTGCCCGGGCCGTCCCAGCCCGGGATGGTTCGGGACTTTGCCCGGGGGCGTCCCGGTGTCCAGAAGCCAGGGAAGGGGAGATGGAGGGTGCCTGTGTTGGCACCGGCAGATGGGTGAGATGTGCCTGAGTCGATGCAGCCTCTCACTTCGGGCCGGCCTCTGGGAAAGCTCTCTCTTTCCCCTCTCCGCCACCCCCCCCCAAACCCTCTGCCCAGTCCTATCTAGTCCCCGGAGCACCACCCCTGGGCGGAATTCTGGCCCAGGATGGGGCGAAAGAGCGTGGAAAAAGTTTGCTCGAGCTCCCAGGAAGTTGCGGGCGCCCAGACACCGCCCAGCCTTGGGTATCCCGGCGCCTAGTCTACCGCGGCCGCTGGTCCCCGAGGCTTCAGCAGCCCCACGGGTTCCCACAGGCCCCAAGGCCCCGCCCTGCTTCTGAAGGACTTGAAGACCCCCCCCCCAAAAAAAAACTAGCTCTGGCAACTGGGCATGCTCAGTGGCGACAGCCACCCGGGGAAGCAGGAGAGCGAGAGGGGAGCCAAGGGCTGGGCTTAAGTGAGAGTCGGAATCTGGAAGGCAGACGGCACATTAGCTTGACCTTAGGGAGAATGAGTCTGACCTCCTTACTTTCTACGGTGAGGAAATTCTGTCCTAGAGAGGGGAAGCGACTTGCCCCAGGTCACTAAGTATGGGAGTGGCAGGGTAAGGACTCCTCTCAGGGCTCTGGTGACTACTCAGCTGTCTGCACCATGCCCCAAAGCCTCTTGTGTGTAGTAAAAAGAGAAAACTTTGGGCTCCAGGTCTGGATCTGCCTCCAATTAGCCTTATGACCTTGGGCAAGTCTTTGGGCCCTTCCTTGACCTTAGTTTCCTCATCAGTCAAATGGATTCCCAGGAGGGAGTGGATTAGGTGATCCTTCTAGCTGGAATGGTCCATGATCTGGCTGGTGACAAGACTGGTGAAAAGGGGATGCAGAGGCTGGGGCAAGCCTCAGCAGGCCCACTGAGGTGGATGGAGCTGTGGCCCCTAGGCAGGTCTGGGATGGGTGTGTGGTGGTTGGTGTTTCTCACTGCATGAAACAGACCCGCTTGGGACATGTTTTGCTCACCTCCTGAGGTGTTAGAAGGCTGTAGGGTTAATGTCATTGCAATGACTCCCAACGGCAAAGTGGTAGCTTTGTGTCTCCAGCTGACTCATTGACTTACCTCTTATCTGCATGTCTCGGCCACTAGAGCAGCCTTCCCTCTTACAGAATGGACCTAAGGTGGGGTCCAAGGACTTGATTCCTGAAGCATTTGGCCCCATCATGGCCAATCTGCTCCCATCCTAAAAGTATTCTCTTTTGATAAACCTCTTTAGTCTCAAGGTTTGTGTGGGGGGGGGGAGGGCTCCGTCAACCTCCCTTCCTTCTTCCTACTAGCATACACACAAAACCAACTAGCTAGCCAAAAAGCCAGAGAGGAAAACTGTGCCTGTTCAAAGTTGTAGGGGGCTCAGGATCACTGCCTGCCGAGTGTGGAGTCTGGGAAGCTTCTGCCCAGTCTGCTCCTGCTGCCTGCACCGGAGAAGTGCCATCGATCGATCGATCGGCTCCAGCACTAAGGCTCCTCTGGACATTAGGGAGAGGAAGTCCAGGCTCCCAAGCCCATTACTGGCTTTTAGCTGCTGGGAGCTCAGAGCAGAAAATGCTTTCCACAGGATATTGAATATTCCATTAGGCTCACTCTTCTCCCATCTTACCTTACGCCTTCTGTTTGCCTGACTCACTCTGGGTCTCAGTTTGGGGCCCACAGGAGTGGAAGCTACAGCCTTGGATGAGTCCCTTAACCTACTTGGTTTTGCTTAATTTGAAGGGTTCCTGTGTTTTTTAAAAGGCATCCCTAGCTACCTTGTCCCCCACTGCTGTCATCTGAGACTATTGCCAGGGTTGACCTGTGTGTCCTTCTTCAGTAGCTTTTCTCAATCACCTTTGTTTTGCCCTAACTCAGTTAGGTTCTGGATTGGAGGGTCCCCGAGAGACAGGGAGTGGGAAGAAGGGGAGAAATGACAGGAGGCTGAAAAGAGGGCACTTGCAGAATTGGCCTTTGGGAGGTGAAGTAGCCATAAGATTCTAACAGGAAGGGGCCTCAGAGGCTGTCTGCCCTGACCCCTTCATTTGGCAGATGACAAGACTGAAGCCAGGAGTTAAAATGACTGGCCTGAGGTCATACAGGGACTGAGAAGCAGCCAGTGCTTCTGCTGTTCTACAACATCAAAGGTCATTGGAATTGGAAACAGAGGTCCTGGATTCAAATCCCAATGTGGACAAGTCACTTTGTCCTCTCTGGGCCTCAGTCTCTTCAATGAAGAGGTCAGAGCAGCTGATGACTGAGGTCCATTTTCAACCTAGGGTCTTAGATCTTTCCTGTCTCCTGAAGTCAAATGATACCCCCCCCAAGTCTGTAATCCTAGGAAAAATCCTAGGAAAAAATGGGGCCTTTACAAGCGAGTCCCAGTTCATTGATGGTGTTGTTGTCACCATCAGAGAGGCCCTCTCCCTCACTGGAAGAACCCAGTGCTATTCTTTCTCCCTTCTTGATGACTCTGGTCAAGAAAGGGAGCTGGCTAGGGCCCCTGAAGGGCCAGAGGGGTTGTTGCTGAATCTGAGCTCGGCTCAGGCTGCCCAGCTGATCTCAGCAGCTGGAAACCATCGGCCTATCTCCTTGGGCAGGCCCTTCCCCAGAGGTCACCCAGCAGCTGCTGTCCTCTCCCAGCCTGGGTCCCATCACATTTTTCTAATTACTCTTCTCTGTTGTCCGGGCTGGGCCCCTCCCAGGCTCTCATAACCATTTCCCAGGATTGAGCATGGGGATTGTGCTGGGGGCCTGAGGGGACATTAAAAAGGCCTTAGCACCCCATTTGCACTTCAGCTTGGGGTGATGCCACCCAGGTGATGGCTTCTTTTGGCCTGCCCCCCTTCTCACAGAAGAGGCTTTTTCCCTGCTAGTACCAGTTTTGAGGGAGGAAGTAACTGACCTTGCAGATGCCTCCAGCCTCCCCCAGCATTTTCCCATGTGGGGCGGGAACCTGCATTCTAGGCAGTGAATGCCCTCCTTTCCCATTACGTCTGCTGAGCACATATTTGGATGTTTAGCCAGTCACTGTAGTATCTCCCTCTCTCCCCTCTCTGCTGAGTTACATTAGGGCTGAGGGGAATGTTTTCCCCTCCTTTTCCCACCGGTGCCCCATTCTGACTCATTAGAGGTTAAACAATTTGACAGGTATAATATATGGGCAGAGCAGTGGCTGGAATTGGGGGTGGGGGTATACCAGAACGTTTAAAGGGATAGGGCAAATTTAATTCTCACTCAGTACTAAGTGTCTTTAGGGCAGTCAGTCAGGAGAGTCCAAAAGGCTCTTTTTGGGAGGCAAAGTGTAATAGGTCTAACGAGGTGCTTTTGAAAGAAACATGAAGATACAGGCACCATCTGCCTGGTAGGGATGATGATAATAAGTGACAGTAATAATAGCATTCATATAGGACTTTAAGATTTGCAAAGACTTTTACATGTATTATCTCATTTGAACCTCTTAACAACTCTGTGCTATATAGGTAGGTACTGCTACTATCTTCATTTTACAGAGAGGAAACTGAGTCAGAGGTGAAGTGTCTGAAGCAGGGTTCAAACTCAGACGCCAAGTCAACATTCTATCCCTCTGTGACATCTTGATGCTTCGTGGAGGTCAAGCCCTTTACAAACTTAACGCACCACATAAATGTCAGTTGTCATTGTTATCTGAAATATATAGTAGTGACTAGAAAGCCCAGGTAGGGTGAGGAAGACCTGGGTTCAAGTATTGTCCCTGCCACATACTCTGTGATGCTAGACACTCAGTTCTCTAAGATAAGTTGGTGGGCAAGTCCCTATCTGCATGGGTAGATTGGGGTGTCTTCACTCAGAGTTCCCTACATGAAAGAAGATCACAGAGGCACGCTGGCAACAATAATGATAAGAACAATAAGCATTAACATGAAAGAAAAAAACGAGGAGTGGCTTTCCACTGAACTGTCTCTATCTGAACTCCTGAGAAGTTGATGAGAAAGAATGACAACAATAAAATAATAAATAGCATGCAATTTATTGATGCCTATATTTCAGGCATGAGTTCTACTGCTAAGAGCCAAGTAGGCCTCGTGACTTCACTGGGGCTGAAAGTCAGCTCATTTCTGGTGGGATTCAGGCTCATTTCCCAGATCTCCCAGCTCTTGCCCCGGGGGCAGTCACCAAAGGGATAGGCCACTAGGTCAATTTCAGGCTTTCTCTGGACACCTGGCATTTTTTTGTGCTGACTAGAAAATGAATATAGGCTGGAAGTATTCAGGGGCTATTTTAGGATAGTAGAATAGGAAGCAATCATGTATGAGACTTTGTTTTGGGAAGCAATTGCCATCCCAAATATTTCGCCAAATATTTGTTACTAGGAGCAAAAAATAGCTTAAGGATTTAAGCAACAGGCAACAGATCAGGGAGAATTCTTCAACTATTGTAATCTAGAGGGCCTAATTATATCTCAATTTCCATGTGTCCGCTCAGGCCATAACATGACATCGACATCCGAAAGGATCTAAGGAATGTTTCGGGGAAAATGAAACCAGGGACTGGAGCTTTTAATGTGCGTATCAAGTGTATGATATTAGGAGAATGTCTAAAAAGAAAACATCCTACTTATGGCACTCGGTATTTTCAGGACTTTCAGAAACGCAGAATTTGCAGTTTCACGTGCAATCATCTTTTCTATTGTGTTATGTTGTGGAAATGCTTGTTTTATCCCATAAATTAAAAATAAAATTAAGAAAAGAAGACACGCACGGTAAGAATAAGATGGTTAGTTGAAATTTGCCCTTAGCCCAAATGTTGAATATACTGTGATGTGATATAATACATATAATATGGAGATATACATATATACACATATGTAATATATATACACATATACACATATATGTACACATATATATATATGTGTATATGTGTTACATATACCTTGTCCACTTCCTACATTTTACTCATATGAGAATTTCTTGTTCCAGTTCAGATCTGTAACTCATTTGTAACATGTTAGTTTGTTGTTTGGGGATACTAAAAGGTTAAATGGGTCACAGGTCACATAAGTAGTATGCTTCCTAGCAAGGTTTGAGCCCTTGTGGTGCTGAACCCAGTGGCTTGCTATCCATTAGGCCACACTGCCTTTCGCTCATTCCATTTAGTATTAACACTTTCAGGAAAGGGACGTCAAGCAACACAGACATCTTCTACTCAGTCTGTGTTGTATCTACAGGCTGGTGATCTCTGCGATAATTTTAAATATGTAACTTCAAAATTTTAATGTTGGTGATTGATAGGTTACTGATATTGTAATAGTATGTGCATTATTATTTACTGTTTTCTAAATTAATTTTGACTGAACCTCTGGAGTCAGAATCTAGATTCAAAGCCCATTTCTGATACCTGTTTGACCCTGGGCAAGTGTGGACCTCAGTTTCCCCATCTGTAAAATAAAGGGTAGGGATTGGGATAGACAGCCACCGAGGTTCCTTCCGGGTCTGAATCCATGACCTTATAATTTCTTACTGCCCTAAAAATGTGTGAGGTGACTCTGCCCTGCTCTCTGACAGTGAAATGCTTCTGTTATTAGCCTAATGGAGAGGAAGAGCAGCTCCCACAGCTGAAGCCTTTGGAGGCTGGTGAGCTGTTTCCCACACCCACTTTGAGAGAGAGGCAGGAATCCATCATCTTTCTGCCAATTCGATTTCTCAGGGTCCTGGGTCCTCTTGATCATTGTAGTCACTCAGGCCTTGTCTGTATTCAGAACCTGGAGTTCTGAAGTGGCGTGTGAATTCCTGAGGCTGAATGCCCTAGTGGGCTGGGGACCATCTTCCCCTTCTCGCTTTGGCTCAGCTAGGGAGCTTAGATCTGAAAGGAGTTTGGCCCAGTTCAGATGTCAGGGACTCTTAGGAGGTCATTGAGGTGCACCTTAGGGCATTTCTGTGCCTCAAGAGTAGGCCCAGATCAAAACTCAGATGACACCAACGGCTCCCAGGTAAGAGAAGCAGGCCCTTCCTTCTTGTGGCAGTCCCGAGACTGTGGCCCAGCACTAGTAGAAGGGAAAGAATCATGGATTTAGCCGGGGAGGACAATGGTTCAAATCTGGACACTGCTGTTCTGGCTAACCAGAGGATTTTAGGTAAATTCCTTCATCACCCCAATGCTCACATTCTGCCTCAGTCAAACAAAAGAAAATGAATTATCAGGTCCTATGTGGCTGTGGCTCTGGGCCCTGTGACACCATGACACTAATGAGCTAGAAGCAGGTCAACTGGTTGGGGAGGGAAGTTGGAGAGTGAGGGAAGGGAGAGAGACGTGAAGGAAGAAAGGCTCACCCCAAGGGTCATCCACAGCCCTCTGGAATACTGGCCAGCCTTTGGGACTGTTGGCACCATGACACAAGCTCTGAGGGCAGGGACTGTTGCATTTTGGGCTTCATATTCCCCATTGTTTCACATAGTGCACGTAGTAGGCACACACTAAATGTTTGTTGATTGACTGTTTTGCCCATCTTCACTCACCTCCTTAGGTCACGAGCAAGACTACTTAGAGCTAAATTGTAAAGTGGATTCCATTTCTCTTTGAGTCTCCGAACCTTTTCTCTACTCACTCGGGCCCCGCCCCCACCCGCACATGTGCTTCTTTGTAGCTTATAAACTAACGTCTGATTGTACGAGAGGACTGGATAGGTTACCAGGTACAAAGAAGGGTTTGGATGCCAGCCTGGATTCTGCCACCAGCAGGCTGGATGACAACAGGCAAGTCAGTGTCCTCCCGATCGCAGGAAAATCTCTCCTACGTCTCATCTGCTCTCATTTTTCCCTTTACCCCTCCCCACAATGTCTCTGTTTCTATGTCTGTCTGTGTCACCATGTTTCTCTCTGTCTTTATCTCTCTCTCCCTCTTTATATGTTTCTTTCTCTGTTTCTCTCTTTCTGTCTCTTTTGCTATTTCTATCACTCTATGTTTCTCTCTCTCTCACTCTGACTCTCCCCCCCACTTTTTCCCCCTTCCCCTTATCTTTGTCTCTCTCTCTGCCTCTGTCTCCCTCCTCTGTCTCCCTCCCCCCTCTCTCTCTCTCTCTCTCTCTCTCTCTCTCTCTCTCTCTCTCTCTCCTCTCTCTCTCTCTCTCTCTCTCTCTCTCTCTCTCTCTCTCTCTCTCTCTCTCTCTCTTCCTCTCTTCTCTCTCTCTCTCTCTCTCTCTCTCTCATTGAGGTAGAGTGTAAGCACCTGAATCTGGAGTCAGAGGATCTGGGTTGTTCAAATCTCATCCCCTACCTATGCAAACTTGAGTGAATCACTTCCTGTGTCTCAGTTTCCTTATCTGTGAAATGGAGGTTGGGAGAAGGACATAAGTATTTACAAAGCACCTACTTTGTGCCAGGAACTGTGCTAAGTGGTTTACAAATATTACCTCATTTGATCCTCACAACAGTGCTGGGAGGTGCTGTTTTCATCCCCAATTTAACAGTTGAGGAAATGGAGGCAGATGTTAAGTGACTTGCCCAGGGTGGCATAATTAGGAAGTTTCTGCAGCTAGATTTGAACTCAGGGCTTTCTGACTCCCAGATCAGTGCTCTATCCACTTCATCACTTAGCTAGCAGAGGTGGGACCAGAAGGCCTCTGCAGGCCCTTCCGTCTCCAAATCACTGATCCTGTCAGGCTCCAGTGTCCTTAGTAGCACCTGCAGTATGTGCGGGCTTGCCAGGTGGGAGTTGCTGATGTAAATGAGGGTCTGGATATTGATAGTTCTTTGGGAAAAGGTGGCAAGCAGGAATACACTGAGATGCCATGGCAAGGGCACTGCTTCTGGGGTCTGAGGACTTGGGTTCAAATCCTGAGTCTGCTCCTTACTAAGTGCAAACTTAGTCAAGTTGCTCTGTCTTCTCTTTGCCTCAGTTTCCTGGACTAGGTTGAACTACTTGGACCCTAGATCTCAAATCCTGCAACTTTTCAACTCTAGCCTTGGCATAGAGCCTGGCATGTAGCAAGCACCTAAGAAGGCTTGATGCCAAGCTGTCCAGCCTCTATGCCATTTAGAGCCACTTTTGATGACGCTCCTTCCCTCCACCCCCATTTTGTTGTCCCTGGGCCTGTTCTGTGCTTAGGTCTATTTAGTGACCCAGCATTTACTGAGTATCTGCCTTGTGCCAGGGTACTGTACTAGGTTCTGGAATTACAAAGATAAAAAAGTAACTGACCCTGGCCTCTAGGAGCCTACAGTCAACTGAGGGAAACAGCAGGAGCTCAGATAAATACAGATTGTGTACAAAGTGAATGTAATGTAATTGTATGGAAAGGGGGATCAGGGAAAGCATACTGGAGGACATGGGTGGGAGTGAAGCTGGGGTCCAAGAAGCCGAGGTAAGGAGGGAGTCCATTCCAGGCATGGGGGTAAAGGTGTGGAGGTGGGGAATGAATGTTGAATACGGGGAAACAGACAGTATAGTTGGAGTGCCTAGGATGGATGAGTGCACTCGGTCATATAGTCACCAAGAGCTTTGACTCAACCACCTGAAAGGCCTGAAAAAACCCCAAATGAGGTCAGTGACTTTTTCTTCTATCCTCCCCTCTCCCTCCTGCCCCACACACAACAGGGCAGATTTCCCAGCATTTTCTTGCTCCCCAAACAAATCTTTGAGAGCTGAGCTGAGACCCTGGGAGCTTAATCAACACCCCCCCCTTTTTTTTTGTAGCTGAGATTTTTTGGATGATTCTCATTGCTCAGCTGTGGAGCAGATATTTTTATTAGCCTTTGAGAAAGCCACTTATCAGAGTTCAGGACCCTGTATTATCACATTTGTGTAACTCTTGGAAGTCACTGGGAGTGCTGAGATAAAGTCAGGATAACATATCCTTTTCACAAAAAGGAAAGAATAGAAGCTTGGAAGTTCTCCGAAGGAATGTAGGACTTTGGCAGAAGCAGGGTCTGCAAGAAGCTGAAAAGCCTGATTGTGCATGGACACATCCCTTGCAGAGCCCTTTGCCACCTTTTCGCCAAATCTCTGTCTGGTGCCTGACTGCCACCTTCCACATGAAACCTCTGCCAATCCCTCCAGCTGCTGGTTCCCTTGCCTCCCAAATCACATTGTGTCTGTTTTGTGTATACCCGTAGGCAACCATGTGACCTCCCCTGATAGAATCTATCCTCTCTGAGGGCAGGAACAGTTTCATTTTTGGCCAATCTCATTCCAAATCTGTGTTCCTATGATCTTGGAGGTTCCCTCTAGTTCTGAAAATGAGCTGGTGATTCTAAAATCATACCTAACCAACAGTCCCCAGTTTATAAAGATATCCCTCCAAAGTGGTGATCCAGCCCTTGCTTCAGGGCTCCTTACCTCCTGGAATACCCATTCTACTTTTAAACAAGCTTTACTTTCCAAGTTTTCATTGACTCCATACTACGTGTAAACCAGGTAAGTGTTTAGGAGAATTTCTCCCTTTTTTTTGTTGCTTAGAAATTCTTCCAATTGACTGAACTCAGATTGGTCTCAAACAATCAAAACTTGAGAAAGCTAACTCGTCTCATCAGTAGAATTAGGTTTGATTGTAGACTGGGGATATTCCCTCTGTAGTGTGTTGAAAAATCTATTTGGTTATCTTTTATTTCAGATGGCTATTTCCTACTCTGTGTTCACTCATCAGAAAATTCAGAGTGGAAGAAGAGTAGAGCTGGAAATGCCCTTTTGAGCTTGGTGGTCTCAGTGTGGGAATCGTTCTGTGCTTGGTATGTTCCACCTGATGGAACAATGAGTCCACCTTCTTCCCCTTGGGTGAGGCCTAGTTTGGGCCTACTTCCACCAGGCATGGCTTTGGTCCAAGATCCCTTGAGCCCTGACTTTTGGGCGTCATAGAAAGCATGTGAATGATAGGGTCCCTGCAAGATCTCCCGATTTCTGAATCATCCTTAACAATATTGTGGTGGCTTGGGGAACAATTCAGTTTCCTTTTTTTAATGAGTTTTTTTGAGGAATAGTTTCCTAAATACTAAAATTGAAAATACATCCTTCATCACTGAATTCATTCCTCCGCCTTGGGGAAATTGATGTTTTAAGAGATTCCAGAAAGTGAAAGTAACATGTGTGTACTTTCAATATTTCTGTGGCTCTGAGATCCATTGATGTGGGTTGTCCTACCACTGACACTGTTCATAGCACCCTCTATGTCTTCCGTTAAAAAGTAAAGGATAAAAAAGTTGATCATCTAATGTGACATAACAGTTATTGTTAGTGGTCCTATCTTCTTTCCTTTGCGGGGCAAATAAAGACCCTTATTTCTTTCCTTAAATAATATAAAATCTTACTCCCTAAATCCTTAAAAGAATGAGGGAGAGATTTGCTACTTTTTTTTTGTTATTTTTTCATCATTAACTGAGCTGTCCATTATGGGGTGCAGAAGAAAGAGTCCTGGCTACAGAGTCAGGGGACTTAGATTCAAATCTCACCTGGGATACTTTCTACCTGAGTGACCTTTGGCAAATCACTTTAATTATCTGTGCCTCACTGGCTCCTTTGTAAAATAAGGGCATTGGACTAGATGACTCCTTACATGCCTTCTAGCTCTATATTCCTGTGAATTTAAAATGTTATTTTTCTAACTGCTTCTGTCATATTAAATATAGTAGAGGTCCATGTTTGGTGTTAGAGGATAATCCACTTTGAGAGTCTGATTTCAGCAGAAAGTTTAATAATATGAATGATAATTAATGCACCCTAGTTTATTAAACTGATATGCAGGTGGCATTTCCTTAGTTTAGGTAAATTGAGTCTATTCATGGAAACAATACATCTATGCTCATATGGTTGTGAATATGTGGCCTCATCAATTGTCCTGAGGAATACAGATTGCTGCCTACCACAGCTGCCCAGCTGAGTGACTCTTGTACATGACCTCCCAGAAGTTTGACACAAGGTGTTTGTCCAATGTCCTGGGAGCCTTCCTTGGTTTGTGTTGAAGTCATAAAGCTACCTTTGAAGTGGATGAGCAGTCCTTTGATTAACCTTACCTCTCACAGTGTTACCATCCCATCTTTTCATGTGTATATTTTTGATATCATCCTTTACTCCATCTCTCTTTTGAAATCTCCTCAAGTTTTAGCCCATGAAACTTGGATGTAAAAACATTAATTCACGTAATTGAACACAATTTTAATTATGAAAAGATAAATGCAAAAATTAAATTAAAATGTACTTCATTGAATTAACTGTTCCGTTCCCATCAGTTTGTGAGCTTCTTGAGGGCAAAGACTGTATTTTTCTCCTTTTGTATCTCCAGTGCTTAGCACAGTGCCTGGCAGCACTTAATAAGTGCTTCTTGACTGACATCCTTGATTAGAGAAGATACAACAATGCTCCAGATTGTTTTTTTATTTATTTTGAGTGCACAGGAATGTGTTTTATGTATTTTGCTGACAGCAGAACTTCTCACTTGGAACTTAGGATCTTAAGAATCCCTTTAAGCTTCCAGATCTGACGTCTTTTCTCCACCCCCCTCCCCATCAATGAGTTAATTATTTGTGAGCAAATATGTTAAGACAACAGGGGAAGAGCTATTCTCAAAGAATCTCTGGAGTAATAAAAATAGTCCCCAGTCTTCTCTGGCCATTCTGATGAAACTGTGGACATCTCAGGCCCTAATAGTATTGAAGCCAGGTGTCTGGAGAAATCCTTCTTCACATGAACTTTGTTTGCGCTTAAATAGTATCTGGCCTGGTTATTATTGCTGTGGTAAAAGCTCATTCACTCTGATGCCAACAATTGAGAATTTCCTATTTATTGATGTCAATGACAGCTGGACCAACGTCTACCTTTGCACTCTCCATGAAAAGAAAAAAAATAGAAATTTAGAGTCATAACACATTATCCCAACTCCCATTTTTTACAGATGAGGAAACTGAGGCCTTGAGAAAATAAATGACTTGCTACTTGGCAGCATGGCCCAAATTCGAGCCCAGGTCTATGTGACTCCTACTCCGAGTTCTTCCCATTAATGCCTTGGGGAATTAGAGGACCATAGATCTCAGACTGAAAGGAGCTTGGAAGCCCTCTAGCCTACCCAATTATTTTAGGGAACTGGGGCCCAAATAGATTAAGTGTCTTGCCCAAAGTCACCCAAGTAGAACGCATCAGAGAGGGGCCAGGTTACTTACTGGAGACAACACTTCTTTTCTGCTAAGCAAATGAACGAGATCAGCAAGATTTGGCAAAGACTTTTTTTCTGATATTTAAAAGGATCAGTTATTTTGTCAATGGTGGTTGGAAGGGCTCTATGAATGCATTTGGCAACCCCGCGGCCCCATAGCTGAGGGTCGTTGTGACCCTGCTGACCCTCTTCTGATGATGTACCCATCTGAATGGACTTTGGTTGAACCTCAGGCTGCAAACATAGAACTTATATCCAGTCCTAGAACTAGGCCTTTCCAACTCTAAGAGATGTTCTAGGGCTTGTATCTGTTTGGCAAAACATAGAGAGCCCAGAGCCACCTCCAAATTATGATGAGGCGTCAGCACAGGATGTTAGTGGAGGGCAGGAGACAATTCTACAGCACTCTATGTCTGTGTCAACTCATTGATGTGAATATTCCATATAATACAGGAGCTCTCGATTCACCCACACCTGCTCATCTTATCCAGCACCTCCCCAGGTTTTTCTGTAAATCCATCATTGGGGGTTCAATCAACAGGCTGGAAAGATGTAGTGAGATATTGTCCATGGTGCTGATATTAAAGGGTCCTTCATTCACTGAGTCCTAAGTATCCATGCCGTAGGAGCTTAGGGTCATAGATTTAGAGACCAGCTAGTCAAACTCCCTTATTTCACAGATGAGGGAAATGAGGCTCAGAGACATGGTGACCTGACCAAGGTCACACAGGAAATAAGTGGCAGAAATACTCAGGTTCACACTCTTCACTGTGCCACATCATACCCCCCCTCATTAGCAACTTCTTTATTTGTGTTTGATTTGAGTTACTGATCCTGCTAAATTCATAAATCGGTGCTCCAGTGTTTCTGGCATCTGTGATTTTATTACTTTGAGAATTCCTTCCACCAGCACAACCTTTGAAAAATCTGGGTATTGGTCCTTGGGGCTCACCATGGCTGATGAAGTCATCTACTTGTGGCCAAGCTCATGCTTAGCTTCCCCCAAATTAGCTAGGCTGAGCTTAATATAACAGACTCTATTTCTGAGACCATATTCTCTGTGTATACATGTAAATATATTTTACGTGTATGTGTTTGTGTTTGTATATATTTATCTGTACACATATTGCTTCTCTCAATAGAATGTAAGGTCCCTAAGAACAGGGACTATTTTGTTTGATTGTGTGTCTTCAGTCCTAGCACAGTACCTGACACCTAGAAGGTGCTTAATGCATGTTTGTTGATTGATACTTGAAACCCTATCTGACTGCTAGGACAATTACAGATTGTGTGCCCTGTTGGCAGAGCCTTTGAGCACCCAGGTATCGTGGTATCACAATATGGCCTTGGTGAAGAATAAAAAAAAGGACTTTTAAAAAAAATCCCTGCAAATCAAATCTTTTAGTAATACTATTGGACTGTCCCACCAGTAGTCTTCTAGCTCAGTTGTGGAGTGGATAAAGTTTGGACGACCCAAGTTCAATTCCTCCCTCAGGGAAGGACCCACTGGCTGTGTAACCCTACGCAAGTTACAACCTTTCCGAGCTTTAGTTTCTTCACCTATAAAATGGGGCTAATAAGAGCATATTCCACAAAGGGTAGCCATGAGGATCAAATCAAATGGTGGATGTAAAGCATTTGGGAAGCTTTAAAACCCTCAAAAAATGGGAGCTATTTCAGAGACTTTCTGGTGCATTTGAGCTCCTTAGGTCTATTCTCTGTTTGTATGTCTGAGACCACAGGGCCTATAAGGCGAACTCTATAGGGATGTCAAAGCTAGCCTTAGGTTTATCTCTCACATTCATTGCCCTGTTTGTTTAACTGTATGACAACATTATTGTTTATAAAGAATAGGTGAAAGCTTTTGGGGAAACCTTCATACAGAATCGCAGGAAGTGAGAGCTTAAAGGGACCTCTGGCACCGTTAGCGCCACCTCTCATTGTGCCAATGAGGAAACAGACCCAGAAAGATGAGCTTGGGAGGGAATGTGGTACAATGCAAAGGGTCCAGGGTTTGGAATCAAGGCCCTGTTTTGGATCCCATCTTGGTATCACATTGGGCAATGCATTTCACTTCCTTGGGCCTCAGTTTACTCTTCCATGAACTGAGGGGGTTAGACTTGATGACCTCGGAGGTCACTTGAAACTCTTTATCTATAGTCCTGACTTGTCTGAGACTGTAAAATGGGGCAAAACTGGGATTCTAACTCAAGCCTTATGACTGCAAAACAACAACAACAACCAGAAAAACAAAACCACAACACTTTAAAGTGCTGTGGAAATGCAAAGGATTGTTAATAATAATAGCGATGCTCTCCAGAATCGAAGTCATTGAAATCTGCCTCCAAGACTCGCCTCAGGAATGACTGGTATTTGGAGTTTTATAATTACTCAAATCAACTACAAAGGACCTAGGAAGGAAGAATCCATTTACCTTCAGAGAAAGAAGTGATAAATACCATTATGCATAGTATGGTTTTATATGTGTGTGTGTGTACATATATGTGTGTGTATGTGTGTGTGTGTGTGTATGTATGTATGTATATATGTCAAATGGTGGCCTTCTCTAGTGGGCAGTGGGGAGGGAGGGAGAAAGCTTAGAATTTAAAATGTAACAAAAATAATAAATGAAATTACATAAAAAGACTCACCTCAAATTCCAAGAAGACTTTCCTGCCCATCCTCCTTACCCTTAGCGCCTTCCTCTGAGATTACCTCCCCATTTAATTTCTCTCTCTCCCTCTCTCTCTCTCTCTCTCTCTCTCTCTCTCTCTCTCTCTCTCTCTCTCTCTCTCTGTATATATTCATATATATATATAAAATACAGACACACACACACACACACACACACAAAGAGTATTTACCTAGTTATTTATATGCTCTGTCTCTCATCAGAAAGTAACGGAAGGACCATGGTTTTGTCTTTTTTTGTATCCTCAGTGCTTAGAACAGTGCCTGGTATATAGCAAGTGCTTAATAAAAGCTTGTTGACTTATTGATTGACTTTAATTTTTCTTTTCTTCCCACCATCCATTTTCAGGGGAGAAAATGGATAATGGCAATATGGCAAGCTCATATATAGAAGCAATTTTTAATAATAACAAACCAACTTCCAGGGTATGATCATATCTAATGCACTTGGCTAAATTTTCTACACTGTCTTATAGGGGAGTCAGATAATGCCTCTGATGGTTATTATCTACATGACCTTGGGCAAGTCCCTTTACTTCCCTCAGACTCATTTTCCTCGTATGTAAAATGAAGGGATTGGATTAGATGACCGCAGATGGCCCTTCTAGTCCTACATCTATGCTCCCACTGCTGTACAACTAGTATCTCAGGACTGAGAGCTGAAATTATGGCAATCCTTATTTCTTTGCTGCTTTTAGATCCACAAAGCTTTCCTCCATCATGATGTGAGGTAGGTGATGCAAATTCTGTGTTATTATGACTTTCATTTTCCCACTGAGGCTCACGGATGGGGCAATTACTTGGCTATGTCTGTGATTCAGAAGTTCTAATAGCAACCACGAGATGGCAGTGGGGATTAATATTTAACACAAGTTGAAGGACAACGCAGTTGGCCTTGTATCAGTAGTTACTGAAGGTTTTGAATAAAGCAGCCAGGAGTTGCGGTCTTCTATCTTGTATCATAGCAGTGATTTTTGCTTTTACCTGAGGTTTAAAAACCACTTTAAGACAACTGTCTCAGCTGGGTATTATTTTTAAATTTATATTAAAGAGGAGAAATAAACACTATGGATATACCTTCATACCCAGAGTCTTCCTTTGATTACCATCGGTAACCAGCGGTTACCACCTACAGACATATGAAGACATCTCAGGGTGTATCCCCTTCGAAGAAGATGTCTAACATGTAGAAAAGAGCATATGGGATCGTTGATCTAGAGCTGAAAGGTCCAGGGTTATCTAGCCCAAACCCTTCATTTTATAGATGTGGAAGTGGAGGTCCAGAGGAGGGAACAGATTTGCCTGAGGTCACACAGTGGCAGAAATGAAATTTGAAGCTCTGGTTCCGAAGCTTGTGTTCTGCCTAATGTACTCCTCCTCCAGTCTGGGCCATATGAGGATCATTGGAGGGAGATGACCTGGGAAGAGAAGCCTTGGTTGGGGGAGGGGACACACATTCAAAGCTGACTTTAAGTATTTCGATGGATTTTATATGGAAGAGTGATTCACTCTCTTCTGTCTGCCCCCAGAGGTCTATGACTTATCAATGATGCAGATTTCATTAATGTAGAAAAAAGATTGCTACAGTTAGAACTGTCTCAAGACGGAATGAGCTAAAGATGGAGGTAATGAATCTCCTATCACCACTGAGTCCCTGAAAGAATTGAGGACTTTTACTGAGATTTGGGCAGGGGGAGGGAGAGTTGCATAATAGTGATCTTCAATTGTTTGACAGGCTTTTCCATGAAAGACGAGTGAGCTCTGATTTGTCCTCAGAGAGCTGAACTACAAACAACAGGTTAGAAATACCAGAGAGGCCAATTGCAGCTTAATGAATTGAAAACAACAAAAATCATGCTAACAGCTTGAGCAGTCCCAAAGAGTAATGGCTTGTTTCAACAGGTAGAGGGCTCCTCTCCATTGGTGGTCTTTGAACAAAGGCTAAATGAAGGACCATTTCTATCAGATTCTTGCTCCAACGTGGGTTGGATTGAATAGCTTCTGATTTCATTTCCAACTTTTAGAGTCTATGATTCTGAGAACCTTCAAGGATGTGAAGAGCAGTTCTAAGAAACATGTTGGATGGCATTTGGTTTCCACTGAAGTCCAGGCAAAAGAAAAATGGAACATCTGTTGGAAAGGGTGGAATACAGGTTGGGCTTTGAGAGCAATTCACTGGAAGTATGTGGAGTTCTGAAATGCATCAGCAAAGGCCATCCTTTGGTCTCTTTTGTCATTTTTTTTCCTAAAGTTGAAGTGTAAAATTTTCTATATTTTAATGGATAGCGACAGCTAGACTTGGCATCAGGAAGGCCTTGGTTCCAATACTGTTTCACGCACTCATCAGCTACATGACCTTCATCAGGCAATTTACCCTTTTAAGCCTCCAGCCTTTCATCTATAAAACAGGGAAAATAATAGCACCTACCTTAAAAAGGCAAAATGACTGAGATGATGTGAGTAAAGTGCTTTGTAAACCTTAGAGTTCTCTGGAGCTATCAGCTGTCATCATCAGTGGAATTGCTATTAGCCCCATCAAGCTATTATAGCTTGATTTATTTAAAATATACCTTGAATTGGAAGTAATATCACCTTTTATGTGGAAAAGGGATTACAGTTGATTTTCCTGTACTCAGGAGACTATGACCATTTGTTGAAGTGGCTAATTCTCTCTACATAACGTACTATATTTAGAATTCTAGGTAACATTATTGTAATTTACTCCCATCCAACCGAGAGAAAAATAAAATCTTCTCTAGGATGCCTCCCCCCAACTATAAGCTCTCTTGAATTAATATTTTAGAACGAAAAGACAGCCTCATGTGGCTGGGTCAGCACAGAAGGATGAGCTGTGAGTCATGTCTAATTGACTGCAATTTGCTGAATCAATACTCCCTCAGAAAGTGTCATTCAGCCTTCCTGTAAAGGAGCGATTTCATTCAGCCCTGTCTGTGACCATAATCATATGAAACCCCCGAGAGACTGGAAGTGAAGTAATCAGCATGATGTCATGCTTGGGACTTAGCACTCATGTGTCAGAGGAGGTGGCTAAGGGTTGGGGGCATTAGGAAGGGCTGCCTTTCAATGCTCTTGACAGAGAAAGAAACTTTGGAGCTCACCTTCACCTTCTTTAGCACCACTGTGCCTATATTCTGGAGCAGATTGGCTGGGGGCATGGAGAACCCTGGGTTCAAATTCTATCATTCTTGCTAGCTGTGTGACCCTGGGACAGTTCCTCTCTAAGTTTCAGTTTCTCCTTTGTAAAAAGAAAGGGTTCAAATGGATAAAGACTCTGCTACTTCCATATCTGTGATCCTGGAAGAGTCTCACACACAAGTTTACATGATGGATGGGGAGACAATCTCACCCCATCCTTGGGATTTCTTTGCCTACTCAGTGAACATAGAAACCAAATATCCCTTTACTCAGAGATACACTTTGTGGTAAGACCCATTTGGCTAGACTTTGGGTATGGGGGGAGGGGCAGTGTTAGAATTGTGACATCAGCGTTTGAAGTTGGAAGTCACCCCAAATACTCCTTTGAACTTTGTCTTTGTCCAGATTGTTCCCCCACAGGAACAAGATTGCCCATTTTAGGGCAGTGCTGGAAAGACTCCAGGGGATGACAGAAATGGGGGAAGGTGATCCCAGCAGACTGCTTGGTATCCACAATGCCGGCAAAGTCTGTAATAGATTAGACCTTGTAAAGCAGTAGATAAGCAGTAAGACATTTATCTCTCTCTTGGCATTTTTCTATCCAAGTCAAATTCCTAGAGGCTTGAAAGAAGGTTCGAAGGGTCCTAAGCAGATATCTTCCAGCCATTCAGCCAAGACCATTTGGCTCTGGGGTATCTGTCATTCATGGATGTTGATAGGCTTTTGTGGAGCCATTAGGGTTTTATATATTGACATACATCCAAGGAATTTTATGGTATTTGACTCTGTATAACCAGTAACCAGGGCCATAAATCTGAATGGGATTTCAGACGGGCACTACTCACTGGTCTTTAGGTGTGCAAGATCTCCTGTATCCATGCATTTGATCAGTGATTCCCCCAATGTTTAGAAGGCATTGTTCATCTCCAGCTCATAGAAAACCTAACTTTCTTAGTAGTATAAGGAGCTCTGCCCATATAAGAGGCCTTTCCACATCTCCTGCCCTCCCCAATTCAGAGCACTCTCTTCCTTTTGGATTATTTTGTATTATTTTATATATAGAGAGATATATACAAAGATATATACATATGCACATATATACATGTACACACACACACACACACACACACACACACACACATTTATAGAGAAGCACTTTGGCAAAGGTGTGAGACAAGTGGCTTCACATGGAGATGACCAGAGTTGAAATCCTGCTTCTAACCCATATTGGCTATGTCACACTGAGCAAGCTACTTCCCTCCCACTGCTCTGGGCAATGGTCTAAGACTAACTATTTTTAGAGAGGGTCCTGACCTGGGCAGAGGAGGTTCGTCACCAAGAGCCCCTGGCTAAATGGAATCCCAAGTCCAGGTCACATCTCCACTTTCCATGTCTCTATGTGTATTTGCTTATGTGAGTGTTGTACCATCCTAGGAGAATATGTTCCCCAGGCATGCTGGTCTGTAGATGGCACCTCAGCAATGCCCCTGGAATTGAAATAGATTGAGCTGGCTCATGAGCACTCAGGCCACAATCAAAACCTCTGTGTCTGGGGAGACTGTTCTGGCAATCATCTGAAGGCAGAAGAAGCACGTGAGACCACAGACTGGTTCACAGCAGTTTCCTTTAAAAAAAAAACACAAAACTTTTTGTGCAACTACCCTTCCTACAATTGAGTGTAAGTAAGGAAGACTTCATTGATTCCTTTAAGGAATTTTGCCCTGCTCAGCATGGGTGCAGGTGACCAACCATGCTTATCTTTTTGTCTCTAGCCAGAGGCAGCCAGGTGGTACAGTGGATAGAGCACTGGCTCTGGCACCACGAAGACTGAAGTTCAAATCTGGCCTCAGACATTTACTAGCTGAGTGACCCTGAGAAAGTCATTTTACCACTGCCTCAGTTTCCTCATCTGTAGAATGAGGATAATAATTTCCCAGAATTGGTGTGAAGATTAAATGAGATACTATTTGTAAAGTGCTTAGTACAGTGACTAGCACATAGTAGGTGTTTTATAAAGGCTTATTCTCTTCATGTGATTCACGTCCTTTATTAATTCTCTATGGAGTATCCACTCGATGCTCTGGGGAACCTTCTCTGGGCATTTTCTTATTTCCTAAATCTCAGTGCAACTCTCTCTATCAGTTATTCACTGTTCTTGCTCAGAGAGAGGCCTGCCCACCTCCTTTTCCCCACATGCTTGGCCCTGACAGCCTCCTTTGTGCCATTTCTCATTGGATAATGTGTCATCACGGGGAACTCACTACAGAATTTCTTGTCCTCGAACCACCCCCTTGACCTTGGGAAAAGATTAGATAAAATCAACAAATGAAAAATAGACTCCTAGTAAAAATGAGTAAGAAATGCCCATATTTGGTTAGCTTTTCTCCCCCCCAAAGTACATTCAGAAGTCCATTATTTCTTTGGTAATGTTTAGATGCCCTTTTGTCTTGGGGATTTCATGAAGCCTAGAATGTCCTTTTTAGCACCCAAATAACTTTTTCCCCCTGTAAACAAAGCCCCTCTTTTGTCTCTATACACCTGCTGTGGAATTTTAAAATAAGGGTGATGAAGTGTGGCAGAGGGAGTGGCCGTATGCTACTCTATAGAAAGGGTGTGTGTGGTTTTAAAGAATCATAATGCCTTGTTTTACTTTTCATTCTTCAAAATGTCATTTGGATGTTTTAAGGATGCTGGGGCTGTTATTCCCACTTGGGAAAAGAATAAATTCCAAGTCTCTCAGCTGCCTCCTTTTTTTTTAAAGGAAAGAGAGAGCAAATTTAGACATATATGGTATTCCTAGCACTCCTCAGCACTCTGTCTTTTTATAGGATAGCCCACACTGAGTCAAATTCTCAGCGGGAACTCTGGACCTCATTTACTGAAAGGTAGCTTCACAAAAGTTCTCTTGGTTGAACATGCAGAGGCATTGTTCAGCTGCCTTCAAGAAAGTGAAATAGCTCAGCCCTATGGAGGGAAGCAGAGTGGTAGCAGGAGGGGTGAAGGTGCCCTAAGGCGTGCAGGCAGCAACTGTTTCTGAAAGGGATGCTGGGTGGTCATCAATCCTGCTTCACAAAGAAGTAACCTGAGAACAGTGAACTCTGCAGATTCCTGAGAATGGAGAAGAAATTTTCATGAAACAAAACCTTAAAGCTGGAAGTCACTAGGGATCACCTAGGCTAACTCCTTGGATTGAAAATGAGGACACTGGCTCTCAGCGAGGTTACTTGCCCATGGCTATACAGAAATCCACAGCCTACGAGCTCGAAAGCTTCAGAGAGGCAGCCGAGAGAAAGGGGTTAAGGGAACAAAAATGATGAAATGTAAATGACTCGATCACTTGAAACATGATGGTTGAAAGGTGTCTCCAGGGTAGAAATTAAGTGTTAGGTTCAGAGACATCAATAATCGCTCCCACTTTATCAACTTTTACAGAGTTTCAGACTTCCCTCGAACTCTGCAAGATAGCTAGTGCTGTATTATTCTCTTCATTTTAGAGATGAAAAAACTGAGGCTCATAGAGTTTTTGTAACTTGTCCTGGTCATATAACTAGGGAGCTGATGAAAGCGAGGACTCAAACCTATGTCTTTTGACCCTAAGTCCATTGGTCATTGTACTGTAGCACACTGCTGAATCCTTTGCACTTTATTTTTCCTGTACTTCCCCCTAGAAGCAGGAGCTATTGACATTTTTTTTTAAAAAATGGCCATTCTGAGTCAATAAAATAGTCAGCAGTGTTCTATGCAGTGGATAACTAGTCTTGGAGTCAGGAAGATCAGAGTTCAAATGCAGCCTTAGACCCTTAGTAGCTGTGGGATTCTGGGCAAGTAACTTAATCTTTGTTTGCCTCAGTTTCCTCTACTGTAAAATGGGGACAATAACAGCAACTTAATCAAATAAGATGACATTTCAAAAGTGCTTAGCTCAGTGTCTGGCACATAGCAGGCACTATTTAAATGCTTATCTCCCCTTCCCCTTTTCCCTATGCAGTTTAAAATACATACAAACACTTCCTCAGTCTTGGTGACCTTGGACAAATCACTCAGCTTCTCCTGGTCCCAGATTCCCCATTTGTAGAGAGAGGAAATTGGACTAGATGAGCACTATGGTTCCTGCCCCCCACCCCCAGCTCTAATATTCTAATCTATGTTCTAGTATCTTATGCTCTAACGTCCCTCTCTGTTCTAAGTAACGCTTTAAGTTTTAGAGTTCCTGCCTGCTCTAATATTCAGTGCTTTAGAATCTACAACCATTCTATGTTTTGAGGTCCCTCCTCATGCTAACATTCTGTAAATCCACTGCTGCCCACTTTGATCTGCATCATAACATACATAAAGGGAGAAATGTGTTGCCATTATGACCGTGAGTTGGCTGGAAAACAGCAAGGGTGATGGGGTTGGGTACAGAAGGTACAGATGGAGAAGTTGACAGATGTGGCTGTTTCCCTTGGGAGTGGAGGGGTGCAGGGAAAGGGCTTCAGGGAATGCTGACATGCTGTATTCATATTAATTATCCCTTGGGGTAAGACATTCTGACTTAAGTGTTGCAATGGAATAGGATATTCTGTGATGCTGTGATTCTGATCCTGCAGTTAATTTGCCTAGGTTGTAGTGACTTCCCAACACAGATGCACATGTGCTCTCAATTTGTGGCCTCATGCTTTTTCTTGTCTGGTGAAGTGTCTTGCTTACAATCCTGTACCTAGACTGTTGTCCCCAGCTCAGAAGTTTTCCCTCTTCCTCAGTCCATATGCAGTCAGACTTGACTATTCGTTGCTCTATTACCCAGAGGCTCTGAGTTTGTCCATGTTCAAGCATGGTAAATGTTTTGCCTACCAGCTGACATTTGAATTTCTGCAGGGGCCACCCTTTTTGATCCTCCTGGGCAGGAAGGGGTGGGGCCCCTTGCTCCGCCCCCAGCCAAGTTAAGTGCTCCTAGGCAAATATTTCTAGACTGCGCTTGCAGATTCATTTATCTAACCCCAGGCTTATACTCTGCCAGTTAGCAAGCCTTCTGAAGGCCCATGCCTTTGACTTGTGGTGCTTTTAGATGTTGCAGTTGTCCTCTCTCTCTGTCTCCATCTCTCTCTGTTTCTGTCTCTCTGTCTCTGTCTATCTGCCTGTGTCTTATAAGGCATTCAGAGTACCAAACTCTATTCTGAATCACAAGAGAAACAACTATGTTTACCAAAAAAATGGGAGGAGTGGAAAGGAAAGAAGGGGAAAGAAGTTAAGATCAAGACATGCTTTTTTTGGAAGTTATGCTGGTGCAGTCTCTTAAATGTAAAAGTTGAGAAGAAATTTGAGACTTTTAGTCAAAATATTTAATAAGTTAAATTTAATTATGAATGATTTTTTTGGTTTTCTAATGAGTTGTTGAAAAACCTGAATTTAATGGTTGCTGCTTTCTTCCCTCCATCTCTTCTTCCTTCTTTGTCTCTTTCTCACTCCTTGTTCTCCCTTTCTTGAATTCTCTCATTCTTTCTCTTGCTTTTCTTTCTCATTCCCTTCTTTCTTTTTCTCTTCATCTGTCATTCATATTCCTCCCCCCAGAAAGCAAAACCTCAACAAATCTCTGGTGTTTATGGCCGTACTCTTGTGTTACTCCAAAAAAGGGTGAGCTTAACAACCCCACAATTCCTTTTTATTTTTATTTTTTCTGGCAAAAGAAATAAGTTTCCTGAAATTTGTCCTTGAGAGCTAAACTTTCTTTCAAGAATGCTTCAACATTTATGAAAATTGGAGTTTGAGTCATAATTAATAACCTTTTCAGTGACGTGGACTCGATAAGATGTTTTGCTGAGTCGAATTCTTATCCTTCGTTTTCCCATTCTCTTATATCATTCATGAGAGTTACACATAGACACACCATTGGGATGCTAGGGACAGTGCCAGGCTTGGAGCTTGAAAGACGTAGTTTGGAGTCCAGCCTTGGACACTTCTCTGACCCTGGGCAACTTTATCTTAGCCTACGCCAAAGGAATCCTTACTATAATATAGTCAATAAGTGGTGATCCAGCTTCTAAGACCCCCAAGGAGGGGGATCCCCTACTCCTCAGGTGTCTGGGCTGTTCATTCCTCTTGGGGATCACTTTCATTTTTAGGAAGCTATTCCATTATCCTGACATCCTGCTGTAATAATTCTCTCTTTGTAACTTGTCCTCATGGATTCAGGCTCTACACCCAGGTGTCAAACACAAGCCATCTTTCTCTTCCCTCCCCCCCCAAGCCTTTAAATACTTGATCAGAGCTTTTATATTCTCACTCCTCCCCTGGCTAAACCCAGTCTCCTTTCCAGACTAAACGTGTCTGTTTTCTTCAACTGATCCTCGTGAGATGTGAACTGAGGCCCTTTACCATTGTGGCTCCTCTCCTCTGAATGCTCTCTAGCTCAGCAATGTCCTTCCTAAACTGTGGTTCCCAGAGCCAGGAGCAATCTTCTATATTTGGTCTGAAGAGAGCAGAGCTTTATTTTACCGACATGTGCTTGTCTTCACTTTTCAATCACTGCTCCTACTCCTGCAATAAATTAATCCTTCTACCACACATAGCCGTCCTCAGATATTTAAAGAGCAGTTAGCACGGCCGCCAGAAGCCTTCTTCAGTCCACGTTGACCACACTCGGTCCCTTTCAGCACTTTTTATTTGTCGCTCCCCTTTACAACTTCTGTGTGCCGCTGACATTGGCTTCCTGGATGTTACTTGTATATGATACGCATTGGGTCCAGCTGACCCAGTACTCAAGGAACCCTCTCCCTCCTCATCTCTGCCTCTGGCTTCCCTGGCTCCCTTCAGTTCTCAGCGAAAGTCCCCCTTTCCACAAGAAGCCTATCCCAGGCTTCAGTTTTAGTGCCTTCCTTCTCCACTTGAATTGTCTTAGGAAGATTCTGAAGAAGACAGCAGACATTGAGGTCCTTTCTTGAACTAAACTGCCAAGCATTCAAACTCTGCTTCAGAGAGCACAACTCTGATAGACTGGCCGTGTTGTTGGAATGCAAAACATACCCTTGCCTAAAAGAATCTTTTATGGAGAACTCACATAGGGTAAGCCTGTGGTCAGAAGAAGCGATACAAGGGTACTCTCAAGGTCTTTCTTAGAACTTTCGAATTGATTTTGTGATATGGGACACCCTGGCACAGGACCTCCCAGAATGGCATGCCCACATCAGAGTTGGTGCTGTGCTCTATGAGCAAAGCAGAATTGAAGTAGCTCGGAAGAAATGTGAGATGTGCAGATTTAGAGATTCCACCCCAAATGTTCACGTGGACTATTTGTGCCCAACCTATGGCAGAGCATCCTGAACTCGTATGGGTCTGATCAGGCACAGTCAGCTGTAACCTGGTGATGTCATTCTGGTCCTCTTCAAGAAGGGACAACAACCAACCAGCCAGCCTTCCCTCCAAGACTGTTTCCCAATTTATACTTTATGAATCCGGTTTGTACATAGTTCATTATACTCTGAGCTTCTTGAGCCAGGGAGCTGGTTTTGCTTCTTTTCTTTGTCCTAGCGCCTGGCACACAACAGGAGCTTAATAAATGCTGGTTGACTAACTCATATGACAGAATCTCAAGTACCTTTGGCATCCAAGTCAGCCTTCTCTGAAGCTCTTCAGCCTATTCAGATCTTTCCTAAAACTTAACTGCCAGAACTGGACCCATTGTTCCTTGGGTGAATTTGACCAAGGCAGCATGCGGCTGGACTTTCCTCTTCCTGGGTATAATCTGTCCCTCTATGCAGCCTAAGAACACATTAGCTTTCTTCACTGACTTATTGTATCGTTGACTCACAGTGAGTTTGTAGTACATTCATATCCATATGTATTTCAAGCAAAATGCTGTCTAATTGTGTTTCCCCTCCTCCTTTCTGTCTCTTATGCTTGTTAAGTTTATTTCTTGAGCCCAAATTAAATTTGGATGTCTAGGGTGTTCTATTTTTGTATTTGTGTCCCCAATACATTTCTGGGACATAGTAGGTGCTTAATGCTTGCTGATGGATTGATTAAAGAAAAGGATTTTTAATTACCTTTGTTCAATTTCATCTTATTAGATTCTGCCCATCATTTTAGCCTCAGGCAATCATTGGAAGACTTGATCTCCCCCTTTGGAACACCTTTGCTCACTATTAGGAGTGTCTCTCTGCTGGGGCCCTATAGCTCATCTCCATCTCTGGGTCTTTGCTTCTTAGCTGGTTCACAATTCATTCCCACCACCAAGCTGTAGGCAATAAAGACTTCCCGTGTATTTAACTCTTAATTAGATGCCAGAAAGGATAGAAAGGGAAGACACCATGATGGAGGAATCCTTCAGGCCATAAGAAACATCAGTGTAGCTGTATAATCTGCTTTATCCCTACCTCCCTCAAGCTAATATGAGTTGCCTTTCAATTTTGAATGAACATAATTGAGGAATAAAGAGGAGACTGTTAATGAAAGTAGGGCCCACTGCAGAATTTCTGTTTCAGGTTACTTTACCTGTGCCAGACTGGTCCTTGTGCAAACACTAAAGAATAGCAGATTTTAATGATGTTTGAAAAATCTCTGGATTCTTAGAAGTTGACCTATATAAAACATTGAACTTTCTGAAGTCGTAAATCTAGAATTAGAAGGAATCTTGGAAGTCACGTAGGCAGCTAGATTACCTTGCTAGAATGCTGAACTTAGAGTCAGAAAGACCCGAATTTGAATCCTGCCTCAGACGCTTACAATCCATGTGACTCTGGCCAAGTCACTTAATTTCTCAGTGGTTTCCTCAGCTATCAAATGGAGATCGTGATTGCACTTACTTCAAAGGGAAGTTTTGAAGATAAAATATGGTCGTGTATGCAAAATGCTTTGAAGATCTTAAAGTGCTACATAAATATTAATTATTATCTAGTCCAATCCCTTCATTTTGGACATTGAGGACATTGATCTCAATGAGGACATTGAGATCCAGGAACTTTATATGATTTGCCCAAGCATCACCTATGGAATGGCATCTAATACTTAGAGATTTGTACCCTGTTCCTCTGATTCCAAAATGACTGTTCTTCCTGTTGTTTCCTTCTTTCAAAAGCTTGGTCCAACCCTGACACCCACCCCAGCTTGGATACTTTTCCAAGGACCACCCTGAATTCCCAGCAATATAAACTTGATCACAGATATAATGGGGCTTTTCAAATTCTTTCAACTTATAACATTCCCCATAAAAAGAAATAATTCAATTCACTTAAAAGACCAAAGCATTAATGATCTATAAACAGGGTATATTTTGATTGAGGGTTGATTCTTCTAAGATCACTTAAACTCTTTGTTAATAGCTGAGATAGTCTAGGAGACAACTGAACCTAGTTTATTTTTAATCAAATTAATTAATGCCTGTAAAAATGTTTCCTAGCTTCAAAACAGGCAGGTGATCTAATTACATGTTAGAAAGGTTACTTTAACAATCACCACTGATTCTAGAAAGAAAAGACTTTTCATTCATTCATTCATGGGGAGGCAGCAGGAAGTAAAAGCAGATAAAAACCCCACTGACTATAAAGGGATAAGAAGTGAGTTCAGAATATGATTCTGTCCCTTACTACATGTGTGACCTTGAGTAGGTCATGTTTCTCCTCTGGCCTCAGTTTCCTCATCTTTAAAATGAAAGGGTTAGAATAGATGAATATAGGATTTCAGGTTTAGATCTGGCAGGTACCTTAGGCTTCATGTAGTTCAATTCTTTGCCTTTGGAGATGAAAAGACATAGATTGTTGTTGTTCAGCCATTTTCATTTGTGTCTGACTCTTCATGACTCCATTTGGGGTTTTCTTGGTACTAGAGTGGTTTGCCATTGCCTTCTCCAGATAATTTTACAGATGATGAAAGTGAGGCAAACAAAGTTAAGTGACTTGCCCAGGGTCACACAGCTAGTAAGAGTCTGAGACCAGATTTGAACTCAGGAAGATGATTCTTCCTGATTCCAGGTCTGGTGCTCTATGCACTATGGTGCTACCTAGCTGCCTGTAGAGGTGGCTATGGAGGCTCAAAGGCCCCAAGTCACAGAAGTAGTCAATAGTAGAGACAGATTTCAAACCTATGTCCCAGCCTTTTTGCATTTTTTTTTTTTTGATGACTAAAGGCCTTTCAGTGCTTCGGGGTCATGATCTGGAACACATGCTCTCACTGCACAAACCAAATCACACCAAAGGAACAAATATTTGCTTTCTCTTAACAGCCATAAAAATCGTGCTGAGTGTGCAGATGCAGAGTCTCTAGGGAGACGGTATCTCCCTCTCTCATTTCCTGGTCAGACCACATCTCCCCTGCATCCTCCATATACAGGTACCAAAGTGATTCTCCTATAGCCCAAATCTGACCATGGCACTCCCATACTCAATAAGCTGCATCAGCTCCCTGTTGCCTCTCAGGGCACACATCAGCTCCATCATTTAGCTGTTAGGGCCTTTCATAGCCTTTCCCCAACCTAATTTTCCAACCCTATTATCCATTACTTCCTTTTCCATACCCTACACTCCAGTCAAACTGTCTTTCTTGCTATTGCTGATTTGGAACCCTCCAAATGCTGTCTCCATGCCTGGAATGCCCTGCTGCCTCTCCTCTGCTTCTCGGAATCCCTTGCTCCCTTTAGAACTCAAAAGGAACGACACCTTCTACATAAACCTTTTCTTGATTCCTCAGCTGTGAGTGCCTTTCCCCACGAAAGATTATATTGTATTTATTTTGGCTACACTTCTAATATGCATATTACCTCCCACAACGAAATGTAAGCTGAGGGCTAGGGTTGTTTCCTCTCTGTCGATGTATTCCCAGTGCCCAACACATCTCCTGGCACATAGTAGGTACTCAATAATTGCTTGTTGAATGGAATTGAATTGGATTATACCTAATTCTGGACACTGTTTATAGGAAGGATATTGATAAGGTGAGGAGTATTCAGAAGACAGCATTCGGGATGTTGAAATACTTGGAATACATGTCACGTGAGGATTAACTGAAGAAAATGGGGATATCTAGCCAAGACTTGGAGGTGGGGCGTGGGCATGATGGCTGCCTACAAGTGTTTGATTATTGGACACCTGGAATAGAGATTAGAATTATTCTATGTGACCCCAGAGGACAGAAGTAGAAGAATTGAGTAGAAGCTTGAAAGAGGCTGATTTGGACTTGATGCCAAGGTAAGCTTCCAAACAATCAGAGCTGTCCAAAAGTGGGACAGGCTGAACTGGACGTGGAATGGTTAGTGGGTTCCTCTTCACTTCTGCAAGGCATGTACTCTTGTTGGGGGGTGTTGGGGGGGTGTTGTCAATGATAATCTTGATCTGGTTGAGGTTAAACAGGATGGCTTCTGAGGACCATCCTAAGATGCTGCAATTCTTGGAGGGTAGACAGAAGAGCCAGGTGAGGCCTCTGGGTGTCTGAACAGAGCAGCTCTGCAGAGCTTGGAAACTGGTACGAAGTTGCTTGACAGCCTCTGTGTTGTGAGAAGAGAGTCTAACTCATTGGGCTATACTGAGATCCTCTGCAAGTCTTGATACAACACACCAAAGGCCTGAGAAGGTATGATTCTATGTCCCAAGGTCAGCTCTTCCCCAGTCTCTCAGGTGTGCCTAGGCTGGTAGACACTATGGGACCCCAGTGTGCTAATTATAGCAATCTAAAAAGGACAGGGACTGTACCTGTGATTTTCATTGGTATAGAGAATCATGAAAGAGGAAATTTGCTCTACCAATTCAGGTTGATACCTTCTATGCAACTTATAGTCTTAAGAGATCTGGGGCATGAAGAGGTTAAGTGACTTGTTCAGAGTCAAACAGTCAGCGCATGTCAGAGGCAAGACTTGACCCAGGTCTTCCTGACTTTGTACACTATGTCACATAGCCTCTCAGTAATCCAAGAGTGGTAGAAAAGCAATGTTTTCCAAAAGATATTTAGGTTTTTATTGAAAGTCTAAGTATAAATCACATATTGAGCCTTTGTGACTCTTTAAATAGGCATTAGGTCTTTTTTGGAACATGCTGGTGGTCTTACTCGATTTTATGAATTATAGACAAAACTCAATTGTCCCTGAATGACTGGAAAATCAAGCTTCTCCTGAAAAGGCATATGGATAATAGTCTCTTTCTAGTAATGGCAGAATTACTGGGACAGTCTTTGAAGTACACGACAATTTCCTGTCAGTTTCATATTTAGATTCACTTAAATTGCCTACCAGTGTGCTTTCTTCTTCCTGGTCTGTGGAATACAGATATCAGCTCAGTGCCATTATTTCCCAGTCTGCTGCACTGTCTGCCTTAGCTGTTGCTTGAGAACTGATAACAGAGAGATGTAATTTCAAAGGTGGAGGAGAAAAGTAATTAAAATACTGAGAGATGGATCATGCATTCTGGTCATAGAGCCCATGAGCAGGTCTTGTGAGAGAATAAAAACATTTATCTTAAAGTAACTCAAAGACCTTTCATTTGCAGGGGGTGATAATTTCCAGCTTCCAGTGATGGCTTCATGCATTTTCTTGTCCATAATCTTCTTCCTAGTTGAGAAAATAAGAGCTAAACTTTACATATTACTTTGTAAATGGAAAGTGTGTTACATATAGGACTTCATTTGTCTTCAGAGCCACCTCACGTAGAGGCTTAGCTGGCTGGCAACTTTCTTCCATTTTGTAGATGAGGAAAGTGAGGCTCAGAGGGTAGAAGTAATTTGGTCATGGTCACAGAATCATAGATTCTGGGAGTGAGAAGTGGCCTTTGAAGGCTACCTAGTCTCACTAGTTAGGTATAGGTAGATATCTGCTTGAACACTTCCACAGGTAGACAGCTCACTACCTCTCAAGGCAAACACATGGAACAGAACTAGGGCTATAACTGGAGTGACAGGTCAGAGTTGCAAAGCGCTAGGTTTACTTTTGATCTAAGGAGTATCTTCCTAACGATTACAATGGTCCAAAAATGCAGTAGGCTGTCTCAGTAGGTGGTCAATTCCCTATCACTTGAGATCACAAAGCAAAAGCTAGATGATCACTTGTCAGGTGGGTTATAGAGTTAGTAAATACACATTTATTAAGTGCTAACTATGTTCCAGGCACTGTGCTAAGCACTGGGAATACAAAAAGAGGAAAAAGTCAGTCCCTGCTCTCAAGGAGCTTACAATCTAAGAAAGAAGAACACAAGCAAACAAATCTGTACAAACAAACTCAGAGAGAAGGTGCTAGAATGAAAAGGAGTTGGGAAAGGCTCCCTGTAAAAGATAGGATATTAGGTGGGACTTGAAGGAAGCCCGGGAAGCCAGGAGACAGAAATGAAAAGGGAGAGCATTCCATGTATGGGGACAGCCACTGAAAATGCTTGTAGCTGAAAAATGGAATGTCTTGTTCATGGAGTAGAAAGGCGGTGAGTGTCACTGGACTGAAGAGCATATAGCAGGGAGTAAGATGTAAGAAGAATGGAAAGATAGGGTGGGAGCTAGCTTATGAAAGCTTATGAAAGGTTTTGAACAACAACAGCAGAGGGTTCTGTACTTGATCCTAGAAGAGACAGGGAAATCCTGGACTTTATTGCGTAGTAGGGGTGACAAGGTCAGACTTGTGCTTTAGGAAAATCACTGTAACAACTGAATGGAGAATGGATTGGAGTAGGGAGGGACTTGATTCAGTCAGAATGCCCTTGCAGGCTAGTGTAGCAATCCAAGCGTGAGGTGAAGAGTTGCTGCTCCAGGGTTGTGGCAGTATCAGAGGAGAGAAGAGAGACTAGTTAAGAGATGCAGCAAGGGCAAAATTGACAGGCCTGGGCAACAAGTTGGATATGGACAATGAGAGATTATGAGGAGTCAAGGATAACATCTACATCGTGAGCCTGCAGGACTGAGAAGGCAGTGGTGCCTTCAACAGTAATGGGGACATTTGCTGGGGTCTGGGAGCAGAGGGTTTAGGGGAAAAGAGAGAGTTCAGTTTTGAACATGCTGAGTTTAAGATGTTTACTGGATATACAGTTAAGATGTAAGAAAGGCAGTTGGACACGTGAGATTGGAATGTAGTGGAGAGGTTAGGGCAGGATAGGTATGTTTGAGAGCCATCAGCATACAGAAGACAATGAAATCCATGGGAGCTGATGAGATCAGCCAGTGAAGTAGTTGTAGAAGGAGAAGAAGGTCTAGGATAGAGTCTTGTGGGACACCCATGGTTAGAGGGCATGATGTGGATGAGGATCTAGGAAAGGAGACTCAGGAGTGGGCTGATAAACAGGAGTAGTACCAAGAAAGAGTGGTGACACAGAAACCTAGAGAAAAGACACTCTCAAAAATTGGGGCACTGATGCACTGTTTGTGGGATTGTGAACTGGTCCAACCATTATGTTGAGCAATTTGGAACTATGCTCGAAAGGCTATAAAAATGTATATATAGCCTTTGACCCAGCATTATTGCTACTAGTATCCCAAAGAGTTCAAAGAAAAGGGGAAAGGACCTATTTGTACAAAAGTATTTATAGCATCTCTTTTTTGTGGTAGCAAAAAACTGGATGTTGAGGAGATGCCCATCAAATAGGGAATGGCTGAACAAGTTGTGGTACATGATTGTGATGGAATATTACTCTGCTATAAAAAATTATGGGTAGAATAGCTTCAGAAAAACTGATGGAAGAACTGATGCAAAGTAAAATGAGCAGAACCAGGAGAGCATTGTACGTAGTAACAGCAATATTGTACAGATGGTCACCTGTGAAAGTCTTACCTACTCTGATTATGGCAATCATCCAAGACCATTCCAAAGGACCCATGATGAAAAATGGTATCCACTTCCAGAGAGAGAAGTGATCAACTCAGAGTGCAGATTGAAGCATACTTTTAGGAACTTCTTTTATTTTTCTAGGTTTTGTTTGTGTGTTTTCTTTTGCAATGGCTGATTTGGAAATATACTGTGCATGACTTCACATGTATAGTTGATATCATATTGCTTGCCTCCTCAATGAGTAGGGAAGGAGAGAATTTGGAACACAAAATTTTTAAAAAATGAATGTTAAAAAATTGTTTACATGTAATTGGGAAATATTTAACAAAATAATTTTTTTTTAATGAGAAAAGACTATTGAGGGGGGCAGCTAGGTGGTGCAGTGGATAGAGCACCGGCCCTGAAGTCAGGAGGACCTGAGTTCACATCTGGCCTCAGACCAAACATTTGTCACATATTAGCTGTGTGACCCTGGGCAAGTCACTTACCTAAAAAAAAGAAAAGAAAAGAAAAGAAAAACTATTGAGGAGGTGAAATGGTGATGAACCATGTCAAAGGTTGCATAGAGGTCAAGAAGAATGAAGATTGAGGGGAAAAAAAGCATTTGATTTGGCAATTAAGAGATCACTGGTAACTTTGGAGACAGCGGTCTTGATGGAACAGTAAGTCTGGAACCCAGATTGTAGGGAAGTAAGAAGAGAATGAGAGGAGAAAAAGTGGTGGCACCTATTGTATACGACCTTCTCAAGAAGTTTGGCCACAAAGGGCAGAAGAGATATAGGATGACAATTAGGGATGTCAATATCAAGTGAGGGTTGTTTGAAGATAGGGGAGACATGAGCATGTTTGTAGGGAGGAGGAAAGGAGTCAGTAGATGGGAGAGATTGAAGATAAGTAAGAGAGTAGAGTGGCAGAGGATCAAGCTGTTGGAGGAGACAGGATTGAGTAGCATTGCTTGTGCAGGTAGACAGGTGAGCCTTAGTGAGGAGAAAGACCTCTTCTTCAGGGTAGTAGACTGACTGACAGCACATTGTTGAATCACACAGCCCTTGCAATCAGATGTGGTATGGGGGGCTGGGAAAATACAACGGAGGCTCTCAGGGATTATGGAATAGTGAGTCAACAGCCTTCAGTTAATACTTGAAACGCTGAAATCAGAAGAGCTTTCAAAGGGAGTTATGGTAAGACAGGGAGCACAAAGTGCCAACCACTCAGTTTGAGGGGGTGCAGTGACAGGTAAGGGGCAGGAAGGAGGAGAAAGTAGTGGCAGAAGACATAGCAGAAGGAACCCTCTTAGATGAGAACTAGAGTGGTGCATGGGAGGAGGGGGATGACAAGTAGCAGGGGAGCTCAGGGCAGATAACAGAGACAAGCTGCTGGCCTTGGCTACAAAAGAGACCATTTATGGCAGGCAGAAATGTCAGTGGAATGATGGGGGTGGGATTTCTGAGGATTAAGAAGGAAGGAGGCGCACTTTCACTGTGTCTGTAAAGTTAGGAGAGAGGATCACTTTGCACCATACAGCACATTGAAACTAGTTACCAGAGGGAAGGTATTAGAATCAAAAGGGGTTGGGAAAGACCTCCTGTCAAAGACAGGATTTTAGGTGGGACTTGACAGAAGCCAGGAAAGTCAGGGGGAAGAGATGAGGCATGAAAGGAGTATATGATGTATTTTTTTAATCTTATCTTTTGTTGTGGTTCCTCCCCCTACTCAATCATAATTAGAGGAGTTGTGCACAGAAGCCTTCTTCTACTGTGATGGCTGGTTCAACTCCAATCCACATTTCCTCATCAAACTTACTCATTCCGGTCTCATGCTTCTTGCTTTCATTTAAATCAAAGTGGCTATTTACTGGTTGAAAATTTGGATTGCTGATCTTAAGGAGTCAGGGTCTATGTCATTTGAAATAACAGGAGCCCTATCAGAGCAAACTATGGTCTGTCACAAAGAAAAATCACCTCAAATGTCTCTGGTCACTCCTTTGTGTATTCATCAGAATCCAATGGATACCATCTCTAGAGCTCTGATATTCTTAGGGTCTCTGGACTAACAGTTCAACCATGGACAAAACAGAGCTGCATATCTGTTTATTATAGAATTTCTGAAAAATATGCATTTTTCTTACTACATATACATATATAATATATATGCATATATGTGTGTATGTGTGTGTGTGTGTGTGTGTGTGTAAAAACAATTAAGTGATTAAATTTGTAGCAGAGTTTTAGTAAGTTCCTTATGAGCAGGATTATATTTTCATTGTATTTATACCCACAGCACCTAAACAGTGGCCGACACATTGTAGGTACTTAATAAATGTTCAGTAATTAAATGATGATAAAGCTTAAAATTGCACTAAGACTTTTGGAATACCCTGGCTTAAACTTTAATCAAAGCCATTGAACCTAGAATCGTTGTCAAAACTTGAGAAAATACATACCCAAGTAATCAATATTGTCAGGCAATTCTGGGTTTTGATGTTGATTTCCTTCCTGTTTTTGTTTTTTGTTTTTTGGTGAGGCAATAGGGGTTAAGTGACTTGCCCAGGGTCACACAGCTAGTAAGTGTCAAGTTTCTAAGGCCAGATTTGAACTCAGGTCCTCCTGACTCCAACTTTCCTGTTTTTTTTTTTTTAAATATAATCAACATAGCATTAACAATAACTGGTATTTGTGCTTCAAGGTTTACAAAGTGCTTCATAGATATTATCTACATGTGTCTATATTATATACGATATATATATATATATATATATATATATATATATATATATATATATATATGTATGTATACACACACACACACACACACACACACACACACACATGACCTTAAAAATTGACTTTGAATTAGGGATTTTAAGTATTAGTGTCCCTGCCTCAGAAAAGTGAATCTACTTAACTATGGTCTCATATGTAGCAATGGTCAAAATTGGGATCTAAAACCAAGCCTTCAGGTTTCTAGATTCAATGTATTCCATTAGGACACACTGCTTCTCATAAAGTATAGGGGAGCAATGCATTTTAAGACATTGTGATGCATCTGAAGGAACACTGCCCTGGAGTCAGGACTAATGTTGAAATCCAGCCTCTGACTCCTGTCACCGTGTGATCTGGGCAAATCACTTGTTCTCCCTGGGCCCTCCCTCCTCTGATGCATCTGGCGGCTCTTCCAGCCCTTCTTATATGATGTTACGGTCCCAACACTTAACCTCTCTGGCCTCGGTTTCTTCATCTTTATGATAAGGGATTTGGACCAGATGGCTAATAGTGCCCCTTTTGGCTCCAAATCATGTAAACTGCTTGCATGATGCTTATTTTTTATTTTTTTTTTTTTTATAAAACCATTCTTAAGAAATCCATTACTCTGTGAAAGAAGAAGAGTTTCCTTTTGAGAGTCAAAACTGGACATTTTCCTATGTATACAGTTTCCCAATGAAACCTGATGAGTTTCATCACTGAAGGTAATTTGCAAGGAAAGAAGACTGAATGTCATATTCTGCTTTGTGGATGTATAACTGAAAGATGTGCAAGACAGCGGCATCTAGTGGAAGGAGTAACAAACTCGGCAAGACAGAGTTTAAGTCTTTTTTGGCCATTAAAGAATTGTGAGCCTTTGAACAATAATCGAACCCCCTTCCTCACGTGAAATGGGAAAGCTGTCAAAGCACAGTGGGAACAATGGTGAAACCAACAATAACAGCTCATGTTTATGTAGCACTTCAAGGTCTGCAGAGCGTCACATGGACAGTGTGTCTTTGAACCTCATGATCACTCTGTGAGAAGACTATCGTAGACGCGATTATCTCCATTTTGTGGTTAGCCTCGGTAAACGGAATGCAGATGTGAAGGGATCTGCCCAGGAGCACAATACAAGTGTCAGAGATGGAATTCGCATCCGAGCTCTTCTTGCACCATGTCTAGCACACTGCCCTCTACAGAGCAGACATTCAACCTGCCTTCCTCTCCTCGTTGCACTTTTTTCTGAGGATCAGGTAAGAAAACATGTATAAAATATCCCCATGACATGAAGAAATGCATATAAGGAATTAACAAAGCCCTTCTGAATGAATCCAATAATTCATGTTTACCCACTGAGCCTCACTTTCAGTAAAATGGTGCTAGTAACATTTGTTGTTACTTCTACACCAAGTTGCTACAGGGCTCATATCAGATAATATATGTAAAGTGCTTTTCACATTTTGAAGTACCAGCTGGCTACCCATTATTATGGATATTATTTATAAATTTAAATGGACTATGTGGCATGTTTGCCCACCTCTACTGTATACGTGGCAGTAAGGCAGTATATTGGTATATATGGCAGTAAGGCAGTATATTGGATAAAGCATTGTGCTTGGAATCAGGAAGACTCATCTTTATAGTTCAAATCCAGCCTCAGACACTTGCTAGCTATGTGACCCTGGGCAAGTCACGTAACTCTGTTTGCCTTAGTTTCTCATTTGTAAAATGAGCTGGAGAAGGAAATGGCAAACCTCTTCAATATCTCTGCCAAGAAAACCCCAAATGGGGTCATGAAGAGTCGGACATGACTCAAACAACTTAACAATAACAAAAATTATATATGATGCAGAATTTTGCATTTATATATTGTCATTCCCCCCTCCCCAACATTGCAGTCCTGAATTTGGACATGGGTTTGAATCCCAACTCTGACACTTCCTGTTGGACTTTGGTTGAGTCATTTAATCTCTCTGGGCCTCAGTCTCCTCCTTTGTAAAATGAAAGGGTTGAACTAGACAGTTTCCAATGTCCCTTCCTGCTCAATGATTCTATGACATCTAAGGTCTATTCCAGTTCTCAGTCTATTGTCCTATGAATTGGGCTGATGGGGAACGCCCTTGCTCTTGCATTTCATCACAAAAACTTTGGAAAATGAAGGACAGAAAATTGAGTAACTTGTTTAAGGTCTAGACTTGTCTAACCTAGGGACTAGAACCCAAGACCTCACTGCTTTTGGGTAGTCAATATGCATTTATTAAGTAAGTCATGTGTTCTAGGCACTGTACCAAGTTTTGGTCATACAGAAACAAAGGAGGAATAGTACCTTACCTTGAGGAAATTGCATTCTATTGGGGGAGACATCATGTAAATCACCTGGTACAGGATATTTATGGAGTAGATGTAAGGCAGGACTCTGGAATTTTTTTTAATTTTAACCCGTAGGCATCATTGTGGTGTAAAATTTTCTAGGAATTATGTCTTCTGAAATCCTCCAGTAAGAACTATGGCAATGAAAGAAAAAGAAATATTGAACTTCCCCCACCCCCATTTAAAAGACCCCTTGTGAATGGAATAAATTGCAGCAGGAGAGTGTGTGACTTCTTAATATTTGGATGTTGGGACCTTTGCGAAGCCTGACAATTGCGGCTGAGGCCAAAAGCTTGTTTCCTGAGCAGCAGACACTGTACTGATGACCCATCCCACGCTCAGATGACTTCATTTCTGTTGTAGCCCATGAACATTGCTTGTGTGATCTCACTGGAAAAGGGATGTCAGTGCCTGGAATGACCCAGGTGACTTCCTTCTTATTGAGTTGTTACTGGAAAGGTTGATACTGCATCTTCTTGGCCATTATCCTGCAATCCAGTTCCCTGGGAGCTGAATGTGTAATCAAACTTCCTTTAACCTCAAAATCCTCGATATTATGTTTGACCCTAGGGTACAGACAAGATTGAAATAATAAAGCAATTGGTAGGGTTTCTTTTGTGGAAAACAGCACGAAGGAGGGAGCAGATACTCTTCCAGGTGCCAAACAAACCTTTACTTTGACTTTAGGATTTAGGAATATCATCTAAGCAAGGGCGTTCCCCATCAGCCCAATTCATAGGACAATAGACTGAGAACTGGAATAGACCTTAGATGTCATAGAATCATTGAGCAGGAAGGGACATTGGAAACTGTCTAGTTCAACCCTTTCATTTTACAAAGGAGGAGACTGAGGCCCAGAGAGATTAAATGACTCAACCAAAGTCCAACAGGAAGTGTCAGAGTTGGGATTCAAACCCATGTCCAAATTCAGGACTGCAATATACTATCAGCCTAAGGATAAAGTTATGTTAAGAATTAGTTTGGAATACTGAAAAGGTAAGGGATTTACTCATTCTTGTACATCCCATAAATGTCAGAGGCAGGATTGGGCCGAGGTCTTCTTGCCTGTGAAGCATACTCCTTCCCCACCCCCACCCCACATGTTTACATCCCACCATGTCCAAGGCACACACAGACAGAAAGGCCCTACCTAAACTCCACCATGATCTCAGGTCCTGACCTGATATAACTTGGGTCTGTGATCACTTTTCTATTCATTTGGAATGGAATGGTTTGATTTTTGCTCTTAATATCAGTGAAAAATAACTCGAGTTCTCTCAAAGAGTTGTTTGGAAGCACTGAATTTTAATGAATTACCATGTCTAATCTTTAAACTCAGTTGCATTTTCCTCTAGCCTCTTCATAGTGAGCAGCATTGCAAATATTCAACAGCCTTTTCTTTCTGATTTTGAATAACAAGAAATAAGGTCAGTGGAAAAGAGCCACCTCTGGAGATAGTGATCTTTCATGGTGAAAATAATTGTCTCCGCCCAGCCTCCCCTGGGTGTTTATCTGTGATAAATGCCTGCCTATTTGCCCAGCATTATCTATCAGCCACAAACTGACTGTGTATAATTATTACAACAGGGGATCATTTCTTTTCAATGTGATTTTTGGAAGAATAAATAGCTGTCAAATGAGTTGGCAGTGAAGACAATTAAGAAGTTTAGTTCTTGAGTTGCATAAATAAACTCAGGAGACCTGAAAACAGCTCAACTTTGTTGGGCTGTGTCCAGTGATTTTCTGGTGGGACTCCCACTATGGCTGTGGCATTCCAATTCAATTGGCTTGGTTGTCTCTAGGCAAATGAGGATCTTGCTTGTGTTGCCAAGAGAGTTTGCAAAAATAAAGATTCTTTCCTTATGGAAGAGAAGTGGTAGACTGTGAGTATGGACTGGTACCTACACAGTGTTAGGCATGGCCTCCACTGGTTTTGCCTAACAGTGTTTCTTTGTTCTATGGCAGAGAGAAGTATAGAGAGATATTCAGCAATGACTAATGCAAAAATGGGAAGGAGTCTTCAGCTATTTTCCTTTACATCCTGTATTTACTTTTGTCCAGAACATATTGAAAAGGGATGAAGATTAGTGACAAGACTGATGGGTCTGAATCAGAAAACATTTCCCAATTTAGTGGTTTTTAGCCATTTCTAAACATTAGTTGCCAGAATAAATACTGAAGTGGCCTAAAGGAGAATGAGATCATATTGTATCCGATGTTTTTTTTCTGCTAAAAGACAATGACAATCTCTAGAATTCTGCTGGACATTCTGAAGAGGAACAGGTCAAACTTACATGTAGGCCTCAGGGTGGGGCCTTAGATAAAATCCAACCTTCTTGTTAGAGGAGAAAGTTAAACATCTGAGAGGGGAGGACTTTGCCCAAGATCACATGGGTAGTAAAAAGTCAGAAATAAAGCCCAGGTTTCCTTCTCCAAAAGAAGTATTCTTTCTTCTCCACTAGATTCTTGACCCTTTATTCAGAAAGCTACACTGTCTAAATAGGTAAACACTCTTGTTGTTCATGTCTGTCCACTCCTTCAATTTACCCTGTATATTCTGTACATCCACAGTTGTTTGTATGTTTTCTTCTCCATTAGAATGTAAGCCACTTGAGGGAAGGGACTGTTTTTGCTTTTCTTTTCACCCTCAGTGTTTAAACACAGTGCCTGATGTATAGTAGATGCTTAATAAATTCTTATTGACCATATTTCTGTTTTTTACTCATCTACAAACGTACTGTATCCCTCCAATACTACTTAAGTTCCTTTAGGTCAAGAACTGTCTCTTTTGGCTTTATAACTCCCCCCATCTAGTACAGTTTCTGGCACGTAGTAAGCTCTTAATAAATGCTTGCTGGTCAATTGAGTGATTTGCCAGGACTCCCTGAGCTCTGAGAACCAGCCCATTGTCAAAGCAAGTTGGAACAGGGTAGTCAAGCAATATCTACTTCTCTCACTTAAGCTAAGAGAAATAAAAATACCAAAAAGTATCTGGAAAACAATTTACATAATGATAACAACAACAGAAGTGAGAAGAACAACAGCTAGAAAACAAATGAATCTGTTGTACAATTATAAAGAACAAGATTGGACCTAAAGGAAAACTATTAGGAGGTACTTTCCCCTTCTTCTCTGAAGAGGTGGGGGTCCAGGGATGTAGGACAGTGCAGATAAAGTCAGATTTTTTCAAAATGTTAATTATGTTTTTTTTTTTGTCATTCTCCTTTTAAAAATCTTTATCATAAGGCATGTATTTCTAGGAGGGGAGAGAGCGAGAGATATAGAAGGAAATAAATGTAAATGAGACAAAAACAAAATATCAATAAAAGCCTGCTTTTAAAAATAAAATTAATAAAAGGCATTTCTCAATTGATAAATGCCGAAAGGATGTGATCACTTGATTGATAAACACCCAAAAGATGTGAACAGGTGGTTTTCAGAGGAAAAAAAATCCAAGCTATCAATAACCATATTAAAAATTTATCTAAATCACTAATAAGTGAAATGTAAATTAAAACAAATTTGAGGTTTTATCTCATAGCCATCAGGTTGGCAAAGGTGATTAAAAATGGAAAATATTAAATGCTGGAGGGACTAGAGGAAGACAGGAACATTAATATACTGTTGGTAGAGCTATGAATTGGTCCAGTCATTCTGGGAAGAAATTTAGAACTATGTCCCTAAAGGGATTAAATCACACTTAGCCTTTGATCCATTAATACTACCACTAGTTCTATATCCTCAAAAATAAAAAAAAAAAGAGGAAAAGGAACCATGTGTGCAAAAATATTTCTAGCAGCTCTTTTTACGGTGGCAAAAAATTTGAAACTGAGGGATTTGACCATCAATTGGGGAATGGATGAACAAGTCATAATATATGAATATGATGGAATACTATTGTGCTATAAGAAATGGTGAAGGGGATGGTTTCAGAGAAACCTAGAAGACCTGCATGAACTGTTGCAGAGTGAAGTGAGAAGAACAAGGAGAACAATTTATAGCAATGCTGTCAAGATAAACAACTTTGAATGATTTGAGAACTCTGATCGACACAATGGCCAGCCATGATTCCATAGGACTTATAATGAAACATGCTCTCCATGGACTCAGTGCACATTGAGACATACTTTTTTTTTGGATGTGGCCAATATGGGAACTTGTGTGGCTTAATTATACATGTCTGCTGCAAAGGTTTTGTCTTTCTTTTTTAAACTAAGGTTGGGGGAGGCAGGAAGGAGGGAAAATAGATTTTTATTAATTGAAAAAATAAAATATTGGTAAAAATTATTTGCAAGCCATGCATTAAGATTCTTGAATTTACTTTGGGGTCCATGTGTTTCTTTGCAGTCCCCTTTTCCTTCGTACACTGTCATTACTATTCATCTCTTTACTTATCTACAAAAAGGGCAGCTTGAACTTTGGGCAGGAATCCTGAGCTTCCCAGAAAATGGACATTCTGCTTAGCTCACCTAGCTTGTGGAAAGAGATAGAAGAGAGAGGAGATCCAGCCTCCCTCCTGGGAGCTAGACTTGAGCAGAAGAAAACAGAGCTCAGAATAGTCCTGTCACCATGTGATCTCAGTTACCTGGCTTTTTAAAGAAAGGATTCCTCCTTGCCTCCCCACCCCTACCCCACAATATTCTCTGTGGATTATTGGTCCTTTCAGCTGTGTATGGATTGGACCAGACGGCTGCTGAAGTTCCTTAAAAGTCTTAAATTGATTCTATGATTTTGTTTATTAGGATCAGGGACCTAAGGGAAGTGTGTGAATTCAAATTCCTATCGAAAATACAAATCTCTAGTCAGCTGATATTCCTGTCCCTGAAGTCCAGTAAAGTTTAAACTCCTCAAGGGCAGGGACTATTTCATTGTTGCCTTACATTTTTATCAGTGATATGGATGAAGGCATAAGTGACATGCTTTTCCTATTTGCAAATGGTGCAAAGCTGGGACTTTGGAAGACAGAATTATCCCAAAGATACATAATAAGATGCAATGCAATAAGGACAAGTGGAAAGTCTTATACTTGTACACAAAAAAGAAACCCCTCAGGTACAAGGTGTGGGAATCATGACTGGAAAGTAATTTGTCTGTAATAGGTTTGGGGTTTTAGTAGAATTCCAGTTTAATGTCAGTGAAAACTAATGTGACCTTGAGTTTCATTAAGAGGAACATAGCTTCCAAGAAGACCTCTTGGGTAGATTCCCTGTGCTGAACTGATGGGAGGACATAGACAAGAGTCCTACAGAATGGACAAGCAAGGACCAGTTGGAATTTGTATCATTAGAAGGAACATCGAAATAGGTGAGTTCCAAGTTAGCTTCCAAGAATGAAGAAGTGATAGATCCTTAGCACTCTGCTCTGATCATAGTATCTGGAGGACTGTGTTCAGTTCCAGCCACCTAGTCAAATCACGTGTGCCATATCGAGACAGACTGAAAGAGACAAAGACATTTAGCTCAGGATTACTGCCCAAAGGTTCAAGCTGCCCTTTTTGTAGATAAGTAAAGAGATGAATAGTAATGACAGTGTAGGAAGGAAAAGGGGACTGCAAAAAAGAAAAAAACCAAACAAACACATGGACCCCAAAGTAAATTCAAGACTCTTAATGCAGGGCTTGCAAATAATTTTTACAAATATTTTATTTTTTCAATTAATGAGAACAAAAAGTTTGTATAGTAGTGATGATGGTGGTGGTGGTGGTTGTGGGGGTGATGATTTCGATAGTATAATTGTAGATATCTTTCAGAAGGGGCAGACAGGGTCAGATGTGATGGTTATATTTAAGCATTTGAAGGGCAGTCATGTGGTAGAGGGATTAAATTTCTACTGTTTGGTACCAGAGGGCCAAATTAGGAACAATGGATTTCTGTTTCATAAAGCAGAATTTAGATGATAAATGTTGGAGAAGATGTAAGAAGATTGGAACATTAATGCACTGTTGGTGGAGTTGTGAACTGATCCAACCATTCTAGAGAACAATTTGGAACTATACCCAAAGGGCTATAAAACTGTGCGTACCCTTTGATCTGACAATACCACTACCATGTCTGTATCCCAAAGACAGCATAAAAAGGGAAAAGGACCCACATTAACAAAAATATTTATAGCAGCTCTTTTTTGTGGTGGCCAAGAATTGGAAATTGAGAGCATGGCCATCAATTGAAGAGTGGCTGAATAAGTTGTGGTGTATGAATGTAATGGAATATTATTGTGCTATAAGAAATGATGAGCAGGCAGATTTCAGAAAAACCTGGAAAGACTTAAATGAACTGAAGGTGAGTGAAGTGAGCAGAACCAAGAGAACATTGTAGACAGTAACAGCAACACTGTGCAATGACCAACTCTGATGGACTTAGCTTTCTCAGCAATACAATGATCTAAGACAATTCCAAAAGACTCAAGATAGAATGTGCTATCCACATCCAGAGAAAGAACTATGGAGTCTACTTTCTCTTTTTTTTCTCTCTCTCATGGTTTTTCCCTTTTGTTCTGATACTTCTTTCACAACATGACTAATGTGGAAATATGTGTAACGTGATTGTACATATATAGCCTATATCAGATTGCATGCCATCTTGGGGAAGAGGGATGGGAGAGAGGTGAAAAAATTTGGAACTTAAAATCTTACAAAAATGAATGTTGAAAACTATCTTTACATGTAATTGGAAAAGATAAAATATTATTAGTGGGAAAAAAGGGTGAATTTAGGCTTGGTATTAGAAAAAAATCCTGACAATTAATTGCTAGACGTTTAATTAGCACCTGTTAACTGCCAGACATTGTATTAGGAGCTTGGGATACAAAGACAAAAGTGAAACCATCTTTTCCCTCAGATGACTCACATACTACTGGGAAAGACAACACATATGTAATAATAATTGTATATATATACATATATATATATATATACACTAAGCGAATATATTCTATATCATATGGTATCTGTAGCATGTGTGTTTTATGTATCTATGCATACACATTTATGTGGAAGTGAGAGGCGTTAGCATCTGTAGGATCAACAAATGTTTCATGTCAAAGATGCCGCTTGAGTTGAGTTCTGAAGGCAACAAGGGATTCTAAGAGGTAAAGAGTGAAGGCATTCCAGGCATAGGGGATAGTAAGTACAAAGGTCCAGAGATGGGAAATGGAACGTTCTGTGTGAACATCAGCAAGGCCAATTTGACTGGACCATAAAGTGTGTGAAGGCAATGTGTAATAAGGCTGGAAAGGTAGGTGAGAACTAGACTGTGAAGGGCTTTAAATGTCCAAATGGAAGTTTGTCATTGCTAAGTGATAAGGAGCTACTGGAATTAACTGAGAAGGGGAGCGACATAGTCAGACCTGTGTTTTAGGAAAACCATTCTAGCAGTTAAGTGGAGGATGGCAGTAGGGAGAGACTTGAAGCCAGGAAAACAATTGAGAGGCTAATGTAACTCATGTGAGAGATGATATGGGCAGAGATGGCGGTGGCTCTGTGAGTGGAGAGAAAGAGAAAGAGAGGAGAGGTGTTATGGAAAGAGAAATGGTTGGACTTGGCAAATTATTGGGTATGTGAGATGGGGCAAAGGAGGAGTGGAACCTGACACTGAGGCTGCAAACCACAATAATCAGAAGGATGATGGTGCTATCGACAGAAATAGGGACATTTATAAGAAGTGTGAGTTTTTTGGGGAAAGATACACTATATTATGTTTTGGACATATTGAATTGAAGATGCCTATAGTATACTCTTCAAATCACCCTTATCAAACTAAATTTTGACTCTAAAAATAGACATTTTTAGATGTCTGTAAAGTGAAATGCACTGAAAAAAAAGCCAGATGGTTTTTTCAGTGCCATGCCTAGGGGAGATATTTTATGACTTCAAAGCATTTTCTTTCATTGGTGAATACAAGCAAATCACATTCTGATATTTGAGACAATTTCTCCTTGAATGTGGGGCATATTTTTAGACCTGAAGTCAAAAGACCTCTGTTCAGATTCTAGGGCTGACAGTTCTTTGATTTGTAACCTTGGATAACTCATTCAAAATCTTTGTACTTCAGTTTCCTCCTCTGTAAATATTTATTTACCTCCTAGAGTCATTGTGAGAAAAGTGCCTTGTGAGCCACAGAGTGTTGTAGAAATGAGAGCTGTTACCACCATGCCTTCTTTTGATACATGAGAACAACTCAAATGTGAAAAGCTGAATACACATGCTAAGTATGCCTATACATTCAAGCTGGTGCCTGTAAAATAGCCTAAGTATTTTTGGGTTCCAAATTCCTTCCATCTTCTTAGATCATTTCATAAATCTTTGGCCAGAAATCTTTAGACCATGTTCTCCCTGCTGGTCTGAAGTGTTCTCAGCTTACTTTTTAGTACACATTTTGTTTAGTGTTATATGTGGCATTTTTTCATCAGAAAAAATAGGGGGTTAATTAAACCATAAAGATAGTTTCATGAGAAGCAGGGCAAATGTCTGGAAGAAGCACAGGATTAGGTATCAGAAGACATGGATTCAGGCCCCTGGTCTGGCTTTAATAAGCTTTGTGACCTTAAGTAAATCATCGAACTTCTCTTGGCCTCAGATTTTCAGAATGAAGGGGCTGGAGCACTTCGCCTCTCAGATCTCTTCCATATCCAGCTCCATATGAATGTAAGACCAGCTGAATTCTGAAGTCCTTCCAAGCAGCTTGGCAGGGTGGATGGGTTTGTGGACTTTGCGTCAGGAAGCAGTCATCAGTAAGCATGTCTGAAGAGCTTACTATGTGCCAGGCACTTGGCTAAAAAACTGGAGATTCAAAGCAAGCAAAGAGAAAAACAGCCCCTTGCCCTCAGGAACTTACTCTTTAACTGGGGAAGACAACACATAAAAGTGGAGCTTCGAAAGGGAAGGGGAAAGAGGGACCCACTGAGGGAAGGCTTGGTGTTAGGTTTGGAGAATGTCGATGGGAAGTTAAGTGTGGGTCCAGAGGAAAGGGGAGAAACAATAGAGAGAGAAATCAATACAAACAAACAAAAAAAAACCCAAAGCAATTCAGGAGGGCAAGAACATGGACAGTGGTGACATTATTATATAAGAACCATATACTAACAAATTATCCTCTCAATCTATTCTTCTGGTCTCTTTTTGATCCATGAAAAAATGATGTTCCAATGGTGACTTGTGTCCTTATGATCAAGATACACACTCTTCTTGTGGTTCTGCCTTCTTCCCCCTAAATAACTCCTTACATCTTCCCACATTTCCTTACAATCCTCATATTTGTCTCCTACTAAAATATAAGGTCTTTGAGAGCAAGGATGTTTCATTTTTGTGTTTATAACCTCAGCCCGTGGCCCGGTATTTGGCCTATGGTAAGAGCTTGCAGCTGATTGAGCCATTCTCCCCTAGTGGCACATGGGAATTGCCTCCGTTTTATCTCTATTTCAAATAAAGAAAGCTTGCTTGTGCTCTTGAGTTCTAGGTTAGGTGTTGTGTTGATAAAAGAGAAGCTAGACTTTCCTTGTCTCGAATAAAGACCAGCTCCCACCCCCTGCCCCTTTTTAGGGTAAATCATTATGGGTTTGTAGAAAACCTCTTAGAATAATAGAATCTGAGAGCTGGCAGTTGCCGGAGAGTTCACATATTCCAGACATATTCATATATTTCAGAAAAAGAAACCAAGGCCCAGAGACAAGGTCACACAGCATATGCCAGGAGCCAGGCTAGAAGCTGGGCCTCCTGGCACTCAGACCAAGGCTTGTTCTAGTGCTTAAGAAATAGGATGGCTGAGTGGATAGTGCTGTAAACAAAAACAGAAAGCCCTTGATTCAATTTTGGCCTCTCATGATTATTAGATGTGTAAATATAGCAAGTCCCTTAGCTTCTCATTCACCCAAAGACGCTTTGGCATAATTTCAACTTTAGGTGTTTTGTCTCTCAGAGATACCTGTAAAATGGGGATAGAAAGACCTTTCTTCACATCCCTAGTGTTCAGTACCATGCGTGGCACATAGTAGGCACTTAATAAGTGCTTATTGAGTGACCTCCTGACCACTGTACTTAACTCTTATGGGTTGTTTAGAGAATCACCTGAATCCTTTATAGAATTTGCTGTGGAAGTGCTGGCTATCATCTTAGTGCACAGCCTCCTTTGTTCTTTGGAGTAGTGGTGAGGAAAGAGGACAGAAGTCTCAAGTTGGAGTTAGAGGTCCTGGGTTAAAAATCTCACCTCACTACTTACTCCCAACCTGATCTTGGGCTTAATCACTAATCATTTAATCATTTCAAGTTTCCTCAGGGGTAGACTGTAGTATGAGAAGATGATGTCTGAGTTTCCTTCCACCCCTAAATTTGTGATCTTATAAATGTATATCCAGGTCCAGTTAAGCTTTGAGTCTTAACTCTGTCAAGCCCGTTGGACTTGTTTTCACCACATGCAGCATTTGAGAACTGTCTCATTTTATTTCATCCTGTTAGTGGGTGATGCTAGTTTGGCTCATCCAGTCAGATCCTCTTGTTATCCAAACACCCTGAAAGTGACGGCAGACAAGCAGCATCTTTTTCCAATGGGTTTACCCATCAGGCACCACAATTTTATTTGACATAAAATCTGGAGGAAAATAGGGGAGCAGAAAGCATAGTATAGACGTTATGCGTTCTTCCCTTTCTGTCCAGTTCAGAAAGCATACAAAGCATCCAAGCAGAGGCTGGGACTCCTTTTGGTGCAGACCTTATCAGACTGTTTTGAAAAGTAGTTGGAATCATTAACCCAGGCAAGATGGGTGATTTATGGACAAAGTGAACTGAAAAGCCAGGGCAGCTCCCAAGCTCGATGTCAGAGAGCTAGGAAAAGGCAGGTTTGCTGAGACGGGGGCACGTCAGTAATGTAATTCTGGATAACCAAGGATTTGCAAGCCCGAAGTGTGGTCAGGACATCTTGCTTTGCCCCTTGCCAGCTGTCTGACAGTGGGCAAATCCCTTCAGCTTTCTGGGCCTTGGTTTCTTCCTCCGTAGCATGAGGGGCTTGGCCTAGGTAACTGTTCCAGTTCCTCAGTCTCTAAACTTATGAGTCTGCTTCTCTCAGAAAATGAGAGTCGGGACGATTTGAGCTCCAAGGTCACGTCTAGCCCTAACACCCAACGACTGATCCTTTGTTATTACCTGTGCCATGCTCTTGGGGGGTGACTGCTCTGCTAATTAGCCCATTATTTACATCCTATAATTATGCCTGATATTGGTTTAATGTGTTTTCTCTTCCAGGCAACATTTGCATTTCAACAGGGGCCTACAGTGCTTTAGCATCCATTGTTAGTAAAACGTATACTGGATCTGCTTACAGAGGAGACCTATCTTTCAGGCTGTCTCCATGTGTGAATGATACATGGAAGGAACTTCCACTTTCTTACCTTGGGAAAGACTGGGGGAGGGAGATATGATAGCCGTCTTCAAATATCTGAAGGGCTGTCATGCAGAAGAGAGGTCAGATATGTTTCTGCTTGGCCCAAGATGTCAGAACTAGTAGCAGTAGATGGAAGTTACAGAAACAAATTGAGGCTTGGTTTTGGGAAAAGCTTCCTACCAATCAGAGCTCTCCAAACCATGAATGGGGTGGCCTTGAGAGGAGGTGGATATCTTGCCAGTACTTAGGAAGACAATCACTTATCTGGTATGTTAGAGTAAGGCTTACTTTGTAAGCGTGATTTGGACTAGGTGGTTACTGAGGTCCATTCCCAGAGGTATCAAATATTGAAGATAATGCTTGGGACTCCCTACCTCAAAGAGCATATGGTCTCTAAGCCTTAAAGATATTAGATATGGAACTGATGGTCCATATCCCTAAAGAATGATCAATGTGGGAATTTAACGGAAGGCCAAGAAGGTAGATTTTGATTCTATGATTTTCCCAACTTGTCACTAACCTCTAAACAGGGGAACATGGGCCTTATAGAAATACATGGTCCCATGGAAGGCTTGCATTTCTTCCTTTGAACCAATTTCAAAGAAACATAGAAATAGGACTTGGAAGCAATCCTATTGGAAGCCAGAATTCTTGTCAACCACTTGCATATGTCAAGCATTTATTAAGCATGTGTTGTGTGCCAGGCGCTGTGCTAGGTGCTGGGAATACAAAGCTAATAATGACCATGGTCATTATTTGTCAAATATTAATAACAAAGGCAAAGCACCACTTTTCTCTGCCATCAGTAGTGATGCTATTGTTTTTTTCTAGGTGTGATGGAAGAGGAAAGCAATCAGCGTAGAAATATAGGCAACACTGATACATTCAGTTCCAGGAACAATGTTTTTAGTAAGGCCACTGATAAACTGGAGAGTGTCCACAGAAGGACAACCAGTATAGAAAAGGGCCTTGAATCCATGTTATAAGAGGGTCAGTTGAAGGAACTAGAGATGTTTAGCCTAGAGAAAAGAAAATATAGTGGGGTGGGTCAAGATAGGCTGCTTCAAGTACCTTAAAGGATGTCTTGTAAAATAGGGATTAGACTTATTCTTCTTGACCTTATGGGGTAGAACTAGGGGGAAAGGATTGAAGTTCCAAAGAGGCAGCTTTCACATTGATATAAGGACAAATTTATGTCTGAATATGAAACATTTAACTATGAAAAACAAACAGTCAAATGAAGGAATCATGGGGTCTGGGGAGAAAAAGGAATAGGTTCATTGGAGTTCACCATGGGCAGAATCAGATGCCTTGGAAGGCAGTGGATTCCCCTGAAAAGAGGTCTTCCTTCACCATTTGTTCAATGTGTTGTAAGGAAACTTCTTCCATTATGGACTTGATTAAATGGGCTTTGAGATCTCTTCCATATTTGAAATTAAGATTCAGTGATCCTGAGGCAGGAGCAGGGAGCAGCCCTAACAAACTCAGGATTAACTTCTGTCAAAGGTAAAGTGAGAAAGATGGGGAGTTATTTACTTGGGAATAGACCCCATGATTACAGGACACCTAGGTCAATGCTATGACTCAGATACCTGTATCTGACATCCCACCTTAAACTAACTGCCATCCCAGAAATGAAGGGCACTCTCTCCCGTCTACTGAGTCACACCCCAAATCGTGTTTTGCTGATGCAAGCTGAATCCCCTGGATTATTCCTTGTCTACGTAGCTCTTGTTATTTTCCTTTGAGCCTTGTCCCTTTTTATGTGGGTTGGGTTTGAATCTGAGACCATTTGCAATGAGGCACAAACAGTATGAATGCATTTGATTTGTTAGAGCAAATGAAGTCTTAAAGGTTCTCCCTCCAAGTTTTGTCTACAAAATTATGTCAGAGTTCTGGAAAGACAGGGCTCTGTTGACTATCTCCTATTGATCTTGTATAGAGCTTCATCTTGCAGAGTTGTTTATATGTTGCATTTTATTGTGAACTCCGTGAGAACAGCAACTATCTTTTCTTTGTATTCTCACTGCTTAGTGCAATGAGTGGCACATAGTAGGTCCTTAGTAAATGATTTTTGTATGACTTGTTTGATGACCCTTTGATTATTGAAATCAGCTGAGGCATAAAACCAAGAGATGTATGGTGGCCAAAAGTGTTCATCTCTGTCATGGAAGAGACTGAGTCCTTATGCTCAAGTCTGCCAGATAACACCTGTTTGCAGATGATGTTGTGTTGATTGTCTCTGGTCCTGGAACCTTGCAGAGCCTTCTAATTGTGACCTATAATTACTCACCTCCCCCCAAAAACACCTAATGTGATATAGAGCCCTTGTTGTTCAGATCGTGATAGATTGTAGCATGGTTAATTTATAAAATATGTCCATCCTGGACACAGATCTTGGATAGACCCTGCAGAGGGACAGTCAGCTGGGATCCAAATCTAATGGAATCAGGAAAGCAAACTGCATGGCCTTTGGTCAAGTGGACATTGCCTTTAACAAACTTGAACATAGTTCTAAAACCAGGACCTAACAGTAATGTCTGCAAGACATGGAAAACTATAGATTCCGAAGAACTGAAATTGAAAATCATTTGTGACTTCACCTCCCAGGACCACTTTTCTTCATCTATAAAATGAAGGATCTCTCCAAAACTTAGTTCTATGATTATCCAAAGGGCAATGGAGCCATCTGTATTGGGCTGTTTTGGATCGCTTCATAAAACCAACGAACCGTTACATAAGAGAACAAGTATGGAGGATGTTATCAGAGAAATATATGACCCCTCAAAAGATGGACCAATCACATAGGAAGATCTAAGAATAAGAAATGGCTCCCCCAAATACTCCATTGGAATGTACAAAATGTCAAGATGAAATTAATCCCTTTCCTTTGGAGTCAGAGGATCAAAGTTCAAATCTTGCCTCAGTTATTAACTAAAAAATGTGCAACCATAGGCAAGTCATTTCATCTTTCAGAGGTTCAGTGTCCTTAGCTATAAAATAAGCATAATATCATCTCTAGCTCTGAGGTTCCAACACTTTTTTTGAGTTTCATGGCTCCCTTTGCCACTTTTTGTGAAGCCTATAGCCCTAGAAAAATTTAAATGCATACAATAAAATACATAGAATTATAAAGGAAGCAAATAATATTGAAATATATATCCAAAATATATAGCATATATTGTGTATGTGTGTTATATATTTAATACATATGTATATATGCTGTATTTTAACACATGAATATATAATATATTCAGCTAGGTGGGTGCAGTGGATAGAGTGCTGGGCCTAAAGTCAGGAAAACTCATCTTCCTAAGTTTAAATCCAGCTTCAGACACTTACTAGCTGGGTGACCCTGGGCAAATCATTGAACCCTGTTTGCTCAGTTTCTTCATTGGTAAAATGAACTGCAGAAGAAAATGGCAAACCACTCCAGTGGCTTTCCCAAGAAAGCCCCAAATGGGGTCATGAAGAATTGGACGTGACTGAAATGAACAAAAAGCAGCAATATGTAATATATACATATGTATATATGATCTGGAGTCAATAAGCTTGTTTAAAAAAAATGTTGTGATGACTGTATTCCAATGTAATCAGTTTCCTTAGTGTCATCTATATTTTATTATAGCAATTTAAAAATATGATTCTGAGAAGGGGTTCATAGGTTTCACCAGAGATTGGGAGGGCATTAACCCTTAAAAGATTTGGAAATCCTATTAAGTACCTACCATGTGACAGGCATTTTTCTTGACATTGGAGATACAGAAAAAATAAAACATATTTATCATTCTCTCTTTACATATATATGTGTATGTATGTATATACATAAGTGTATGTGTAAAATATGTGTGTGTATATGTTATATACATAATAATGTAAAAGTACACAAGTACCTATTTTATATATATGCATATAAATATATATTATATGTATGTATATGTATATAAATATTATATATATAAAGCAGGCACTTACTGTGTATTTGCTCTATTTATAGATGCATATACACACCCACACAGACATATACATACATACATACATACATACATACATACATACATAAATGTGTGTGTATGCCCATGTGTAAACAAGTTCAAGGACCCTGGATGAAAACCCCCTGTTCTAGTTTGTGCCTCATTTACAGGGTTTTGTGAGGCTCAAATGAGATTCTTTAAGATGAAGCTCTTGCAAGCATTGAAGCACCATAGAGTGTAGGGCTGGTTTGCCTTAATTATTGTTGCTGCTTAGCACCTGCTTAAGGGTGGAAGCTGTATCCCAGGTGCTGGCTGACATGCCAAGATTAGGTGTGATGGAATCCCCGACCTCTTGGAGCTCACAATCGGAAAGGTGATAAAATAACGAATACCGCACATTAATGGATTACTGAATTGGAGAGGAGACGCATAGGAAAGGCTGCCAAAGGCCAAAGGAGAAAGGAGAAGAAAGGAGAACAAGTTAGCCATCAATAAGCACTTGCTGTCAATTCATTCCCTTCCTCAGGGCTGGGGATATAGCAAGACATAAAGGAAATGCCCTTTCTCAATTTACCTTCTCCTGGGGGAAATACATGGTATATACAAGACACACGGAACATACAAAATACATGGGATAGACACAATACATACAATGGACAGATGTCTGGGTCTGCAAAGGGAAAAGTAAGATAGATTCTGGAAGTTACAGACTGCTGAGCTTGATCGATCTCCATCCCTGGAAAATTTCGGGAATGCGTGCTTGAGCAAGCTGTTGGTCCTATCCATACTGACAGGTTTATGGGGCTTTTCTCTTTCTTCTCCTCAAATGTCAGCCAGGAGAATCCTTAAACACTTTGAAAATAGGTTGGGGTAATGACTCCACCAAAAGTGTGGAAACACTATGGTCTGCATGTTATCACCATTTACTCAGATTTTTTAAGTCTCAAATAATTTCCCTGGACCTCAGTTTCCTCATTAGGAAAAGGTGGGCGTGAATGAGATCATCTCTGAATACCCCTCCAGCTGTGCTGGGGGTGAGTGGGATTGGACAAGGAAAGAAGACCATTTTTTTCTTTTAATTTCCTCAATTACAGTGCTTTACGGGGAAAACCTTTTAAGGATCAAAAGAAGCCTGATTTCAAGGCAATTTGCCTGTCTGCTCTGCTCCCGCCTCCTGGAAATAATGCCACACAAAGTGGCTAAATCATCATAACACATCAGTCACCCAAGATCCACAAGCAAAGTTACTGGGGCTGATTCCTGCTCCAAGACTCCACAATTACCGGAGTGATAGCAGTGGCCAATGTCGCCATCAGCTTTGGAGGCTCTGCAGGACATTTATGTTTCTCCAGACACTCAGAAGACCACCTTCCTCACGTACAATTGTTGAGTCGTTTCTTTGTGACCCCATTTGAGGTTTTTGGCAAAGATACTGGTTTGCTATTTCCTTCTCCAGATTATTTTACAGATGAGGAAACTGAGGCAAACAGGGTTGAATGACTTGGCATGGATCACTTAACTAGTAAGTGTCTGAGGCCAGATTTGAACTGAGGAAGATGAGTCTTCCTGACTCCAGGCCTGGCACTCTATCCACTGTGCCACTTAGCTGACCCCACATACATACACATTTGCAGATGTGCACGCCACACAGATCTTGTGAGGGATTGGTTTGATCTACAGATTCCTTCATGGACTGATCCATTTTTAGTCTTAGAGAATTTGCAAACTTAGACATTCCCAATTGCCGAGCCTGTTGAAAAAATAAATTTCTTGGCGGGGGGAGATTTCTTGCTTGTTTTCTCAGCTATGTGGGACAAGTTGGGGGGCAGAGCCAGAGTCCCCACTAAGGAGGGGATGATACGGATGAAGCACTGGGGAGTAACTTTTTAGCTCCCAGAATCCAACCCCTCATTTATGAGGCCACTGAGGGCTGGGGAGTTGAAGTGACTCAGAACAGGAAGTGAGTATTAGAGCTGGGATTGCCCAGCTGGGATTCAGGGCCTCTGACTCCAAGAAGCAATGCAATCTTCCCCGTTGTATTCCAACTCTCATTCAATTTGCTAAACACTTTCAAAAATAGACTTGTTGTTTTGGGGCTTGATAAGACTTTTCATTTTTTTTTTTTACAAATTCAGCTTACATATCATGAGTCAAACTTGTTGTTGCACACAAGCACGTAGGCAGGGTCCAGGTGGGGCTCTACAAATGTTTGGTTCTTGTTGTTGCCTGTGGGTTTTAAAGAAAGCATGCCTTCCCACTTCTTGAGTTTTAACTTGTCCAAATTCTGCCTGTGTCATCTCAAACTCAGGCAGAAATAATCATAATCATAAAACACTAGCATTTATATAGTGCTTTAAAATTTGCAAAGTCTTTCACGTAATATCTCATTGGATCCTCATGAACAATTCTATGTGGTAGGTACTTTTATTATTCCCATTTTGCAGATGAGGAAACTGAGGCTGACAGGTTAAGTGACTTGCTTAGGGTCACATAGCGGTAAGTATCTGTGGCTGGTTGTGAACAAAGACAGAACAAAATATTCCCCCAGGGACCACCTTTAGGGATTATAATGTTAAGGAAGAAACGTTTCCCTGTCTTAATTTAACATCTAACATGATGACAATGAAGATGATAATGAGTTAGGGAGATCACTATAAAATACAGCATCAACATCTTTTGGAGATACCAAGAGAATGTAGAAAAAAAACAAGCCAGGCTCCAAATCATCAAATATTCCCAGTGTTTTTCAACTGTGTATGTCCTGGCTTGATTTTTGTATAAAGAAGATAGGCAGTGCAGTATGTAGAGCTCTGGACTGCTAATTAAGAAGTCTAAGAGGGGCAGCTACGTGGCACAGTAGATAGAGCTCAGGCCTTGGAGTCAGGAGGACCTGAGTTCAAATCAGGCCTCAGACACTAGCTATGTGTCCCTGCACAAGTCGCTGAACCTCAATTGCCTCAAAAAAATTACAAACCTAAGATCTTGTCCACTGGTCCCATCACTTCCTGGCAAACAGAAGGAGAAGCAGTGTCAGATTTTATATTTTTGGACTCAAGGGCTGTCCAGGAGAAATTATGCAGAACAGGAAAAAAAAAAGGACGGTCGTTCTTACCATTTGGGATGATGGTCAAAGTGATTGGGGAGGGAAAGGCATGAATAAGATAAACATAAACGAGCCATGTCTCTTGAATTCTACGAACTAGCAATGAGATAGTCAATCCTATGTAATACTACTTGCCTCTCCCTCCCATCTCTGCCCAATTAAATGCAAATACTACCAAATGGTATGAGTTTACATTTTTTCTTGTACAGAGTGAATGATTTTCTATCAATGTTCTGAACATTCGAGGTATAAAGTTGAAACCATAAAATGTCCAAGACAAAAGTGGGCAAATAAAAGTTAGTAAGAAAGTTATGGGAAGTGACCACCACGTGAATGGCAGTGAAGAGATTAGAAATGGAAAGAGACACCAGGAAGATGTGGAAAAGGCATCAGGAAGATTACACATCAGACCTGAAGACATAATTTGAGGCAAGCCTTTCATTTTAGCAACTCAAAGGGATTGTTTCTAGCTTCTGGAATCAAAGAATTGTACAATGAGAAGGGACCCTAGAGTGCAGTTAGGCCAAGGCATACATCACTAATTTTGACCTCTACAACATTCCCAACCAATGGTCCAACCTGACCTTGATGTCCTCTCCTAAGGGACAGCCTACAGAATTCTTTTTCTTAAGTGAGTAAAAAAAACCTAGGAACTGTCCACTCCAATTCTGAAAAGAGGTGGAAGCTGACCCCGCCTTTCTTGACCATGTGACTGTGGTTGTGAGAACTAGTGAGAAAGTGGTCTGAGAACTTAGAGGGCTTTACATTACAGGGGGAAATTAATGGACTGGAAATCAGGAAACCTAGGTTCACATTCTGACTATGGCATCTATAGATTATGACATAAGTTACTTCGCCATCAAAGGAATTTAGACTAGTAGATTCCCTCCAATTAAAAGGAAATGGAAAAGTATTTTAAAAGACCAATGTGGATACACAGGGAGCTCATTAACCAATACATAGACATATTATATATATGCATTTATATATATATATATATTATATATATATATATATACATATATATGTGTGTGTGTGTGTGTGTACATATGTGTGTGTGTATACACATACAAACACACACCAGATTTATGATTTCAGCATTATGTGGAATATTCAAATTCTTATGTGTCTTGATTTTCCACTGAACCTCATACTCTTCTCAACCTGGCCTGAATTCAATTCCTGATATCATAGTAAAGTAAAAGGACTTAAATACACTTAAAAAAGGATGGCAAAATAAACAAGGACTTAGAGCAAGCAGCAGATGCTTTTATTACCCATTTCCCCAAACTACCACTTCCTATGCCTCTAGTCCCAAGAGGGCATGAGTGCACCTATCTTTTCCATTCATACTGCCTTATCAGCTCAGTGTTGTTAGCTCTGGCATAGAAAGTTTTAGTGGATTACCCAGCTGATGACCAGAGAAGCCTCCATGTCTGACAGGTGCCAAGGAGATTGTAAATCCCAAAGAGGGTCTTTGAGTACAGAAGGCAGTATTAGCTCTGGGAAGAAGGCAGGATTATTCTAGAGACAAGGAACACATTGACTGTTTGGGGTCTACTATGAACACTTTATATTCTTTTTGCATTTTCTGTCATGAGGTATAACAGATGTCCTGCACATGATTTGATTTGTTACCTTGAATGCTTGTGTGAGACTGAGGGTCCCTTTTGAAACCCACATTTGTGGAAACCTAGACATGAGCTCTATTCTGTTATTTCCCGGTAGTAACTCTGGGTAGGGGCCATAAAAAAACAAAGGGGTATGATGGGGGAAGAGTAACTTGCCACTGCCCTCATCTCCCTTCAGATATGCCCTTAAGCATCTTTTTAGATGATATCGGAATATCAGTGTTTTATATCAATATTTCAATGTATCATGGTTTGAAACAAAGATGAGTATATATGGCCTGCATCATGTTACCACTGATGAATCATACTGAAAAAGGAGATGGATTACCAATGAAAGGTGCTAAGCTGGTCATGTAGCAGGAGCGAGAGATAACAGGTGGTGAGATTAACTAGTACTCCTAATGCCAAGACACCTACAGGAAGGCCGCCTGCATCTTGGACAGATCCCCTGGGGAAGAGTTATGAGAGACTAACTATGGAGATGAGTTGCAAAGGATAAAAAGCATGTTCCTTTGATGGGGTTACCATGTTGATGAAATCACAAGACTATTGAAATATTAAAGGGTTTACTCTTTGGGGGAATTGCCTTTGAAAACCCTTTTAATATATGTGTTATGTTTACTTTGACAAAGAGATGAAAAATAAAATCCAGTATGTGTGATTGAAAGAAAGGGCAATTTCAATTCTCCCCTGGTCAGGCCACAGCTAGAGTACTGTGTTCATTTTGGGTGCCATGATTTCGGGAGGACATTGATAAACTGGACAATGTCAAGAGTAAGGTGACCAGGTTGTTGAAGGTCATATACATACATGCATACACACATATATACATTTATAGTTATGTATATGTAACACACATATTATGTATATATGTATATGTAGTATATACACATATATCTACACATCTTAAATTTTTTTTCAATTACATATAAAATTTTTTAACATTTGTGTTTTTAAAATTTTGAGTTCCAAATTCTCTCACTCTCTTCCCTCCTCCCTTCTTGAGGAGGCAAGCAATTTGATATCGATAACACATTTGCAGTCATGCAAAACATATTTCCATATTAGCCATGTTGCAAAACAAAACAAAACAAAAAAACACAGACAAAAGTACCAAGAATAATAAAGAAAGTAAAACCAAAATGCTTTAATCTGCATTCAGGTTCCATCAGTTCTTTCTCTGGAAGTGGATAGTATTTTTCATCCTAAGTCCTTCAGAGTTGTCTTACATCATTATATTGTTTAGAGTAGATAAGTCATTCACAGTTGTGTATGATGTTCTCCTGGTTCTGCTCACTTCACTTTGCATCAGTTCATGTAAGTCTTCCCACATTTTTCTGAAAACATCTTGCTAGTCATTTCTTACAGCACAATAGCATTCCATCACTGTCATGTACCACAACTTGTTCAGCCATTCCCTAAATGATGGACATCCCCTCAATTTCCAATTCTTTGCCACCACAAAAAGAGCTGCTATGAATATTTTCATACATATAAGCCCTTTTCCTTTTTCTTTGATCTCTTTGGGATACAGACCTAGTACAGGTGTTGCTTGGTTAAAGGGTATGCACAGTTTTATAGCCCTGTGAGCATAGTTTCAAATTGCTCTCCAGAAGGATTGGATCAGTTCACAACTCCACCAACAGTGGTTTAGTGTCCCGCTTTTTCCACATGCCCTCCAACATTTGTCTTTTTCCTTTTCGGTCATGTTAGCCACTCGGATTGGTGTGAGGTGGTACCTCAGAGTGGTTTTAATTTGCATTTCTCTAATTATTAGTGATTTAGAGCATTTTTTTTCACATGACTATTCATAGCTTTGATATCTTCATCTGAAAATGTTCATATCCTTTGACCATTTTCAATTGGGGAATGACTTATAGTCTTATTAGTTTGACTCAGTTTTCTATATATTTGAGAAATGAGGCCTTTATCAGAATAATTTGCTATAAAAATTCCCCCGCCCTCAGTTTCCTGCTTTCCTTCTAATCTTGGCAGCATTGGCTTTGTTTGTGCAAAACTTTTTACATTTAATGGAATCCAAATTATCTATTTTACATCCTCTAATGTTCTCTTATCTTTTGTTTGGTCATAAATTCATCCCTATCTATAGATCGGACAGATAAAATTTTCCATGCTTCTCTGATTTGCTTATAATGTTACCCTTCATGTCTAAATAATGTATGAATTTTGAGCTTATCTTGGTAGACAGTGTAAGATTTTGATTTATACTTAGTTTCTACTGAACTGCTTTGTAGTTTTCCCAGCAGTTTTTGTCAAACAGTGAGTTCCTGTTTCAAAAGGATCTTTGGTTTTATCAAACACTAGATTACTATGGTCATTTACTACTGTGTTTTGTGTACCTAATCTATTCCACTGATCCACCACCCTATTTTTCAGCCAGTACCAGATTGTTTTTAATTATTACTGCTTTGTAATAGAGTTTGAGATCTGGTACTGCTAGGCCACCTTCCTTAACATTTTTTTCATTGATTCCTTTGATATTCTTGACCTTTTTTTCCTTCCAAATGAAATTTATTACTTCTCCTAGCTCTATAAAATACATTTTTGGTAGTTTGATTTATTTGGCACTGATAAGTAAATTACTTCGCACAGAATTGTCATTTCTATTATATAGCCTTGGCCCAGCCATGAGCAATTAACATTTCTCCAGTTTTTTAGATCTGATTTTATTTATTGTGAAAAGTGTTTTGTAATTATGTTCATATAGTTCCTGGGTTTGTCTTGGTAGGTAGAATCCCAGGAATTTTGTATTGTCTGCAATTATTTTTAATGGAGTTTCTCTTTCTATCTCCTCCTGCTGGACTTTGTTGGTAATATCTTTTGTGGATTTAGTTTGTATCCTGCAACTTTGCTGAAGTTATAAATCATTTCTGCTAGTTTTTAAGTTGATCTTACAGGATTCTCTAATGAAAACATCATGACATCTGCAAAGAGTGATAGTTTTCTTCCCTCATTGCTTATTCTAATTTCTTCAATTTCTTTTTCTTCTCTTATTGCTATAGCTAGCATTCCTAGTACAATATTAAATAATAGTGGTGATAATGAACAACGTTGCTTCACTCATCATCTTACTGGGAAAGTCCATTCTATGTTAACATTGGTTCAAGGAACTGGACAAGGTTAGCTCAGAAAAAAGAAGATTCGGGGTGAGGGTGACCTGAAATTGCCTTCAAGTATTTGAGGATTGTCACATGGAGACAATTTTCCCTCTTTTTGGCCCAGAGGGGAAAGCTAGGAGCAAGAAACATTTCAAAGAAGAAAATTTAGGTCTGATGTCACAAAAACAATTAAACCATTAGATGATCCATGCTTGGAATGGGAAGCATTGGGAGGTGGTGGGCTTCCCCACCACTGGAAGTCCCCAGATAGAGAAGCTAGAGGAATGTGTCACATCTGTTATAGAGGGGATCTTTGTTCAAGCACAGGTTGGACTAGATGTCACTGGCCTAGATGTCATTCTACCAATGCTAACATCCTTGGATTCTAGTTGGTATTGTTCTTTCCCCCTTACATTAACTACTCTGAGCTATCTCCACATTTTATTTCACAGTAGATAGGACTGAAAAAAACAACTGAACAACAGAATGTAAGCTCCCTGTGGGTAAAGGCAATGTCATTTTTTTTTCATCATTGTATATTCATTGCTATGATGGTCATGAGCAGGCTGAAAAGCACTTTAAACTAGTTATTAGTCAGAAGAATCAAAGTAAAGGATGTCATCAAAGAAATGGATAGATGGTAAAGAAAATGTGGTAAGAACTAATAACCATTGGCTGACCCATATACTTCATTGGCATCCTTGTCATGTCAAGAGTAAGTACAGAAGGCACTAGCAATATGAGCCGCTGGGGGCAGACATATGGGAGGCATAGAGAAGATTTATACAAGCTGGATCAGTATGGATGCATGACTGTCTTCATTGCTGGAGAGGGTACCCTCATTAATGAGATCATAGGTCCATTAGCATTTATGGGAGTCTTACCATTGCCCAGCCCAGTGACAGGTTCTTTATAAGTATTTCTTGAGTTGAGTAGAAACATGGATTTTTTCTACACCAACAGTTGGTTTAATTATTTTGACTGAACTGAGAAGCCAAACATTTCACTGATTTTTTTTCCTCCTATATGCTCATAAGCTGCAGAACCAGAAGGGACCATCACTTTATAAATAAAGAAACTAAGGCCCAGGGACTGGATGGCAATTAGCAGCTTCTGGATTTGAAAACTGTTTCTCTGACTCCAAATCCAGCATTCCTTCTTCTTCTTGCAGAGTTGTGGTTGTTGGAATTGACCAGATTTATGAGTTATTTTGGTGCCATGTGTAGTTAGCTGTTCTTTCCTTAGAGATGGAAGATAAGGATGGAAACTTTAAGTCTGAATCTCTGGAGCTTCCTGCTTTACATCCCCATTTGTAACATACCTTCATTCAAGAAGCGAAGTGGAGAAGACAGATGTTAGGTCATTATGCTGATAAATGACATCCAGCATAAATCTTCATCCTACTCCATAGAAAACTTAGAGTATTTTCCAGGATGAAAATCAGGTTATCTTTGAATAATTTGGGCTAAGCCTTTCCCAGGAATGAAACATTCTTTTCTCCTCTTGGCAGCACAGTTGATGTTTGCATGGGAAGGAGGGAGGTGGGGTAATGGAGGAGAGGCTCTGTTTCCCAAACAGACGACTGCAAGGCTCAGTGCCCGCTGCCAGCATGTCAGCTGGAAGAAAGCTAGTGAGCTTCAGTGTTCAACTGGATTGGGTCCGTCAAGACCCATGCATGGAAACCATGTGTCAAAGCTGCCAGGCAGAATGACCAGAGCGAAGGCACAGCGCTGCTTTGGTAGTGTTCAGGCAACAGGAATGTGGACATGTTAAATGGGCATTCTGCTGTAGGATCCTGTTGGCATCTGTTGTTAAAAGAAAAAAAAAAGGATGATTAGCATCTACTTTCATAGGAAATGTCCGGCTGCAGTAGCCAAGCAGCTGCCTTCTGTTGTGTTAGGGGATAGGAACCCAACCAGAAATAAAAATGTTTCTTGTCCTGAGATCTTTGATGAAACGGAAGCCTAATAGCTTTTTTTTTTAAAAGCCGTGCCTTTCTCTTTTGCCAATGAAACAAAGGTTGTGAAGACTTGCTCTCAAGACCTGTGAGGTCTAGTCTATCTATGATTAGTTGCTACAGTTTGTCATATCATTGAAATATCTTGGCCTTGGTCTTGGCTAACAAAATGAACCCAGAAAATGAGTACATATTGCTTTAGAAAGAGAAGTGCTTAATGGGAATCATCAGATCATATACAGGATATCTTTGTAAAAAACACACCACCACCACACGTGCATACACACACACACACACACACACACACACGCACACACCACTTAGCATAGTGCCTGGAATGCAGTAAGTGCCATACAAAAGCTTATTCTTTTCCCCTTCTTTCCCCACCCTTACTCAGTAATGAACATGCTAATTCAAGCATAAGTCTAATTGCCACATACGTGGGTCTTCAGGGGAACTATTGGTTCAATGACATACAAATCTATGAATAATGAGTTCAATAAAATGAAACTTGTCCTCCCAATGATAAATCTAAACATCTCAGACACTCAGTTATCTAACCTGCTTGTTGATCTTCACACACAATATTCTATCTCCATTCTCCATGTCTTTGCCCTGGCTGTCCCCCTTGTCTGGAATAGGGCTCCTCTTGACCTCCTCTAGTTAGAACCCATCATTTGCTACAAAACTTAGTCCATGTCACCTTCTGTGACAGCTTTCCTGATGGCCCCAGCTACTAGGGCAATACTCTCCCCTCCACTCCATTCAAATACCTTGTATATATTTTATTCCCCCTCCCCCAGAAAGGGGACATTAACTAAGCTTCCTGGCCATGTTACTGCTCGTGAGAAACCATATGACCTTGGCTAAGTCAGTTTACACTAAGTTTTCTGGGCAACCCTCTAAATTGCCCATATCTGGAGACATACTTACATATATTCACACATGATACAAATAAATGTAGGCACGTAGACCTCTCTTTCCCTATTTATATACATATGGTAGATACCCCAGGGAAATGAGGCAGCCATTTTAATTGATACAGCAGGAAGTTGAACTTCAAGAAAGATAAAGGAAGAGGAGATTTTTAACTTCAAGGAGATAAAAATGTGTATGTTAATTGAAGCCCAAATCTGGCTTGGAAATTGCTTCTTGCTTTAGGAGAGTAATAATTTACATCAGGCTGGTGTCCACTGATCATTATTTCATTGACTTGGGTAGCATGTGTGCACCTCTGAGGAGTATTTTTACTAAGAAGAGAAAACCTAAGCTGGGGACTGTGTGACTAGGAGCATTTTGACATATTTGTCTAGTTGGTTACAATGCCCCTGACTTTACCTTGGATGGGGCAGAAGAGAATCCAGCACCCAGAATGTGCTGTCCAGACCCTCCTGGGTCCTTCAGCATCTCCAGTTTGTGCAAGATAAGTCTTCTTGTCCTTCATGGTTCAGCTCTGATGCCTCTTCCTCCATGACTCATTTGCTCTTTCCCTAGCTAGAAGTGACCCTCTTTCCCTCGAGTCTGCTCTGATTTCTTATGTGGCCTTCATAATTTTCTCTTTTTTAAAAAATTTTATTTAAATTGATTTTCTTTTATTGTAAATTTATGAAATAAAACAGGCATTTCCATAGCATAATACAATAAAAAAGATGATTGCACATGAAATTGCAAATCTACTATGCACAACTTTCTATTCCTTTCAAATATATAACAAAATTGTCATATAAATTTCTTTTTTTTCCCTTTTTTCCCCTTCCCTCCTCACTTTAGAGGTGGCTACCATTACATACAATTAGGTATATACATGTAAAATCATTCTACACATACTTCTATTTCTCAGTTCTTTCTGTGGATGCTTATAGTGTCTTTCTTCATATGTCTTTTATAGTTAATTTGGGTATTTATAATAAATAACTTAGTCACTAAAAATCATTCTTAAAACAATGTTGCCATTACTGTACACAGTGTTCTCTTCGTTGTGTTCATTTCACTCTTCATTATTTTGTGCAAGTCTACCCATCTTTTTCTGAAATCATTGAGCTCATTATTTCTTATAGCACAGTAGTATTCCATCACAATCATATACCACAACTTGTTCAGCCATTCCCCAGTTGATGGGCACCCCTGCAGTTTCCAGTTATTTGCCACCACAAAGAGAGCTGCCATAAATATTCTAGAACATATAGGTTCTTTACCTTCATTATTTTCTAACTTGGATTATCATTATTTGTATACATGACTTGTCTTCTTTCTTAGAGTACACGCTCCTTAAGGACAGGAATTCTGTGGTTTAATTTTTGTATCCCTAGCTAAGAGCACAGGGCTTTGGATGTATTCAATGATTAATAAATGTTTGTTTAATAGAATTCATATTTTTAGGTATTCATTTAATAAATGTTGATTGAATGCCTTCTACAGAGAAAAAGGCCTAGTAGTTCTCATCTTCATGGAACTTACCACATGGTGAAGGAAATTAACTCATCCCTGTTTCAAGACTTCAAGCACTGGTGATTTTGTCAGGGTTGGTCTTCCACCCACAGAGATCACAACCTTCTGCAGTTTAGGAGACAATTTAGGAGATTTTTTCCATGGACAGAGAAGTCATCCCTTTGCAGTCAAACTGATGATGAGGCTTGGAGCTAGGTGAGACTGGTCACTGGACCTATAGATGTAGAGCAAAATCATCAATCAGCAAGCATTTATTTATGACCTACTATGCGCCAGATATTGAGGAGACCAAGAATATAAGCTCCATGCTCAAGGAACTTATATTCTCTACAAACATGGGTATATACAAGGCACATACAAAACATACTAGGTAACCTTAGAGGGGGAGGCGCTAACCACCAGGGAGATCAGGAAAGGCTACACATGCTAAGGAGGTCCTTGAGTTGACACTGGGATTCCAAGAGGGGGAGGTGAGGGGACAGAACATTCCAGGCATGGGGCACAACTGGAATAAAGACTTGAGGATGGGAGAAAGAACATTGCGTGTATAATACAACCACCTAGTCATTATGGCTGACCCAGGGTGAGTGTGGATGGGGTTAACAGGCAAAAAGCTGTGAAAGATGAAATGAGTCTAGTTGTGGAGAGTTTTAATTTCTAAACAGAGGAGTGTACATTTTATCTTAGAATTGACAGGGAGCCATTGGAACTAGTCACCCCCTCCCCCATTGAGGTGGGGATGGGATGAAGTTAGAGAATTAGAGCTGTGATTTAAGAAAATCACTGTGGTAGCTGAGTGGTGGATGGACAGGAGTTGGGAGAAGCTAAAGACTGGGAGACAAATCTGGAGGCTCTTGGAATAGTGTGGTTGACAGATTATGTTATGGCTTGAACTAGGGTGGTTGGTGATTGTGAACGGAGAGAAGAGGTTAAATAAAAGTGATGTTCTAGAGATGCAAGGTACAAGATTTGGCAGTCAGCAGGATCTGTATTGGACCCTTCTTATTTGGCAGGGTGTGCCAAAGTCTGCCTTCTCCTGGTAAGCACTGCCAGTGACTTCCGCATCGGGAAGGGACATTGGAGGAAGGCCACGCATACATCCTTCTAATTCAAGGTTGAACAAGAAGGTGCAGTCAGACCAGTAGAAAATGTCTGGGGAATTAAGAACATGGAGAGATCACAGCCCACTGGCAGAAGCAGGGAGGGCTCTCTGGAGAAGGATGCATTTGAGTTGCCCCTCCAAGGATGGGTGGCAGTTGGACAGATGACACAGGAGGGAAGGGCATTCCAAAAAAAGGGAAATGCAGAACAAAAGCCTGGTAAGTAAGAGTTCCAGGGACATGATTTTGGCTTATTTCAAATTGTGATTAGCATTCCTAGAGTGAGGCTGCTGGAGAAAAAAGAATGTTTGATCTTGTCCCTTGGGCCTGGAGTGACTTCCTCTCCCAGTCTACTGAGCTCTCTCACTATTCCAGCCCACATAATTGTGCACTCTGTGTGATTTTCATCTCTCTTCATTTTGGCTGTTGCATATCCTGTCTCGCCTAATCGAGATTCTAAGCTCCCAGATGCCTGGAGTTTTTTGTAACCTCAATTCCTGTGCCTAGCCCAGACAAACATGCAGGAAGCTACTTAATACACATGCCTTTTTGTAGCAGTAATAAATAATTATAATAAAATGTAATATAGGGAATGCACCCTTTCTAGCCTATATATTACCATTCCACAGAAATTAATGAATACATAAATGATTATGGGTAAGAAAATCATAATAAATTGTTAGGAATGTATTCAGCAAGTATTTAGGAAACAGCTATTATGTGTAGGATTTCCATGTAGATTCTGGGATACAAAGATGTTATGACGCTGCTCACAAGTTTATGTTCTAATAAGCAAGGAACTCGATCAATCGATTAATCAATCAACAAATATGTATGAAGTGCCTTCTCTGTGCTAGGCACTGGGGATACACATATTCTACCATTTAAAAAGCTTATGTTCTACCAAGGAAGACTCCAAGTACACAAATAGATACATAGAAATCTATATCTATATCTATAATTAATAAAAGGCAATTTGGGATAGAAAGGCACAAACTGCTGGGCAAAGTCCTCGTGTATGAAATTTAGTTGAGCCTTGAAGGAAACTTGGAATTCTAAAAGCTGAGGTGAAGGGGTAAAACAGACATGAAGGACTGCCTGTTCAAAGGTAAGGAAGGAAGAGATGGAGTGTCATATATGAAGACCAGTAAGAAGGCTGGTCCAGCTGGGTTGTAGAATGTGTGAAGGGTACTAATATCAAATGAGGCTAGAAAAAAGTAGTTTGGAGCCAGGTTGTGAAAGACTTGAAGAGCCACACAGAGAAGTTTGTTTTTGATCTTAGGGGTAATAGGGAGTCATTTGGAGCTTATTGCTTTGGGGAGGACGAGATACGATCAGACCTGTATTTTAGGAAAATCACTTTGTACATCCTGCAAAAGATAGCTTGGAAGAAGGAAATGAGGCAGAGGGACCGATTAGAAAATCAACATGGTAGACAAGGTGAGAGGTAATGAAGACTGAATTAGAGTGGTAGTCAAGCTTGTAGGGGGAAGACATATGACCCAATGAACCAGTGTGTGTATGAAAGTTCCTTATTAGAAAATGTTTAAAGTACATTGCAATGGCATCTCAGGAGGCTATTTCATGCCCAACTTCTGTGACTTTGTGAATGTCTTAGAAAGTGGCCTGAGTGTCAGAGAGGTCCAATGACTTACCTGCTATGAAGTACAACATATCAGTATGGAGTCAAAACTTGAATACGGATCTCTGTGATTTCAAGTTAAGCATTTTATCCATGATGCTACAGGAGATCTGCATGCAAAAATACCAGGTGTTGTTTTTGTTATTAATTGTGCATAATTATATACATATAAAATTAAGATGTGGGGATGGTATAATCAGTCACGTGGGGGAGATTGCAAAGGGATTCACACATAAAAACGTTTTGGAATGTAGAGCCCTAAATAAACATTAGTAAATACAATTATCTGAAAATTAATGATATTCCTTTTAAACTTGGAGTGGAGCAGATTTCTACTCCCTGAAATCTTAGTTCAGATAAATGTTAACTGTAGACATTAGTAGAATTATCTCTGGATCTCCTGTTGTTTTTAAGCCGACTAAATCAAATCCTTGTTTTTATAAGAGTAAATCGAATGTGAAAAGTGACTAGAGATAAATATGAGAAATGAAAGCATCTCTTGGCAGGAAGAAAACTTCTTTTTTACAAAAAAAAATGTATTTTTATTAATAGATGAACAGTGTGTTTAGTGGCTGGATCATTTATAATATGTGCAGCCTTTCCCATGGAGCTCTGCCCATTCCAAATACCCTTTTTTTGAATATATAAACAGATGTGCACAGATTCTCTGATTCTCTCTCTCTCTCTCTTTCTTTCTCTCTCCATTTTCTGTGGTTCAGAAGAAAGTTTCCAAAATAACAGAATGTAGGAACAATGATTGAGAATGTGAAATATTTATGTTTGTTTTTTCTCTCCCCCCCCCACTTCCCACTCTTCCTCTGACTTTGGGAACATGCAGCCTCTTTGTCTATGGGAACACAGAGAGAAGTCCAACAAGGTCATGTCTACACAGAAGCAACCCAGCTCTGTGGGAGAGAATGAATTTGTCCTGTTGGCACAGACCTTAAGCTACAGAATATTTTAAAAAAACAACAACATTTTATAACCATATGTTCCATTCTAGTTTTCCCTTTTCTCTTAGAGTATTTTCCAATATTCCATTATCATGTGGAGGGAGGACACAGGGTTTCTGCCACTCCGCTTCAGCTAAGGCCATGTCATGGATCTATTCCTACATGGAATGAGGTCCAAGGGAGTTGCCTCCCTCCCTCCCTGAATCAGTCTTCAGAGGTGACATGTGGCACCTTTGGTTTTAGTTTCCAGTGGCTTACTTTGAGGTACTTTTCCTGTTGATGTTATTGGGCACAGCTTCGCTTATGCCAGTGCAGCGCTGAGTCTAGAAAGTTCTAACAACATAGAAGAGCTTCACGAATCATCCGGTGGCTGACATCTGGTACATGACTCAGCAAACATTTATTACACACCTACTGTGTGCCAGACCCTGTCCTGGGCCCTTGGGAGTACAAAGACAAACATGGAACACTTTCTGCCCTCCCAAAGCTGTTCTTTTATTAAATGAGGGCAGAGGGAATCTAGCCTGGTCATAGACAACTATGTCTGGTCTTAAACATTTACTAGCTGCATGACCCTGGGTGAGTCATTTAACCCTATTTGCCTCAGTTCATCATCTCTCAAATGAGCTGGAGAAGGAAATGGCCAACCACTCCAGTATATCTGCCAAGAAAACCCTAAGTGGTGTCATGAAGGGTTGGACGTGACTGAAAAACAACTAAAAAAAGATAGATAACTGCATCCCCAGTAATATTTAGGAGGAAGAGAGCATGAGGAAAAGTGGGGGTAGGCGGGTAAGGACTGAATCAATAAATGAGCATTTTTTTCTCTTCAAAGACCAGCCCAGCCAAGTCCAGAACAAAGCCCTAGGGTTCATGGGAATGATTCCCCCCCTCCCCCAGCCCACCCCCACAACTTGTCGAGAATATCTCTTAGATACAGAGATTACAATTTGCATTGGCTGATGAGCCACCCATTGCCAAGCAAGGCTGATGGACAAAGCACTGACTTTGAGACTGAAGGACCTGTTTCTGATGCCACCTATATGATCTTGAGCAAATCCCTCAGGCCCAGTTCCTTCAATTGGAAAATGAGGAGTTCAAATGGATGAGCTCTTTTTGAGCTCTAACCTATAATCTAATGGTCCTATGGTCTTAAGCACTGAAATACAGTTCAGACAGAACTGAAATTCAATATTCTTGCTCCCCAGGGCAAATCAATGCAGTTTGGGGAATGTCAAGAGTAGTTGAACTTTCTTCAGGAAGCTTTGACTGTAAACTGTACCTGGGGCAATGAAACTCTTTGTGTGTGTGAAGTGGGGGGGGGAAGGGAGGGGAGGTGGTGCAGTATGTTTTCAGGAGAACCCTGGGTTGGAATGTCTAAGCTCTCAGGACACAGTGCACACTGGGGGAGCCCTATAAATGAGCCCATGGTGGGGAGACACAGACTCCAGGACACTGCCAGGAACAACTAGGAAGGTCATTTGGAGGGAGATGGGTGATAAAGGGGGGCAGAGTCTAGAAAGAGCTTACTAGGGGTACATCCACCAGGGCTAAGATTCCTGTTCACTGGGCATTCAATTCAGTTATTTCTGCCAGCTACAAGAAGATAAGTTGCTCTAAATGTTGGCACCCTGAGACTGGGAGGTGAAAGTTGAGTTGAAATTTCTTGAGGCCTAATCCCCTTGGAACTGCCCTTAGGGCTTGCTGTTTGTTGATTCTGTGGAGTCAGCCTGGAGGTGTTTACACTTGACTCCAGCCAAGCCTCAGCCCCTGGAAGTCCTGTCTTTTCTGAGGTCCTCTCAAGTTGTTTTAGGAGGACAACTACTTTACCCCTTTAATTTTGCTGCTCTGCATTTTGTGGGGATTGTCTGTCTGTTTGTGGAGGAAATCTGGAGATCTTGGAAATTTCTGACCTACTCCACCATCTTCCCAGAATGTCCCTAAAAAAAGAGAAAAATTTACATAAGAACTTTATTTTATATTTGAAGGGAACAGCAAGGTATACATTGAAGATTGCAGTTTCATGTACAATCATATTTTTTTGTACTGTGTTATGGAAATGTTTGTTTTGTTCCCTGAATTGAAAAAATATTTTTTAAAAAATAAATAGATAGATAGATAGATTTTGGCACCCTGTAGCACCCATATCAACCATACCTTAGTTGTGATTCTTGATTCAAGCCTGTACCTAGTCAAGTTTATGTTCTGCCTTGAATACCCTCTTTAATTCAATTCAACAAACATTTAATAGTCACTATCATATGTAGAGCTCTTCGAGGTTTGCACAGAGCTTTGCATATGTTATTTTTACTGATCACCAGAACCCTGTGAGCTAGGTGCTATAGTTAGCCTCATTTTACAGATGAGGAAACTGAATCTGAGAGAAGTTAGACAACTTCAATAGATAAATAATTGGTCACATAACCAGTTACCTAGCTGCCCAAGCCAACATTTTTATGTTCAAGACGTTGCTGGGGACTAGGAACAAAATGAAAGAAAAATGACACAGTCCCAGCTTCTATTCAGCAGGGATAGGATTGGTATTTGGAACCTCATGGAGAGAGGCCTTTTAATCCCATTTGTCCAATAAGCAGAGACATGGCTATTAAAAAACAAATGAGCTGCTGAAGGTCAATATGATGATTCAGTCTCTTAATCGCCTATCTCTATGATGCTTGGCAAAGGTAAAAATATTGCAGGGAAGCCATGATTCTGTACCCAAGTCACCAATCCTGGGAGGGAATTTTCTGGGGGTATTTTTGATGAGCTCAAATCTGTTCATTCATTTTGTCCACAGAGTGGGCACCCATGAATAAGCCAAGCAAGTTGACCTGTGACTTGGGGCTTGTAACAGGAAAGGGGTAGGTTCAGTGCTGGGGAGAGTGGTATTGATTTTCTAGCTTTCTGTAATTTCTGTGGCTCTTGATAGGAGCCAAAATGCCCTCTTTGCTCTCCCTGCCTTCTTTGGTTCCGGTGAGCTTCCTCACCCAGCATTGTATGGGACCAGCTCCCTATTTCAGTGACCCAGCCATCAACATTAGAGTTTTAACAACACATATAGAGAGATGATTAAAATGAAAGTTTAAACCTTTTGGGTCTGAAACCTGAATGGCTGATTTAGAGGAAATATTAGACTGCTCAGGTCCTTAAAGGGGTGTGTTCCCCCCTCCAGCTTTAAATTAAAAGACCACACACTGAGATAGTGTTCGGTAGCTGATGTCAGTGAGAAGTTGTGGAATGAGGAATGGGAAAAGCCAGTGGTTTGTGGGTTAGCAGGCTGGCAGCTGGAGTTTCTCAGTCTTTGCTGAGAGTGAAGGTCTTTATAAATGTTTCCCTAGTACGAGTTAGCTTGGTGTGGAGTCTCCCTTAGAGTTTCTAGGGGGAAGTACAGTAAAAATGATGTCACCACATAGAAAGACTTTCAAACAAGTATAAACATACACATAGTAAAGACAGATATATCTACACACATATATAGAATATATGCATTGTATATTGCATACTATGTTGTATCCTATATTATATAATATAATTGATTTATTATATATCACATAACATTATATACAATGCTTAATGTGTCTAAGCCATTTATTGTATTCTTGTATAAATATGTACACATATACAGTGTATGTATAGGTATATGTCTACCGAGGGCAGTGGTGTACAGTGGAAAGTGGCCGAGTCAGCACGCTGGTTCTACCACTTAAAAGTTGTATAGATTACTTAGAATCTCTGTGCCTGTTCCTTCCTCTGTAACATGAAGGAAGGGATTATGTGACCTCTGAGGACCCTTTTGAGACTGTATTTAAGATCCTCTATAGCAGAAATAGGGATTGGACTTCTGATTTCATTGGTAAAGAGAACTCTCTGGGCAGTGGAGCAGTGACGGGTTGAACGACATCCTCTATTTATATTTTGTATCATATGTATATTTACTTACATGATTACGTATTGACTTGTACATATATTTAGACACAAGAGGCACTTTTGTGTTATTTTATTATACTGTAATACACATCTTATATTATATGATTGGAGAGCTGGAGGGCAGAGCTAAAAAAACTTCCCAAAGCCCAACCATTTCCCCAAGCTGCTTTCTTTACATTCGATCCCACCATTGCCATGTCCCCACATCAAGTCCCTTCTCCCTTTCCTCCCTTCAGCTTCCTTTTGTGTTTTGTCTCTCCATATTAGATTATTAGCTCCTTGAGGGAGGGGACTGTTCATCTTTTTCTTATTTTTATCTGTAACACTTAGCACAGTGCCTGGCACATAGTAGGCACTTAACAAATGCTGATTGAATTGAATATAGGGCAGTCAGTTTCCTGCTTGGCATTCTTATAGTCTTTTTAAAGAGCTCCCTTGAGGCAATGAGGGGTGAATGACTTGACCAGGATGACATAGCCAAATAAGAGGCAGAAGCCACCTGAATCTAGGTCCTCCTGATTTGTTTCTTTAAAAGTTTTATTTTCATCATTTTTGGCATTTTGCTATTCAATTTATCATTCCCTTGTGAAAAAGAACTCCTTAATTTTTGTAACATCTCTTTGGGGAAGGTTTGCCGTTCACCAGGGCCTAAGAAATGTCTCCAGGATTGGATGTGAGTAAGGCCTTCAAAGCCCAAGGAAATGAAACCTCTTTCCATCACTGTGTTAGAGAGGTAGAGAAGATTAGCCCATCAGGGTATGTATTTGAGGACTGGGTTTTTAGAACTCGAAGATTCTAGAATCTCAGAGCGGGATAAGAGCTCAAGGGACATCAATTACAACCTATGTCTGGCTCAGAAACTTCTGTATGGTGAACCTGAAGAGTGGTCCTCCAGCTTTTGCTTGATGACTTCTAATGATGATAAGCTTAGTACCTTCTGAGGAAACCCATCCCCCTGAAGGTTGGTGGAGGTGGGGAGGCTCTAACTGTTAGAGAAAGTAGTTCTGAGGTCCCCCAAACCTAGTATGGAAAGGTCTTCCTTTTGGGTGTGTCTCGCTTGTCTGAGTCGTGTCACAGATTGTAAATATGTATGTATCCTCTTTCATCTAGCTGTGCCCTAGAGAAGATCATGGTTATTTCTACTAACTTCAGGTCCACTCGCTCCTTTCCTCCTCTTTCATTCCCTTCCCTTCTGTTCTTTTCCTTCCCTTCCTCATGCACACACACACACACACACACACTACATATACATATATACATATATATATATAATATATACATATATGTGTGTGTGTATTATTTTTTACTAATTGAATTAGTAAACTTTGAATTTGTTTGGTAGTAATGCTGTAAATCTGAGGTGCTAATTTATACAAAGTTGTGATCATTAAGGCCTTATTAATTACATTATCTGGTAGCATAAAGCCAGTGGAAAGCAATGGCTCTAAAGTAGTGTATTGACAGAAGGGTCTCATTTTATGTTGTTCCATAATTAGCTTAATTATTTATGGTCTGGCAAACTCAATTGTGGGGGACCTCATTGTTAGGAGGCCTTCAGGCCAACAGGAGCAAAGGCCAAGGTAAAGTAAGAGGGCCTAATTATTGGAGCCAAATAGGATCTTCTTTCCCTCTGCTTCTTCTCCCAGTAGTAAGTGTGGTAAGCTCTGAAAGCAGACAAGGAGACCTGAGAATAGCAGGCTGTGGCATCCAGGACACAGGAACCCTCGTCCACAAACGCATGTGTCACAATGTAGCTATCCTGGATTCCAGAAGGAATCTATTTCCTTAGGAAGCTACCAATTCCTTTTCGGACTAAAACTATGATCCAGGCCAGAATATTTCTAAGGATGCTTATGTGGGTATGGTGAGTTTTGTCGGGGAGGGTGGGACTTGGGGGAAAGGAACAATGGAACATGAACCATAGAACCGCCCAGAATGAAGAGCTATTGGCCCTTTCCTTTGATTTAAGGTGAATTATAAAATCAGGCAGCTAGGCAGCTCAGTGGATAGAGTACCAGGCCTGGAGTCAGGAAGACTCAACTTGTTGAGTTCAAATCTGACTGCAGACACTTACTAAATATATGACCTTGGGCAAGTCACTTAATCCTGTTTGCCTCAGTTTCCTCATGTGTAAAATGAATTGGAGAAATAAATGGCAAACTACTTCAAGAAAACCCCAAATGGGGTTATGAAGAATCAGCCATGACTGCAATGGTTCAGCAGCAGCAGCAGCACCAGCATACTATAGTTCCAGAGCTGGAAAAGACTCCAGAGGCTATCTAGTCCAATACTGTCATTCTACTGATCATGACTTTGACAAGAATATCATCACAGTGGGTTACAATTTGGTCTAATCTTTTTGGACACACTTTGGAAGTTCTTCCCAGTGACTGCATCATCAATACTGTTTCTGCTCAAAAGTACAGTTCAAGGATCTTGTGGCAAAGCCATTGGATTGTCAGCAAAAAGCCAAAGCCCAAATTTATGTGCTCATTACTGTACTATAGAAGTTGTCATTCTGTTGTTTCTGCCATATTTGACTCTTCATGACTCCATTTGGGGTTTTCTTTGCAAGATGCTGGAGTGGTTGGCCATTTCCTTCTCCAGCTCATTTTACAGATAAGGAACTGAGGAGGCGAGCAGGATTAAGGGCCTTGCCCAGGATTACACAGCTAGTAAATATCAGGCTAGATTTGAACTTAGGAAGAGTTCCACCTAGCTGACCCTATAGAAGTTTAAACCCCACTATCCAATCTACTACTTTTGGCTAAAGCATTAAGGACTGAGCATCTGAATGCTCAAAAATGTTCTTTCTTGCTCTGGGCTTATGTTACTCAAGGGTTAGTCGTCTATCTCACTACCAGGCTCTTAAACTCCACTTTCATTGAATCTTTCCAACCAAGCCATAAAGAAACAAGTGACATACTAAAGCAAAGAACGGTTGCTTTAACAGAATGGCAACATAGGTAACAATGAAAATTTCTCTCCCCTACAATCATAAGTACATTTTACTATACATTCCAACAGCACTGGTGAGAGAAAGGAGAGGAAATGGGTATATAAGGGAACTTGAATTTCTATGCTGGAGTGCCAGCTAGAATAGCTCTTCATCTCTGAACCTGCCATTAGTTACTTTGCTGAAGAGTTGCTGATATCATCTGTTGGCTAGTTTCTTTGCTGAATTGTCTGCTGAGTTGCTACTGCCATTGGCAGCTTATCTGTTGAACTGAAGCTTTCAGGAAGTTCCAGCTCCCCTTCTTCTGCTTCAAAAAAAACCCAAAAAACCAAATGTATGTGTTAACAACTTTCTGTGAGTTAACTCATAGACCCATGGCTATTTCAGCTCATTTGTGAGTCAGACCCACGGGCACATTTAGTCAGCATCTTTAAACTCTTTTTCATTGAGAATGCTTCTTCAGTGGGAACTTCCCCAGGCTTACTTCATATTTGAGTTTGAGTGAGAAAATTCCTTTAAAATCTTATAATACTTCCTGAAAACTATTATTAGGAATATACTGATCAACTTGGAGTTTTACTTAGCAATAGTGTAGAGGTGGGGCAGATATGGTGACCTTTATTCTAAAGTTATAGATCTATTTAAATCATGGCCCCTCATGTGTCTCCAGAATGTTTCTGTTAAGATCCAAATGTATTACTTAAGAGGCAGTATCATGTGATGGGTAGAGTATTGGTCTTGGAGTTAGGAAAACCTAGGTTTAAATCTTACCTAAGATACCTATTACTTATTTGGCCTTAGGCAGGTCACTTAAAATGTCTGTGCCTCAGTTTCCTCACAGATGAAAGAAGGGGATTGGATTTAATGGTCTCAAAGGTATCTTCTAGCTCTAAACCTATGATCCTATCACTTATGTTACTATAACTTGTTAGAATTAGAAAATTTCTATTAAGACCCACTGACAATTCAAGTAAAAATATATATTAAATACTGCTTGTGTTCAAGGCATTGGGTACACAAAGATTATAAAATGAAATAAACTTTTCCCTTAAGGAATTTCTATTTTGTGTTACAATACTTTACCATATTTGCTATGTGACTTGAAGATCTCTTGCTGTTGCTGAAGTGGAGAAATAGCTTGGGCAAGACAGGCAAACATAATTAGTAAGAAAGGAGAGAGAAAGGTCTAGTAGGTTAAACATTGCACATGGAGGGCAGTGGAAGTCTCCAGGGTACTGAAGTGTAGGATGTGGAGATTGGGAGGGTAAGTAAGGGGAAAGGCAAGAGGGCACCTACTTAATAACAGACTTTATCTACTGATTTTTTGTTGTTGTTGTTGTTACTAGGGTTATATCCTCAGGCACTTTGTGTCTCTCTGGGAGCAGAACTGGAAAGGTGAATTCAATAGTGTGGTGTCTGGCTTTGTACAGGTTAGACATTTTTAAAGAGGCTTCTCTAGAATCATTGAATTTTAGAGCTATAAGGGGCCTTTGAGACAGTCTAGTCCAGTAATTTTCATTTCACTAATGAAGAAACTAGAGTTCAGTAACTAAGAAGTTACTTATCTTGTGAATATTGTGACCTTCTACTGTGTATTCTGTAAACTCCCTATGGTATACCTCATCTCTACTCTGTCTTTCTGTCTTCTCCAGTTTTACAGGAAGAAGTGGCTCTACTCCCGTTTGCTTCTCTGTCTCAGCTCTTGATTCTATCCTTCCTTTGCAGAAACTCACACTATAATTCCCCTCCTCTTCCACTTGTGTTAGTCTTTAATGTTTACATTTCTACTGACTTATGGAATCACTGACTAAAATCGTAGTTCATATCTCATATTCTCACTCTTCAATTTTTATCAGAACATTTTCTTTATCAGTGTAGGGAAATTCTGGTGAGGAAACTTCCTTTTTCAAAATAGATTGGCACCTGCTATACAACTTGAAGTAGCTAGGTGGTGCCATATTGCACAGAGTTCCAGGCCTGGAGTCAGGAAGATTTATCTTCCTGAATTCAAATATGGCCTCAGAGACTTACTAGCTGTGAGAACCTGGACAAGTCACCTAATTTTCTTTCCTCATCTGAAAAATGAGCTGGAGAAGAAATGGCAAATCACTCCAGTATCTTTATCAAGAAAACCCCAACGGGGGTCACAAAGAGCTGGACGTGACTGAAAACAACTGAAAGCCAACAATAAATGTGACTTACAGTCTTAGAGAGCTGCCTAGGGCACTAAGAAGTTCAGGCCCTTGTCCAAGGTCAAATAGACAATATGAACCAGAAGCAGGATTTGCATCTCAGTCTTCCTAACTCTGATGCTAGCCCTCTATCTGCTCAGCCATGCTGCCTCTCATCTTTAACCTTCTTCAATAAAATGGCTCCAGCCACATAGTTGCTTGACTTTTATTTGCTGTGTGCCTTGTGCCAAACAGTGGTTTCTACTTGGAGGTCCATGTAGAGAAAGGGGAAGTTGATGATGATCATAATGAGTTAAAGAAGAAGCTGACACTCTAAGTATGTCACTTTCAGGAAGCACATAAGTTTCTCTACTTTCACTTATTCTTAGGATGAATGGTGAAGCTTTAAAATAAATAACAACGCTTAAGTCAGCGACAAGAGCGAAAAGTGTGGGCCCAAGAGGTGATCCAGGAGGCATGGTGGCATGATGAATAGGTCTATAAAGGTGCAAGCAAGATTGATTAAGTCTTTTTATAAGACTGCTCAATTTCAGCTCTGTAGTAGCACATTTGGAACTTTAAAAGAAATGCCAAAGATCAGGAAACATACAAACACATTCATTGTACTCAGAAGCATTCTAACTTTAGAAATCTATTCCTATTCCTTTTCATTGTTTTAACTTATAAAACTTTCCCAAAGGCAGATAAAATGGCCAGCACTGTAGCCTAGTGTATGTAGTTCTCGACTTAGAGTCAGAAAGACCTGAATTCAAATCCTGCCTCAGGATACTACTGTGTGATCCTGAGCAATACACTTAACCTTTTTGAGCCTCAGTTTCCTCATTGGTAAAATTAAAGGGGGTAGACTTGATGAGTTTTAATGACACTTCCAACTCTAAATCTGTGTTCTATGAAAATTTGGGACAAGAGCATGAGATCTGAATAGAATGAACATGGAATCATTCCTCTTAGCTCAGGATGTCATGTGATTTAAGGGCATCGAGGTCAGGGTATGATGTAGTAGAGTAGGAATAGGACTAGACAAGGAAGCAGGAGAGAGGGTTCAAATACTGCACCTTGCTAGCTGTGACTATGGGCAGGGCACCTCAACTCTCTGATTCTTCATTTCTTTGTCTACATTTTGACATCATTGTGTGAAGGATATGTGAGAACATCAGGGTGTGAAATCCTGGTGCCCTATTAAGTGCCTAATGAACCCTTCCTTCCTTCCTTCCTCCCTTCCTTCCTTCCTCCCTCCTTCTTCCTTCCTTCCTTCCTTCCTTCCTTCCTTCCTCCTTCCTTCCTTCCTTCCTTCCTTCCTTCCTCCTTCCTTCCTCCTTCCTCCTTCCTTCCTCCTTCCTCCTCCTTCCTTCCTCCCTTCCTCCTTCCTTCCTCCTTCCTCCTTCCTCCCTTCCTCCCTCCCTCCTCCCTTCCTTCCTTCTCCCTCCTTCCTCCCTCCCTTCCTCCCTTCCTTCCTCCCTTCCTTCCTTCCCTTCCTCCCTTCCTCCCTCCTTCCTCCCTTCCTCCCTTCCTTCCTTCCTCCTCCTCCCTTCCTCCCTTCCTTCCTCCCTTCCTTCCTCCCTTCCTTCCTTCCTTCCTCCTTCCTCCTTCCTCCCTTCCTTCCTCCTTCCTCCCTTCCTTCCTTCCTCCCTCCCCCCTCCTTCCTTCCCCTTCCTCCTCCCTCCCTCCCTCCCTCCTCCCTTCCTTCCTCCTTCCTCCTTCCTCCCCTCCCTTCCTTCCTTCCTTCCTTCCTTCCTTCCTTCCTTCCTTCCTTCCTTCCTTTCCTTCCTTCCTTCCTTCCTTCCTTCCTTCCTTCCTTCCTTCCTTCCTTCCTTCCTTCTCCTCCCATAGCTAATCAGCTTATCAAGAACTTAGTGACTGAAGTCCTAGAAAGTTACCCGAGGCCAGTAGAGGTTAGGTCCCTTAGTTCTTAAGTCACACAAAAGGGATTTCAATCAAAGCCTTGCTCACTCCAAGCCCTGAACTCTACCTACTATGCCACACGACCTCCGTGAATTTATAAGATCATAGCTTTACAGTTGGATGAGAGCTCAAAAGTGATCCAGTCTAAACTCTCATTTACAAAGGGGACCTGAGGCCCACATAGGTGGGCTAATTTGTCCAAGGTTACACAGGTGGCAAGGGGTAGGGTTGGCTTGGAAGCTGGTTCTTTCTGATGCAAATCCAGAGCTCTTTCTTCTTTCTAAATTGCCTCTCCTCATGATAATGATGTTTATAATTTTATCCTGGCCCAATATTTTCTCAGTAAGTGGAAACTCCTTTCTCAGTTACAGACTAACAAATCATCTGTGACTTAGAGAGTTTGAGAGTTTCCTGAAAAGCTGAGGCAGAAGCAGGACCTGAACCCCAGGTCTTCCTGTCTCCAAATCCAGCTCTGGTCCTCATGGCACACGGCCTGGACAATATTTTATTGTTAATAGCAAATCACCATGATACAGACAGCTGGATGGTGCAATGGATAGAGCACTGAGCCTGGAGTCGGGAAGACCTCAGTTCAAATCTGGCTTCAGACACTTACTGGTGGTATGACCCTGCACAAGTCATTTAACCCCATTTACCTCAGTTTCCTCATTTGTAAAATGAGCTGGAGAAGGAAATGGTAAATCACTCCAGTATCTCTGCCAAGAAAATCCCAAATGGGGTCATGGGAGAGTTGGACAGGACTGAAAAAATGACAAAAATCACTATGAAGTGATGAACCTTGAATGTTTGTTTCATCTTTTACTCCACGCTACCTTCTCTCCACAATTCACTTTAGTGTCCTTATGGAGATGTTAAACTTCCATGCCATTGGGGTGGCATGGATCAGTCAGGCTTGAACTTGTATGTCTCCAGTTTCTCCCGTCCAGATGAAGCCAGGGCATGCAATTTCTTGGTATTCTGACACTTCTGGGAGTGGAGCAAACATATTTACATATGGCAGCTGGCACTGTTCTTGGATGTAACCTGGATGAGTTGGACAGCAGAGGGTGCCATTGGATCTCCAGTTGGATGTTACAGCCTCCCCCAAATCCATATTTAACAGTGAGCAGAATGCGAAGAATGCTGTCTCTGCTAAGATTGGAGACTATTTATGGAAGTGTAGGAAAGATAAAGTGAGCAGAAGAAATGCAGACATAAAATCCAGAAACTGATAGCTACTTTTACAAATATGCAGCAATTTGCCTGGTGTGGGCTTTGTGAAGGGCAAGTTCAAATGTAAATGAGAAATGATTTATACTTCAGGGGCTCTCATCATTATTTTTTATTGGCTATTGGAAACATGAAGTAGATGCATTTTCTAAATTTAGCTGAGTGTAAAATGGGGGTAATCATAGTTCCTACCTTACAGGGTTGTTGTGAGGATCAGTGAGATGATATTTGTAAAGTGCTTAGCACAGTGCCTGACACATAGTAGGTACTTAGTGAAATGCTTATTCTCTCTCCTCCCTATACTGAATAAAAATGTATATGTCCAAAAATACCAAGAGAAAGTATTGTTTGTTTGTTTTGCATTATGGCATGAGGTGACTGTTTCAAAGAACTTTTATTCTAATGGATAAAAGCAAAGATATTGGAAAGAAGTGGCCAGGGAGGATAAGTGGGGCTATATAGGGGTAGCTTGACATACGCCATCCAGGAACAATGGCAGTGTTCATTGATTCCAGAGCTGGAGGGCTCAATTCTGGCAATGAGGAGTTTATCTAGGAACTGGGATTGAGGTGGCTGCAGATTCAGAAGTGTTCTCAGAGTGTTCTTAGAGAGGCAGTCACCAATTAGAAGGCAGGGCTGGTGAGGAAGGTCCTCTAGGGTTGGGTGTGCATTGTGGTTGAGATTGCAGAGGAGTGGTCAGAGAGGAGAGGGCCTCTCTAAGTTTAGGCAGGAAGCCTTCTTGGATGACCTGAAGTTTATTGCTTTGGAGTCTGGGGAAAATGAAAATTGCTTTACTGCTAATATTCAGGGCAAAATACTTGGCCGGGTGAGTGAAAAGCCTGGGAAAATGTAAGGCTGCTGGTGGGGTAGCCACCCCCAGAGAAGGGATCAGGGTGGGGCTCAGCTGGGGAAGGGAGGGCTGGGGAAAGGAAGTGCTTCCTCTTTTAACTAGCTATCATTTTTTCTGTTTTATTATTATGAAGTTGACATATGGCAAAGAACATGAACATTTCTTTATCCAAAGAACAGAAAGAGGATTGTACGACAGTGTCTCTATTATGTACTGCTTGCTTTTTAAGAAGTATATGTTAAATTAAACATAGAATTAGCTAGGTTTTTTTCCTTATTAGGTATTAAGCTTAATTGTTTCTCTCAGCTGAAGGAATATGAGCTGTCAGTGCCTTCTATGTTTCAGCACCTCATTACTTCACCCTACTCTCAGCTCTGCTTGGGGGTTCTACCAAGTTGGAAAGGCAGACAATTCTGGCCAAGCAATAGAACATTGTTCCAAGATTAGCCTAGCAAAGTGCAAAAGAGCTCATCTATAGAAGCTTGGCCAGCAGGGAACTCTTTTTATTTTTTTTTGCCACAATAATTCATGGAACCATCTTCTAGAGTATAAAGGGACCGGGCTTCTTCTCGACAGATTTCCCCTGAAAGTAAAGAAGTAGCAGATGAGACATTGCAGGTATGCTTTCCAGAGCTCATTCTTGCCTGTCAGCACTGGGTGAATCACCCGACCTCTGATGAGCTTGTCACCAGAATAATAACTCAAATGCATTTGTGGACGATGCTGCAGGCTTGGAAAACCCTCCTCACGGCAGTCTTCTGAGTGGGATGCCCCTGGGTTGTTGAGGCCCATGCTAGTGGAACCTTAACTCCGCTAGTCCCAGCTGACTCTCAGCTTGCAGGCTTGATTGCTAGTGGCCCTAGGGGTTAAGTGACTTTCCCAGGGTTTCACAGTCAGTATGGAACAAAGGCAGGACTTGAATCCACATTCTGGCTCCAAGTTTAGCCAAGCTGGTCTAGGCTGCTGAGCTTAGTCTAACTGATCATCAGTTATCTAAGGACCAAACTGGTGTAGTTTAGAGAGCCCTTTGAGAAGACTGAGTCACCAGCAGCTGACAAAGGCCATGTTGTAAAACCTTTCAATCTGCACCAGTAGGGGGCACACTACCACTGACAAAATCGTGCGTGCTTGAAGCCAGGGCTCTCCTAGAGACACTCTTTTGCAAGTAAAAGGCAGTAAACTAATATTTTAATGAATACAGCGTTTTAGCTGACATCTCCTGATGAACAACATAGTCTTAAAAAAGAAAAAAAAACCCTGAAAATTTGCCTGTTACTTTTCTTTCACTCAAGCATGATTTATTGCTTTGACACACCATGAGTTAGCCACTTGCAAAAGACTGCAAAGGAATGTGACTTTTTGATGTGTGATGCCTGGCATTTCCTGGGAGGATTTTACACTGAGGTCCAGTAATAACTTCTCATCATTTTGTGTTGTGGGATATAGGCATTAATTCTAACTGATATTAGTCATGACACTAATGTGGTTTTCAGCTCTAAGCCTATTAGCAATTATGGGATGGAGTACTCAGCGTGTCCTTGTCTCTGCTGAGAGGGGGTTTCCCCCTGTACTTGACAGCTTAGGGTTTTTCTTTTTCCCCATGTAGACTTGAACTATTCTAAGGAAACTGCAAAGTTCCCTAGTGAAACTCCCATCAAATTGGATATCAGCCACATCAGAGCTGGAAGAAATCACAGAAGCCACCCTTCCCCATTCAACCCCTTATTTCACAGATGAAGAAACTTAGGGACTTCAAGTGATTTGCCCCAGGTCAGAAGTAATTAATATAAAGTGTAGGGTTTGATCTGAGGTCCTCTGACTACAGAAAAACCCCCCCAACAGAAAAACTATCGACTTGCCTGTAGAATACAGGCATAACTGGAGCAGGAATTTCTGAGCCTGGTCCAGCCAGTGGAATGTAAGCTTCTTGAGGTCAAGAGCTATTTTGTTTTTACGTTTATATTCACAGCAACCTAGCACAGTGGCTGCTTTGGCTTAATGGTGCTTAATAAATTCTTAATAAATTCTTATTTTATTAAATTTATTAAATTAAATTTAAAAGAAGTCAATATTCTTTAGTTAACAGAAAGCACACACACGTGTATATACATATATACATATATTTACGTATATATGTATATACATATATACATATATACATATATTTACATATATACATATTTGAACCCATACATATATACATGGACACAGGCATATACCACACACATACATGGTGCTTATATACACATGTGGATATATACATACGCATACACATATACATGCATATGCATACACACATATATAATGCATGTATATATGTATGTATGCCTGTGTGCATAAGATCCCTTTTCAATTTCTATTCTGTTACTGTAATTTCACTGTCTTTGACCACAAACATTAGGAGACAGGATGAGATGGCTTATTCCAGGCCTGTATAACTTGTGGCTGCAGGCCACTCCCAGCCCTCAGGGCACTGGCAGTAGCCGAACCATTTCTTCTACATTCCTCTACCTACAAAGGATATTTTCCTCTATATTTTTTGGGGCAGCCCAAAATCCTTTGGCAGCCAAGTTGTGCAGGCCTGATTTGTTCTAGAACAGATCTGGAGAATTCTAGAATTGAAAGAGACTTCAATAGAATGCTTCCTTGTGGAAGCATTTTCATATTGGCAAATATAAGAATAACTTGACTTTGCCCCTTTTAAAAACCTGTGAGCAATGTACAGGATAGACCACTGGACTTGGAGTCAAGAAGGTCTGGGTTCAGATCCTGACTTTGACATTTCCTAGTGATAGAACCTTGAGCAAATCACCTTTCTGGACTTCGGGAAGCTTCTTTACATTTATCCTCTAAATTATACGTAGGTTTTGATCTGAGTTGTGAGATAAATGAAAAACCTGAGAGGCAGTTTCTGGGTATTAATAATCAATTTATTAATTGGGCTAGCTAATAATCAATAAATTGATGGTCAGTGGTTTCTCTCAATAAACAAAGACAAAACCCCATATGGAGAGCCTTGAATGATTAAATACTTTTGGAAAAGGAGGTTCTGGGGCAGCTAGGTGGAGAAGTGCATAGAGTTCTAGCCTTGGAGTTAGGAGGACCCGAGTTCAAACCTGGCCTCAGACACCTGACACTTAATTAGCTGTGTGACCCTGAGCAAATCACCTAACCCTGATTGCCTCATTAAAAAAAAAAAAAAGGAGGTTCCCCTTGACAGGAATCAATCTTGATTAGTGAACAGCTAATGAGGGGATGGACACATTAATGAGGAGGTGGACTGAAAGTCTTCGGTTCCTCCTGCTGAGAATGTGACTTGATCATGAGACTCAGCTGCCTGCAGCAATCTAGACAAAAGAATCCATCTCTACCCAGAACTCTCTGGTTGGTTTTCTCCTTCATGAGCTGGGTTCCACTAGACTGCAATGGAAGGGTGCAAGGACATGGGCTCAAGGTTTTAGGGCTGGAATGCACCTAGACTAGATTCTGCAGATCACTCTAAATGGAAAGTAAGGTCTTCTAGTTCGGTGGTGATCCTCCCAAGATCATGGAACATGTACTCTGAGGATTAGGCTAATCTCATCTATCAACCTTGTACTTCAGAGATTGGCTGAATGAGCTATAAGAGCTGGTCCCTGAATGAGGAAATAGAAAGGAAAAATTTTAATCCTAATTTAATGATTAGTTATTAATATAATAGAAAATAAATCACTTTTCTAAGTTGGCAGAGGGAGAGCTAACATACTTATTCAATCAAACAAAATATTATATAGCACACACACATATATACACATATACATAAATACATATTTTTTCAGAGTATATATCAAATAAACAGGGCAGCCAGGTGGTGCAGTAAAGAGAGTAGAGGGCCTGGAGTCCAGAAGACATTTTCTTGAGTTCAAATCTGGCTTCAGACTAGCTGTGTGACCCTGGGCAAATCACAGTCTCCATGGGGAGGGAGAGACTGGCAACAGGGGCCTCAGGAAATACTTTTTATAGGAAATGGTGAATGAGCTGAATCTTGAAGGAGACTTGAGATTCTAAGGGGCAGAGATGAGGACACAGGGAATTTCAGGCTTGGAGACAGCATGTACAAAGGCAAGAAGAGAGGAGCTGTTGTATTTACAGAAAGTAAATGAGGTCAAGCATGACCTCATTGTAAAATGCTTGGAGGGGAGTAAAATATAAGAAGACTGGAAATGTAAGGAAGGAGCCAGGTTGTGAATAACTTTAAGTAACAAAGGAGGGCAGCTATGTAGTGCAGTGGATAGAGCACCAGGACTACAGTTAGAAAGACCTGAGGTCAAATCCTGGCTGTGTGACCTTGGGCAAGTCACTTAACTGCTATTTGCCTCAGTTTCCTCATCTGTAAAATGGGAGCAATTATAGAACCTACCTTCCAGAATTGTTATGAGGATCAAATGAGATATTTGTAAAGGACTTAGCATATAGTAGGTACCATGCAAATGGTAGTATTATTATTACTTGCCCAAGGTCACACAGATATTGTTAGAGACAGAATTTGAACCTCCCTCCTCTGACTTCAGAACCAGTGCTTTTCTAACTGAGCCTCCTCAGCTAAGTTCTTGATAATCTTACATTTAATTTCCTCACTTCTCACAGAGAACAGTGATACCCAAAGAGGGAAGGATATTTGATTACAAGTTATATGACTAATAAGTGTTCCAGCTGGGATTTGAACCCAGGCAGGTCTCTTCTAAAATCTGGTTGAGGATTTTTTCTACTGTGCCACACTTGCTTTTTCCTATTCCTCTCCTATTTTCCTTTCTCTGCATTATGAGAGGACATATTGCATAGGAGGATAGATTTCTACTCAAGGTAGGAAGAGCTGAGTTCAAGTCCTGCCTCTTAGATACATGGGCCGTGTGACCTTGGCCAAGTCACTTAACTTTCCAATGATCTAGGAAACTTTCTAGAACTGTGAGTCACAGAGTATGTTTGCTAGTACTCATCAGGAGTTCTCTACATTAATAAAATGTCAGTTCTGTTTCAAACACATAATTTAAAACAAAATTTATAAATGTTTATTCATTATGGACTTAAGTCCAGAGGTATTGTGACCATTTAGGGACGAGAGAGCATCTTGGGCATGGGATATGAAAAGTTTCCACCCTCCTGACTCCTACTCCTTAGGGTCTCCCATCCCCTCTGAGGTCAGGAGAGAGAGGTGTTATGGCTATTTCTGACACTGGGGGGCAGTGGTGTCACTGGAGAGAGATGTTGCCATAGCAACAGACAGGCTTGTTTTAATGATTGGCGAGTTTCAACTCTACTACCACATGCCCTTTGAGTAATTCCTTTCAACATATCTGGGTACCTGATCACACCATCTTCCATAGTTCACATCTGGGCAGTATGGACATGGCCTTGACCTTCTAGCCAAAGGCCAGCTCGGTTCCACAGGAGTCCAGTTCTAAATGACATATGAAACAAGAAGAGATTTCAGATCAGACTTTGTGCCGGGAACATAACATATGTGGCAGAGAATCTGGCATTATGTAGGCACAACTCTTGGGCTCATCACGTAGAAATCCCCACCCCCAATATTTTGTGTTTACAACTGGCTTTGTGGCTGCAAGGATGCTCTTAGATGCCAAGTTCATGGGCTCTGTAACAACTGTCAAAGCTAAGAACGACTAGCATACAGTAAGCACTTAATAAAGGTTTGTTGAATGGAACTGAATTGTGTTTTGGGATTGAGGCTTGGGCATGGTGGCCAGAGTGTTTACCTTGTATCTGAAAGACCTAGGTTCAAATCCCAACACTACCCCTTACTAGTTTTGTCAAGTGGTTTCCTTATCTATAAAATGGGGACAATAATTCCTGCTAGTGTCTGCCTCACAAGAATACTGTGAAGTTCAAATGAGATATTGTATATAAAGTACTTTGCAAACCTTAAAGGGGATAAGACATCTGCCTCCCAGGTTTAAATGAGAGAACTTTTGTCCTGCTTTGCGAATGTTAATTGCTACGAAAATGCTTATGATGCTGTAGCAATAATCTAGATGCTCTTTCATAACCCCAGCAACTAGTACAATGTCTCAATACTTTTTGCAGGGGAGAGTAGGAATAGATTGGGCCTGTGATTTCATGGGTAGGAAGCTCCCAGTGAGGACTTCCCTTTGCTGATGTAGATCAGTGCCTACTTTCCAAGTTGAGAGCTGGAGGGTTGTCTTGGGCAGCCCATATGTAGTGGAGCAGGGGCTTGAACCCAGTTCTTGCTGGTTCCAAGACCAGTTCTTTATCCACTAAGCCTTTGCTTACCTGGCACATAGTAGGTGTTTAATAAATTCTTATTGGTTGATGTATGTGTTGGTGTAAATATCAAGGATTACCTCTGTGAATGGGGTAGCAAAAATTAGATCCCAGCATAGAGTTCTTGAATTTTAGAGTTGACAGAGACTTTTGAGTTCATGTAGTCCAACAACTCTGTTTTACAGATAGGGAAACTTTAATCTGGCTGTTTGAAAAATCTTACCGAATGAAAAATGTAAAAGAAGAAAAGCAGTGGCAGTGGAGGTATGGAGCCTGCCGTCTCTCTGCTCAGGAGAGGATCATTTGAACATTAAAGGACCTAGCCCTGAGTCCCAGTTCATTCTAGCTCTGTGACAGCTAACCACTTAATATCAACTCACATTTACATAGTGATTCAAAGTTTACAGAATGTTTTTTTGGTTAAACTCTTTTGAGATAGGGTCTGTCTGGAAGAAATTTTAGAGATCAAATAGTATAGCCCTATCAATTTAGAAATGTGGAAACTGAGGAAACGTGCAGGGTTATTTCATTTTTTGTCTTCATTGCCCCAGCTACTGGCTTAGTGCTCGGTGATGATTGCTTAGGGTCATAGGAAGGGGCAGATCTGGGATTTGTACTCTGCTTCTCTTCTAAAACCCATGACCTTTCCTAAACTTCATGTTCTCCATTTACTAGACGAGGAAACTGAAATTCAGGCGAAATAATTCACCCAGGTTCACACAGCCGGTCAGAGCTGGGACTTGGACATCGGTCTCCCGACTCCCACCATGTCTGGCTCTCTTTTAGTTACATCATACGCTTTCTCCAATAAGTATGCCTTTGGAATTACAGAGACTGTATGTTTTTGTTTTTTTGGGGGGAAGTTGTTGGTTGTCTGAATGTTAACCCCATGGATTCCCTAGAAACTGCATAGTAAAATGAAAGGCATTCGTGTGACCTACAACAGTGGTTTTCCAGAGAATTTACCTACGTGTAAAAATATTTGCTAGTCTTTGCAAAAACAAAAACACAACAACAAAAAAACCCATGGAGGCTCAAAATGGCATCTAGTCATTTTTTTTTTGTTAGCTAGGAATAGACAGAGTAGTATAATGTAAGTGTGGAATAAGGAATACCTGGGCTGAAGACCTGTCTCTGCCACATCCTAGATGCCTGACTCTGGAAAAGTCACTGAACTGCTCAGTGCCCCCAGAAAATGCTCTAAACTCTAAGTTAATAGATCTGCCACGTGGGCGGGGGGAAGGAGGGGGTTTCAACACTAAGGTGGGGGGAAGAAACACATGGATGAAATTATAGTTTGAGACCAAAAAAAAAAATCCTTTCAGAAAGCTCATACTGTGACAAGGTCACACAAAATAAAAACTATTTACTTAAAAAGATTCCAAAGGAAACTGAATTCTAGATAGTACAACTGTATATAAAAGAGTAGATAAAATAATATAGTGTTTTAAGGTGCACATACCTCCCCCCTCCCCCCAAGATGAAAGACAGGATCTCCATCCTTGGTACTCTTCTCAACGCAGTGAAGTGGTAATATCATGTTTTCTTCTGTGATTTCCTCTGTAAGTTGAAACTCTGGAGAAGTTGTTGAACACGTGAGCATCAGACAAACAGAAAGCATGTTTCTAGTGAGTCCTAGATGGGTTGTGACCAGCCTTGGTGGAGGAAGTTCCCACACCTAAACATCCCTACATGCATATACCATGCAGTCTATTGTCATCCATTCATTAAACAAACATTTACAAGGTGCCAGCTTCCGTGAGGATAATTTTCAGACTTTTTCCCTATGCTAAAATGTGGTGCAAATGCACCCTGTGGTTGTAACTGCACAAATTGTGTGTGTGCGTGTGTGTGTGTGTGTGTGTGTGTGTGTGTGTGTGTGTGTGTGTGTAGAATTGAAGCAAATTGGAAAACCCAAGAACAAGACTACTTCCTGACTACATTTGAAGGGCCTGGGTTTGAATTCTGGCTCTGCCATCTATTATGCAATTTTGTAGACATCACTTCATCTCTCTCAGCCTCAGTTTCCTCCTCTGTAAAATGGAAGATTAGAGAAGTGGATCTGAATGGTTCCTTTCAGCTCTAAAAAGTGAACTAAAAATCTTAAGGCAGTTCAGGACACCTTACATACAGTCCAAATAGTTGGTGGAAAGTGTTTGGGGAAGGAGATGTCCTGAATTATTCCAAAAAGATGTTGAACCTGGTTTATTCTCCACATGTAAATACCCTCTACTCCAGCCCTTTCATTTTCCAGTGGAGAAAACTGACCTTAGAGAAGTGGCTGCAGCCAGAGCAGATTGGAACCCCATTCTTCCATGGAACTTGCAATCCAGAATTTCTTCTCATTGCACTAGGACCTGGGGGCCATATGCAGTGGACAGCCGCCATTTGGCAGCCAGTCTTCTGGAAAGAGAGCCCTGATTCAGCCAATTAAAAAAAGTGATCGAAATTGGAGAAGACTCCCCTAGTGCTTCAGATATGTGACGTGGTCAGCCATAGCACTCATTAAAGGGCACCAGATTTCTGGTCACCTTCAAAAGCTTTATGTTTGGGGAGGATTGCTTTTTCTTTCAGACTCTTACAGGAAAGGCTCAAGCAAGTGGCCACTCTTTATGGCTATACAATTTGCTATCCCAAGAACAGTGGTGTGGAGGTCTGGTAAAGATGCTCTGAAGCTGTATGAGTTAGAGAAGATTGAGAGTTGTTTGGATACTGCCCATTGGTGGAGTCCTCTGTTCACAAAGGACCATCCGGCAGACGGAATAAGGGGTGGGAGGTGGGGTGGAGATCAAATGTTTGCCAGAAAAATAATGCTAAATTCAGCATCTGCAAACAAAACCCCAAGGAAAAAGCCAAACTGGGACTTTTTATTATTCTCCCAGAGCTGCAGTGGGGCCAGGACGAGAGGCTGTGGAATTCAATTTACTGCAGGGTCTCCTCTCTTCTAAGTCTCTGTCTTCAGTCTCTCTTCCTCAAGGCTCATCTCTGGGGCTCTTTTTATTAAAGCAGATCTGTATTGTGTTCCCAGCAACTTGGTTTTTTGGAGATATGATGCTGGGAAGGGTAGGGCTTATTTTAAAAATACACTTTTGTTTTTGTACCTCAGTAGTGATCTCTACCCCATCACACACACAGAACCATTGGAGGGAGTAAAAGGATCGTAAGAGATCCATCGATGGGCAGGAAGGAGGGCCATGAGTATGGCAGGAGTCAGAAGGGAGGAACAGCCGCTTCGCCAAACGTCAAGCCCCAAATTCGTCCCTTCTAGGCTGCCCGAGGCATCTCCATCCCTCGATTCTATTTCAGTTTGAAGGCGGCTGAAAGTAGGTAGCATGACAGGCAGGGAATGAGTCGAAGACAATTCTGGAAAAGGGATAAAAAGGGGAGAGGGGGAGGAGGAGCACGGGCGAAGGCTTCTCTCCATCAATCAGCATCCCCTCTGCCTTTGCATCGCTCCCTCAGTCTCTTGCAAGTTTCTCTTTAGGTGTGACTCACTTGCAGATGGGAACATAGGGCGGGCAGGTGAGGGGTGTGTGTGTATGTGTGTGTGTGTGTGTGTGTGTGTGTGTGTGTGTGTGTGTGTGTGTGTGTGTGAAGGCGCACAGCCCGGGCACACTGGGCCGGGTACCGGTAGGCAGGGAGCCGATCTCTTTTGCGGATCCCAGCCTCGGCTAACATTCCTCTACACCTCCGGCGTCACCAGCTTTGGAGCTGGACAAAGTCAACCGTGAACACCAGGTTGTTCGCCCGCCTCATTCCATTTCCCCAGGACCGGCGCAGCTCCTCAGGGGGCTCGCCTCTCCCCGCCTGGAGTGTGCCACCCCACCCACGCCGCGTACCCCATAAACGCCGTCTGCCTGGCTCCGCCTAAAACTCCCTCCCAGGGGGCCAAGGAGGCACTTCTCTGCTCTCCTCCTCTGCTGGCTGGAGCTCACTCCGTTTCCTCCCTCCCTGGCTCCTTCTCTGCCAGCCAGCCGCAGGACCTCGACCAAGTCCAGTTCCCTGCTTCCCTGCTCCCGCCCCTGTGCCCTCGCCCCCCTCCCCCAACGCCCCAGCCCTTCCCCGTCTCTGGTGGGGCAGAAGCTACCGCTCAGCTCCGCCCCCCCTCGCCAGGGCTCCGGGGCTCGTCTCCCCCGCCCCGAGAAGCGGAATCCGCACAGCCAAAGTCTCCAGGGCGCTGGGCGGCCGTCCGACTGGGCATGCTCCGTGGCCCCGCCGGGCTGAGCTCGGGAGCGGGGAGGCAGCAGCGGCGGCGGCGGGCGCGGGGGCCGGGGCAGCCGTAGAGGCAGCCGCGGGAGCAGCAGAGGCTCAGCGGCGGCCGCCGAGGGGGCAGCTCGGGCCGCCCGTCGGGCGTGCGCGGCTACTCGCCGCCCGCTGCCCGCCGCCGCCGCCGCTGCTGCTGCTGCCGCTGCCCGTGCCGGGGCCGGGGGGAGCAGGGGCACCGGGGGGAGCAGGGGCACCCGCGGCGGCGGCGGCGGCGGCGGGGACTCGGCCCAAAGTTGCGGGGGCACCGCGCCGCCGAGCGAGCGGGGGCCCGGGGCCAGCCAGCATGGGCACGCTGCGAGACCTGCAGTACGCGCTCCAGGAGAAGATCGAGGAGCTGAGGCAGCGCGACGCGCTCATAGACGAGCTGGAGCTCGAGCTCGACCAGAAGGACGAGCTCATCCAGAAGCTGCAGAACGAGCTGGACAAGTACCGCTCGGTGATCCGGCCCGCCACGCAGCAGGCGCAGCAGGCGCAGCAGGCGGCTCAGCAGCAGGCGGCGCAGCAGCCCGGCGGCGGCGCGGGGAGCGGCGGCGGCGAGCCCCGCACCAAGCGCCAGGCCATCTCAGCCGAGCCCACTGCCTTCGACTTGCAGGACCTCAGCCACGTGACGCTGCCCTTCTACCCCAAGAGCCCCCAGTAAGCGGGCCGGGCCCGGCCGGGGGCGGCGGGGTGGGAAGGGGTGGGCGGGCGCTGCCCCCGGGAGGAGGCCGGGAGGGCGGGCGGGCGTTTGCCGGGCTGAGCGGCGCGCTGCCCCACCGGGAGCGGCCCGGCTGGACTCTCGGGGCTCGTCTGCCTTGCCCAGGGGTGAGCTGCCTGCATGCCTGGCTGCCTTCCCGATCGGGTTCTCGCTGCGCGCTCTGTCCGGCTGCTTCCCTCCCTCCTTCACGTCTCCCGAAAGAGGCACCAACCGACACTTCTCCCGGATGTCTCAGTCTGTTGCACATCTCCAGTCCTTCCTTCCCTCCCTCCTTCCCTCCCTCCCTCACGGGTTGCCTTCATATCTGCGTCTGCCTTAATATCTGGCAATGACAGTGTGGAGAGGGGGGGAGAAGGGGAGAGCACCAGGGATCTACACGTAGAGAGACAGAGAAACATGAGACAGAGTGAGGGTCAAAGTGGGCGAAACGGACAAGGAGAGCGAAGTAAGCGTAAGGAGAAGGACAGAGAAATCACATGTGGAGAGAGCAGAGAGAAATCCCTTGGAATAGAGCTTTCAGAACGGACAGATGTATGTGTGTATGTGTATGTGCAAAGAGGAAGAAAAAGAGTGAACTTTCCCCCTTAGTTATCCAAGTCTCCGAGCAGCCCGAAGTGTCCGGCCAGAAAACCCGAAATGCCCGAGATGAACCAGACCAGCTCGGGCTCACTACGTGTGCCTCTGTGCTTGCCTCCTGGCATTTCTCTCTGGTGTTGGGTGATTCATGTCGGAACTGTCTGAATCCATGCTTTCTAGCACAATTAAGGAATACATTTATCTGCTAGCTAGTTCATATTTTTAAGGGGTTCGATTTCCTGAATTTAATTGAATTTGCTTCACGAAAGACCGAGGCAGGCTGCTAATTGTAATTTTTCCTTCTAAGGGAGAGCTGCACTGAGTTCCCGTGGCATAGCTGCCTGCCCAGAACCATTGCATCGCTTCCAGTATGAAACGTATCTCAGTGTGTCTGAGCTGATCACAGTTGTAAATGGACTGGTTATTGGTCTTCTTGGGACTGTTTTCACTACTTTGATCTGTCTGGTGCTGGCAGTTTTTAGCCCAGGATGGGCAGCCCAGATCTCAGTGGCATAAGATAGCGTGGAGGGAGGGAGAGCGAGAGAGAGAAAGAGGATCAGGGGGACAGATTAAACTTACGTCAGGAAACCGAATTCTCTTATAAAGTATATATAAAATAAGAAACAACTGGCCAAGGTTATAGAACTTCAATTAACATGTGACATGACTGGAGAAAAAAAATGACAGGATAGTGACATGCTCTGCTTTGGCTTGATTTCCATCCATGTAAGGAATTTCCAGTGTGCCGACTCCCTCTACCAATGAAGGTTTGCCATTCACCTGTAATTTGAAGTGACAGAGAGTTGAGTTGTTGGGGGCATTGAGAGATTAAGTGTCTTGCCTAGGGTCACACAATTAAACGTGTAGGGAGAGGATAGCTAAGCTAAGTGTTTCTCCATTCTGAGGGACAGTTTGCCTGACAGCTCTGGCTTGGAGAGCAGAGGGACCTAAACCCTCTTTAACATTCTCTACTACATTCATTCTCTGCCCTGACATGTGTGCCTTTTTCATCTAATGAGGCACAGGATAGAACTCAGATCTAAGCCTCTAGTTTTCTAGCTACTATATGGTGCTGCCCTCATCCTGTTTCTAACCATGGAGTACTAGGTGGATGATGTATGTTACGTAATACTGCATCCTCCTTTCACTACAGATGACACAACAGGTTAATTTAAGGGGAAGGAATGGATGTTCGCTTTTCTCAGCTTTTACTGATTTGGTAGCTTAGAATATCCTGCTTTCATCTCTGATGCCACCAATGCCTTTGTTGCTCATATAATTAAGGAGAGCAACATTTGGTGCTCGTCATTCAACCTCAGTTCATATGCTCTTCATGTGGAAGCCTGAGGAAAAACACACATTTTATGAGGGAGTGAGGAGAGGATAGCTAAGCTAAGTGTCCATTCTGACCTGATAGCTTTCCTGACAGCTCTGGCTTGGAGAGCAGAGTGACCTGAACCCCCTTTAACTTTCTCTGTTAAATTAATTTGCTGCTCTGACATGCATGCCTGTTTCATCTAATGAGGTGCAGGGCCATCTCCCTCTTGGCTCAAGTTTGCATAATGGAAAAGAAGTCCACAGGCATGATTTCCCTGAGCTAGTTGTGGAGTAAGGGCAGCTTAAGGCCAGAGCTTCTGTGGGACTTAGGGCTGATGCAGAGGAAATTTTGGATTGTATTAGGAAGGGGAAAATTGTAAGTGTTTTCAGATGCCCAGTGACCAATACAAATGATAACTCGAGAAATATTCTTTCAGGGAATATCTTTGGGACTTTAGGAATTGTATAGTAATGTGGCTAGCAATAAGAAATAAGCAGTATAATTTTCTAAGTTTCCAATGCTTCTTACTGCTGGGCTTTCTGGATGACCAGATTGGAAGCAAAAGATAGTTCAGAATCATGAACATTTCAACTATGGATACAACATATTTCAGTTGTGGAATAAAGTTAATGTTTCTGGCTGCTTCCTTAACCATTAGAGATTATTTCAGAGCAGTCAGTCATCAGTGAAGTATTCCTGAAAAACTTTATTGATATGATGATAATTCAATATGTTTCCATCTTGAACAAATTCAGGGATGCGTGTTCTTTCATACTCGGAATAAAAAAGAAAAGAAGGAGATTCCTCTAACTGGTAAAGTATACATTTCACAGGAGAAAGGTCAGATTCCACATGGAATAGGAAATATTATCTAAGCTTCCTTGATATGTCTGATATATGAAAAGCATGAGGAACAGGAGGCTGATGAATAATGAGCGTAAGTTCACAGTTCAGTTTCGATCTGAATAACTTGTTATGCTCCTTCTGGCCACACAAGTTCCCCTGTTGATATTTCAGCCTTGGTAGCTTTAGGTATTCCCAGGTCAGGATCAAGGCTTCAGGCCAAAGTGTGGATCTTAAACTATCCTCCAGAGGATTCAAGTGAGTATCCAAGGGAAACCAAGACCAGCAGTAGACATCGGATTCTCCCCAGAACCCAGTTATATGCCCACATTTGTTTTCTCTTCCCTTTTCATTACCTGGCTGTTTTTGCTCATCACGTGTTCTGCTTCGTCATTTCCCCTGCCTGGGGTTCTGTCCTTCAGGTTGTCTTACTGAGTTCATTGTAATTCTTGTTTCTTGGGGGCTAGATTGGCTTGGGTTTTTCCTCGCATCTGCCCCAGCCACTTTTCCTGGATAGCTCTGCTGAGTTTCAATCGTCAGAACAATTGTATGTCCCACTTTTTCTTTGGAGCAGGGGAAAGAAGGGGAGGGAGAGGTCTCTCCAAAGGGATGATAAGGGACAGGTAACACAACTTCTAGTCCCATGTGAATTCTGGGAATCAAGGCACACCTGTGGCTTCTGGGGAAAGCCAGGCAAGGATTTGAGACTGATGCTCACTTCCCGTATAAATAGATGTTAAAACACTGGGGCTTCAGAAGAGCATAGAAGCTGATAGAGCAGATTCATAATTTGTATTCTTTGGCCACCAAACAATCATTTGAGGGCTTAAAAGACAAGTTTGTATTCTTAGAATTAGGAAGAGATCAGTTGATAATTCCTGGAAAATATTTTTTTTCCCTCATTCAATATTCAACAAACACCTATTAACAGCTTACTATGTGCCAGGCACAGTGCTAGGGATATAAATAGAAAAATGGAACTTTTCTAGTCCTCAAGGAGCTTATATTCTGGGGGCAGGAGTAGGAACCGCATATGCACAGATGAATGAATACGAAGTAATTTTGATGTGAGGGGAAGATGTTATTAGGAAACGTAGTGTTGATAGTGAATGTTAAAGGGATGCTAAGACATTGAGGGGTGTGTGTGTGTGTGTGTGTGTGTGTGTGTGTGTGTGTGTGTGTGTGTGTGTATCCTTTCCAGGCATGGAGGATAGATAATGAAGAGGCCAGAGATTGCGTATCATGTGAACACAAAGGCCATTCTATAACATGGTCTGTTGGCAACCCTACCATATATTTGACATGACTAATATATGTGTATACACACACACACACACACACACACACACACACACACCCCAATCAGCTCATTTCATGCCTTTCAAGTTCTATTTCCTTTCCGTTTGAATGCTCAGACTTCATCTCATCGTCAATTTTGGTATTTTGGTCCCAAAGCCTTGTCACCCAACATCCCAAAGTTCTTACCCAGTAGAATATAAGCTCTTTGAGGGCAGAGACAATTTCATGGTTTACATTTGTATCTCTTAGCATAATGCCTGGCATGCAATAGGTATTTAATACATTTCTGTGGTTTGATGGATTGATTCTCATTTGTCCACGCTTCAATCTCCATATCCTTTGGTTTACATCTAACTAGATGTAAATACTTCTCCTAAATGATTAGTGTTTCTCTGCATTGTTCTTGCCCTTTCTGTCTCTTGCTACAGAAGTAGCTGCATTTCAAGGAAGGTCAAGTGATCCCCTGTGTCTGAGGTTTTCGTTGCGGAGCCCTGAAGATGAAAGGATGCAACCAATATAATTTGTTGTTTCATTGTGGGAATAAAAAATGTTAGTTTCCAAAGTACAGTTTTCATGTGAAATCTACTTAAATAGTACCTCCCACTTATATGGCACTTCATAGTCTACAAAACCTTTCATGTCCACCATTCATTTAATTCTCATAATGACCCAGTAAGGTAAGTCCTACAGAAATTATTATTATTATTAGTCCCATTTTACAGATGAGAAACCTGAGGCTTGAAAAGAAGAAATCAACTTGCCCATGGTCACATATCTTGTAAGGGCCACTGGCAGATTTTTACCTTTGGTCTTGTTAATTCCAAGTCCTGCACTTTCCCCAGTAGGCTAGATTGGTAGGAATGTTGCTTTACTAAAACTATCCTGTGGGTATGTGATAATTATATTCCAGAGAAAGTTTAAAAAAATTAGTGCAGCCCCATACAGGCAGATATAGTGAATATAGTTATATGTAGCTATCTATACCTATTAGAATGTAAACTCCTTGAGGGCAGGAACTGGTTTTGCTTTTCTTCATATCCCCTGCTCTGGGTATAGTGCTTGAGATATACTAAGTGCTTCATAAGGGAGGGGAATGTGCTATTCCATGGTGCCTACTATGTGCAGTCACTGAGCAAAGTGGTTACAAATATTATCTCATTTGATCCTCACAACCCTGCTTAGGGTCACACAGCTAGTAAGTATCTGAGGCTGGATTTGAACTCAGGTCTTCTTGATTCCAGGCCCAGCACTCTATCCACTGAGCTGCTGGCAAATGCTTGTTGTCTTTTTCCAGTCGAAGAGAAAATCTACCAAGAAACAAAGTTACATCAAACTCCCTTTCGATTTTAAGAAGGGTTAAGGAAGATGGATGAGGGCAAATTTATACCAAGTTTTATAGTATTAAAGAAAACTTTGAATTAGTATTTTAGTTTTAATGTTTTGCTGGATCTTTTTACATGTTGAAAAAAAGATTACCGTCTAATGACTGTCTGAAGTTAGAATTTCATCCCTCCTGATACAGTCATTGTAATGGAGCAGGTGAAATGACATTGATTGTTAACAAGTAGTGAACACTGAAACTGAGAAATGGGATTTCTTGCCCACTAAGAATCTCTCACTGCATCTTGGAGTTGGAAAGGACCTCTGTGACCATTTAGTCTAACCAAATCTGAACAAGAAGCTTCTCTTCAGCCTTTCAGAAAGTTGCCGTGCGGCCTTCGCCTAGAGGCTGCCAGTGAGGCAGAACCTGCCGTCTTCCAAGGTAGCTCCTGCAATGTTGAGATATCTCTAAGTGTCAGGATGTTTTGCCTTTTCTCAAAATCTACATTTGCCAGTTTACTTCCTTGCACATTCCTTTCCCTCCAGTTCTGCATTCTGGTACTAAGCAGGACAGGTCTCATCTCTTCCATGCACCAGCCCTTCAAATAACCGTCTCCTCCCTCAACATGCACAACCCTCCCACCCATCCTCACTGAGCGCACTCATTCCTGTTGCTCAACTTTCACAGCCCAGCAAGTCCTATCAAAATCGCATTGCCTCCCCAGTTCTAGCTAAGAGTAGATGGGGACCATCCTTCAGTCCTCCTGGTCTATACCTGGCCACTGGATCCAGATGGCTCCAGAGGAGAAAGTGAGGCTGGTGACTTGGCACAGCCCTCCCTCGCTTAAATCCAGTTCACTTGCAAGTCGTGGCAGCACCTTCCTAATAGTCCTTTTCGAGAATGAAGGACAAACAAGAGGCAGATGAACAAGAATTTGAGTTGGTGTTTGGGGGTGGGAGGGGAGATGTGAGAGAAGGCAGTAAAGTCATACTCTACTTCTATTCTAGTATTGTTACAAAGAGACCCTTAAACCAAAGAGGGCTAGATAGAATTGCCTCAAGGATGTCAGTGGGCAGTTTCTTTACTCTGCTGGGCCCTGTTCTGAAGCATCTTGTTGCCTCTTGGGTCATTCAAGAATAGGATTTAGATCCTTAAAGGACAAAGCTGACAGCTTTTGATTCCTTTGTTTTCTTTGGCTGGGTAGAAGGTACATGGGCACATTTTTTTTTGAAGCAATGGAGGGGCTTTGAGCCTCCTAGCAACCCACGTCATGGCATCACCTCCCTGATGTCATGGTCCTCTTCAAGAATGAAGGACAAACAGCAGCAACCAGTCTAGCCTCTAGAAGGATGCTGCTCCCTCTGCCACCTCTGCTGTAGCTGCTGCTGCCTGTCCCGCGGAACCAGTCTGGGTGCCAACAATTCCAAACCTTCCAACTTGAACCTTGAGAGCAAGTTGGGAAGAGGAATAAAAGGGTATTCAGGAAGCAGCCAATGGTGCTATCACTTTTGTGGCATTCTGGCTTCTCTTTGGGGGAGAGAAGCTGGGGCTACTGGTCACCCCTTCCCCAGTTTCTCTTCCCCCAGGATCCTGGGGCTGCCAATCCTACCACATCCCTTTTTGACATCTAGCGTGGTGCCAGTGTCCTTTAGTACATCTTTCATTCTGTTTTCTGAGTTGGTATGGTAGATGAAATTCTGGACTTCAAGTCAGGAAGACATGAGTTCAAATCCTATGTCAGACACTTATTAGCTGGGTGACTATGGGTAAATAACCAAACCTTTTTGGGCCTCAGTTTTCTCATCTGTAAAACAGAGTAGGGTGTGCTTAAATTCTACATTTCCTTCCAGCTCTAAATATCTGATCCTATAATCATAAGAACGTGTGGCATGTTTGGGCTCTCTAAAGATAAATGAAATGAGAAAAGAAAAGAGAAAAGAGATTTCTCCCCAGTGCTATCCCTCTTTTCCCACCTCCAGATCTGTCACTTAGTATAAACAATAGCATGCAGGCCCGAGCAACATGAAACAGATGTGCAGTCAAAGGTGGGACTGACCGTACTCTTTGCAGGCCTCTCCTGTTTCTGGCCTCTCGCATGGACTTTCTTCTAATCCTAGTTATTAATATAAAAAGGCAGAGCTGGAGAGTGGGAAGAAGTGATGGTATGTACTGGGTTGAGGGGAAGGGAGGGAGCAGTCATGGGCCAGGAAGGAAGTAGATTTTAAAACCACAGAATGTTGGACTGAAATCATTTAACCTAACCCCTCTCATGAAATAGATGAAGAAACTGGGACTCTCAAAGGGAGAAGAGATCTCCCCACGTTCCTAAAGAGCAGGGTGAGAGTTTGAAAACAGATCCTTTGGGCTCTTTTTCTGGCATGATAAGCTGATGAGAAGAGTGCAAACAGAATTGGGAACTGCCTTGAGTACGTATCATTTGAAGACCAATTGAAGGAACTGTGCATCTTTAGACTGGAGAAGAGAAGGCTTTGGGGTGGAGGGTAGGAAGGAGGATTGTTGTTCTTAAGTATACAGAGAGATATTACCTGGAGAGAAATTTGGACTTGTTCTTTTTGGTACCAGAAGGCTGAACCAGCAGCACGGAGGGGAGGTTGTAATGGGCAAATTTAGGTTGGAAGGCAGGAAAAACTACCTAATAATGGGAGCTGTCCAAAAATGGGATGGACTGAGAGGGGGTGGGTTACCCTTCCTTCAAGGCCTTTCATTGGAAGCTGGCTATATGTATGTTCCTTTTGTTTATGAAATGGACTAGATGGCTTCTGTGGGTACTTCTAAATCTTAAATTCTGGCATTCCCCTGCCCCGAGGCTACCTAAGAAGAACTTCTCAGAGCCAAGACTATCAGTAGAGACTCAGGGACAAAAGCTGAATCTCAGTCTTCTGATAGAAAGTGCTGGAAGGGGCCTCAGAGCTCTGTCATCGGACAGATGAGAAAACTGAGGCAAAGAGGAGGAAAGAGGCTTGTTCAGAGCCCCATGACTAGTTCATAGAGTCACAGCTGTGGACTTGGAAGAAACTGTAGAGGCCAGCTCCCGGATCTGATTCCTCCATTTGAATGTTGGAGGAAGTGAGGCAAAGATAGGCTAAGTGATGTTCCCAGGGTTACACAGCCAGTAAGTGTCTGAGGCTGGATTTGAACTCTGGTCTTCCTGATTCCACCTCTAGTTCCTGTTCCACTATGCCATGCTGCTTTTTTGGATTAGATTCTGTTTGCAAGAAATAATAATCGCTGCTATCTCTTTACTGACAGAAAGTGATTTTCCCCCTAGTAACTGAGTGAGGCAGGAAGTCAAGTATTACTATCCCTATTTTACAGATGAAGAAACTGAGGCTCCAGAAGGGTCATGGTTTATTCAGAGTCACATGGCTAGGCAGGCCTGGGTATCAGACCCTCACTCTCCTCACAATCCCATGCTATCTCTCTTGTAAATAAAGAAAGAGGGTTCGATTTAATTTCGTTCTCTTTTTATAGGACCTAAGGATTATAGGGTTAGAGGTGGAAGGGCCTTTGGATGCCAGCGAATGCAACCCCTGAATTTTACAGATGTGTAAGGTGAGGCACAAGGACGTTAAATGACTTGTCCAGTCACAAAGTTAGTAAATGTCTGAGACAGTATTTGAATTCAGATCTTTCTGACTGTAAGTCCACTATACCATACCCCTTTGCAAGCCTAGGCCTCCCTCCTGGCAGGTGAGAATTTTGTCATGTACTTTTTTTGTGTGTGTGGTCAGGCTTTAGGGGAAAATAAGTGAAGGGGAATAAGATTAGGGTACAAGCTGTGATAAAGATGATGCAGTATACTGCCTCAATGTACTGAAGGGAGGTCTGTGTGATTCATGTGAGGAGGAGAGGGCTTCAGGGAAGGACAGTGTGGGCACTGGCCACTGTGTCCATAGGGCTGTGGATTTAAAGTGAGGTAACCATGTTGATGAGTGGGGTGATTGTGCTCCAGGCTGGGGCACATCCTCATCAGTAAAATTGGAATGATATTAATGCCTGTAGTATGTACTGCCCTCCTCGGGGATGGTGAAGATTGGTTAGCATGCATTTAACGACACTGAGACTGAGAGCTGGCCTCTAAGCCAGGAAGATAAGGGTTCAAGTTCCACCAGTGACATATCCTGGCTGTGTGACCTGGGGCAAATCAATTGACCTCTCAGTGCCCCAGGCAGTCCTCAGACTTTAAAAGGTGGTGAAGGAGTTTTCTTACTTGAGAGTTCCCTATGCTAATGAAATTGCAGGTACAGTCCCTGCTTCTATGTGTTAGGCACTGGGGATACAAGAACAAAAACTTGGACTACGCTTTTCTCACAGAGTCTGCATTCTGTTGGGGAAGACATCTCTAAGTAGATATAAAGGTCATTTGAGGAGGGAGGTCCATAGAGGAGAAGGTGTTGCTTGAGGTTTCTAAGAGACAGAGGTGAGAAGAGCCCAAATGAAATTGTGAGTTCAAATTGCTCAGTGAATGGGAGTCTTCTTTCTTCAAGAAACCCACCCTTGGAGGGGATAGGGTTGGGGGAAGTTGTTGGTATTATCACAGGGCAGGCAGCTGGGGCAAGTGGATCCTTCCTGAGGGCTGTGGTCATGAAAACAGTTCAGAAACTCCTCCTCCTTCCCTGTGCCAGTTAAGAAGACTTTCCTCCGTCCTTCCCCCACTGAAAGATACTGATTCTGAATCCAGAGCAGGCCTGGCCACCTGGTGCTGTCCCTAGTGCGGATTGAAGTGGACATAGGCCAGAGAAGACAGGCTGGGGCTTCAGAGAACAGTGCGGGCAGACCTCCCAACAGGGCCATTTAGGTGAAGGAGAGACCCAGGCATAAAATAAAACCTTGGCAGTCTGGGGACTGTGGTTTGTTTAGGATAGGAGGATAGGCTGAAAAGAGTAAGGAGTATAGAGAATGAGAGGATTTGTTTTGATTAGCAAGATCCTCTCATCCTCTTCTCCCTCTTCTCCCCTCCTATTTTAGCAGAGGCCTTACTTAAATTTTTTTTTGGGTGGGGGGAAGTCCCTTCATTTTGTTTAGCTAACACCAACATACACTGAGGACTTGCTCAATGATTTCAACAACTTTGTTCCATAGTAGAAGGTGTGCTCATTGAAGGTAAGGACTCACCCTTCCTCCTTCCTTCCTTCCTTCCTTCCTTCCTTCCTTCCTTCCTTCCTTCCTTCCTTCCTTCCTTCCTTCCTTCCTTCCTTCCTTCCTTCCTTCCTTCTTTTTCTTTCTTTCCTCCTTTCCTTTTTCTTCTTAATACCTAGCACATTGCCTGGCACATAAAATGCACATTAATTTAATATTTAATTCAACTGAAAACATTTATTAATCATTTATTAAATGAGTATTACATGCCAGGCACTGTGCTAGTTATTCTGACCCTCAAGGAGCTTACATTCTACTGGAGGGAACAAGGTGTGGGAATGTGTATGACATGTCCCCACACATGCATAGTATATGGTAGGGAGTCCTGGGTGCAAAGAAAAACCCAATTCAAGAGCTCTAGGGAAATTTAAGGAGAGAGAGAGAAAGAGAGAGAGAGAGAGAGAGAGAGAGAGAGAGAGAGAGAGAGAGAGAGAGAGAGAGAGAGAGAGAGAGAGAGAGAGAGAGAGAGAGAAACAGAGAAACACCTATTCCTGGGGAGGATCAAGGAGGACTTCCTGGATGCGGCTGTATCTGAGCCTTAAAGAGAAGGCTCCTGTGTGGAGGGGAAGAGAAAGCACAAGCCAAATCCAAATCCATGAGATTTCCAGGAAACTGGGTGGTTACATTTTTTGTTGTTGTTGTTGTGCAGTCATGTCTGACTCTTCGTGACTCCGTTTGGAGTTTTCTTGGCAAAGATACTGGAGTGATTTGCCATTTTCTTCTCCAGCTCATTTGACAGATGAGAAAACTGAGGCAAACAGGGTTAGGTGACTTACCCAGGGTCACACAGCTAGTGAGTGTCTGAGGCCAGATTTGAACTCAGGAAGAGGAATCTTCCTGATGCCAGGCCTGGCGCTCTATCTACTTTGTCACCTAACTGCCCTGGTTACATTTGCTCTAATCCTTTTAGCATCTGGAGCTGTCAGCTTCCTCTCTGGCCCAGGGCATGTCTGCTGCCTAATGACATACTCAGCAGCTTCAGAAAAGTGGTTCAGTGGTTCGTGCCTTCTCATTTTGCTGTGTGACTGAAATGAGATAACATGCTGTGGTGATGTTCACTGTTTCTACCAGCCTGGCTGCCTGGCTTGCTCAGTTTCAAACCTCTGTGACCCAGGACAAGTCACTTCCCTTTTCTAAGTCTCATTTTCCTCATATGTACAGTGATAAGGTTGAATGAATAGTTCTGCAAGGTCCCTCGGAGGGATCACAGCTCTTCCACCTCTGATCACAGCATCTGATGCAATTGCTGTTTGTTTCCTTTCTCTTTGTTTTCATTTCTTTCCCAGAGATCTCTGTTCCACAGGTGAGAAATGACTCCTTCTGAGCCAGCTGTTCCTAGGTGGGCATGTGTTGAGCTAATTCCTCAGAAAAGCAGGCTGGGCTTCGAGCTTCCCTTCCTCTGGTATGCTATGTCTCCATAGCCAGCTGAAGTTTTTTTCTACAGATATTTTGCCCTTTTAAGGCAAACAGCCTGAGCTCAGGGCGGGGGCGCACTTTCAAGTCTATCTCCAAGAAAGGAGGGGGAGTGCATGGACTTCCCAGCCCCTTTCCAGATGGTTTGGATTAAGTGCAAACATACAGGGGTTGTTGAGGAAGGGAGAGTGGAGCGGCTACACCTACCAGAAGTGGAAATGTGAAGAAGCTGCTGTCAGAGGGGCTCCCAGGTGGGATGGGGGAGGTGGGGAGAGTTCCTAATGTTAGGATCCTAGACAGTCACCTTATTCTTGCCCTTTCCTCAGTGACGGGGTTGGAATCCTGCCATACCACCACAGTAGCGCCAGGCTCTTTGCCTCTCCTTCTGTCGTAAGTAAAAAGTCCCATGCTTTTCCTGAAGGTTTTTAATGGGGGCCTATTCAGATTTTAGAACTGAATCATTTCCTTTGTCAAGGACCAGAAGGAGAAAAGGGCCATAGAGTTCACCAAACCCTCATTTTGCAGACAAAGAAACTGAGAAACAGAAATGGCTTGCCCAGAGTCAAACAGTTACTAACTGCCTGAAGCACCATTCGCACCTGGATCTTCCTCATTCCAAGTCCACCATACAACACAGAACTCCCAGGATGGGAGATTTCCTTGAGTCACGCTCCATCCAGCCAATAAAACACTGAAGCAACACCTAGTGTTTGCAGGGCTGACAACTTGGCTTTGGGATACAAAAATTCAACTCAACTCTTTCCCTCCATCTACTTATAGCATTCATTTATAATTTTCTGTGTGCAATACTGATTTTTGTTTCATTAATCACAATTTTCCTATATATCTACCCCCTAGAACTCTCCCATTAAGAAGAGAAAAACAGTTAAATGAAAGTGATTGGACCAGATCTATCACTATAGTCCATATTTGACCCTGTAGACCCTAAACTCTCTACTGTAAATCAGGAGGGGTGTTTGATCACTGATTCAATTAAAGAAACATGTATAATCCACCTAGTCTGTGCACTCTAATGCTTTACAAAGTGGAAAATGGAAACAACACCAGTACCCTACCAGACCCAACAATCATTTATCAGCTGCCTTTTGTGCCCAAGTTCACAGACATTTCTACAAGGAGCTTATCACCTGTTGGAAGGGGGAAATGTGTGCACAAATCACCCCGCTGCAAGGGAGAATAAGGTGAACACAGACATTTGACAAAGTCTTATGAGAAACCAAGGAGCACATCTGTGTCTGTGTGTGGAGGTGGGAAGGGCTGGTGGTGGAAGGTGGGGGGGGTGGGGCACAGTAGAAAGAGCACTGGATTGCAAAGCAGAGGACCTGGCTTCAGATCCTGAGTCTGCTACCTGTGTGTCCTAGGGCCAGTTGCTTCCCCTCTCAGTTTCCTCGTCTGTAAAATGAGAAGGCTGAACTCAAAACCCTCGGAGGCCCTCCATTCTCCACCTTCTGTGTAATCTACGGGGGGGGGGGAAATCGCACCTAGAACGGGGAGAGTCTTTTTCAAATAGCATCGTTGCAACAAGCTTTTGGTAATGTGTGTCAATGTGAGACTTTTATTCCCCCCTTCCTTGAAATGGGAAATTATGTTCTGTATGCAAAGAGAGTAGAAAGCAAAGTCGTTGTAATAAGGACGCCTGGAGGAATGGGGACATTAATTACACAAGGAAGCTCTTCACCAGAAAGCAAACAATTTCATTATGAAGCCAGTTTCATGTCTCAGATTTGGCTCGGGAAATGAGCAGGAATGCAATGAAAAAACACTGCTCAAGGCGAGCTTCATCCCTTCTTATGGAGCAGCTGTATAGACTTTCTGAGCTGGCAGGTCCTTCAGTCCCACCCATAGCTGGACAAGCCTCATTTCTGCATCATATGCAAGCAGTGACCCCTCAGTCTGTGGTTGGCAATCTCCGGTGAGGAAGGCCCTTTTCGTCCTGGAGCACCTTGGTACTCAGCGACTGCTAGTGACTTTCCTCTGAGATTCACTCACCCCATTCACTTAGTATGCGTCTCATGTGTACTTGGGCCTTTGCATGTCATCTCCTCCATTAGACTGTGAGACCCTTGAGGGCGGGGATTGTATTTTCAGCTTCCTTTGTACGCCCAATTCTCAGCGTGGTGCCTGGGATCTATTAATACACGCTTCTTGTCTGAATTGAGGAAGGTTCTAATTATTAGGAAACTTTTCTTAAATCAAACCAAAAGCTGCCTCTTTGCAACGTCTCTCGAAGGCCTTTAGTTTTGCCTCCTAGTGCCAAGTCTGGGGGATGGGGTGGAAATATCAATTTTTTGGGGAAAAGAATAGTTGTCAATTTTGTCTGAAACATAGATGGTATCATTTCACATTCAGTATAAAACCAAGCTAAAGAGGCCAGTTGGACTGAGATTGTTGTGCATCTAAAATACCAGGCTGTGATATTTGCATTTAATCCTAGAGGCAATAGGAAGCCACTGATGGTTTATGGCCAGGGGAGTGACATGGTCCCAGATGGGCCTTAGCCAGGTTATTTTGTTAGCTGTGTGAGAGATAGATCAAAGATGATGGCAGGATGCAGGGAAATCAGTAAACGGAAGCATCGTGGGAATGTCAGAATTTCATATTGGGAAGGGATCTTAGCGACTGTCTAGTCAAACCTCTACCTGAAAAAGCATCCCCTCTCTAACAGACTCTACAAGCAGCCAGCCAGATTTTGCTTTAAAGATGTCAAGTGAGGGAAAGTACCACACCCCAGGGCTCCCTGTTCCACTTAGGGATAGATAGCTCTAATGCTAAGGATATTTTGCCTTCATCAACCCCCAAATTGCCTATCTGCAACCTCCATCCGTTGCTATTAGGTCTACCCTTTGTGACCGAGCAGAGCAAACTTGATTCTTCTTTGTTTGAGCTACGGCTGGAATTAGCCTTGTCTCCACTTACAACTAGACGTTTAAAGATCTAGGCTAAATTAGGAATTACATTGTGTTGAGAGGAGGTCATCTAACATTCTCCCCCTCTAATACTCATTCCCTAACCACCAGGCCCAGGTTGCTCTTTAAATGTCTAACTGCCAGACTTCCTCATAAATGTAATAATTATGGTGTCAGCCCATCAGCTTAATTTGGTTAATTGTATTGAATGTCAGCAATGATAAATACACCTTGGTTAAAGCGAAACCCTTTGCTATTTTCTGGAACAACCAGGTTGCAATGATATCAAGCTTTCACCAGATCTAGGCCAAAGGATAATGAGATAATGTGCGGGGAGAAATCTCCCATTTTGGACAGGCTCTACATCATTTTCACAATGCAGCTCTATCAATAAACTATGATTTTGACAGGACTTCTAACTGTAGGCTGAGAGGGAAAGAAAAGAGAAAGGGTTGCCGTGACAGAAAAAAAGAAAAATGAGAACCCTGCATCTGGCCCTCTGGCGTTGTCGCTTCTGCTAGACTCTCGGGTGAACTGCTTGATGGATCATGCAGGTGTCCTGTTAACCTGCTACAAAAATGCCCGACGCTGGCGCTCTCCTCGTTCTTAGGCTTCCTTTGTCAGCTCATTACTGACTTAGGACACAGTTCTTAACTTTCCAAAGCAGAGAAAGATCAGAACTGGGCTGACTTGACAGGAAGTTTTCATGTTTATCAATATGCTCTTAGGGACTAGAAAGACTTGGCTAAAGCCTCTAGGGCAGTTCATGGCAGTGGATGGAGAAATATAAGAAAATGTATAAATGAATACACTTTTGAGAATGTCTTCTGAATGCAGGAACGGGCCCAGTGCGTCATGCTGACCTGAGGTTTCATGTGAAGGAATTGCTCCGCCATTATTTGGGAACTGTAAGTGCATGTGGCCCTCCAGGAAGAAACTTAGGAAAGGTGATGGCTGCCAGTTGCTGCCAGAACTGTCCAAGTGATCCCCTTGATTTTTCAGTGAAAAGATTTTCCTTTTCTTCAACAAATGTCCACTTTTAGACCCAGAGAAACAGCAGGGGCGTTGTGACGCTTTGTCTGGAATTTCCAGCCATCTATCTAAATACATGTATGCACAAAAATTCCAAACATTAAACAGTGCTAAAGGTACTTTTCTTCCTCATCTTACCTTGTGTTATACTTAGCTCCACAAACGCCACATCTCTTTGCAGGATAGATGGAAGCTCTTTGAGGGCAGGGGCTCTGCCAACACCTAGCACTGGGCCTTGCCTGCACGAGGCAGTTGAGAAATCTTCGCTGAATTGAATGGAAATATTGATATACACAATATTTCTTGTGACATTATCTTTTGTAACAGTGTTTCTCATAACTATGGTCATTTGAAACAATGTTTCTCATAATGTTTCTTGTAACATTTCATAAACTAAAATTTCTCATGGTATTTTCCTAAACAATGTTTCTCTGAATTTTTTTTATAACAATGCTTTTTGAAACAGTATTTCCTAAAGTGACATTTCTTATAATAGTATTTCTTGAAACAATATTTCACACAGCAAATTCTTACTAATTTCAGCCCAGTCTACAATATGCTATACCTTGGGATTTTTAAACGTTTTTTATTTTTCCACCAGAAAGTTGTCACCATTTTATTTAATGTCCGTGTTCTCTTGTTTTTGGAACATCAGAAATCATTGCTGTGTCTGGCATATGTGTCTGCACAGGTATGCACCGCAGATACGCACAAACGTGCACATGCACAGAGACATCCCGACTCCTTACTGGTCAAAAACAGTTCCTAAATGAACTGCATTTTGTTTAGTCTTGACTTGCTTTGAAAGGTGAAACAAAATGTTACTTCAAAGGAAATGGATCGTTTCTCCTGATGAGGAGCAATGTCAGGAGCGTGCCAGGCTTCTGCCAAGGCTGCCACGGTCTCTCCATCTTGTAGTATGTTCTCACCAGGGCTTTACACCCATGCACCATGATTTCCTTGGCCTCCACCTTCTGAATATTTTGCTTTGGGTATTGAAAGGTTCATTTTTGCCTATTTTTGACTTTTATTGTGGGAAAACATCTGGACTGAAAGTAGATGTTTTTATTGTTGATAAGCAACAGCTGTAAGATGAAAACAGTGCAGGATATTCCCCAGAAAAAGAAATCTGGAGACTGGACTGAGGCTGCTAAGGCACGTGCAGGTGTGTGTGTGTGTGTGTGTGTGTATACATGCCCATGACTAACTGTGTATATAAGACTTTCAGAGCAGGATAATTTTTTGAAGCAGAACAGGAAATCTGAGATGTTTTCAGCACAATTCCTTCATTTTGCAGGAGAGGAAACTGAAGTTGAGGAGACATAACCATTCACATTTCTGTAGCATTTTAAAGATTGAAAAGTACTCTTTCTAGCAATCCAATGAAATAAGTACTTAAGAGACTTGCTATTCTCGTGTAATAGATGAGGCATAGGAGCTGAAAGAGGTTGAAGGGCTTGTCCAGGATCAGAAAGCCGGTAAGTTACCGAGGCAGAATTCGACTCCAGGCTTCTTGACTCTCAGTCCAGTACTCTCTGCATTATACGATGTGGCTAGATTAGAGAGTGGCCATTTTAAATTGTGATATATAAAGTATGTAAACATGTGTGGTAAGACGCAGAATCATGGAAAGAGAGAGTTGGGAGGGAGTTCAGATGACTAGGGTCATCTAGTTCAACTCCTAACCAAAGAAACCCCCCACAACCACATCCGTGACAAACGCTCCTCCAGCCTTTGCTGGCAGATCTCCAGTGATGGAGAGGCCATCCCACTTTGGTCAAGCTCTCATTATTTGGCACTTTTTCCTGCCCATGCCTCCTGCCTCTGTCCTCTGGGGCCAACCAGAACAAGACCAACCCCTTTTCCCCACAGCAGCCCTTCTAATGCTTGAAGATGACTATTTTTGACAATTTTTAAAAACATTTTTATTTAAAGTTTTGAGTTCCAAATTCTAGCCATCTCTCCCCTCCCCCCTCCCTGAGATGGTAAGCAATCAGATACGGATGATACATGTGCAACTATGTCAAACTGTTCCATCTTAGTCATTTTGTATAAGAAGACTTGAATAAATGAAAAAAGTGAAAAATAGCATGCTTCAGTCTATATTCAGCCAATATCAGTTCTTTCTCTGGAGGTGGATAATATGCTTCATCATTAATACTTTGGGATTGTCTTGCAACATTGTATTGCTGAGAAGAGCCAAGTCATTCACAGTTCTTCATTGAACAGTGTTGCTGTTACTGTGTACAATGTTCTCCTGGTTCTGTTCACTTTGCTATGTATAAGCTCATGTTAAGTCTTTCCAGGTTTTTCTGAAACCATCCTGCTTGTCATTTCTTATAGCACAATAGTATTTCATTACATTCATTTACCACAACTTGCTCAGCCATTCCCCAGTTGATGGGCATCCCCTCAATTTCTAATTCTTAGCCTCCACAAAAAGAACTGCTATAAATGTTATTGTACAAATAGTTTCTTTCCACCTTTTTTGGATGTCTTTGGGATATATACCTAGCAGTGATATTCTGGATCAAAGGTAAACATTTTTTTCCCCAAGGTAAACATTCCCAGCTCCATTAACTATTTCACCTATGCCATTCACTCAAGGCCTTTCACTGTCTTAGTTGGCCTCCATTGGATACCCTAGTTTGTGAAAGTCCTTCCTAAAATTTGGTGTGTAGAGCTGAGTATAATACTTCATATGTAGCCTGTCCAGAATTTAGTCAAGTCAAATCAAGTTAGTAAGCATGTATTAAGCACTTACTATATGCCAGATATGGTACTAAGAATACAAATACAAACAGAAAAGTTGATAGTGCCTGCCCTGAAGAAGCCTACATTCTAATGGGGTAAGATAATACATAAAAATCAGCTGAAAATGAGGGTAGGGAGGAGAGGTGAAGGTGTCCTTGTGGGGCCATGGCAAATAAATTTTAGAGTCAAGAGTAGAGGCCTGAGGGGAATGCATGAGCCCATGTTTTCTTCACTTTCCAAGAACATAGAGAAAATTTCCCTGAGGTCGACACAGAATCCTACATCCAGAGCTGGAGCAATCTTAGAGGTCATGTAGTAGTCCAGCCTTCTTCTTGTACAGAAGAAAAAACTGAGGCCCACAGATATTGAAAAGCACTCAAGGTCATACAAGTCCATAGAAAGTTGTTGTCTGAGTTGAGATTTGAGGCCCTACACTTATGATGACTGTTTCTCACAGGATTTGCTTTCTGTTTCTCTTATCAGAGGATTCCACCTTCATTGATCTAGATTGGGATGACCCATCAGATGTCATCTAGTACAACTTCCTCATTCTATAGATGGGGAAACAAGCCAAGAGAGGCAAGCGTCTTCCCTAAGGTTACATAGCTAGTAAGTAGCAGAGCCAGAGATTTGAACCCTGCTCATCTGATTGCAAATCATACTGGTCCTGCTGCTATAACTGTTCCCCAGTTTCCTTGTGCTTTTCAAATACAGTGACTAGTGCTAGATGTTCTTTAGAGGATGACCAAAAGGGAATTCAATGAAAGGAATTCAAATTCATTTTCTGAATATGTTTCTGTTATGCATCATATCACCTTTCCCCGTAGTGACTCTACATTTTGATCTTTCATTTACTTGGTCTCTCTGTGTATTTTCCTAATGTCCTGTGCCATGCCTAGCCAGATTTCCAGGTGCCCTTTGTTTGGAAATGTAACACCATATTTAACTGTAGCACACTTAATTGTGTTTTGTAGGAACATATTTCCAATTACCAAGGTCCTTTGAAGAGTGTAATAACACTCTTCTGTAATTTGGAACATGAGTCAAATCGAACAAGATCAAATTTGGTAACTTATACATGTAAATACTTGAACTTCAGTTGAGAAATTAATTTTACAAGTACAAGATGAAAGGAAGTGCAGCTACCCAGCAGCATTTTTGAAAACAGTCTGGAAGTTTTAGTGCTCTGTAAGTTCAAAATAGGGGGCAGCTAGGTGTCATAGTATATAGAATGCTGAGTCTGGAGTCAGGAGGAAAAGTAAAATGGGTTTGTCCCACATGTGTTAGGCTCCCTCTCAATGGAGGGCTTAGAGCAAGGCCTAGGTGACTACTTTTGAGGTACGCTGCAGAGGGGACTCTTGCTCATCTAGAGGTCGATAAGGCGGCCTCTAAGACTTCTCCACAGCTACAGATTCTGTATTTCTGTCTTTCTGCAACATTTGAGAACATGATGAGTATAAGCTATGCTGCTTGCTGTAGTTCAGCAATTGGAAGCTTGGATAGATTAAGCGGTTTGTTCAATCGACTGTGCCTTGGGACCAATATCTATGTGTCCAGTAAATTCAGATATCCCATGCTGGTCTCTTACGCAATCAATTCATCATCTGGAAGCTAGGGGCTCTTTAGCATATATGTTCCTAGAAATGTCAATATGCTCAAATTAAGACATTTCCTCTTCAGTATTTCTTACATGTCTCTGCACCAGAGGGTTCACCTGCCTTGCTTGTGAATATGTCTGTGCCTAATGAAATGAGATTTTAGTATTCTGTGACCAATGACTTGTCTGTCTAGTTACTTTCCCTACCAATGAGGCCTTTCACCAATCTCTTTGGAAATTATCAAGAACTCTTTGAGAGATGTGGCTGAACAACTTATCACCTTGTGGCCAGTGGCGAAAACCTCCCTGAATTTAGGTTGATTCTCAGAAGACAGTCATAAACTCTGACACTGGTCTTAGAATCAAAGCCTTCCCAGCTTTGGCCATATTTGGAAGAGTTTGGACTTCACTGGCCTAGAGATGAAGCTTTGGAGCGGGAGAAGAAAATACAAAGCTCAAAAAAGTGGGGGTTGCCCCCCGACTTGTACAAGTACCCGTGGCCGCCATGCCATGCTTTACCAACGTCTAAACCTGTTCTCCGCCGCACACCTCAACCTTGCTCCAGCAAAACTTGGATTCTGCCTCCAGAATCCTGGGTTCTGATAGTTGAACTATCTTGCCTAGGTTCAGGCTGCCATGCTGCTTCCCAGACACTTCTAAACCATGCTACCAAGAGCACACATCCTCTCCTTCCCAAAGTCTCTTGTCTTCTTCCATGAGAATTTAAGCTCCTTAAGGACAAGAATTTTCTTGTGTACTTCTATTTGCATCTGCTGTGCTTTATACAGTGCCTGGAACCTTGTGCGTAATGACTGTTTTTTGAATCATTCATTGATTCTTTCATTCCAGAAGGAATTCAACACTAGTGTCAGTGAGAGTGTTAGGTGTCACCCACCAAAGTTTGGCCTTCTCATTGCAAATTAAGCCAAAGTTTTCCTCTTACCATCCATTCCAGGCCATGACAATTTTTTGTTTTATTTAATCACTTGTGAGTCACCAATACTCATCGCATCCTAAATCTGGAGCTGGAAGTAACTTTCGAGGTCTCTTTCTAGTTCAGAGGAGAGAAATGAAGTGACTTGCCCAAGGTGTCAGAGCTAGTAAGGAGCAGAAGCAGGTTTTGAACTTGATCCCATAACTTTAAGATCAGCCTTCCAAATTTAGCACCCTTTCTGCTGCCTCTCACTTAATGTGATTCAATTTAATTCAATTCAACAAATATTCATCAAGGAACTGGGTTATTCGTTGGGGATACACACACCCAAATGACAGTCTCTGCCCTCAAGTGCCCTCTGCACTCTACAAGTGGGAAGGGGGAGGGTATATAAGTGTATGTAGATAAATAAATTTAAAAGTAACAAAAAGGTTTTTTTTGAAGTGAGGAGTGGGGAGAACAGAAGAATCTGTTTTATATTCGGAAGTGAATTCAGGTTAGAATCAGAGGTTAACTACTAAGGAAATGCCTCCTCTTGAAGGGGGGCTCTGAACTTCATGAAGCTGGGATCAAATGTGTTTGCTACAAAGTTACATCTTCTTGCATCCTTTACCACAATCAACAAAGCCAAAAGTATAATACAAGAAATCTGGCTAGATCCAACAGCTTTTTTCCTGCCTTGCAGGAAGGATCTTGTCAGTCTCCAATTCTCCAGGTGGCAATCTAAGGTGACTGCATGCCTGTAAAAGTTCTTATTACTTCCTTTAGGGTTCATTCTATTCCATTTCCTATATACTATTTGGCATATAAAAATATAAATGCTTTGAATTGTTATCAATATTTTAACAAAAATTTAATATAAATATTAAATGTGAACTGTGTGCTAGACGCTAAGTACTGGAGTTAACAATAAAAAAAATAGCATTTATATGGAGCTTTACAAAGTACTTTAGAAATCTGATCTCATTTTATCCTCACAACAACCCTGGGAGGGAGGTGCTAAAATTATCCCCATTTTACAGATAAAGAAACTAAGGTAGATTGAGATTAAATGACTTGTCTGTTATCTAGTGATAACAGAATTACAGAATGTGAGTTGAAGGGATATCAGAGACTGTCCTGTCCCACTCAAACCTTACTAATGATACTCTCCAAGCATCCGTAGTCATCCAGCTTAAGACCTTCACCAAGGGGGACCCTTGTACCTGCCAAGGAACAGAGCTTTAATTATTAGATGCCAAGCCTGAAGGAAGTTCTTTATAGCTGCCCCCCATTGTTCCTAGCTTTGCCCTTGGGCGCAAAGGAGAACAAAGTGAATCTCTTTTCTATCTAATAGCCCTTCAAATATTTGAACACAGCTGCTATATCCCCCTTTCTGTCTTATCTTCTTCAGTCTGAGCAAACCTAATTTCTTTAACTGATCCTTGTATGGCCTGGACTTCAGTCTCTTGGCCACTGGGGTCGCCTTCTCTCTGGCTCGTCAACCCTAGAATGTGATGCTAGGTGTAGCACTGTGCTTGAGAAGTGGTCTGATCCAGGTATAATATATAGCAGCCTATAGTAGAACTCTTGGGCAGCTGGCTGGCACAGTGGATAGAGTACCCTGCCTGAAGTCAGAAAGACCTGAGTTCACATCTGGCCTCAGACACTTATTAGCTGTGTGACCCTGGGCAAGTCACTTAACTCTGTTTGCCTCAGTTTCCTCATCTGTAAAGTGAGCCGGAGAAGGATATGGCAAATTGTTCCAGCATCTATGCCAAGTAAACCATAAATGGGGCCATGTAGAGTTGGGCACGACTGAAATGACCAAAGAATAGCAGACCTCTCACCTCCTGTGTTCTTGACACTCAATGCTGTCACTAACATCATATTTTTAATGCTTGGGATTGTCATTACCACGGATGATGACATGGCTCCTGTGACGGCCAATGCATTTTGAAAGATGTTAATGATTTCATTTCAATATGTCAGGAACATTTGGAGTGAAGGGCCATGGCTGCTTTCAGCAGTGTTTAGCAGGAGGGAAGTTATTCACTGTTAATGGATTTCTATCTGGGAACCATTCATCACAAGTTGAATATCTGCTGTCTAGGCAGAGGGAGCATCAGCTGCAGAAAGTAATCTTGGTCTATAAATGTTTTGTGTTAATGATTTTGTTAGTGCATCTCAGCAGCTGCCTGGCCCAAGACAGCAAGATCAGGGATGAGTAGAGCCCTGACAGTCATGGAAGGATTACTCAGAGGTCTGAGATAATTGCTTAGCAGTTGCATTGACGAAGCATGAACTGAAGCTTTTGCATAAGGACAAAAGAAACTGTCTGTGTCTAGTTTTACGGGAAAAGGTAAAATCTTATTTGGCAAATTGTGTCAATCCATTTGGATATGTTTCTTTGAATTACATTCAAAATCACTGATGGAACTATGGGTCTTTGTCCCACAGTGTTAATTCAGCACATTTGGTTTCAATGTAACAGTAAATCTCATGATTATGAAAACTCTTGTTCCCCTAGCCCCAGGAGATATCTATAAGCTCCTTTTAGAGAGAGAAAGGTTGATTTTTGTCTTTATATTAAGAATGAGCACCTTTCTCAACATTCCCCTCTCTCACACTAATTCCAAGCTCTAAGGCCACTGACTTCTTGGAGTGGTTTGTATTCCTTCTGGAGGCCATAACATCTTTAGAAGGGCTCCACAGGGTCTCTAAGGCTTACACCTTGTCATCTGAGGTATCAGATAAGTTCTGGACTTATTGTCATCAACATCCATGAACTCACACCATGGAGATCATGACTGAATAGGACAAACCCTTGAAGGCTCAGAGGACTACGCTAACTTTCATTAATCCCAAGACCCACTCTTTCTAGATTCCAAAATTCTTAGAGATTCAGATGTTTCTGGGATATTTACCCAAAGGAATGAAATGCATTTTGGGAATACACTCCCAATGACACTCTCATTTAAACTTAGCACTAAGTTGCATTCTCCATTCACATATACTTTCTGTCCCCTGGATACACATTCACACTATTCTTTTAGCAGACAGTCTTCTCTAACCACCTGGGTACCACACCTACAGAACCACCATAGAATACCAAGTGGCCAGGAAATGGCCTCAGCATTTCTTTGTAGCTGGAGTGGGTAAAGGCAAAAGAAAAAAAAACCAACAGAAGCATTTGGTGTTTGATATCTGCAGGTGGTGTTGCCCCTGCATGGCTGACTGTCTTTCCTAGAGACAAACAATCCTAGCAATGTTCTTCTACTCAGAGATATTCATTACCTCCAGTTTCTTACCTCCCACTCATTTTTCAACCCCTTATAGTCTGGCTTCTGTCCTTACCACCTAACTCTAACTGCTCCCTGCAAAGTGCCTAGGCATCTCTTTATTGGTAAAGCCAATGACCTTTTCCCAGTTCTCATCCTTCTTGACCTCCCTGCCACATTTAACACTGTTGATCACTCCCCCCGCTCCTGGATACCCTCTCCTCCCTGGTTTTAGTGACCCTGCTTTCTCTTGCTTCTCTTCACCTGGATCCTTCTCTGTCTGCTTTGCAGGCTCATCATTTATGTCTGCTCCTCAGTTCTCATTACTTCTGGCCTGGGCAATTGCAAAAGCCTCCCAGTTGGTCCTGCTGCATCCACTTTCTCCCACTCCTGTCTTCCATAAAGAATATGCACTGAGATTCCTAAAGTCTGGGCCCGGCTAGGACACTTCCTTGTTCAAGAAAATCTAATGCTGCCCCTGTTGCCTTAGAGAGAAAACACTAGCTTCCTCTGTTTGGTGCTTAAAGCCCCACACCCATCTGAGGCCAGCCCAGCCTTTCCAGGTCAGTTACATGTTCCTCCTTCTTATGTACTCTGTCCTCCAGCCAAACCAGCCTGGTCATCGTTCCCTGTACACGACATCCCTTTCCTGCCTCTGGGCCTTGTCCCCCTGTATTTGGAGAGACTGTTCTTTTTTCTTCATTTCTGCCTCTTGGAACATTTTGCTCCCTTCAAACCTCAGTTCAAGTGCTCTCTCCTTCAAGCAGAAGCCTTTATTAAGCGCCTACTACTTGGAAATTAGAGACTGGACCATCCCAAATGAAGGGAAAGCTGGACACAATAACTAAAGAGAATGAGGGGACAGCAGAATATCCAGATCTCTGGATAAGGCTTTTGTTTTGTTTCATTTGGTTTTTGCTTTTCCCACACAAAAGATTAGGAATTCAGGCCAAACTACTCTTCAAGGAAAATCAGTGCCATATCAATAGACTAAACCTGGGAGAAACACAATCTGGTTGTGCAATTCCATTATAATCATGTAATTACCTTGAGAGAAGGGATCATTTTTCCCCCAATAGGACACACAATGCAGGGCACATAGTGAACATGTAATAAATGCCCGCTAATTTGACTGGTTGTTATGTTCCCATAACAGTTTGCTAAAGTAAATGTGCTGACCTGGATCTGGGTGATCTTGACGTTGAGGTACCTAATTCTGATTGAGTCAGTTCCCAGTGACTCCACTTGGTGTCTCTAACCCTTCTGAGGTGTAAGAAGATCGACATTATTTCCCAGAAGCCTTTCTGTGCAGATCAGTCAGTCTTATCTGTTGGAAAGCATACTGGTTTGCAAGCCAGATGAAGTGTGGCAGGAGAAGTTGAGTGGTAATGTTTACTTTTAGCTTGTGCAGGGGACTGAGAATCAAATTTCAGTTTATGAATAAACATCTTCCTTTTGGGAATGGGCAGCAATGGATAGAAAGGAATTTCAGAGCTGATAAGCTATTTCTTAAATCTGTTGCTGGATATTCCAAATTAAAATATTAACTGTACTGTTCATTGGCACATTTGAGTCCCACTTGTTGGCGTTGGGGTAACCTATGGTAACAATATTAGAATCCTAGCATTGATAATCAGGGGACCCTCTGATTTGCTGGACTGGAGTGCCATCATGGAACTTCCTCTGTCTCCTGCTGAAGGATACAGCCTGGTTGATGATCCAGGGAAACTCCTAACTGCTCTCCAGTAACCAGAGCCATGTCCAATGTGGCTGTAGACTGAGAGTTGGAGGATGAGATCTCGTCAAGGAAGCCTTTCTTCCCCCACTGCCACCCCATGTTCAGCTTCTTGGTGCAAGTGTCAGACCAGTGAGATGAGTGTTCCCATGATTTCCTCTGCTATGGAATCATCACAGAATTAACAAACCTAAGCAACAAAAGGGACTCAAGAAACCATCTAGTCTGACCCACAACAAGCTAAGATTTCAATCTATGACCTACCCAACCAATGGTTCTCCAGCCTTTATTTGAAGATCTCCAGTGATGGGGAAGCTGTTTGTAACCAAAGCAGTCTGTTGAACATTTGGACATCTCTAATGGACAGGAAGTTTTCCTTTATATCAGTCTGAAACTAGCCTCTTTGTAGCTTCCACTCTTAGCTCCTGGTTCTGCCCTCCCAGGACCAAACAAATACATCTCAGGTTTCTTCCACATGACAGCTTTTCACATACTCAAAAGCAGCTATCATATTTCACCTGAGACGTCGACAAAATGCAATTTTTTAAGAACAATATTATGAGAACACCTACTGAGTATTTTCCCAGGGCAGGAAACATTCTGACTATTGCCTTTCTGCCTTGCCACACCCTTTCATCCAGTGCCGTGCACGCAGTAGTCATAGTGGATAGAGAAAAGAAAGTGCATGCAGGTGGGAGGTTGCTGTTGGCTGACCTGCCTCTATGCATTTGAACGGCTTGGCTCCCAAGCATGGGCTCTTCTCCTTTCTCATCTGCAAGTCACAGAATCTATAGCTTCATTCAAAGCTCAGATCAGCTGCTGCCTCCTACATGAGACTTTTCCCTGCTGTCGCACTCTTGATATTATATTGCACTTACTGGCTATCTTTTCCTGTTTTTCTTCTGTGTCTACAATTAAAATGTAATCTCCTGGGGTTGGAGAGGACATATTTGTGTTTGTTCTTTGATCAGAGAAGAAGCAGAGGGCACCAATGACTACAGGAATAGGCAGGCCAAGCAAAATTGCAGGTGAAGCTGAGTATCATCCCAGGCTGGAGTTTTGCTGAACACTTGAATGGGGACTCTTTCATTTTGAGCTACAACATCTAGAGATGCTGAAAAGAGAAAGGTCCTTGGGTCACTTGGATCTGAGCTAGTTCCTAGGTGTCTGGTGGAGCCATCAGTTTAGAAGGGGAAGGGGTCAGAGAAGAGGACTGGTGGGAAGAATTGAGGATATCTAGCCTGAGAGAAGTTGTGGAGGGCACCTGTTCTTAGGATCACAGCTTTAGATAGTGTTAAAGGGACCATAGAGGTCACCAAGTCAACCATCTCATTTTCAGATGAGGAACTTAAGCCTAGAGAGGGTAAGGGGCTTTCCCAGTGTCCAGCAGGCAGGAAATTGCAGAGTCAGGATTTGAATGCAGGCATGTTGACATCAGACTCAGGACTCTGACCAGAGGCACTTCAGTGCAAGAAGAGCATGTGGACTTCCTGCTCTGTACAATATATCATGCTGGGCTCAGAGACATGCTCAACAGCTGGGCCTCAAGGATCTTACACGTTTCAGTCCCATGGAAGAGGGACGAGACATGTTCTGCTGTGACAGTGGCTGAAAGGCAGAGTGAGGCTTGAGGTCAGGATAAACTGTCTAATCATCTGAATCGGGGTTCCTAACCCGGGATCTGTGAACTCAAAAATTTTTTGATAACTATTTCAGTGTAATTGTTTTTTTTTTTTGTAATCTTATCTTTTTCATTTTATGCCTTTAATGTTAATCTGAGAAAGCATCCTTAGGCTTCACCAAACTGTCTGAGGGGTCCAAGACACAAAAAGTGAAGTGTTTCTGAAATATATATATATATATATATATATATATATATATATATATCTTAAAGTGGAATGGCTATATATATATATAGCTATATATATCTCTCTTAAAGTGGAATGGCCTGTCGTGGGATCAAAGGATCCTACAGTTCAAGCTACAATCAATCCCCTCATTTAGTAGAGGAGGAAACTGATTCACAGAGAGGTTAAGAGATGCCCAAGGTGACCCAGGTAGTTGGATGCAGAGGTCTATGGCTGTCAACAGGAAAATAAGCAATTTTACTTAAAATTAATACTCTCCATCTTTTTTTCTGCCATGCTCATGGAGGAAAGCCTTAGTGTTAAAAGCAATTTCAGTTATTTTCTGTGGGACTTAAAGGGTTTTTTTTTTTTAGTGTCCAACAACATGGACTACCTTGCTCACTCAGGCTGACTTTTATTTCAGCTCCATGATGTGTGGTGGACTGTGTATGGAGTTAAAGGAAATTACCACCTGGATGAGAAATTGGCAGCCTTGGGGGTGGGGAGAGACTGCTTCCTGAAAAGATCTATGCCTCTCAGATTTTCTCAATCAGATGTATTTAGTATTCCAAGGAAGCTCACAGAGTGAAGGACATCTGCTTTTTCATATTGTTGAGATGATCTTGGGCTCCCAAGGGCTTTGCTAGAGGAATTCCAACTGTGGTGTTGTCCAGTGCTGGAGAGGCATTGAATATGGTCCCAGCAAAAGTCCATGCCTATGCCCCTGCCTCAGTCTGGACAAACTCCCATCTGACAGAGTCCTTGTGACACCATTTTCCACAAATGGCCATTTAGCCTCTCCAGCAATGGAGGAGGCAGCACTACCTCCCAAAGCATCTCCTTCGGGGATGGCTCTCACTTTAGGGTTTTCTCCCATGCACTGAGCATGAATCTGCCTGCCACGGAGAACCATTGATTTAGAATGGGGAAGGGCATTTTTGAGGTTATCTAGTCCAACCCTGTCATTTAAGAGATGGGAAAACTGTGGTTCACATAGACTGTGGCTAGCCCTAAGCCACACAGAGAGTAAATAGAGCTAGAGTTTGAGGACAGTCTTGACTCCAAATTCCACACTTTTCCAGTATGACGTTATTACTCCATTCTTTGGGGCCAAGTAGCATAAACCAAATCCTCCTTCTTCACACAACCCTCAGAAGTCACCTATCATGCCCTCTCTAAATCATAAGAACAGAGAATCATATACTTGGAGCTGGGACAGGACTTACAGCTCATGTAGTATTCCTCCCATCTTACAGATGGGGAAAGTGAGGGCCACATTGGGTAGCTGACTTACAGTCACACGAGGAATAGGTAACAGACCTGGCATTTGAATCATTGAATATTAGATTCTAGATCCAGAGACACAAGGAGATATTGAAACAATCAAGTCCAAGCCTCATATTACAGATGAGGCAATGGATTATTAGGGAGGGTAGATGACTTGCCCAAGGTCACACAGCTAGGAGGTGTCTGAGGCTGAATTCAAATCCAGGACTTTGGGCTCCAAATATGGTGCTTTTCCCACTGTACCAAGCAGTTCTCTTCTCCAGCCTCCACATTCCCTACCCTCCAAGCAGTCTTCATGTGACCATCCAGATCTCCTTCTTCTGGGTACCCTCCAATTTGTTCATGTTCTTCTTAATATGTTCTGTGGAGAACTGGACACGGTGCTCCAGATGTGTTCTGATCAGAGCAAAGTATGGCAGAGCCATCACCATCCTCGTTCTCGACTTGGGACTATCCTTAAAGCAGGTAACAATAACACTTTGGGCTACCCTACCACAATGAGGCACTTATGCGGTGAAGTGAATATAGCCCTGGGCCTGCAGGCAAAAAGATCAGAGTTCAGCTTTAGCCTCAGGCACTAGCTGTGTGACTCTGGGCAAGTCATTTAATCTCCATCTGCCTCAGTTTTCTCATCAGTGAAATGGGGAGTATAATAACACCTACCTCCCAGGATCAAGTGAGACAATATTTGTAAAGTGCTTAGCACAGTGCCTGGCACATAGTAGGCACTTCATAAATGCTTGTTCCCTTCCCCATTCTTCTTCCACTTATTCTGCATTTGAAGTCCACTAGGGCCCTTTGGTCCTTGTTAGACCAAATAATTGTAGAGTTCTGTCATATACTGCACGAAACCCAGGAAGAAAGGACATAGAGGATGGGGAAGGGAAGGGAAGAAAGAACATTCCTTTAAAAGAGAACATTTACAGGAAACCATGGACAACTATAACGGCCTCATAGAACACTTATAGAAGCAAGTTCAAATCCTGCCTCAAACACTTAACCTTTGCCTGACTCAGTTTCCTCAACTGTAAGATGGGGATAATAATATCTACCTCACAGTGTTATACCTAGGAGCAAACGATTAATATATGTAAAGAGCTCCTCAAGCCCTATGGTGTTATATAGCTGTAAGCTGCTCTATGGTCATGACTGTATCATTTGATCATCCCACCAGTCCTATTAGCTCAGCAGCACAAACACAGGATGCTATTATTCCCATTTTACAGGTAGGGAAACTGGGTTTGAGAAAGGTGGAGTGATTTGCTCAGGGAGGATTTAAAGTACATTTTTCTGACTCCTAGTCCAGCACTCTATCCACAGTACCATGTATGTATGTATACACGCATACATATATTTAGTTCCTATTGCTCATGCCTTCGCTTCTTCAGAAATGACTTTGCATTTACACTGTATATATCCCCTGTTTACTTATGATTGCTTCTTCCCCAGAAAAGGTAAGCTTCTTGAGGACAAAGACTATCTCATTTTTGCTTTGTATCTTTAGCATCTTGGAGCGTAATACCTGGTACACTGCAGTTATTTGTAAGTACTTGTTGAAGAAATTAATAGATGCTCCCTTTCCCTGAGCAAGGGAGAACATGCTCAGATTTAATCAAGAAAAATGTTCTTTTCCTACAGTATTTTTCTTATTATCGCTTTCCTAACATAGGAGTATAGGTGTGGATGAGAGTCAGGTCAGATCTTGACTCTCTTCCACTCGTACACCTAAAAAGAGTTTGGATGCAGGAAGGAGATCTAAGTTCCTTCCCTTCCATCCTGGGGTAAAGGGAGGGAACAGAAAGGGAACCTGGAGAAGCAATGACTCAACTTAACCAGTAATTCTTTCCCCAAGTGCTTCAGGAAAGGGTAGAGGGAGTCTGTGAGAAGATGGAGATCAGTGCAGTGAACAGCCAAAGACCGAAGTTATTGGGGAAGGCTGATCTGGAATGGAAGTCCCTGGTGGGAATTAATCGTTTAAGACATCATTTGCTAAGGGTTTACACACTTCCCAGATCAGCATCATAAGTAGAATAAATGTAGCTCAGACGTTGTTAAGAGGTGAGAGCATGTCAGTAATTCATCATTGAAAAGTCTGTATCCTTAGCAGAGTCATGCACCACTGACTGCTGTTATGCATTAGATTTGTATATTAGCAATGGGTTCTTTTTGCTGTGATTTGAAACACAGCCCTTGGAATACCCAACAAGCCACCTTGTGATGTTTATTTGGCTTTTCTTCACTATATTGGTCAGAAAAGATTGTTCATGGGAGGCATTCAGAATTAAACCTCAAGAGCCTCTAAACTGAGTAATTGCTGCTTGCCTTTCCCAAGTCTCCAGGCACATTTTATAAACGTCTTTGAAATCTATGAGATTTCATTCCTAAAATTATGATGCATTTTAAATGGCACATCTTTCCTCTGTGCATAGGCCAGCACGCAGTTTTCTTAAGTAGGTCCATTGATTTCTTTTTTTTTTTTTTGACATTTATTGATGACCTTTGCTTTTACATCATGGTCATTTCTGGAAATACCTTCTCTCTTCCTCAGAACTGAACCCTTTATTATACAAAGAGAAATAGTGGAAGAGAACTCTCCAATGCCTTAACTGTATCGAGGTCGATACACACGCAAACACAGATGTGTGCACGTACGTGCACAGATACACACGCCATTCTGAGGAGCACCCACTTCCGTGTGCACAGGAGAAAGGCATGTCTTTTTGTCTGTTCTATAGTATTACTATAGTCTCATGCAACCTGCAAGAGGTATAAATGAGATTGAAATTCAGGTGCTTTGCCTATGTGACCTTAGGCAAGAAATTAACATCTCTGAGCCTCATTTTCCTCATCTGAAAAATGATGGAGATGGACCAGATGACCTATGAGGTCCCTTCTAATGTGAAAAATGTGATCCCATGATTCTATGGGTTGGTCAGTGGTCATTCTTGTTGGGAAGACTGAAGTTATTTCCACTTGATTGTACCATATGGACCTGCCATCCAGGCTGTGAGTTTCTTAGTCACTTGCAGAGAGGGACTGTGTTTCATCGTCTTTGTATTACAAGGCAGGGCAGGGATTTGAACCCAAGTCCTCTGACTCCTGATGCAGCCTTCTTTCCACCACAAAAGCAATGTGATATAACAGAGGAATGAATCTAAATTCACGATGACTTGGGTTGGAATCTCGCTCTGCTTCTTTCTGGATATGTGAGTGTGGGTGAACAACTTCTTCCATCTCAGTTTCCTCACCTGCAAAATGGAGGTAATGAAATTGCCCTACCTGCCTCATAAAGTTGAATGGGGAAAACACTTTGTAAACCCCCAAGCACTCTGTGAATGGGGGCTATCATTACTCCATTAGCACACCACTGGGCTCCTCTGCATCTAGTTGTGATCTCCCCATTTTTTGGTGTCTCATTTTTTTATTCACAAAATTGTCATTGGAAAAGCACTTCATTGGAAGATATCAAGTGTGGATTTAAGTCTTGGCTCTGGTATTTTCTAGATAGTTGTTTAACCCTGAGTAAGTAACTTAAATTCTCTGCAGCTCAGTCTTCTCACCTGTAAAAAGAGCATGTTTGAATCCATGATTCCTAAGATTCCTTTCAATTCTGGCATGCTATGATTCTGTCAGCCCCTTGAGGCCAGGACCATGTGTTGCCCTTTATGTATCTGCCCACAGTGCCCAGAAGCCCACACTAGGGGCTCAAAGCACACTCTTTGAATTACAAGGAAGTACTGGTAATGTCTTTGGTGGCTGCTTCCAGGAAACCACTGCACACCAAGAGATTACAAATGCATTGAATAAAAAGAGGACATTGTACGTGTCGGTTCCTAGCACTTAGCCATGGTGATGTGCTGGCAATGACCACATTTGTACACATGCTAGGGGAGGAGAACCATCATAGTCCAATGCTGAAGGTTGACTGGGGTCAAGAATTCAGAACCCTGTCCCTGGAAAAGGACTGGGCAGAGAAGGAGAGATCTGACAATTCCAAATGCTATGCTGGGGTGGGGAAGGGGACACTGAATCTTACAGATAAGGTGATTTCTGGCAGGGTGGCAGCCTAGAAGAAAAACACTGAAACCCACTGGGATATGGGAGAAAGTTGGGGAAATCCTAGTTCTACAACCCTTTAGAAAGTTATTTCCCCTGAGGCCTTCTATGGAGAGAAACGGCTCCCCTCCTGTGCTCTTTCCTTACTAAGAACTCCATGAAGAGGAGCTAAGTGCTGCTTCATAGCTTTTCTTTAGCTTGTTCTTCTATGGGTACAAGCCCCAGTCTACCCCAACCCCCTTTTTCCCCTGTGGGTGGGGGTGGTGTTCTGGTCAGGGCACAAGGAGCTGGCTTTATTCCTCCAGCAGCCTCTTTTCTTTCTCTCTTAGGCTGGCTGGCCAGGTGTCTCCCTTAGCTCCCCACTTCTTTCCCTTCTCTAGTTTTTTTCCGTCATTGGGATCTTGGCTGTATGATTGGTGCTGGTTTTAATTCAATTCAACAAATATTTCTTGTGCACCTGCTGTGTGTAGGGCACTGGAGCACAAAGACAAAGCAAGCTAACCCCTGTCTCTAAAAAGCTGCCGTTCTACTGAGGGATAAACCTGGTGTGCAGATAAGTGATCTGAGGGAGTTAGTTCGGCATCAACTGCCTTCCATTTCCACTGATCCTGTGATGTCCAGTAAATGCTAAGTATACAAAACGTTATACAAAGTGATTTCAAGAGTGAGAGGGTGCTGGTGACTAGACACAGTACAGGGCAGCGAGGTGTCAAGAAAGGCCCAAGGGTAAGAAGTGAGAGCTGTGCACTTTGGTTTTCTTTTTAAGTCAACAAATATTTGTTAAGCACCTACTATGTGTTAAGCACTGGGGATACAAAGAGAGGCAAACAGTCCCTGCCTTCTGTGAGCTTACAGTCTAACAGAAGGGAGAACTGGCAAATAACCAGGTACAAAGCAGACAGCTATAGGATAAATTGGGAGATAATCTCAGAGGGAAGGCACAGCATGAACTTGCTTCTATCTCCATTAAAAAATATAATAAGGATAAATATCCGGACAGACAGCTAGCTTTAACTCACTGAATGATAATATTTTACCAAACTCTAGTTTGAGAAACAGAAAGTCACTGAATCCCACCGACATGGCCTTTCCCATCACTTGCCTTTTGCATCTTTGCTTCCTGTTGAAGCTGTTTCATCCTGTCATTTAGATCAGATTCTGAAACTCATAGACTTTCTGAATAGTCCAATAGTGCCTAAATCTGGAGCTAGCCAGCAGAGCCTAGAGAGTGTTGAAACCTACCTGCAAGCTCTACCTTCACAACCACGACAGTCACATAATATAGACATACTAAAAAGGAGAGGGATCACAGTAGGGAAAAGAAGCCATTGGTAGAGAAAGGGCTAGAAAGAGTACTCTGTTGGGGTGTGTGTGTGTGTGTGTGTGTGTGTGTGTGTGTGTGTGTGTGTGTGTATGTGTGTGTGTACATGTTTATATGTGTACGTGCACATGTGTATGAAAATTAACAGCTCAGATTATGCCTGAAATATATGCATCCCACTGGGATCTAAAAATTGTGTTTGATTATCTCTGGCCCACTGAGGCTCATTGTCTTCTTCTGACTTGATGCATGTGTTTGTGACATAGCTGGGGAGATATTCCATCTTGAGCATGTGTGTGTGTGTGTGTGTGTGTGTGGTGGGGTATTAAAACTCCTAATAGTCTGTGGTTAACCTATGGATTGGGGTAGCCATCACTAGTATTCTTTCCAAAGGTGGCCCCCAAATCATCTCAGAGTCTGGGTGCTGGAACATCTCGTGCTGCAAAAGTACTCTTTCCATCATTCTGGAGTGTGGTTATTATTCCAAGTGTGCTTACTCCAAATTGGAAGGTTTCCAGAAGGGCTTGCCATATAGTCCCAATAAAATAGAGAGCAGTGGCTTAATTATTCCCTAAGAGCTAATCTTTTCTGAACCACACCATTTTGGACCAAAAGGTATCTTTCTGCCATCTTTGGTTTCATTCTCTTGTTCTGAAATCAGGTGTTGACATGGTTGTGAGTCAGTTTCAAGTTCTAAGCCACATTTCAGATTGCTCCCGGCTCCAGTTGTTTTGTTCCATGAATCTACTGTTGAATACATTCAGTTGAGCCTGAGAGAACAATGTCCTCATCTTACATTTTTTGAGCAGGCTCTGGTCTTCTTTTCCCTGATGGATCTTGTTTGTTCTGAGAAGAAAGGTTACCTGAAGTAGGGTTAATGGTAGAGTTAGGAATATCCTGAAAAAAAAATATATATCCCTGGATAAAGGAGGAATATGAAAAATTGTGCTTGGATGGAGCTTTTCTGGATTTTGTATTTGGAAATTTGAGTAAGAGCATGGGGAGACAAATGCCTTTGGCTGAGATGCAGAGATTCAGGTGTTGTAAGGCTAGCTGGTATTGCCTTCAGGCTGGCATGCCTGGGATTTCAGTGAGTGAGGGCAGGAACTCATATTTTAGGGGAGATGCTCACTGGAAAGGTCCAACCTGGGAAAGTATAAAAGGCTTGGCAAATGTCAGATAGATAAAAACTGGGTAGAAATTAGATAAAAATTGGAAGATAGAAATGAAATGACAGAGGGGATTTTCCCAGATTTAAACTGGAGCATGTCTACTTTAGGGATTGTAAGAGGAAGGGAGAAGTAGAGGGAATGAAGTCTAGTCATTGGGAAATGAGAACAAAGACATGGAAGTCAGCTATCAGTTGTCATTTGTGAGGAACAGAATTTGAGGGGTGTCTGTGGTTGACTCATAAATACTGAAAACCACAAATGGTAAAACCACAATGGCAAAGGATACTTGCAGAGAAAAGATAAGCTGCTTTAGAGAAAGGCAAAGGACACCAAGACTCCATTCCAATTATGAAGGATAAAGCTGATCTCCATTTTATGTGCCTTTTGAATGTTTGAAGTCAAATAGTCTTGTGGCATGACAAATAATCATTTTAGCAAAGGCTAGGAATAAATGGATGTTTTCTTTTCCTTTCTTCAGGATAGAGGTTTGTCCATGTGTTGACCTATGTGGTGCTGTTATTTGTTTTGATTGAATCAGCCAAGCCAACTAAATTTATCTTTCCTTCTTTCTTGTTCTTGCTTCTCCCCCCTCCTCTCCCTTCTCCTCTCTCTGTCCTTTCTCCTCCTTCCCTACTTCCCTTTTCCTTCTCCTTCTTCCCTCTCCCTCTTCTCTTATCCTCACCACAGAATTTAGAGACAGAAAGAATGCTTGGAAAATCCCCTAAACCTCCTCTGATACCAGTTATATGATTTCAGACAGCTTAATGAATCTCTCTGAACATCAGTTTCCTCATTATGAAATAGGAGCAACACTTGTACTACTCACCTTGTTGGGCTGTTAGGAGGAAAACATTCAGCAAACCTTCAGACATTGTGTAAGTGAGAATTATCATTTATTAGCCCCCAATTTTTCAGATTCAGCCAGAAAAGTACAACGACATTCTCCAAACTGCACAGTAATTAGAGTTTGGGAATGAGGTGTTAAGACTCCATAGCCAGTATTCTTCCCACTACAATTTTGCAGACGTAACTTAACTCAAAATATTAACCCACCCAGGGCTTAGAGAAATGAAGGGGTCACTGCATAATTCTGCCTGAAAAACCATTCAATGAAGTAGTCTCGATTTATGATCTGACCAGTGGTATTCCTACCAAAGATAAATGACTTGCTCAGTTAAGACTGCCTGGCCCATGCAAAGAGCTGAGCTAGATTGTGGAACCTTTTCTCTTTGAAGGCAGACGTCACTGTTCCTGGAGAGATCAGGAAGAAAGTGCAGTGACAGGTTCAGAATAATCTCCTTACAGGAGATGCTAACTGAAGCCCAGAAGTTTCTCCCCAAATTCTGTTGAGGAGTAGGTGACCCCATACTGTTTACCTTTTTCATAGTAGGGGGCCTTGGTCTGGACAGGGAAGCTATACCAGCATCCTTATGTGACAATAGCAATCCCTCGTTTCACATTTCCTCCTGTTCAGCCAGTTGCTGGTTTCCTTGGAAACCAGAGCTGGAGAACAGAGGCTGAGCCAAACTTTCGCTTGGTTACTGGTTAGGCACGCTGACAGCAGAAAATCAGCTGTAAGGTTTTAAAGCAGTGAAATTCACCATCAGTTGGGAGAATGCTGCCTTTTTTTCCTGTCTCTAGCAGTAAAGGGGAAAAGAAGTCTTGAAATAAAAAAAAAGGTTTCTCCTTAAAGAATGAACTCACCACATTTTTGCCTCCGATCTCATTTTCAAAGCCACATTTCCCTTCTGCTTGTCATTCGATTTGTAAGCACGTTTGTCGGAGACACTCTAGTTAAATTTTACAAAGCTATTGTGACAATTGAAGCTTTCGTCCATGATCTGGATGCATTGGGAGGCATGGATTTGATGATTAAAGAACCAGAGTACTACTCTGTTTTCTTCAGATATTTAATTTTTCTGATGCAGGAAGAAATTTGGGGAAAAATTAGAAAAATAAATGCAACCCATCAGATTTGTAATCTGATTCTGAGTTTGCTCTTCAAGACATTTCATGGCCATCATGTGTGATTTTAGCATCCAAACCAAGTTAAGTGATTTCCATTGCACAAATATATATTCATCTCTACCAGCCTCAGAGACCTAGCCAATTGATTTTTTTTAATCGTGTCAGCACATTATAGTGTGACTCAATATATACCAGGTGGATTTGACAGCAATTGGAATAAAAAATGGTGAAAGCTCTGCAGGCTTTAGCTTGGCAACCATGGGGGCTAATTTGGATTCAGCAGTTACTACCAGCACTTATTAATTGGAGATATGGAACAGTGATTTCTGTCTCCTGCACCAACCTGCCAGTTCTCTCATCAGCTACCTGAAATCATAAATTTTGCCTTTAATGATCAGAACCAGATGTGTCTAATTCACTAAAACTGTAGGAGGGTGGGAGGAGAATGGGGTTTGGAGTCAGGACACCTGGGTTCCAGTTGAAACTCTGACACTCACTAACTGTGAAACCTTGGGGAAGCTCTGGAAGGTTGCCGGGCCTGGCTATCACTGAGTCCCTCCTGTCCGTGCAATCAGCTTGTTTTTACTCTGAATGTATTTTCTTTTTGCTACTATGTGGACTTGTTTCTCCTTGAGGGAAGGGGCAAACTTTTTGTTGGTTGGTTTGTTTCTGTATTCTTAGCATCTAGCAGGATGCCCGTCAGGCGACTAGACCTTATTAAGTGCTTCTTATTGCTCTATTAAATGGGGGCATGGTAAACGGTCTGCGTATTCACTGGAAGTCCAGAAACATTTATTAAGCACTTATTAGGTGTGGGCTTATGGGCAAAGGAACTGTTTCATTTCTCTCTCATTTCGATTCTTTCGATACAAGAATCATTTGTTAAATGCCAATAAGATTCTAGGCACAAGTTTAAGACAAAAGCAAAACTATTCCTGTCCTCAAGGAACCTACATTCCACAGGAAATGTGACCTGTAGATAGACAGGTAAATATAGAAATGGACAAATATAGAAATCATGAAATCTTCATCTCCTTACTTGTAGAACGAGGAAGTTGAACTGTGTCTCTAAGATCTTGGCTCTGTTCATGGGGTCATTAGTGGTAGTTAAGAGGCAAGGAGATGTAGTTTTTTGAATACCCTGCCTCCATTCATGGAAGCAAGGAGGCTCTAAAAGCCTCCAGTAAAAGGGACCGGAGACTAGTCTCTTGAGAGATGTTGGTGAGACGAGTTTGTAGCTTTTTAAAAAATGCACCTTTGGTGCAGGGAGTGCCCAGTGAGGAAACTGCCTCGCTGAATGCAGATTTGAGCCGCCACGGGCACTTTGATGTCAAGGGACTTACCCAGGGCCTTGTAGCAAGCAGGATTTCAACCCAGCCAGGTCTTTCTGACCCTCAGGTCAGTTCTTCATCCCCAAGGCCACCATACCTCTCTTGTGTCTTTATCCATAAATGAACAACTATGTATTTTTATGGGAGAGTGCTTTAAACAACAACCAGGATAAAACCTCTTATAATTTTAAAGGTGAAAAGTCCTGTTAATTCCAGTTACCCAAGGCTCCTGCTGTCATCCTCTCTTCTCCGCCTTAGGCAGTCACTGGCTCAGTTTGGGCCCCCCTCACCTAAATAGAGAAGTTTCTTATTCAGTTACTCTCTGCCCAACCTTTCCTCTCCAACTCTCCACTCCATCTCCCACTGAGCTACTCAGATGGATAGGTCTGAAGCACAGGTCACAGGTCAGTTCTCTTTTCAAGAAGCTTCAAAGATTCCATCTCGCCCTTGGGATAGAATTCAAAGTCTCCAGTTTTCGAAAGTCCTTCTCAGTCTTGCTCTGAAGGATCTTTCCAGACACACTTCATGTGCCTCCTCCCCGCTCCATCCCCACTCTGGCCAGACTCAGCTTCCTGCTATTTCCTTTGCTCAGGCCCTCACAGAGGCCAGGCATTCACTGTCTCCTCGCTTGAGGTCAGGCAGCATCACATCTGATACCATCGACACCTTTCCTTGTCTTCCCTCTCCCCCTCCCCCCATTAGTTAATTTGCCATACTTTGTGTTTCCTAGCTCCTTTCGTGTTGTTTGCCCTCCTGTCCTTGAGGATAGGGCTGTTTCAAGCTTTGTCTTTGGACCTCTAGTGCCAAGCAGAGTGCCCGGCACATAGGAGGCATTTAATAAATGGGTTTTGAATGTAGTTGAATATAATTCATAGAATTGTTAGTTATAAATAGAAACACATGGATTTAGGTTGAACCACCTTCAGCAAAGCCCAAAGTTCTGAGTTCAAATTCTGGTGCATTCACTTACTGGCTGTGTGACTTTGGGCAAGTTTTTTCCCTCTCTGTGCTTCAGTTTCCTCCTCTGTCAAATAGGAGTATTGGAATCCCTGATCTCTAAAGCGATGAGCTCTTTCTCTATAGCCTCACAGTTCCTAAGCAGTGGGAATATTGTGAACATTCTATTTCAGAAAAATAAAAAAAAAAAGTTGTCAACCCTTCAATAAAAAATTATTTTTTTACTGAACATAGCTCTCCATCCCTGTGAAAGGAGCTATTTATGTTGCAGCAGTTGGCATTGCACCTCTCAGTGCCACACTTGGAATCCAGAAATGCATCGAGGGAGAGGGGAATTTCCAAGACGAGCGTCCCAGAAGAGCCAGCCCTTGATTTGCAAGGACACTCTTGTGACTGTGTGAACTAACTAATGATGTTCTGTTACCTCTAGACCGCTAATCCAACCTGCACCTATTTGTAAATGACCTTTTCCTCCCCAGGTCAAAGTAGCCTGGCCTTCTGGGTCCTCCACAATCTTGGCTTCACTGGAAATAGTCCCACCTTATTCTAAACTCACTTCTTCTAGGAAGCCTTTCCTCCCTGCTTGCCTTTTCTGAACTAGTCTTCTCAGACTGCCCACTCACCGGGCATCTAATTTAATGAGCATCTCTTAGACACCTGCCAAGACACTGTGTTCAAGGAATGGTGGCTGGCACTGGGGGATACCAGGAAAACCAGGTCCTTCCTTCATGGAGCTTATAATCAGTTTTTGGGAGGTCAGGGGGTAGCAGGTGCAGTATGCAAACAGGTAAACATGTACACAATAATTTAAGACGAGTGGTAAAAGCATTAACTAAAAGGAGGGGACTGTCAAGAGACTTCCTCTAGGTGGTGGCACATGGCTCAAGGGGCTTGGAGATCACCATGTCCAAGTCTTATTTTTATATGTGGAAATTGAAGCTCAGAAAAAATAAAGTCATTCCTTCAAGGGGACACAATGAGTAGGTAAGAGAGGTGGCCAAGTCAGGCCATTAAGTGGCATGGTGGTGGACTTGGAGCGGTGGAGACCTGAGTTCAAATCCTGGCTCAGATGCTTACCAGCTCTGCAACTTGGGGCAAGTCAATGAACTTTTCTGACCCTCAACTTTCCCCCTCTACAAAAAGAGGATAATAACAGCACCTACCTGACAGAGTTAATGTAAAGTAAGATAACATATGGAAAGCACTTTGGAAACACCATCTATTAGATATTGTCATTAATGGCTTTAACTCAAAACCTGAACTTTTGCTCCTGAGTTCAGTCGGCATTTCTACTACCCTGGAAAATGCAAGATTCAGGACCTGACCGAGAAGTGGTGGCCCAGAGGCCCACCTAGCTAGGGCCCATCTTCCTGGGGCTTCCAGGGACATGGGGTGAAGGCAGGCTACTCCTTGCTTATCCTTAAAGAGATCTGCCCAAATTGCCTTCCTCCTCATTTGCGATCGGCTCTGGCTGGTTATCATGGCAATCTGAGGCTAGAAGGTGATGTGCTGAGAGTCTGGACCAATCATTTAGGCTGGCTTGTCTTGACTGAAGTTTGGCAGGAGTGAAGTAGAGGCCAGAGGAAGCTTGGTTAGTGTTGGGTGGTCTACCTGCCAGGGCTGTGGCTGGGAGTCTGAGGAGTCAAATCCCCTTGTCTTTTGTGAGTCTCCTCAAGGAAGAGTCCCCAGGCCTTGGCCTCTGTCTCCAGCCTGGGTGAGGACCCAGTGGAGACCCTCCCACCTTCGGGCTTTTTCCAACCAGGTCTGCCTGATAAGCTCCTTGACCTCCCCCAGGCCAAGCTTCCTCAGTGTAGCAGCTCTTCTCATGGCATTCCATGAAAAGCCTCCCAGTACACGAACTTACAAAGGCAGCAATTTCCAGGTCACAACTTAGTGCTTTTGGCCAAAGGCCACAGTTAAGACTCAGAAAGCCAAGAGCCAGTACAGTGTGATCTTTAAAATAAATTATAAGGATCAAAACAGAACTAAGTTGAAATGAGACAGTTTAAAAATAGGTAACATTTCACAGTTAACTTCAGAAAATAAACCTTCTGACCAATAATATATCACTGTGTGGGCTAAAATGGTATTAGATCTGAGTTTTGAAGTGACTAGTGCAGAGAGAGGTACTAAAGGTTACATGTATCTCCTTTAATTAAACATGTATGGTGTTCTACTTGGCATCCCCAATGAAGTCCTCTCTGTGCTGCATTGTGGTGTGGAGGTGAATCTGTGTTCTCACTGAAGGAGCCCAACTTCTAACAAGTCTTACTGACCTGGAAAAACCCCAAGTTCAGGGTCTAGGGATGAATTATGTGTCTGTGATCAGGGAATGAGTCTAGCTGAAGTTGGAGAGTTTGCAAAGTGATCTTCTAAAGTGAAGGTCAGATCCTGTTACCTCCTTCCTTTCCTGCTCAATAAACTTCAGTGGCTCCCTATTGCCTGCATTTCTCTCCTTCTCCACCTCCCCTGACTGGATTCCTTGGCTTCCTTCAAGACTTGGCTCAAATCTGCCTTTTGTAAGAAGCCTTTTTTTTTTTTGTAAGAACCAGTGCCTTCTGCTACTAGTGCTCTGCTTCTGAGCTTACCTCTCACTTAGACTGTCTGTATCTTGTGAGTATATAGTTAGGTTCTTGACCTATCTTGCCCATTGGAATACGAGCTCCTCAGAGGCCTTGATTTGTATCCCCATACAGAGCACAGTGCCTGGCACATAGTAAGCCCTTAAATGCTTGTTGACTGACTGGCAATTAGAGCTGGGAAAGACCTTAAAAGTCATCTAGTTCAACCCTCCCGTTTTTAAGCTGAGGAAACTGAGAAATTCAGTGAGATTAAGTGACATAGCCACCCAGTAGCAGAGCCAGACTTGAAGTGTGCTCAGTAGCTGCCTAATCCAAGCCATCATAGAGAAGGAATGATCACTGCAGCAAGCCTGCGCGGTGGCAAGCCGCCTTCTTCCTGAACATGCTGAGGGAGGCTTCTTCTTTGCCCACCCAGTCCACTGTTTCCATGTTTGAGAACCTGGTACTTGCATCCCTCCTAAATTTGGATCTCTGTAACTCCCCACACATTTAACGATTGTCTAACCAGAGATTTTCTTCCATGTGCCAGTCCTATATCATCATCTTCCTATTGGATATTCAGAACAGGATGTCTTATAGACATCTCAAACTTAACAGAGCTAAGATAACTTTTCTCCTTTCTCCCAAACTCTTCCCTCTTCTAAACATCCCTATTTCTTTTGAGGGCACCACTAACCTTCCAGTTTCTCACATGGATAACCTCAGTTTCCTCTTCACTCCTCACTGTCACTCACCCCATATATCCAAATACCTTCTCAACACCTTTCCTATGTCTTCCCTTCTTTCCATCCACACAGACGTGCCCGTGGCTTAGATCCTGATCACTTCCAGTCTCAGACTATTGTGATATATTCCTCTTTCATCTCCCTCCCTCTTTTCTCCCCTCCCAAAGCCATCCTTCAAAGTGATTTTCTTAGAGTGTCGGTCTAAGTAGGTCGCTTTTTTACTCGGTATACTCTTATTGTTTACTAGTTACCTTTATGACCAACTATGCCTTCCTCTATTTAAAGCTATTCTTAATCTGGCCCCATCCCATCCTACCTTTCCAACTTTATAATAAGTTCCTACCTTCCTCGTGCTCTTTGGTTCAGACATACTGGTGTTCTTGTGATTCCCCATATGTGACAATCTATTTCCAGCTTCCATGCCCTTGTCTTGTCTGACCCTTATGCCTGACATGCTTTTCCTCCTACCTTCCTCAAATCTTCATTTCTCTAGGCTAAACATTTTCATTCCCTTCAACCAGTGCTCACATGACATGTACTCAAGGCTCTCTCATTGTCACTGCCTTCCTCTGGATGCATTTTAATGTCCTTTTTGAAATGTAGTGCCTAGCAATGAACTCATTACTCTATACGTGCTTAGCCCTGTCCAGAGTTTAATAGAATTCTCACCTCTGTGTTCTAGTGAGCTGTTCTCTGATTGCAAATGTCTCTATTATACTATTGACTCATCATGAGCTTGTGGTCCACTAACACACCTAGATCTTTTCCAGGCAGACTGCTTTTAAAATATCTTTCTTCTATGTTGCATTTTTAAAGAGTTTTTTTTTGGGGGGGGAAGCTAGGTGGTACAGTGGATAGAGCACTGGCCCTGGAGTCAGGAAGACCTGAGCTGTGTGACCCTGGGCAAGTCACTTAACCCCAATTGCCTCACAAAAAAGATAATTTCTTAAATTGTAATTTCTTAAAGTGTAAGACTAATTGGAAACCTAATAATTTGATTTGTGGGATGGCAGGGTTAGAAATGGGATTTATCTTGGGGGTTATCTAATCTAGGGCCTTCCTTTTTTTGCAAATAAAGAAACTGAGGCCCAGAGAGGTCAAATAATTTGCTTGAAATCACGCAGGAATTAGGTGGCAAAGTCAGGATTCAAATCCAGCTCTTTTGATTCCCAATACAGAGTCTTTTCCACTGGAACAATCCAAGTGAGCATGGGTATAGGAAAAGAATCACATCAAAAGAAAATAGTTACATTGTAAAATATATTTTGGAACAAGATATATTTGGCCTTGGACAGTGTGTTGCCCTTACATAATTATAATAAGTTCTGTCAATTATTTGTATTGATGACAGATGGATGCTGTGAGATTAGTTGGTTAAAAAGAAGTAAACAGTATTCTTTTTTTGAATTCAATTTTACTTTGTTTTCTGTTTCAAGTTCTCTCTCTCCTCCTTCCCTTTCCTTCTTCCACCCACTGAGAAGGCAGGAAAAGTAAAACCAATTCCAAATGTGAATGGTCGTGGAAAACAATTTCCCTCATCAGCCAGGTCTCAAAAAAGGAATGAAAAAAAAAAAGAGACTAAAATGTGTTTTATTTTGAGTTCATCAGTTCTCTTCACGGAAGTTGATAACATGCTTCGCCACGGGTCCTTTGGGATTGCAGTTGGTCACAAATAAACAATACTTAGCCCATTTAATGGTTAGTCGAAAAACAAATATAATTAGAATATTGTATCCTTTCTGTTCATTTTTCCCAGATTTAGTATGCTTTCTTTCCTTTCTTGCCCCACTTCCCTCTATCTTACACTTCTCCCTATTTTGGGGTCTCTCTGAACACTCTCTTTTTTAATTGGAGACAAGAAGATCTGATTTCATGTCCTCCCTCTGATACCTGCCAGGTTTGGGGCCATGGATGGGTCAAGGAGACCTCTTAGAGCTTCAGTTTCCTCATCTATTGAATGCAATGGTAGTGCTTCTGCCGATGGTCTTCTGAAACTAGAGATTATAGGGATACTCATTTTTTTTTAAATTGACGTTGCACTGAGTGCCATATCTAGTCTCAAACATACTTTTGAGTTAACTTGATGGAGGTCTACCAAAGCAACCCAACAAGAGAAACAAAGTGAACAATAATACCTATTGCTCAGATCACATCATGGAGTTGACTGGGTGACCAATTCACTTAATCCATTAACATATATGTCCCAGGAAAATGCTGGATGCATAAGTTGGGCCAAGAATCCAATGAAATGTCACTGGGCTGGTTCAGTTGTGGAAAGCGAGCGGACACTCAGAATCATCTCTTGTTCCTTGTTGGCATAACACACACACACACACACACACACACACACACACACACACACACACACATATTTTTAATGCCATTTTTTCCTGGTGATGCTACTTCACTGTGGATCACGGAACACCATTATTTCAATAGAATCAAAGTAAAAGGTCAGCCAAAGTGTGAGGAAGAAGTGCACGGTAGGAGTAAGCAGGCTGTAACATGTTAGTTATGGGGACTTATCGTTGAGCAATGATGTAAGGGCATGGTTGATCAGAAAAGGAGGTTGGTTAAATACATTGACAAGAAGGAAGGAATCGTAGATGGACAGCAGGAATGCTTCATTGGGACCTTTCAAATATGAAAAATTACCAAGGGAAGCATCCAGTGTGTTGGGTTGGGCTCCTATGGAAAGTGTACAGAAAGAAATGGAAAATAATTCTCCTGGATGAGAAGGTCGTGGTTGTGGATTGCCCTAGTAGGGAGAGTGTTCAAACCCAGGAGGTCATGCTCCTTTGAAATATTACTGGCTTTGTGCCTGTAGGCAAGTCAAGGCATCCCTGATTGCCTCAGTTTCCTCAGCTTTAAAATGGGGGCAATGATAGCATGTGGTTCATATGTTGGTATGAAGATCAAGTAGGATAATAAATAGAAAGCACTTTGCAAACCCAAAAATGCTGTATGAATTTTCATTATCATAATATCAAAATAAACTTACTATTCTTTCTAATGCAGCTTACCTACTGAAATTTCTATTCTAATTATTTTTATGCAAATAGTGCACTTAAAGTATCAGTTCTTTGGTATGGAAATAAGGAGAATATATATTTATCCTGTCTATCTCTCTATCACCTGTATATATATATATATATATATATATATATATATATATGTACATATGTATATAATTTATATTATGTCTATATCTACACATGAGAGTGTGACTAACCTATTTCAAGATAGAAATTATGAGAATATGCAAAAAGAAAAATGCAGCCTTCATCTTAAATAATGACCCTGCTTTATTTCCTGTTTTGAATTGGACATTAATCTAAGACCATCTCTAGAGAATGTTGAACTCTTGTTTCCTAAAAATACACTGTCTATTTTAGCCATATCATAAAAATAAATCTTTCTTTTTGTTAACAAGACCATGAGTTTGCATTTTTTCAGATATAACCATCTTGGATTCAATTCATTATCCAATGGCATCTAAAAAAAGACTTGCTAATCATATGGTGTTTGTTGTATGTATCCCATAAAAATTTTACATTTCAGTAATTGAAAAATGGCTAAGTAACCCGTTCGTTGTGTCCCATTTGTGAATGGGCAGATCAGCTCTGCCCAGATGAGGATCAAATCTGTCCACATTGTACAGGCCCAGATATGCACATGTAAATAGATGGTACTGGACGTGTAGGGGCCTCTGTTGGTGGTTCTGTCACTTGGAGAAGACATTTCTGGTAACTCAACTACTCGTGTAAACCTTGAGGGGAAAGTTTGGTATTTTATTTTTTTTTAACTTAGTGGAGGAGAGTGAGGAGCTTCCTTTGGCAAAACTAGGAATGTGTTTAATCTTCATCACTCAGATTTCAGGTTATGAGCTCTCAAGTTCAACAGTAAGTTTATGGATATCACAACAAATAGTCCCTATTCATAAGATGCTTTCCCATTTCCAGCTTTCCAGTTTTTCCGAACAACCTTTGAGCTAAGTAATATGATCTTTTCATTATTTTGTATAACATTAATGATGGTGCACTAGATTCAGAGTCAAAGAACATGGATTTGAATCTAGGCTCTGCAGCTTAAAACCCTGTCTAGCCTTGGGTAAGTGACTTACCTCTCTGGGACTCACTTTCCTCATTTGTAAAATGAGACAGTTGGATTAGATAGTTGCTTAAGACTCTACCACCTCGTTCAATCAATCAACACCTGCTATGTGGGAGGCCCTGTGGAGACAAAGACGAGAGTATTAAGTAGGAAAAAAAATTTACGAAAATAAATATATGCACAATAGGTAACAATACTGTTTTTTGAAGGCTAGGAGAGGCATTTGAATGTGGAAGGATCAGGAGAGGCTGCATGTAAAGTTGGAGCCTTGAAGGAAAGGAGGGATTCTGTGAAATAGGGAAGAGGAGTGAGCGTGATCCAGGCATAAAAAGACAGCTAGCAAATACAAGGTCATGGAGATAAGATGGAGTGTTATGTGTGAGTGACACAAAAGATTCATTTGGCTGGCCCATGGTGTGTATGAAGGGCAGTAATATAGAAACAGGTTTAAGGCTAGTCTGGGGCCAAGTGATGAGAGACTTGGTAAGCTAAATAGAGGAGCTTTTCGGATCCTAGAAACAACAGGCAGCCCCTGCAATTTATTTAGGTGGGGGTAGGGAGTGGGGTGACATGGTCAGACTTGCTTCTTGGGAAAATCGCTTTAAAGGCTGAGTGGAAGATCATTCAGAATGGGGAGACAATTGAGACAGTGAGAGGAATGAGAAGACTTTGGTAATAGTTTAGGTGACAAGTAGTTATGACTGGTACTCTATTATCTGACCTCTAGGGGCTTGCTTGGCTTGCACAGGGCTCTATGGTCGATGGAGCTGTAACCTTCACGTGGCTCCAGGTCTACCACCCGTCCCACTACATCACAGCATTACCCCTCAACAGATGGGGAATTCCCTACATGACAGCATGTCTGCCCTCCTCCAAATCTCCACAGTTGCTTCACAAATATCTGGAAGAAACTTTCTTTATCACCTGGTTCAATTCCTTATTTTACAGATAAGGACACTGAGGCTCCAAGAGGTAAATCGAACTATCCAAGGGTGAGGGAAGGGAATAAGCATTTATTAAGTACCTGCTGTGTGCCAGGCACTTTTACAAATATCATCTCATTTATCCTTCACAATAACCCTGAGAAGTAGGTGCTATTATTATCACCCCCATTTTATAGTTGAGAAAACTGAGGCAAATAGAGGTCAAATGACTTGTCCATGGTCACACAGCTATACAATGTCTGACCGATGCTGCATTTGAACTTAGGTCTTGATGGCTCCAGGCCCAGCACTCTACCCACTGTGCCACATAGCTGCCTCTTGCAGCTAGGAAGGAGCAGAGCCAGGTTTTGAATCCATGTCCTCTAAGTCTATCATCCTTTCTACTGTGGCAAACTGAACTGACAGGGACCTTGACAGTCGTTGAGATCCGAATGTTCAGTGCAGCTGATGAAGTAAGAGGAACACTCCATTTCCTTCTGAAAGTGTGTCCGAAGGAGCTGTCCTCATGGCTGTTTTCTTTAAAAGTTCAAAAGATCTTTGATTTTGTTGGCATGTGTAGGCCCTTTGCCAGTGCAGATCATTGCAATCTCTTTATGACTTAGCACATTGGATACCTAACCTTTGAGAGTTCCAGAGGAGGGAGGAAGAATGACCCACTCCCTGGTGATGAATCTCTCTGAAATGACCCAAGTTGGTCCTTGGGTTTTTTCATTTTCAAAGACTCTCACTTGAAATTTGTCTCGCTTCCATTCTCTGTGAGTTTGCTTACATATACACACACACATATGACACACGCACACACACATACACGTATTATTCTTATTTGATTTCTTGTCACTGATCTTTGAAATACTAGTTGTCAATAAGGGTATAGAGGATGTTAAGAAGCAGAGAACTATTTAGAGTCTCTGGAGTCTGATAGCGGGCCTGAGTTTTAACCTATCCCTTCTGTGACATCATGGCTGGTAGAGTCAGTTACCTCTAGTCCTAAAATGAGCCCATCCCCCCTTTTTTCTGGAGAAAATGTTGTAGGTTATGGAGAACCCTGAACGCCATCTTGTTTTCCTTTTGCAGTCTCCCATTTGGCAGTGTATTGTTTACCTTCTGCTTTCTCAGGATGAGTCAATGCTTCCCCCACCCCCACCCTGGGAATACAATTTGCATTGGACACAGTTAGGGTGGGGGCTCTCTGCTGCCACTGTAGGACGTGCATGAAAGGAGGTGATTAAATGCCAGGGCAGCCCGTCCCGAGCAAAGGCATTCTCTTCACCAGCTAGCAGTGCATTACCTATGGAAGGAAAGTAATTATCTTTCGCTGGCATTCTGTTTTCTGGAGACAAAGGGAGATGAAATTCTTCTTTTGTTAACATGGCAGTTCTTCCAAGTAGATAGTCTTGGCAGAATGACAGCATTTGGCCACTATGGAGGAGTATTCTTTTTACCTGACATGGTGTGCTGGGGGATAGGTACATGATACAAGGTCACAAATTTACATTCTACATATGGAAAGGAAGTTCAAGATTCTTTAGTCCAATCTTTTCACTTTGCAAAGGGGGAAACTGAGGCTCAGAGAAGGCAAGGGATTTAACTATGGTTAAACAACATAGCCAGGTTTTGGGTGGCATAGGGACTTGAACATTGCATGTAAGAGTCAAGAGGACCTGCATTCATATTGTAGCTGAGATAACTTATCAGCTCTGTGTCTCTTGGCAAGGCACTTCATCTGTCACCTGTAAAATGAGCAGGTTGTCTTCTGAGTGGCTTCTGAGGCCCCTTCCAAATCAGTGAATCTGGAACTGGTTGACCTGTACTTACTTTGCAGTTCTGTTCTTCCTTACCTCAGTGGTCTTGGGTAAGTTCTTTCCCATTTCTGAGCCTTAGTTTCCTCCTCTGTAAGATAATCAGATGGAACTAAATGATGTCAAAAATCCCTTCTAGCTTGAAATCTGGGACTTCTGATTCTGTGATTCAAAACGCAGTGTTCTTTTCCCAACACTAAGCAGCCTTTCATTAGAGAGTTAAGGAAAGACATTGTATAATGAGAAACTCCATTAATTTCCTAGATTATCCAGCCATTTGTGGGAAATTAAATGGGTGAGCTTGATTTGTGCCAACTGCCGGCATTAACAAGCATTGCTGAACTTGTAGCCCTGGCCATTCTCCACAGTGGCGATTGTTAGGCATTAGCCATGAGGCAAGATTGGCCCTGACCCCCTATCACCAGAGCTCGGCTTCTTCCATTGTCCCCACATCTGGTGAACCTTCTGCTCTACGAGGATCATTATCTCCCCCACAAATACTCTTGGCAGATATTTGAGAAACAGCTGGTGCTTTGGCCGAAACAAACTTGCCACCCCTCACTTGGCACTTCATACTGTGGTTTTCTTCTGGGGCCCTTTCCATCTGGGAGTCCAACATGTATTCTTTGGAGTTGCCGCACCATTGACATGGCAAAGGGCAGACCACACATCAATGGAGCATGATGAAACAAATTTGAATCGTGCCACTCTGACCTCTTGACAACATCCCCTGGCATCCGTCTTGGTTTGGTGCCATGGAGGACATTTGAACATTCCACAGCTCAGTATCATCAGAGTTAATTGTGACAAACTGGGGAAAAATTGCTCCCAAAAACTCCCTGAGAAAAGATGGTCAGTTACCTTGAGACAGCTTTGCTGCCGTTCTTCCAAATAAAAATAACTCCTGCCTCATTCATTTTCTGCTTTTTAGACCACTGCTCTCCTGGTGGTGCTATGTGGGGGTGAATCAGAGAAAATGACAATTTCAGAAAAGGCACAGATGAGTGAGCCAAAGGGCAATGACAAGAAGCATGGGGGCATGAGTAGGATGAAGCACACTTCCAATGATCATTGTGTGGTTAAAGTTCTGTAAAATACATTAAATTATGGATTTAAAGCTGGAAAGAATCTCAGAGTTCATCTTGTCCCACGCTCTTCTCTTGGAATTAAGGAAAATAAGGAGCAGAGAGGGGGAATGGGCTTGCCCAAGGCCCAGTGATGCCAGCTGGGCCCAAAGGATGCCTGTGGTCATCATTCAGGGCCTGGATAACTGGAAAACAAAGCAGATCGGTTATGTAGAGGGATCAAAGAGGGAACATATGGACAGCTCAAGTACTATACTGTTTCTCTAAAATTTACAACAGTCAAAGGGAGGACTCCAGTACTCTCAGAGATTTGTGGAAAGACATGAATTACAGAGGAATTACCCAAATGATAATGGAGACATTGTGATCTGTTTGGATGGAGGGCAGTACCCACACAGTTTAGCTCATCCATCCATTGAAATATTGCAGTGGAGAATTCTGTTTACTTTTGGCCAGCATGATTTAAGCTGGGTTTTGATAAGTTGGAAAGATATCAGAAAATGGCAGCCAGGGTGGTGAGAGGTGTGGAGTTGATCCTGCCATATTATGGTTAGATGAAGACTTGGGGGTGTTTGGTCTGAAGAAGAGAAGGCTTAGGGCTGCAGTATGATTACAGTCTTCAAGAATCTGAAGGGCTGGCATTTGGAAGAGGAATTTGATTGGACCCAGAAGAAAGAACTATGTGTGGTTAATGGATGGATATTCCAAAAAGGAAGATGTACCCTTCATAAAAAAAGGAGAAAAAGTGTTTCCTAACTATGACAGCTTTCCCAAAGTACAGTAGGCTGCCTTAGAAGGCAGTAGGTTTCTATTCACTGGAGGTGTACAAATCAAGACTGAATGATCGTTTGTCAGCAATTTGTCAGAGGGTCCCTTTTTCAGATTTAAATTGGCTGAGAGGTCTGCTGAACTCCTGTCCAGCTCTGAAATTCTGTCACTAAACATTTGTAGAATAGTCCTTAAGAAATAGAAGTTGAAGTATAACATTTTCCAGTTTTCTTTATTGCCTTTTAATAAAACCGAGTCCCAGTGTAGCTTCTGCTGCCTCTGAGAATGGCCTGCTGGCTCCCTAGTCTCTGGGGATGGAAGAAAAGGCTGTTTCTTGTTCTTGCTGCGGTTTACAGGGGACATGCCATGAAACTGAAAGAATAGAGGTCCAAGGCCAACGCATCTTGCTGTTCCACAGCACTCACTGGTGGATTCCAGGCTGCCCATTTCTGCTGTAAAGGGCATCAAAAGTGTAGAGGTTTCTTGGTCAGCGCCTTGTTGGACAACCATGACAATCAAGCCTGAGTTCTGCTCTTGGCAAAGGATTTGGTAGAAAAGAGAGAGTTCCAGGCCGAGAGTTGGAAGGTCTGGGTCCCTGCCTTAATTTCCTCATGAGCTGACAGTGTTATGTTAGCTCAGTTATTTTCATGCGCTTAGCTTCTGTGAAACTCAGATTGTTAGAATAGAACTAGTTTTAAAATTCTTCATATCTATGAAAAATAAGACAGTATATAAATAGTAGTATAGCATTATAGTATAGTAGCATAGTAATATAGTATTGTAATACTACAGTAATATAGTATAGTAACATAATAGTATACAAAATCGTAGTAGTAAAAAGATTTCCAGGCTTTTGCAGGTGATGAATATATTTCATGTAGGATTCAAGTCTTGCCTCTGACATTTATTAGATGAGTGATCACGTAACCTCTCAGACCCTCAGTTACCTCATATGAAAAATGAGGCTAATAACCACAAGCTGGTTGTAAGGATGAAATGAAATATTATACATGAATTACAAGAGCAAGCCCTTTGGTTTTATTTCCATGTTATCCAGACCTCCAGGATCTCATTGGTATAGACAGTTCTCAGTTTAGAAACTTTCTCCACCAATGTCAACGGGTACCTTCTCAGTAATTGGTAACCTTACAGAATGCCTTGGGGGAACAGAGATGTTAACAGGCCCACAGCCAGTAAGAGGCAAAGGTGGGACTTGGATTCAGGTTTTCCCTCCATCCACCAGCCCATTCTTCCTCTCTGAGACAGACCACAGAGAACTGTATAAATAGCAGCTAAAATGACCCTGATGCTTTCATTTGGGTCGAGGTCAACCCTCCCCCCCTCCCCCCGCCTCCTGTACCTCCTGCACTGGCAATGTCCCAGTGTCTCCAAGAATTGCAGAAATCATATTGACAGTTATAAAATTCTAACCCAATTTTTACTTCTTTCCTATCTCTGGCCCCCTGGCCTTTGTGTGGCTGATCTCATAATCCTAGAAGGCATTCCCTCTACCCTTCTCTCCCTCTTCCTTGAAGGTTCACCTCAAGTACTGTTTCCTAAGAAGTCTTTCCTAATATTGAGAGTTATTCATACTCCTTTCCTAAAATGTTATATGTATACTTACTTACCTACAAGTAGGTGTGTGACGGAGTGGATAGGCAGGTGGCCTAAGAGCTAGCAAGTCCTGGGGTCTCTAGCACATACAGTCTGTGTGACCCTGGAGAAATCACTCTACTTCTCAGTGACCCGGGCACTTCTCTAAGACTACAACACTCCAGGGATTTTGCTGACTTGCTTTGGTAGAGGGAACTTTTGAACGTGGACTGTCCTGTGACAATAGCGTCACTGGCCCAGGCCCTGTTCTTCTTCTTCATCTGGATGTTGGATACCCAGGAGCATCGAAGTTTTTGAAGATAGAGACTCTTTTTCATTTTGTCTTTGTATTTTCCAATACTTAATAAAGTACCTTTCTTGCAGTAAGTTCACTGAGAAATACTGCCTGAGAGCTGTTGAATTGAATTATACAGGAAAAAGCACTGATTCTTATAGTTTGAAGACCTGGGTTCAAATGTGCCCTCAGATACTTAATTCCTGTGTGACCTTAGGCAAGTAACTACCTCTATGGTCCTCTTCCACATCTTTAGAAGGAAGGTTTTTCACAAGATGACTCTTGTTGTCCAGTTTCTGCCAGTTCTAAGGCTATGATCACATGATTAAACAAGCTAATTTCCCAAGGGAGAGATCACTAACAACTTCTGCTCCCGGTCTGGGACTCCTCCCACTAAACCTGACGCTTCTTCAACAGGCAAAGAAAGACTGAAGGCCAGACGTCCCAGACAAAAGGAATGAGATGAAAGTGATGGTGTCATATTTCTCAGTAGCCTTGAATGGCAGGCAAGGGAATGTGAAATTGACCAAACTGTCACTAGAAGACTTTTGAGCAGAGAGGAGACTTGACCAGATCAATACATAAAATCTGGCAATGGCAGAAGGAATGAATTAAAGAGGGGGAGAGAATGGCAGTAGCAGGAAGAGCAAAGAAACTGTTGCATTCATCTAGGACAGAGAGCCAATAAACATTTAGGAAGCACTTACTATATGCCAGGTACTTTGCTAAGTAATGGGGATGCAGCAGAAGGGAACAGGACGGTCCTAGCTCCCAACGAGCTCACAGTCTAATGTGGTTCCTTAGTGTTTTTTTCCTCTCACATATGCCTTTGGCAGTCTGAGGAAGCCTTCTATTATTGTTATTTGTTGCCGACACTCAAAATGGAAGGCAAAGCTAAATTTCAATGAAAAGTTAGTGAAAACAATGACATCATTTTCCCCATCCAAGTTCACAGACTTCCTGAAATATATCTATGGACCCCAGGTTAAGAAACCCTGGTCTAAGGGGCTAGTAATGAGGGCTTGAATGAGGATGATAGCAGTGGGATTAAGCAAGAGATGAATAGCATGGAAATGGAAAGGAAGAGACAAATGTAAAGGCAGATATTATTCTCTGTACCATAATATTTTGAAATAGCTACATCTTTCCAGAGTCCTAACTAAACTTATACTGACATTTTCCTCCTTTGGTTTTCAGTGCTCTCTCTCTCTCTCTCTCTCTCTCTCTCTCTCTCTCTCTCTCTCTCTCTCTCCTCTCTCTCTCTCCTTCTCTCTCTCTCTCTCTCTGTCTCTCTCTCCCCCTTTCCCTCCCTCCCTCTGTCTGTCTCTCTCTGTCTCTGTGTCTCTGTGTCTCTGTCTCTGTCTCTCTCCCTTTCCCTCCCTCCCTCCCTCCCTCTCTGTCTCTGTCTGTCTGTCTGTCTGTCTGTCTGTCTGTCTCTCTCTCTCTCTCTCTCTCTCACACACACACACACACACACACACACACACACACACACTCCCAACTTTGTTGCAAACACTTTTGAACTTTGTCCTTAAAGGATACAGAGATGAGATTACTTTATTTGAATTACTGCCCAAAGGAGACAGAGGAGTTTGAGGCAATAGGTGAGTTATTTTTATCAGCATTCTAGCAAAGGGTCCCGGCAAAAAAGTCTGAATTTACATTTATCCTCCTTTTGTCATAAATTACATGATCAGCTCTGCTCTATGCCTTTGCCTCAAGAGACAAATGCTGTTGAAAGCCTTTAACTTTGAGCAGAGATGCAGAACAGGGGAAAAAATTGACAACATGGAAAATTCATGACATCCACATGACCTCCGGGCTAAGCAAGAATCGGGAAGCCAATGGGTCATGTTTTCAGTTCTACTTACAGTAGGTTTACACCAAATCTGAAATCAATTGTTGCTGATTTTCTATCTTTTTTAGTGGACCTCAGCAGGATTTTCTTTTTTATGTTGGTAGGACTGTATTATACCATCTTTGTAACTGAAATGAACTGTGTGAGTTAGATGCAAGGTTAGAACCCTGGCTCTAACCTTCAGTTTCTCTGACTGTCCCTTGCACCTGAATGCTCTCCATCCTCATCTCCACTTCCTGGTCTCCTTGGCTTCCTTCAAATCCCCGCTAAAATCCTACCTTCTGCAAGAAGCTTTTCTCAATCCCTTAATCCTATTGTCCTCCTGTTGATTATTTCCATTTTGTCTTATGTATTATTTGTTTGTACATAGGTGTTTGCATGCTGTCTCCCCCATTAGACTGTGAGCCCCTTGAGGGCAAGGACTGTTTTTTCCATTTCTTTGTACCCCCAGCACTTAGCACAGTCCCTGGCACATAGTAGGTGCTTAATTCATGCTCTTGATTGATGACATGGCAATTAGAAATGGGGACACCAAAGAGTCAAGAGTTAACCTCAGAGCTGGGAAGACTGGGGTGAAGTCCTGGGTTTTCCACACACTGGCTCTTTATCTCTGGGCAACTCGAGGTAACTCTCCAAGACCATAAATTGCAGAGAAGGTGTCCACCTGCATTGATAAAGGACGTTTCCTGTACCAGTGAAACCACAGTAGTCTATTCTGCTTGCTAGCTTATTAGAAATGAGATTTTCTTATATATTTAACAAAAAGAAAAAAAACCCAGTATTCTTAAAACAGAATCATTAAAAATTCAGTGTTCATTGATCCAGTCTTATATGAACAACATGATAAACAGACAGGACAATCATTCTTCAATGATTGGAATAGGCATCATTATTCAGTTAACAGTAATTTCCTGAATAAAATGTATTTGAATCCCTGTCTGACCATTATGGGGCTGTGGTTGAGGAAATATTTTCTGAGAAAATTCTGATGGTGACCAGTGGCATCTGTGAAAAGAGCCAAACCTCCAGCCAAGGCTTTTCTAGGGCTTTAGAATCTTGAGGACGAAGCCCTTTAATGTAATGACTTTTAAAAAGGTTTTGCAATTAACAAGTTTGTTACATTTTCGTTTTGCCAACATTTGTACTCGGTCCTTCTGCAGAGTAGAAATACCTGCCTAGTTAGCAGGGATAGTTTACTAAAATAGGGATTTACCAGTTGGAGTACTCTTGAAGAATCCTGGCACAGAGAAAACACTTAACGAATGATTATTCACGGACTGATACTCTTAACCCAAGTAAGCTACAGCTTCCCATGTTGGCCCAATCCACCTCCCCTCCCCTCCTCAGTATGGCTGGTGTTGCGAATTGTCTTCCCACTAAGCTTTGATGTGCCAAGCCTTCCTTCATTCACCTCTCCCACAAGAGTGGGGAGGGAGGATTCATCAACAATCTTTTGGAGTCATGGTTGAGCATGACATTGATCATATTTTAAAAGTTTTTCAATGTTTTCCTTTATAATCTTGCAATCTTGTATTAATAATTCTCCTGGTTCTGCCTACTTAATTGTATCAGTTCATAATGTCTTTCTAGGATCTTTTGAATATATCCCTTTTGTAATTTCTTATGATATAATAATATTCTATTCATATGTCAGTCATTCTCCAATTGATAGAGACCTACTTTGTTTCTAGTTCTTTGTCACTATAAAAAAGCGCTACTATAATAATTTTTTTTTGTGAATATGGGTCCTTTCCCTCAGCCTTTGAGCTCTTGGAGGTATAGACTTTGTAGCTATATTGCTGGGAGAAAAGGTATACACAGTTTAGAGATTCATTCATTCATTCATTCATTCATTCATTCATTCATTCATTTATTTACTTGTTTGTTTGTTTATTTATTTATCTATTCATTCATTCATTCATCTATTCATTCATTCATTCATTCATTCGTTCGTTCCTTCATTTGTTCCTCCATCTGTCTGTCCGTCCATCCATTCATTCGTTTGTTTGTTTGTTTGTTTTGCCTAGGTCCAAATGGCTTTCCAGAACATTGGGATGGATTTATACTCCTGACCACAGCATGTGCCTTCTCCCAGCTTCTCAAACAATTGTCATTTTCCATTTTATGTTATCTTTTCCAATCTAATGGACATGAGAGGGAGCTTCAGAGTTGTTTCAATTTGCCTGTCTTCTATTATTACTGATTTGGCTATTTTTTGTATGGTTGTTGACAGCTTAGATTTTTTTCCCCTTAAGAACTGCTTGTTTATATCCTTTGACCAGTTATCTATTGGGGGGGGCATAAATCTTGTTCTTATATATTTATATTAATTCCTTTTTTATTTTGGATAGCAGAGCTTTATCAGAGAAATTTGTAGGACATATTTTTCCTAGGTATCTTTTTCCTTTCTAATTCTATTGCATCGCTTTTGTTGGTGCAAAAATGTTTCAATTTTATGTAACCAAATTGAATAGTTTATCTGGTTTGGGTAGGTGACATAGTAGATAGAATGCTGGCTGTGGAGTCAGGAAGACCTTCAGTTCAAATCCAGCCTCAAATAATTACTAGCTTAGCGACCTTGGGCAAGTCATTTAGCTTCTACCTCAGTTTCCTCATTTATAAAATGGTGATAATAATAGCACTTGCCTCCTAGGGTGCTTGTAAAGATCTAATCAGGTAATAATTATACAGTGCTTATCACAGTGCTTTGCACGGCATAAGTGCTATATAAATATAAACTGCTGCCACTGCTGCTACCAGCACCAGCACCATCTCCTGAAAGTTCTTTCTAACTTGTTAAAAAACTCTTCTCTTTCTCTTTTGAAAAATAGTGCCTTCTCTTCTCTTCCAATTTGTTTATTTTTTCTTTATTTTTAATTTATGGAATAAAACAAGCATTTCCATAGCATAGTATAATAAAAAAGATGATTGCACATGAAACTGCAAATCTGCTATGTACAACTGGCTATCCCTTTCAAATATGCAACCAGATCATCGTGTAAATTTCTTTTTTCCTTTTTTTCTCCCCCCCCCCAGAGATGGCTTCCATTACACATAAATAGGTACATATATGTAAAATTACTTTATACATCTGTCCATTTATCAGTTCTTTCTCTGGATGCAGATATCATCTTTCTTCATCGGTCCTTTATAGTTAAATGGGTATTTATAATAGACAGCTCATTCACTCAAAATCTTTCTTAAAACAATATTGTTATTACTCAATAAGCCTCACTGGCTTCCTATTTCCTCCAGGACCAAATACAAATTCTTCCTTTTGCTGTTTCAAGCTCTTGGTCCACCCCCACTTTCTAGTCTTCTGATACTTTATCCCTCTTCCTCCCTCTCTTTAATCCTGTGACTCTGGCTTCCCGGCTCTTCCACAAACAAGATGCCCCCCAAGTCTAGGCCGCTCTCCTTCTTCATCTCTTGCTCCTGGCTTCCTTCGAGTCTCAAAGAAAATCTCATCTAAAATTCTATTTTCTCCAGGACGTCTTTTCCATTTTTAATTCTAGCACCTTTCCCCATTTCCTAATTTTACTGTCTATACCTTATTGGCACATATTTACTTGCTGTCTCCCCCATTAGACTGTGAGCTCCTTGAGGGCAGGAATGGGTTTTGCCTTTTTTATTCCCAGTCTTTAGCGCAGTGCCTGAAACATGGCATGCCTTTGATAGATGTTTGTTGACTCCCTCATGTGCTAAATGTTTTACAAATATCATCCCATCTGATCCTCACAGCAAACCTGCTGGAGTAGCTGCTGTTGCCTTCTCTATTTTACAGTTGAGGAAACTGAGGCAGGCAGTGGTTATAAGAACTCACCCAGGGTCATGCTGCTAAGAAGTATCTAAATCCAAATTTGAATTCAGATCTTCTTGACTAAAGTTAGGCCTGGCACTCTATCTACTGGACCACCTAGATGCCTAAGGAGGCTTTGAGTTGTCTTGAAAGCCAGGAAAGTCAGGAAGCAGGGATGAGAAGAGATCCTGCTTCTGTTAATGAGGAAACGGAGGCCCGACGTGACTTGACTAAGGTAACCCATGGGGCAGCTCTCAGAACCAGCATCCAAAAACAACTTTATCCGATTCCACATTCGTTGAGTTCTCCTTTCTCCTCTTCCTCCAACCTAATGTCTTTTCTCCAGTGTGGTGAGTAAGGCAGATAATCTGGGGGAATGGAAGGAGGTCATTACATCATTAAAAAATAAAGAAACTCTGGGACATTGAATAATGCCAACTCCAGAATGGGGAAAACAATTTTAACAATGAGCATCTCCGTTATAATTTTAACATCAGAAATATGCCAACGGCTCCATTACTGATATCAGGAAAGCCACCCACTAATTAGAGCTGTCAAACATAGAATCAATCTGTAGAAGGTGATCAATTCAACCAATTAATTGGTCAGCAAAAATTTAGAGGTATCAGGTGCCATGCTAGTTTCTGGGGATGCAAAGAACATACTTCCCTTGTCCAATTGCTTACAGTCTAGCTGGGAGGAGACAACATGTACATAGATAAGGGTAGACAAAGGACTTCCAAAGTGATTTTGGGGAGAGGGTAAGGCAACTGTGAGGAGTATCAGGGCAGGCCAGATATAGATGGAACTTCGGCTGGACCTTGCAAAGAACAAGGGACACTGAGAGATGGAAGTGAAGAGGCAGCTCATTTTAGGCAAGGGGGAAAACAAGTACAAAGGCATGGAGGTGGGAAATGAAGGCTTTAAGGATGCTGAATGATGACTTGTCAGGAACATTGCAAAGAGGATTCCTACATAGGCTTTGGGTTGGATGACTCCAACAACTCTTCCATCTTGAAATTCTGTATACCCTGAAGAAAACAGCAGCAAAAAACCTTGCTTTTGTACTATACAGGGGAAGCTGGATGGCACAGTGGATAAAGTGCCCAGCCTGGAGTCAGGAAGACCTGAGTTCAAATCCGTCCCAAGAGACTTACTAGCTGTATGTTCCTGGAAAAGCCATTTAGTGTTGTTTGTCTTGGTTTCCTCATCTTTAAAATGAGCTGGAGAAGGAAATGGTGAACCATTCCAGTATCTTTGCCAAGAAAACCCAGATGGGGTCATGAAGAGTCAGAAACGACTGAACAAAAACATATTGTTTTCTTTGAATTACAGTCCTTTAATCTATCTGCATTTCTCTGCCTTTCCATTAGTGGAGGAGAAAAATTATTTCCTTGACTTTAAGGAAGGTCAAAGACAAAATCCATTTATTGGAAATTAGAGTGAATTAAATATTTCCATAAACATTAGAGGAGAATGGCTCCCTGACAAAGGAAGGCAGTGTATAGATTGGATGAAAGAATAATTGTGATCAGAAATGCTTCTGGATACTCTGAGTTGCACTTGGTGATATTATTTTGACACTTGACAATCAGAAAGGAAAAGGAGACAGTTAGAATTATGTAGGGAAGAGAATAAGAGAGGGCTGTATGCTTTTGAAGAGGCCCGAGAATCCAATAGTAGCTTGTAATGGCCACTTAACGCAGAGAAATGCTGAACTGTTTTCAGCCTTCTGTCACTTAGAAAATGTCATGCATTCTTGTAGCAGCTGCAAGGAATGCCTCCCTCCTCTGGAATGTGTTCCCTGCTCATCTCGGAGTCTTTCTAGATCTTCTTCTTCCTATAATGCTCTCTTATGCCTTGATTCAACCATTTCCCTCCCATATAGAACATAAGTTGCAAAAGGCCAATGACAGGGCAGAAAGAGAAGTGGATTTTGAACCAGACATCCTGGGTTCAAATTCTGTTGACTGTGTGACTTTGTATGGGTCATCCTAGCTGGCTTCCATTTCCTCATCTGTCAAATTCAGGGGTTGGACTTGAAAACCTTGCATCACCCTTCCAGTTCTAAATCTATGATAGAAAGTCATTACCTTCCTCTGTGCCTCAGCCGCCTCATCTGCAAAGTAAAATGGTTGGACTTGTTGACTGTGGTGGTTCCTTCCCAATCTAAATCCGTGATCCCAAATCACTTCTCATCTTTGTTCTTCAGTGTCCTTATCAGAAAAATACAGGAGCTGGCTTAGAGCAGTGTTGTCATATTCTGATAGAAATGGATCCCTGGGGTGCATATTGACTTTGAAAAGCACAGGTAAACATTATCTCTGTTGTTTTGTTAATGTCAATTATGTTTTAAACTGGTTCCGACTCCAGTTTTGTAAGCTGCTTGTGAGTTTGACACCTCTGGATTAGTTTGACAACGCTGAGGTGCCTTCTGGGTTTTTGAGAGGCAACTTGGTACACTTCGCAGGGCACTGGACTTGGAATTAGCAATACCTATGTTCAAATATCTGGCCCAGCCACTCATTAACTGTAAAGCCATAGGGAAGTCACTTGACCCTTCCCTGCCCCAACTTCCTCACCTGTAAACGTATCACCTCGAGCCCCTTCCAGTAATAAATCTAGGATCCGAAATAATCCTTGATATGCATTTGTGATATACTGGAGAAGGAAGAACCAAGGTCCCTGCATTTAACTATTGCATCATAAGAAATCATATTTGGAAAGAAGCAATGTTTGAGGGGAGCAAATTGTCATCACTTTTCATATCCTGGCCTTCCTTTTATCTTTTCAAACCTCAGGTCAGTCCGGTATTCTCCTTTCATTAGGTAACGTTTGTTGGGCAATCATTTGAGAACTGGAGAGAATCTCCAAAGCCATTGAATCCAACCTTATCATTTTACAGATGAGGAAACTGAAGACCGGAGAGGGGGGGAATATTTTCCGCAGGGTCCCACAGGTAGTAAAAGGTAGAACCAGAATTCAAATCCAGGGCTCTGACTCCAAAGACAGTATTCTTCTCTGCCTTCTCACAGGGCTCCTGCTGTTTTCTATCCCCAAGGCTCAACATACTGAAGAGAAAAAGCCCTGGCCCCAGTTTGCCTTTTTGTCCCCTGACGTGAATCTTAAGCATCATTTTAATATCAAATGGATGGTGTTCAGTCTTGCTTATGTACATTCCTACGAACTTAAACCCACAGACTAAACAACTTCTACAGAATTGGTGCTCAAGATCTGGATGGAATTTCTTTTGAGGGAAAATTACCATGAAAATAGGAGGTGCTACAGATCACAGCTATGGAAACAATGCTTTAAAAAAAGTATGTTCTTGAGCACACACATAGAATGATTAAAACAATGATTAACCGTGGCCTTTTCTCTTTTCAGTTAATTTATTCTTGGATTTGGACACAGATTTCTGTGCATAGATCCTCTTCTTTGTCCCCTCCCACTTCAAATCTAATTCATACAGCACTACAGGGAAGGCAGAACTGAACATCAAAGCGTTTTTAATGGCTATAAAGTTTCAGGAAAGGAGTTTTGCATTGCTGGTGTAAAGCTCCTGAGTTTTAGCCTTGTCATTGGAAGAAATAAAAATTTCAGAAATGTGTTATGTTTTCTCTTAGCTTATGTATTTAACAACAGTTTAAACTCACATGATTTCAGTAAAAAGATGCCAATTATTTAGTGAAGATTTTAATGTGTCTAAATGACTGTTGTATTTATAAGTGAAGAAATTTAAAATTCCTGTGCAAATGATAACATTAGTATTTTTGTAGGACTGGGTGGAAGAAGAACTGGGTTTTGGTCTGAGATACCCTACTAACCAGCTACGTGATGAGACAAATTATTTCATCTCTTCGGCCTTTGGCTTCCTTATCTCTGATAGGACGTGCATGCACGTGTGCATGTATATGTATGCTTGTGAGAAAGGCCTTGAGTTTATAGGACTGATTGAAGGAAATGAGGATGTGTAACTAGGAGAAGAGAAGATTTGGGTCACACATGAAAGCTGTCTTCATGTATTTGTAGAGCTGTCATGTGTGTGAGAACATAGAAATGTTCTTTGGCCCTAGAGTATAGAGCTGGGAGTTGTAGGTGGAAGTGGTAAAGAGGCAAAAATAAAACAGATGCCCAAGTGAAATGGGCTGCCCTGCCTTGCCCTCCCCTTCACTGGGGGTCTTTGAGGAATAGCTAAATGACCTCTGTTAGGAATGTTCTGGAAGGGATTTTTGCTCCGGTATGGATGGAACTAAATGGCCCCTGAACTCTCTTCTGATCTGCAGACACTGGGATTCTGTGGCATTAGGAGGGGGAAAGGAAGAGAGACGTTTGATAGACTAGTTGGGGGAAACCAGGTGGGAGTGTTAGACTTGGAGTGAGCAAGATTTGAGTTCAAATCCAGCCTTCTCATGAGGATCAAATGAGGTGATAGTTGTAAAGTGTTTCACAAGCCATAAAGGATGACATAAATGCTAGTTCTGAGTATGATAGCCAAAGAAAGCATTTTCAGCGCCAAAATCCTTTGATTTTACGCACTTAGGAAGTTACAAAGTTCTTGCTATCAATTATTTCCCATTGGTGTGTTGTATCCTTGAGAGCCAGGATTTTTTTTTTTTTTGTATTTTCATCCCCAGCATTTTTCTCAGTTCCTGGAATGTTGTAGTTGTTTAATAGATGCCTCCCAATTGCAAGCATTTATTGCTAATTGCAAACCCAAGAAATCTTTCAGGGACGCTGAACACCATATGCCCCTACTACAAACTGTGGCTGAAGTTTGTAAAAGTTGAGTGAGCTCATATGCCATGGTGATAACAAAGAAAGCAGACATAGTGACTGAGGTTTTCAAGCTACCTTAGTTGTGCCTTTCGTGAAGGGGGAATTAATATAAGAAAAGTTCTATGCTAAAACTTACAGAAGCATAGAGATAGATTTTGGCAGCAATTTCCTGATTTTAATCAAAGTCACTTTGACATGGCATTTAATAATAATAAAGACGATAGCAGGCACTTGGGTAGCACATTGCATTTGAAAAAAAGGGCTTTTAAATACATTCTCTCACTTACTATTCAACTCAACCCGATGAAGTGGGTGCTAGCATTACCCTCATTTTACAGATGAATAAGTGAATAAAAGAAAGAAAATAAACATTTAAGTACTCACTATGGGCCATACGCTGTGCTAAGACTGGGGTATACAAAAAGCAAAAGAAGGACTCCATTCTATTAGGAGAAATGGCAGATGTTCTGGGCAGATGGAAGGGCCTGGTTATCCCAAAGGCACAAGAGCATGGTAGATAGCAAGGCTCATAGGATCTTAAGGTACAATGCAGGTCAGGTAGCAATTCCTAGGGGTCTGAAGTGTGTAGTGACAGAGCAGATGACAGAGTTTGATGTACCTTATGGAACAGTAGTAGGGCCAGTTGTGATACCCAGAGGACCTCCATCTTACGGGATGGGTTGTACTTGGTGACTCCGGGTCATAAGAGTGATGTGAATGGTCTTGTAAATCTTTCAAGGGCTTGGCCCTTCACTTTTGGAAATGGAGAGTGGGTCCTAGGATAGATTTGGAGCAAGGGCATTGAGTTCCCTATTTAGTGGAAGGAAATTTCCACTGAGATTTGGAGATAATGAGTGGGAGATATAAGGAGGATGTAAGATATGCTGGGAGATGTAAGGGAGACTGTAAGGAGGCAATGGTGGAGAAGGAGCATTGTGTGAAGATTAAAAAGGTTCAAGAGACATAGTTTCTGTGTAATTTAATCATTTTATTCATAAGACCAGAAGGTTATTATTAAAAGAAAGGTCATTTGGCAGTCTCTCTCAGACCAAAGACCCCTAATGGTGGTGGTGTCACTGTTTATATGCCCTTTGAAGAGGAGTTGTTCCCGAGGGATGCCTGCTCAACTCTGATTGGTTGATGCAGTGGGAAGTGGGCTATATTGGGGTAAGTGACTTAGGTGGCTTAAATCTTGGTCAAAGAGACATCAGTTCCCATATCACCTGTCTCAATAATAGGGACAATCAACACTTCCCCATATCTGTCTGAGCTAACACAATGAGCAGAAATACACCCATTAGCCTAAACCTGGAATTTCTTTTACTGTCTGATTAGATCTTACCCTGGGTAAACTTCTAAGAGAGAGTTCCCAAGCTGGTTGGTTTCTGGATGAGGAAGTAGAAAGGGGAAAAACTCTTGGTCCTAATATAATAATTAGTTATTGAATAAAAGAGAGAAATATTCATTTATCACAATTGGCAGGAAAAGTTGGGACAGGAAGGACATATGTGCTTTTGCAGAGTCCCCTGGATAAAATCTGGCCTAGGTGGGCAGATGGAGGAGGGAGAGGGGACCCCACGGTGCTAGCTTCCTGCTGGGCATCACGTGTGGAATCTGAGTCTTAGTGAGGTTCAGTGATTGCCTCTGGAAGGGATGAAAGAGTCCATCTATTCCTATACCACTGGTAAGCAAATGACGCAGTTGAGGGCCAGTGAGTTCAGCGGCTTGGCCAATCCATACATAGATACTAAATATCAGAGGTGGGATCTGAACCCACTTCTTTCTTGGGCCTCCAATGCCAGCTCTCCATTCACTGGGAGATGCTTCCTCTTAAAGCAGCTGGCCTTTCTGGGTCTCAGGTAGTATTCTAATATAGGGCCTTCTGACTGCTTTAAACTCAGACTCTTCACTGTAGCATACTGCTCTCCAGGAGGGTTGATTTTCTGAATTCTGTGCACTTCAGTTATTTATCAACTAATACAATCTGCCTTCTTGTGCCCATGGCAGAAATCTTGCAGGAAGTACACCTGAAGCTGGTCCATTAGAGTCCCGGACAAACATATTGCTCTATGGAGAAGACTGGAACTTGGCTCAGATTTTCCCTAGCTCTACCTTCCAAGGATTTTGGGGGCCATGATGAAAGGTCTCCAGTGTGATTTGGATAGTAGCAGCTGTTTTTACATGTATGCTAATGAGAATATAATGACAACAAATAAATATTATTAAGAACTGTTGAGGCGCTGCATAGAAAATTCTAACAATGAGAACATGAGCAGAGAGGGCACCTGTCAATTATTGTACAGTGGTAATTATGAGGCCATTAGCACATCTTTGTTTTCTCATTTGAACTTTCCCTTTGGGGACATCTTCCTTTACAACGGAATCTTTTGCCTGAGGAGTCCTAACCAGTAATTTTTATACCTGAGGCAAGAGAAAACACGATCAACTTTCTAGGAGAAGTTCAGTTAGTGTGTGGGGAGGAGAGAATCCTGGGATTCTTGTCCCTTTCTTCACTCCTCACTTCCCCGGAGGCTACAAGACGTGAGAAATAAAGAAATGCTTAGAGACATCTGAAATGGAAGGGGTGAGTATTTTGATGCCTCCTGCTAGGTGCCAGATACCGTACGGCATGCTAAATGCCTCACAAATATTACCCCGTTTGCTCCTCACCACAACCCTGCCAGGGAGGAGCTGCTATTATCTTCGTTTTACAGATGAGGAAACTGAGGCAGGCTGAGGTTAAGTGACCTGCCCAAGTTCACACAGCTAGTAAGTGTCTAAGGCTGATTTTGAACTCACGTCTTCCTGATTTTGAGTCTAGTACTCTATCTGTTGTGCCACCTAGCTGCCTGTCCTCTAGAAGGAAGCCAGTCCCTCTGGAGGCTACCACTTATTGTTCTGGCTAAGTAGGTGCTAAAGTCAGCTGCTTCTGGGCTTCCGAGGACTTGCTGCACAGGATCAGAATCCTCTGTATTTTCATTGCCCTGAGGCAAAGACCCCTCCCCCCATCCCAGTTATGCCTCTGTTGTGATGCACTGAATCTGCTCCTGTGTGGCCTTTACCTGCCGATGTCCTCTCCTTATAGCACCGTTTTCTTTAGGATTCATCATTATGGTTTGGTACCCTCAGTTTAGAGACTTGAGAGGATGTTTTGTAATAATAAGAGCTAGCATTTTTATAGCGCTTTATGATTTTTGAAGCCCTTTGCAAACATTATCTTACTTTCATCCTCACAACCCTGGGAGGTAAATGCCATTATTGTCCCCATCTTACAGATGGGAAAACTGAGGTATACACTGGTTAAGTGAATTGTGCAGGGTTGTGCAGCTTAGGAAGTGTCTGAGGCTGGATTTGAACTCAGGTCTTCTGGATTCCAGATCTAGTCCTCTAGCCTGTGTGCTACCTTGCTGCCTCTGGGGTTTTAACTCCCATTTTGTATCTCTTTACAAGTAACATTTTGAGTTGAACCCTATGAATTTGCATTTTTTTATGCTTTATTACTTCTCTGATTTCATTGGTGTGAGTACTCTAGACCAGCCTGCCACCCCCCTCTATGTCTCAGAAAATGGTTTTTGTTTCATCACCAGGTATACTGCTGACCTTGTTTCTGTATACTTCTAAATAAAATTCAGCCTTCATCTTGCCACCTGCCCTACAGTAAAGCACAGTTAAAAGCCCATTTGAGAACAGTCAATGAGATATGCTTCTGTCAAGTGCAGTAAGAATGGGTTAGCATTATTAGTCTGTGTCCAAAGGTAAAACAAAGAGAATAAAAATGATTTGTATGCTTTGCCAAGTAAACCTTTTACAATTCCAAACACAGGCCTGTAGACGGGGCCAACACTTGAAACTTCCTAGGTGTTGCATTTGCTAGAGTTTGAACTTTGTTGGCAAAGGTTCCACAGTCACTTCCTTCATCCTGGGATAAAACCGCAGGGAAAGACCTTTCTGGAAATTATATTTTGCTAGTGAACATTTTAAGTATATGCTGATGTGAGAAATAAATTTGCCCATCACTTCCTTCTGCATCATCATAAGAGAAGAAACATATTCTCTGAGTTGAAGAGGAAGGCAGTACAGGCAAGGAGGACCTACTTCAGAAGTTCAGGTAGGAGACGGGCAAAAGCTTTGATTCAGACGTGCTCACTGGCCTCCCCAAAATTTGCAACAGATACTCTGGTAGAAAGAATAGTGACCCACTGAAAATGAAGTTTCTTACTTCATAGGTACATGAGGTGGAGAAGAGGGAGGAGAGAAGACTGAACACAAGGTGTACCTAGGAGGAGAAGAGAAACATCTTTTTTTCATTGTTTTATTGCTCTGTCAGTGGACCATTTGGCTCATAAGGTTGTAGGTGAGGGCAGGTTTAGGGAAGATGCTTGGGGAGAACATGTGGATTGACTTGTCAGGTGTTTTCAAAAAATCATGAATCATAAGGCTGCCATCGATACCTCAATAGAAATTGATTTTAATGATTTATTTTATCCATGACGAAGGAGCATCAGAAAAAGAAAAACAAATTGAGACTCTCCTGACATTAAAATTAGTCATTTTATTAACTACTTCGATACAGATCTCTGCCTGGCTGGCACTGACTGAAGAAGCCCATTTCTGGTACAGGGCTCTTAATGAGTCTCATGGTGCAGTCTTTTCTGTGAATGGTATCATTGACAATACAATCTTGAGCTTAGGAAATAAAAGCTAGAGAAGGTAATGAGGCTTGCATGATAGAGAATGAGTCAATGTATTAGTAATATTGAGTCACTTTTACGTCTTCTGGTGCTTGTCTTTCTCTGGAATATTTTTTTTCTTCTTCTGCAGCATCTTCCTGTATGTGTTAAATTCAATAAGGAGAGGAGCCATTAGACTATTTTCTTGAAACTTGAATGAACAAGTCTGCCTGGCTATTAACAAGTATATACCCTCTCAGATAGGCTGAAGATCAGTGTCTGTGACAAAGATGACAACAGTGTCTCCTTTGGGGTTAGTTCGGGCTGAACTCCATTTTGCTCTGATAGACTAAGAAAAGTCCCTGATGAAAGGCATTTTGGTGGCTAGAAGACACTCCCTGTTTGCTTTCTTCTTTTAAGATCCCCATCTTCCTTCAAAGCACACATCTTGTGCCTCTCCTTCAGGCAACCTTTCTTCAGGTCCGTCCCCCCCCCTCCCCTTAATCAGCACTCTCTCCTTTTAGAAATTTGTGTTGCTTTGTAACTAGTTTGCATTTTCTTATTTTGTATGTATATATTTCTTCCCTCCCCCTGCCCCACGTAAACTTTGTGAGGGCAGGGATTGCTTCATTTGTCTTTGTATGCCCAGCACCCAGCAGAGTGCCTAGCCCATGTTAGGCAATTAATAGATGTTTGTCCAATCCAATGAAATTTCCAGGACATTTTGGATTTTATAAGCAAGTGACAGAATCAGCCCTTTCATGCAACCTTGCCAAAATAAACTTGATTTCAGTATAAATTCAATCACATATATTTTTATTTTATGTGGAGAAGAGCAACGTCTCTCTGCCTTCAGAGTTCTTTCAAGTGACTGTCTCCCAGCAGGTCTCAGTCACTGTGATACATTCAGTCTTACGGTAATCTGTTGAATAAAGCTACAGCAAAGGGATGTCATCTGAGGAGATTTCTTTTTAAGATAAGGGTGACAGAACAGGAACACCTTTTTTCCTCAACTTAGGATGACAGGGCTTAAACCACCTTTCTAGCAACTCTCCCAGGGAAAAGAAAAGGTCATGGGGAGGAAATCTGGTCGTGAAGGACCTTTGGATGACACTGCACCGAGCTGGAGCAGCCAATTCATCAGTCAGCAGACATTTTGTAAAGCACCTACTGTGCGCTAGGTACTGAGGGCTCTGAGACTAAAGTGACAGAATTCCTGCTCTCAAGGAGCTCCCATTCTCCCAGGGGAGACTGTGTGTATAAATAAATATGGATAAATAGAGACAAGTTCAACTTTTTGGTGGAGAGACACTAGCAGCTGTGGATGGTCAGGAAAGACTTCATCTGGGTGGCCCTTTTTTCAGACCATGTCAACAAACATTTATCAAGCACCTACCTTGTGTTAGTAATTGTGCTGATCACCAGGAAAACAAAGAAAGGCAAAAACCAGTTCCTGCCCTCAAGGAGCCTACATGCTAATGGGGAAGACACCATACAAACAACTATGTGTAAACAAAATACAGACAGGGCAAATTGGAGATTATCAAGGGAGGGGGGTAGGGGAGGGGGAGGGTTAGAAATGACTTCCTGTACAAGGTGAGATTTTAGCAAGGATTTAAAGGAAGCCAGGAGGTGTGAGTGATGAGGGAGGGAAGTCCAGGCATGGGGAACAGATAGTGAAAATACCCAGAGTTGGGAGATAGATATCATCACATGTGAGGGACAGCAAGGAGGCCAGAGTCTCTGGATCACTGAGTTTTGAAGGTAACAAGGTATTCTAAGAGATGGAGGTGAAGTGGGAGTTCATTTTTTGTCATGAGGAGACAGCCAATGCAAAGGTCTATTGGTGGAAAAAATATACATACATACATGTATGTGGGTATATGTGTGTATGTATATGTGTGTGTGTGTCATCAGGATAGGTACATTGGGACCAGCTTGAGAAAGGCCTTAAAAGCCAAAAGGAGGAGTCATCCCATATAAGAAGTTTCTAAGTACCCTGTTGTTGAAGGCGCAAGTGATAAATTTTAAGCAATATGGTCTTGCTGAAGGATAGCTAGTCTCAGATTTGTCCCTACATAGTGCTTTTACCTTGGGTTAATCACCTTTAATGTTTTTCCTTCCTCCATAAGCAGGCTAATCCCTATCCATTTGCCTCGTGCTGGTTTATTAAAGGAGACAACGTGAAGCTGTCCTGGTAGAGAAGCCCTAGACATGTGGAAGGTGCCCTGGTGTTCGATTTTTCTTACTGATGCCCTGAGCACCTGTCCCATGGACAGCCTGTAGAGGTAAAAGACTTGGTCTTGGCATAAGCAGGAGTCCCACCTTTAATTCACACCAGCTGTGGGCCTTTGAGTAAGGCACTAAATCTCATGGTATCAGACTCTTTATCCGTGAAAGGGATCAGTTGGGCTAAATGACTTCCAGAGAGGCAGTATGACCAATTGGAGAGACCACTGGGTTTGGAGTTGGGAAGGCCTATGTTCCAATATTGTCCCACATGGGTTAGCTGTGTGGCTGTGGGTGATTCACTTTGCTTTGTCTCATTTTCCTCATCTGTAATCTAGCTTTGCTGTTTATGATTTTTGTGGCTTCAGAAAAGTCAACTAACCTCTCTGAGCCTCAGTTTCCTTATCTGTAAAATAAAGAGGCTGAGTTTGATTACCTCCAAAGAGTCTTCTGTGTGGAGAGATATAGTAATATGAGAAACTGGTTTTGGTATTCTAGTGATGGGTTCCTTCCTTCTCATGACCTTTCTCTTCCTCTGATTCAATCCAATTTGATCCTACAAGCATTTATTAAGCACTTACTGTATGTCCTAGCTCTGTGGTAGGCACAGGACATACAAAGACAAAAGCAGGACAGTCCCTGCCCTCAAGCAGCTTACTTTGTACCTTTTGAAGTGTGGTGGCTTAGAAGTTGGTGAGGGAGGGTGGGAATCAGACAGTGACTGGGCAGGAGAACTGTGACATATGTAGTTTCAGCCAGGAACAGCAAAAAGTAGTATTCACAGGCTAGGAAAGTTTTAGTTTATTAAGCATTTGCTATCTGCATGCGTTAGTTACCAACCCCTCTGATAATCAGTCTGCCTAACTTCTTCGTGGTTTCTCTAGTTCATCTGCCCTCTTTCCTTAGCAATGGCTTTGACCTTATTTTCCCTGAGAGCTTCCTTTCCCCAGGCATTTGTCTGGTTCCATTGATTGAATGTACATGCTGTCCAGTATTTACCTCCAGTTATCCGCCTGTTCAAGCGCTTGTACAAGTCACTTTAGGGATCATGGCCAGTGTGCTGTGATATATCCATGGCTGTTGCCTCCCTCTAGCAAGATTCAAAATCAGCCATGCTTTGTATCCAAAATAAAATTGTTCTCAACCTCTTTCCTCTTTGCTGCATTGGAAACTTTTTGAGAATAGTTAATATCTGTGTGATCCCAGGCAAGCCACCATACCCCTCTGAGACTGTCTCCTTACTTGTCTTTTCAAATTAAAATTTATTTTTTCAATGAACAAGCATTTATTTTTCACTCCCCCACCAAAAAAAAAACAACTAGAGGAAAAAAGAACAAAAACAAAACCCTTGTAACAAATATGCATAGGGAAACAAAACAAATATTCACATATTGGCCGTGTTCAAAACTGGTGTCTCCTGAATATTTTCCCCATCAGTTCCCTGTTAGAAGGTCAGGAGTGTGCTTCCTCGTCAGAAGACTGGAATGCTGCTTGGTTATTGTGATGATCTGAGCGAGTTTTACAACTTTCAAAATTATTGGGTTTTATGATATTGATGTTTTAGATGTTCTAGTTCTGCTCGCTCCCCCATGCATCAGTGCTCACAAATCTTTCCAGGTGGATTTGAAATCATTTCCCCCCTCATTTCTTACCCTGACATGGTATGCCACTATGCTTACATGTCATGGTTTCCACCATTCCCTAATTGATATGCACCTCGTTAGTTTTGAATTCCTTTGTTGTTGTTTTTCAGTCGTGTCTGAGTCTCCGTGACCCTATTTAGTATTTTCTTGGCTAAGATGATGGAGTGGTTTGCCATTTCCTTCTCCAGCTCATTTAACAGATGAAGAAACTGAGGCAAACAGAGTCAAATGACTTGCTCAGGGTCACACAGCTAGTAACTCTCTGAGGCCACTTCTGTCTTTCTGACTCTAGACCCAGCTCTCTGTGCACCATGGCACCACTTAGCTGCCATAGTTCTTGCCACTATCAAAAGAGAAGCTATGGATTTCTCTATACAGGATTTTCCCCTCTTTCTTTGGTCTCATTGAGGTATAGGCATTATGGGGGGCATTGCGGGATCAAAAGAAGTTTCTTTATTTGTTAAACAAGAGAAAGCCCCTTCTGGATGGGACATTCTCTGCTTCACTCCCTGTCTCATCTGGCACTTTGGAAACAAGGGCTAAGCATGTGATTACCCTTTAATACATGTTTGTTGAACTGAAAAGCCAGTGGGAAGAGCTGTGGCCTTAGAGACTGTTTATATCCTGCCTCTGACCCTTCCTAACTGTGTGACCTGGGGCAAGTCATGTACACCCAGCTGAGTCTCAGTTTCCTCATCTGGAAATTGTGGATAGTAATTGTGACCATAAAATAAGATGATTTTTTTTTATAAACCTGTAAGTGCCTTCTGTAAATGATGGCTGTTATCATCATCATCTTTTTTTTTTTTTAAATTGAGGTTCATATAGAAACTATCCTGGGATAAGTCACTGTCTTCTTCATTATGTTATGTTTAATGTTCTGTGGAATATTGCAGAGAAGCAATAATATATAAATATATGCATATATAATAGCAAAATAAAATAAGTATAAATAAAATAATCATTATTTTAAATAAAATTATTACAATAAAATAATAGTAAGAGCTGGCATTTATATAATTGGTTAAGGTTTATAAAGTCCTTTACAAATATTATCTCATTTGATCCTCATAACAACCCTAGGAAGTAGGGTGTATTATTATCTCCATTTTACAGACAAGGAAACTAAGGCAAGGATATGTGACTTGTGTCACATACATAAACAAGATTTGAACTCAAGTCTTTCTGATTCCAGGTCCTGTATTCTATGGCACCTAGTTGCATGGCTCATTTTTGTAATTAAAGAAAAATAATGTGACATAAGCTCATTTGATATAGGCTTCCTGAATAAAGATGATATGAACTTTATTCTGTTCCCAACATGATCCCCTCCTAAATTTCTGTATTTTGGAAGGTCTTATTATTATAATTAATTATAACAATAAGTTATATTTAATAATTCTAGTTACCATGACTATTGCCATACGGCTTTAGGGTTTCCAAAGCACTTCATAGACACAACTTGTGTGATTGCAAAAAAGTTATGTTTATTATATTATAGAATACTGTATTTATTATAATATAATTATACCAATAAGATACATTTAATAATTCTAGTTACTGTGCCTATTGCCATGTAGCTTTAGGGTTTCAAAGCACTTCATAGACACATGTCATATGATCCTTGCCACGTTACTGAGATGTTATTATTTCAGTTGTATCATCATCCTCATTTTATAGATGAGGAAAGTGAGTCTCAGAGACATTAAGGTACTTGGCTGTGGTCCCACAACTAATCAATGTTAGATTCAGGTTGGCCATTCACTGTAACCCAAATGTCTAAATCCAGATATTGCTTGGGTGAGTAGGAGAACTCATTTCCACTTATCTTTCACTTGTTTTTGATGCCAAAAGCAAGATCTGGTTTCACATGTTTAGATCCTTTCACTGCAGTAGTTCGACCTGAAAAATGGAATTTTTGTCTTCTGTCTCTGACAGCAGGGTCTTTTGGCTTGGAAGGCCGATGGAGCAGCCTATCCAGCGTGACCAAAAGTCTCCTGTGTCTTCCCATTCATGTCATGGTTGAGGAATCATCATGAGGGAGGAAGCACAGGGTGGACGTAGGAGTCCTGAAGTTGAAATCACTCAGGGTGGATTAGGATTCTATCTCTGCCTCTGACAAGACTTTCTGTATGAGGGCAGTTTCTCTGTCTGTGAAGGCAGTGAATTGTTGCAGGCCCCCTGGAATGTTGAAAACGAATCTGATTGTGGAAGGAAATGCTTTGAACTTCTCGGGGAAAGTTGTAAAGGAGTAGAAGTCCTATTAACATGGCTGCAGGGTTTGGCTGGCCACAGTCCTTTGCTTAATCACAGGACTGAGAGCTTGGAAGGCTCTCAGAGCTCAGCTAGCCCAAGTCTTGCATTTCCGATAGGGAAAAAGAGGCCTGGAAAGAGGGAGGGAATGCTTGGTTAATGATTGTACAGCTGGGAAGTGGCAGAGCTGGCATGTGAACCTGTCTCTTCTAAGTTTAGCATGTTTTCTTTCTGCCATGTTGTGGCCTCGGTGTTACAGTCATCTCTGGATGGTGTACTCTTCTGTTAGACTGTGAGCTCCCTGAGGGCAGGCTCAGCATTGTTGCCTTTTTTTGTCTTCCCAGTAAACACTTCACAATGGTGGTTAATGATAACAGGGATAATAATAGCTAAGATCTGTACAGGGCTTACAGGTTTGCATGGTACCACACCCGTTATCTCATTGTGCTGCTGGTGAGATGTGAAGTCCCTGGGCTCAAAGCTGAGGCTCTTCCTTTTTCAAGCCTCCTTGGGAAGTTCCAGTCTATGCCAGATTTTTAAAAGTATTTCTTCAGCCATGTGTAATTCTTGGTTCACATAAGCATTGTCTAAGTAGTGGTTGGATGAAGCTCAACAGGTTCCTTGTTTGCCCCATGTGTGTCTATGGAGCATAGGGACCACTTTGACACGAGTTTCATTTCATGCTGACAGCCAGGAGACCTAGTTACCAGTCCCAGGCCTGTCCTGTGCTGTGTAACCCAAAGCCAATGGCTAACCTTTAATGTGCTTCTCTTTCCTTACCTGTCAAATGTGGAAGCAACATCAATACCTGTCCCAACTATCTCACAGGGTTGCTGTAAGGAACAAGGGAGATCATAGGTGATGACAATGTTTTGGAAATGCTCAAAGGGGCGCACTCTTTTTTGGATGATATCATTCAAATATTAATCCTCTTCTCACTACCATTCCCATGCAAGCTTTTGCCTGAAATGCAGACAGTTGAGGTTAAATGTTTTGAAGTAAGTTCACTTTAGCCAGCGTGTTCCTTTACCAGTGATGGGCGGGGGAACTCCCCCTCTGACCAGCAAGTCTGACCAGAGACTTTTGAGTATTATTCAGCTTTTTCATTAGTGAACTAATTAATTTAGAGACCACTTAGATGGGCCCAAGATTTAGATCCAGAAAGGAGTTTGAAGGTCAACTGTTCCCAGAGGTGAGTCTGGGCTCTCAAGATTATGTTAGGATAGCCCCAGTTTTAGCCTCAATTGTGAGTATATAATTAATTGATCAGTCCAGGTAAATTGGGAGACCTAAATCATTGGGCTAGTTATAAAGGATGATACATTTTTGGGCTCCAGGAACTCTTAAATACTAGATACTGAGTCACCAAGGAAGTATGGCACTGATGAAATGGCCAATTCCAAAAGTACTAAAGATGGCACCTCCTCTCTGAAGCCTTCCCTGATTCTCTTCCTGGCCATGTGGTTAATGATATCTTCCCAATTTCTTATCTATGCACATATTGTGCCTCTTTTCTTACCATCACACCCCTCCTCCAAGTAAAATAGAATAGTCTTGGGGGTGGGGGCAGATGTTTCCTTTACATGTGCCCAGGGCCCAACACTGCCTTACACAGAGTAGAGAGTAGGGTGGTATAGAAAGGCTCTTTCACTTGAAGTCAGGAAGAGCTGGAATTGAAGCCTTCCTTTGCCTCACACTAACTGTGCGGTCCTTGGGATGTCTCTGAAATTCGAAGAGAGTTTCCTTCTAGTCTATTTAATAAGCAATTATTCATTTGCTTATTGATAAAATGGGGATAATACTTAGATGCTTCATAAATTCTGCCTGCCTGACTAACTGAATGTTGTACCTACGTTGCTCGGGAATTCAAATGAGATCATGTGTGTAAACTGCTTTACAAACTTAAAAATGATACAGGTAGATCCATAGATCAATATACGTATATGTAAATATATATTATATATATAATATGTACATGTATAATGTGTGTATATATATGTGTATATGTGTGTGTGTATCTCCACAGTGCTATCTATCTATCTATCTATCTATCTATCTATCTATCTATCTATCTATCTGTCTGTCTGTCAATAAATGCAAAGTAGGACAGTCAACCCTGTAAGACAGGACTACTTAATTGAGGGGGTAGTTCAATAAATTTGTTTTTTTTTAACATTTTGATAATTATATTCAAATGTAATTTATTTCCTTTGTAATTCTATGTATTTTATTTTATGCATTTAAAAACCTTTCTTCTGAGAAGGGGTCCATTGAGCTCTACCAGACTTCCAAAGGGGTCTATGTCACACACAAAAAGGTTAACAATCCCTGCCCTAAGATTATAAATTACTTAGAAATTAATATATTTGCATATGATGTCTCCCATAAATAGAACACAAGCTCTTTGCTTTTCTGTTTGCGTCCCCAATGTTTAGCCCACATTTTACATAGTAAGTGTGTAATAAATACATTTCCATTTATTCATTCATGGCAGGTGACAATCTATATTTGCTAGAGGAATTGTCCCCATTGGAAGATCTTTTATAGCAATGAAATCACCTGTTCAGGCCAGAAAAAAGTAATGTTGTCGGGAGCTTGATGCATATTTATTGAATTAAATTAACTCGAACGAAAATGTAGGAGGAGATGTACTGTGTTGTCTTGTTTTCATTTTCTGACCTGAGAAGGGACAGTTTCATCTGCAGAACAATTTTTCCTGGAACCTAATGCAAGCAAAACTTTATTGCAGGAGGTTTTCTCTGAGGTACATTGGGTCACAAGGGGACACAGAAGCATCATGGGCTATTGGAGGTGGGCCAATGAAGGGTGCAGAACACTCAGAGGCCGAAGACCTGGTCTTGCCTTCTGGTGGCACCATATGCTAAATCTGGGACCCTAGACAAGTCATGTTCTGCCTTCCTCCCAAGTTCGCCAGGAAGATCACATGCATTTAACTTTATGTTTAATGAGTGTACCATGGTGCAGTGAAAATTGTTGGTTGGGGAGTCAGAAGACCTAGGATCAAATTTCAGCTCTGTCTCTTACTGCCAGAGGGACTGCAGGCATTTTACTTAAACTTTCTGTGTCTCAGTTTCCTTTCCTGTGAAATGAGAAAGCACCAGTATAGTTGATGTCTTACGTCTCTGGTAACATCCAGGTCAAAATCTAAAATCCTGTCAAGTCTTATATAGTATTATTTCACTATGTTATTGCACCAGATAGAGAAGCATCATGATGGAGAGGAAAGACACCTGCCCTTGGAGTCAGGAGGCCTCAGTCTGAGTCCTGCTTCTGACCTGTGCCGACTGTGTGAGCCTGGGGAAGTCACTTGCCTCTCAGTGTTCCTAGGAAACTCTCCATGACTTTCAGAGATGATGCTGATCTGGATGCAAAGAAGAAATTAATCACTGGGAGCTCCCTGCATTAATGAACTCATTGGCCCATTAAAAATAAAAGGCCCAGAAATTCTGGTCTAAGGGGAATTAGTGATTGATTCCTTAAAAAAATCATCATTGATATAGCACTTTCAAGGTAAAGAAAATTTTTGTGCTTTTTTCTCATTTGTGCTTCCCCCCCCCCCCAACCCTATGATACGGGTACTATAAGGATTATTTTATGGAAGAAGAAATTAGGGCTCTGAGACATGGAGTGACTTATTTGCCCTTGACCGCACAGCTCATAAGTGTCAGAGGTGGGAGCCTGAGTTTTCCCGACTTCAGGCCTAAGTCTCTAAGGACACCAAGTCTTCCTGACTTCAAGACTAGGCACAATGTGGCTCTAGCCACAATGCCCATATTACCTTTCCAGGATGTAGAAGGGAAGGTGGAGTAGGGGACATGGAACCTGCCTTCAAGAATTTGGAGGACTGTTAATATGGGAGAAGAATTTGTAATTTGACATGGTATGACTGGCCCCAAAGGTTAGAATTTGGAGCCATTTATCAAAGTTCCCAAAAAAGTCTGTTTCTACTTTATATAAGAATAAGCTTCCTGATAATTAGTGGTATTTAAAAAGGGAATGGGATCTCTGGGAATTTGGTGGGTTTCTCCTCCTTGGGGGTCTTTAATACAAAAAACAGATGACCTCTTGATGGGGATGTAGACGGTATCTGATTTCCATTGGGTTTGGATTAAGTGGTCGGCCAATGAGATTCTTTCCAATTCTGAAATTTGGTAATTTTGTAATAATTTTGCATGGTCTGAGATAATTGGTGTATTAGTCAGTCAGAAGATCTGATTTCAAATCTCAGCTCTGTGACTGAAATATTTCTGTTACTCAGGGCAAGGAACTTGGGCTGCACTTTCCATGTAGACAACAGGAGGGGGTTGTATTGATGACCTCTGATGTCCCTTTCAGCTCCTTCCAGATCTAAATATATCAATCTATAAAATAGGATCCAGGTACTTAAGAATAATCTTAAATTACCAAGATTTTTATTATATCATAGAATTTTTATTATATTGAGACATAATTATTATAAAAAACCAAACACATGGATAAGAAATACAGAATGGAGACAGATTTGTCATTATCATCCTTCTTCCCCAAATGTCTTCCTTGATATTGTGGCAAGTATAGCTCCCAGAGAGCTCATGTTGAATCTTATACCAGTTTTTTTTTTATTCCTGATATTCCATGTTGTTGATTGAAGTGTTGTTGAATACCAGACATGGTAGGAAGCGGGGGTGGGGACTTGTCGCTCTCTTGTGCAAGTTTAAGAGCCAAATTTATGTCCCCACTGAGAAAGGCAGCCATCACACTTCAGGACAACCATGGGCGGCAAGTCTGCCCCCACGGAGGACCAAGATATTTTTAAATCTTTGGACCCTTGCACCTGTGGTTGACTGAGCCCTAGCATTTAGGCCAGGGCTTGTTACATAGTAGGTGTTTAATAAATAAATGCTTGTTCATTGATTCTGTGCCATAAACTGTGGGCTTTACACAGAAAAGATTCACAATAGGTGTGAACACAAGCTTTACTCAAATCCCCTTCTGATTCCTTATCAAGGCTTGAAGATCCTGCATACTCAAAAGCTGTGTTAGCAGGTCCTACCCAGCTGGAAAGACTTTGGACCCAGGCACTATGTGGGACTGTATGTCTGTGATGTGATGACTGGCTTGGCTCATCACCAAGTTGACCACAGATGGATTTTTTTTTTGACCATAGGTACTCTTCAAGACAAGCTGCTAAGTTGTAGAGGGGTCATGACCTGGATTAGTAGAGGCAATGTGCATCCTAATGATCCTCAAAGTGAGTTAACAGTTGATCATTGTGTCCCTAAAAGACACTCAGTAGAACCTCCATGGTGAATGTGGCTACCATGCAACTCTGTCCAGTCCAAAGTCTCCAGACTTCTCTCTGTGTCACTGTCCAATTTGTCTTAGTTGTAGTGACATTTATTGTTGTGCCAGCATAGGTTGGATTCCTTCCCACTTCTACCCCTTCAAGATTCTTTGTGTGAGAACCTTAACATTTCTGGACCTCAATTTCCTTGGTTGTAAAATGAGATGTTTCTGTTTAATGACCTTTGAGACCTCTTCTAGCTCTAAATCTTTGCTCCTATGACTATGTAACCACGGGCAAATCTTTTAGCTTTAAAGAGCCTCAGTTTCCCCATCTAGAGGGCCTTTGAGGTGCCTTTTAGCTCTTTAACTCTATGATCCTATGATTTTATGCTCTTTTCTGGTGGTGTTCCCTAAATTCTGAGAAATCTTGACTGTAGACCTGCTTGTCAGGACTTTGCTGCCTTCCTTTGAAGACTCTTTTAGGCCAGGAGGTAGGGAGGATATTTCTCTTTCTGACAAAAAGGCTTCTTTTCTCCTGTAGGGGAACTCGCAAAGTCCATTGATTCTGAACCAGTTTTGAAGCATGCAGATCTCATGGGGTCTTTCTGCCATTAGTTAGATAGCTTAAAGCATTGCTGATTCTTGGCTGGGGAGATTCCTGGGAGCTATGGAATCCAGAGAGATGAAAGCATTATAGAGCAGAATGAAGTTATCAGCTGACGCTTCTATGGAGACTCATGTTCCTTTAATCCCTCAGGCTGGAGCCACATTGTAGGCAACAATATGCCCATATTTGGGTTTTGTATTGGACTTGAGGGCCAAGCTCTGAGCCTCCCATTGGGATCTCTTGTAATCTGGTGTTTTTGAGGAGATTAACTATTTGGAGGGGAACTCTAATAAACCCTTGGGTGATAGCCACTGATTGGCATGGATGGCAAATCTTGGCCAGAGTAACTTGGCAACATTTGTCTAATGGAGAGACAGGATGGATAGTTCTCATGGGTGATGGTTTTGCTTTGTTTTTTGCAAAGGATAGTGTGAGCAAAGCGCCATCCCAATTTTAAAGTAATAATTGAAACAACTATTATTATATGACACTTCAAGGCTCATGGAGCCCTTTACAGATATGATCTCATTTGATCTTCACAACAGCACTGTGAGGGAGATGTTGTCATTCCTATTTTATAGCTGGGAAAACTGAGTGTTGTTAAGTGCCTTGCCTAGGGATAACCCAGCTAAGTAAGCGTCTGAGGTGAAATTCTTGCCTCTAAGGCTAACGCCATATCCATAACAATGCCCATCTGCTGTAAATCAGGGAGTCAACCAAGGAATTCATCTGTTGTTGTTCAGTCATGTCTGACTCTTCATGATCCCATGGACCATACTGTCCTTGGGCTTTTCTTGGCAAAGATATTGGAGTGGTTTTTCATTTTAGTGGATTAAGGCAAATAGAGGTTAAATAACTTGTCCAGGGTCACATAGCTATTAAGTGTCTGAGGATGGATTTGAACTCAGGTCTTCCTGATTCCAGGCCCAATGCTCTATCCATTGAGCCATCTCAAGGAATCGTTCTATACCTGCTAATTCTTTGATTATCTCCATTTCAACTCTAGATACACTCTGACTTGGGATAAATGAAAGAGAGTCCCAAAAAGTTTTAGAAGGAAATGGTTCATAACCATTTCCAAAATAGTTCAGCATTCTCATCTGTACCAAGGGTAGATCCTATGGTGAAGTGACTCACTCATTTCACAGATGAGGAAACCGAGGCAGACAAGGTATAGTGACTTGCCCAGGATTACACAGCTAGTAAGTGTCTGAGGCTGGATTTGATCTTAGGTTCCTCCTGACTCCAGGCCCTGTGCTCTGGCCACTGTACCACATAGCTGCTCCAGAGATAAATACAGTATGTTCTATTTGGTGTGGGAGATCATAGGTGGCCACTGGAGTTCCCTGCCAAGTAGGGAGATGATGTGGTCAGACATGTGCTTTAGGAATGTCACTTTGCTACTGAATAGAGGATGTATTGAAAAGAGCCTAGAAGGATATGAGGCAGGGAGGCCAACCAGATTCTGGCAATAGCCCAAGGATGAGGTTATATAGCCATGGGATGTTAGACCTAGAGGTGTAAGGAACCTTGAAGATCATCCAGTCCAACCCCCTTCCCCCATATTACAGATGAGGCCCACAAAGGCTAAGTGACCTATGTAACATCACTCAACTATTACAGAAAAGAATCAAGACTTGACCCCAGATCTCCTTCTTCCTGCCCCAGTAATATTCTTACCAAGGCTGATGGCCTTCCATAGACTCAGACCTCTGTATCCGGGCACCATGGGCAGTAAGGCCATTGGGTTTGGCCCTTGGTTCATATGACTCCCTCCAAATGTCTGGGGACTGGTAGAAAGGCAAAGAATCAGGAACTGAGAAACTCGACTGATTTCCAGGCCACAAGGTGGAGAGGAAGGAACCCTGGTTTTGGAGTCAGAAGACATGAGTGCAACTCTTGACTCTGACACTTTTGAGTGTATTGATCTAAGCAAGTCACTTACTGGGTCCAGACTATAGTTTCTTCATCTGTAAAGAGGGGAATAATGAACATATATTTAAGGTTTGTAAATCCCTTTACAATATATTGTTTCGTGTGACCCTCATAACAATCTTGTGAACAGGTGTTTTCATTACCACTATGACACAGATGAAGAAACTGAGGTCGACAGAGGTTAAGTAACCTTCTCAGGTTCATGCAGCTGATAAGTGAATGAGGTGGGCTTTGAATTCAGGTCTTCTTGGTACCAGATCCCCTGTTCGTTCCACTGAGCCATCGAGCTATTTACGTGAGTTTTTGTGAAAAAAAGCACTTTGTGAGTCCAAACGTGTTATATAAATGAGAAGCCATAGATCTGAGAATTGAAAAGGACCTTCGGGACCTTTGAGTCCAGCCATACCCCAAAGAAGTTCCCATCTTAACCAGCCTTACAGCTTCTGCTTAAGGACCTTAAGTGAGGTGACCCATCACCCTCTGAGGCAGCCTCTATTGCTTTTAATACTTTTTATTAATCTATTGTTGAGAGGCTCTATGATGTAGTAGATAGAGAACCACTCTGGGGGCCTGAGTTCAAGTTCTGACTTTGACAAATACTGACTGCGCGTATGTCCCTTTACTTCAAAGTGTTCTAGGAAATTCTCTAAGACTTTAATTTGCAGAGACTTGCATATCAATGAAATCAGACTTAGTCATCAGCCCTTAATCTATTATTATACATGATTTTAATATCTGTTATTATCACTATTGGATTGAACAACTGATATTAAGGACCCAGTTATTAAACATAGCTACAGTTATTGCTTGCATTGAAAAACTTTGTTTTCTGAATGGGATGAGGGTGGAGGAAGAAGGGAACATGTGTGCTCTGTGTGTGTGTGTGTGTGCCAGTCAAAATTTAGCTTTTGATAGCTGCTCTTACCAGGGGTTACTTTTTCATACTGCTTTGTTCAGAATTCAATTCAATTCATTTCAATAAACATTTAAGTGAAGACATGGATGCCAATAACTAGTACCTGTTGGTTCTAGGCTCAGTCAGTAGAGGTTTAACACCTTTATTAGGGATAAATGATCTGAAGCAGCCCCCTTGGGCAAGATCCAATACTTCTGGGACCAGTGTGTTATCTATGGCTGGCTTCCAGGGTTGCCATAATTTCTCTGAAGCAGCCCTAGGCAAACATTACATCCTGGCAGTTGGATTCAAATAAATTCTCTTTTGTTAGAGACTCTTGGTCTGAAGTTTCAACTTATTACCTTTGAATTTTGGGTTGGGTGATGCCCTCTCATTCTTGTGTTTAGATACTAAGTCTTTTCTCCTTGACCTCTCTTCTAACAAAGTGAGTCCCACTTTATTGTCACTTTTGGCACAGGCAATTTTACATCCTTGGGGGTAAACTATTGAAGCTAGTTGGAGAAGCTACTTTGGGCACTTGTGCACATCTCTGTATGGACATTTAGGCAAGATGCAAACTTAGGTGGTTCTTATCTCAATTTCCTAATTACTCCTCTTCATACTAATTACCCCTCTTCATACAATCCCTTTAAATCAAGTTTCCTATTAATTATTGAATGTGGGTAACATGTTTATTTTGAGGGCTATTAATTTGGATCAGTTGACTGGACACCCCCTTCATCATTTCTGTAATTTAGATGCTGTTGTTGGTACTTTAGAATCCATAAGCTGATAGAAGCAATTTTGTGTAATGCCTAGCTAGAAAGAAGAGATAGTTAAACTAGGCAGCTTCTAGACATGCTGCCTTAGGCACTCTGGGTTCCTCATTGGGTCAGTGTCCTGGGGATACCCCTCCCTCCAGCCTGGGCTATTCTCTCAATTGAGTCTTGTTTCCTGTATTTTGAGACACTGCCTTTTCCTTCAACAGAATTTGTCTTTAAGAAGTTGACTTGAGGGTCTTTATTACATTGCTTACCTCGGGTACATTTCATATCCTGTATTCAGGGAGCAAGAAATACTAGATTTAACTTTGCACATAACTACCTTCCATTGCCCAGCCCAATAAATCCTGAGATCTAAATGGTCCCAAGGTGAGTGTGGTATCTTACTAGATGACCTATTTAGTGTCAGACTACTATTAGTGATATACATGGTAGATGCTTAGGGGGAAAATTGTTGAATTTATATAGTTGAAGCTATGTCCCATGTTTCCTCGTTATTTGAAACTGTAAAGGCAACACATACATTTTTCTATGCTACAGAATGGTATGCCGTAGTCATCTGATTCTATGTTGATTTTTAACGTGGTCATAGGATTGTAGGATCATAGATCAGGACTTTGAAGGGACCCGGGGGCCATTTTGGTCAATTCCTTTCATTTTAAGATTGAAAAACTGATGAACATTGTGAGAGAAATTTTGAGAGACAGCATGGCGTAGGCAGAGGGGCAGGCAGTAGGCAACATGCATTTATTAATCACTTACTGTGTGCTAGGCACTGTGCTAAGTGCTGAGGTTACAAATAAAAGTAAAAAGAAAGGCAACCCCTTTCCTCCATGAACTTACATTCTCATGGGGATAGATAACACATTAAAGGGAGCTGAAAAAATCAGGGTGGAGGGGAATTGGGAATGAAAGTACCCTTTTGTTATAATGATGGCAAAGTTCAGCATAGATAGGAGGGAAATGAAGTTTGGTTAGCCTAGGTCTTTCCCCCAAAATGCAAGCCCTGGAAATAACTCACCAATGAAAGAAAAGACTTTGGAGTCAGAGAGTCAGGAAAACTTGGGTTCACATCACACTTCTGACAGTTGTTGTATGACCTGGGATGAATTACTTAATCTCTCTTGGCCTCAGTTTCCCCTAATGAGGAGCTTGGACTTGAGGACTTAGAACCCTGATCCTAATTCTTGTAATGTGAAATGTATTATTTTATGATAAGAACTTAGCCTATATAATCTTAATCTACTTTTGTTCAGAATTCTATTTAGTAATTCATATCTATAGAGTTAAAAAAAACCTTTAAAAGTAAATGTTAGTCCATTATGAACTGAATACTCATATTTGTGGTTCATGTCACATAACTGGAAAGAAAATCGATCATAATGCTTTCAGTGTTACATAGTAGGTGTTTAATAAATGCTTGCTTGCTTGATATATTTCCTAGTATCCTGGAATAATTTTTCTGTAAGTTTTTGGGAAACTCACTAGATGTCTAATCAGACAAAGCACTACACGGTGCTATTTGAAGCTGCTCAGCTTCACTGGCCATGCATAAAAGCAGTGGTTGACCACACTCATAAGTCTCCTCTTTCTGTACCACAGGTCCAAGGATCTTATCAAGGAAGCTATCCTTGATAATGACTTCATGAAGAACCTAGAACTGTCTCAGATCCAGGAAATTGTGGATTGTATGTATCCCGTGGAGTATGGCAAAGACAGCTGCATCATCAAAGAAGGCGACGTGGGCTCCCTGGTGTACGTCATGGAAGGTAGGGGCCATGCTGCCAGCTCTTGTGATATTCAAATGTGGTTTTTTTGCATCTTATCAGCCAGCACCTGGACTGAAGTGTATTCCAGGGAACAGTTCCAGTTTCTCATTCATTTGTTGGGAAACAATTTCAAAGGAGGTGAAACACTATTTAGATATTGTGGCTGGCTGATTGTAAGTTGAATATACAATAATTTCCAATAACTGAGTAGTCCTGGGGAAGATACAGGTGACTTAATGAGGGGCTTGACATATGTTGAGTACCATAGATGTTTGCAGCCAAATAATCAAAAGAGTTTCCACACTACTTTTATATTTTAGTATAAACTTCTATATTCTTCATGCAAAAAAAAGAAGCAATGGCCGCTTTTTGATATTTTTAATCATATGATTAGGGCAGTGGGATTGAATTGGATGATAACATAGAAACCATCTAGGTAATGTGACTGAGCAGCAGGTCTTTGTTACCAGGTAGCCTTGAAACTCTTTTGGGCAGCAGAAAGCAGACAAGTGGGAGACACTGTTTTGCAAAATAGAGGACAGAAACTTGCAGAATCTTTTCATCCCTTGATACATTAGAAAGAAGAACCATAACAAAACCAATAACAAATCTTAGAATTTTAGAATTGCTACCTTTCTTTCATTTCTTTGAAGAAAGAATACCCAGAACAAAGCCGAGTACTGATGGAGAAGACTGTCATGCTGGCCCGGTGAACAACACCTTCCACAAATCCCTTTGCAAAAGTGTTTCTTTTAAAGAGCTACATGAAGTGGTGGTGATTCACTTTATAGAAGGACTCAGGGCAGCAATTCCCACAGATCTGTAACTCCTTGAAAGGCAGACTGGTGGTGATGGGGAATGAGACAAAGAGTTTGGGTATAATGAGAAGCAGAAGGGAGAGGATTCAATTTAGATCAAAGGTCAACAGGATCAAGTAACCTGAGTTTCAGAACTCTGATTCACAGGTAGCTTTTTAGAATGAACACTGTTACCTAAATATTACTTAACAGGGGAAACCTGTTCTATTAGGTGCATAATAATAAAAGTCGTTACTGTATCAAAAAAAAGTTTGGGAAAATGTTACTTAACCTTTTCTTTGTGTTGGAATAGTTCTTAAGAAAACAGATTTCCAGGTGTTCTCCTTCCTTTTCTCTCCCTAAATATAGTGTGGTTATTCTTGCCTGTTCTTTAATAACTCCATTAGCTTGCTGATCTATCCAATAAATAATGATTAAGTATAACAAAGTTGTTTCCAGATTCATGCTTAGTTTAGTAAAATTAAATTATTTTGAGTGGAGGAAAAAAATGAACAGATGGGACATTTTCCAAACTGTATTCTTGATGGAACAAGGACTGGAGTCATTGGCTTGAAGTCAGCCAAATCCTGCCTGTGACTCTTAAGGCCTTTGTGATCCATAGGAAGCCATTCCACTAGACATTAGGGGTGAGATCTGCTGGGTGGAGGAAGTTCCCATTGAAGGCATTTCCCACAGTGATGAGCTCACACATCATTCGGCTATTCTAAGTAGTACATCCGTCTTCAGTCACTAGATTAGACACATTTGTTTTGTCAAGAGTCTGCCAGAATGGCTGCAAGGCTTGAAATTAAAACTGACTTTGACCTTAAATTTTAGGGAGCTCTGTTGGTCAATCTGCTAATATTCCTTGTCAAATGATTTCTTTTAAGTGTCTGTCATTTGCAATTTTAATAAGATTTAATTGAGGAAATGTTACATTGTGTAATTAGTTTTATATCCACAGAATCTGAAAACTCATTTGGAAAATGTTCTCATTATGGGGCTTCTTGGATTTCATCTGCAACTATTCATAGTAACAACCATTGCTTAGAAACATGGTGACAACCATGGATCAGTTGATCAATAGGTCCTAAAGAATCTTTTACCTATTTCTGTATTCATTAATTCATTTATCTATTCACTTATTTATTTGTGACTCTCACAAAATGCTGCTACATGTCTAGATAGGAGAATCTTGCTTACTCTAGGCTGCCATCATTTTTAATGAAGAGATTGGCTTATAGAATATGTGTCTGAACTGTTATTAGCATATATACTGTTGTGCTTTCTTACTCCTGTCACTTAAAAAGTTAGCCTATGGAGAGTTGTCGCTAATTTTTATTATTTCTTTTTTTCAACTAAAGAGAGAGACGGAGAAACATTAGCCATCATCAGTTTGGCCTACTGGTAGGGATATTTTGTCTGAATAATAGAAAATATTTATTAATATAATATTTGAAAAGGGATTTTTTGACTTTATTAATTTTATGTAGATTTAGTAACCATCGCCAAATTGCATCAATACTGTCATCTAACAGACGTACTTGCTTTATATGACAGATGATTTATCTTTAATTAGCACATTAAAATCCTGCCTAAATGAGAAGTAAAATTATATTGCTTATTTAGAGATGGATGCTGGTTTTGTAAGTGTCCTGTCTTCAGCTTCCTCATTCACAGACAGAAGAAAGGCAAATCTCATTCCTCTCCCTAGCTGAATATCACTCATTCAGCCTGAGTAAAGGCAGAACCTGAGAGGGCTGACTCATTCAGATTCTGATAGATTCTTCTTTGGAAGTTTCTTACTTGTATTCATTAAAGTAGCTGCTTGGACAAGACTCATTTTTGATTGTTTTTTTTTTTCTTGGTGTTTCATTGTTTGTTTATATCTTAGGTTCCTTGTCCAGTCAGGCACAAAGAACTTTCTCCCTTCAACTTTTTTTCTCTAAAACTTTCCTTCCCCTAGCCCTCCAAAAAAGAGAGATCTTCTTGTTCAGAACCTTTTAACGCTTTATTGCTTAATGACACGTGGAAGTCCTGCTCTGTTACCCATTTGAGAAGGTAATATTTGCTCAAAAGTTTTCTACTCACAAAATTTAATTATGCTTTTCTTAGTTCAAGGACCCCCAGAATGTATTAGCACAACCCCAAATCAACTGATTGAGTTGAAAAAAAATAATCCTATAGTAATAATTTAAAGTTTCCAAACTTTAACTCCAATGGAAGCTATAGTCAATAAAAGTATATCCCATTCCCTTCTTGTCCTTAAAACACTACATAACTTGCTGATCCTAGAAGAATGGGTCATTGATTCAATTTCATGCATAAATGGAAATCTTTTCATGGTTATGACTTGCTGTTGCATTCATGGAGAATATTGTCTTTTTCCAAGCTCAAGACTGATTGATCTTTCAGCTGTGGTCACATTTTCTCTTTGTAATTCCAGTTTTACATGTTTCCTCATTCATCATTGGAAGCTTCTTCCTCCCACATTTCAAGATCACCAGTGGCATAGCATTTGTTGACACAGTGAATGCAGTTTGTTATTATGAGGTCCATTTGCCACTTCTCATTTCACCATCCAATATACCCACCATGTGACATTTCCTGCTTCAAGTTCTGGCTTTTTTGTACTTCAGCATTTTATGTGTCGTTATCTAATTAAATGATATAGTGTGAGCTGACACTCAGAGAGGGATTTCATATCAAATTGTGATGCAGTGATACTCTTGCCCATGTCAGTTGGCATTCAAAACCCTACCTGAGGGGATCAGGGAATTGAATGCATTTTAATGTGAATTAGATGTCTGAGTAAATTTAATATAAGAAACCCAGCATTTTATTTTCCAGAAGCAGGTGTTACCTTTCGGCCTTGTGGGGTTTTCCTGTTAATAGAAAAACTATCTTTAGAAATCTTGAAAGACAAATGTGTCTGCAAGGATTTTTGTTGCGGTTGTCATTATTGGTGTGTAGATGGGTTCTGTTCCCTGGAACTTGGTGTGTGTCTGTGTGTATGTGGTATGTGACAAAAATAAAATCTAATTCATAAGAGAAGTTTCTCTAAATTTCTTGAAGACAGAGTCAGCATCTGTCTGTTTTTATCTTTTCATTTGGTCCTGTGCCTGCCCCTAAGTGTCTTGCTTATTGTTGGTGCTAAATAAGTGTTTCTTATATTGAATTGAATTGAGTTGAATTGAATTAAAGTCTCAGATTTCTTGAAATTCCCTGTGTCAGGGGAGCAGACACAGTTATAGGACAGGAAATGGAAAATCAACACACCCAGAAAGGTCCCAGTGCTGAGACATACAACCTTTAATCAGGAACATCTAGGGGGATTCTTGTAAATCTCCACTTGGAGGAAGCTGCAGTGTATAAAGTGCCAGACCTGGAATTAGCTTGGTCTTGGATACTTACTAAGCTTCAGACCCTGAATCACTTCATCTCTGTCTGCCTCAGTTTCCTCAACTATAAAATGAGAATAATAATAGCACCCACCTCCCAGGATTGTTGTGAGGATCTAATGAGATAATATTTATAAAAGTGCATAGCACAGTGCCTGGCACATAGTAAGTGCTTAATAAATACTTATTTCCTTCCTCTCTCTTTTTCCTTCCTTCCTTGCTTTCTTCCTCTATATGTCCTGCCATCAGCATATGTTCTGTGTGGAAAACACAATTAAAGAAAGCCAGTACTTCCTTCCCTACACACACACACACACACACACACACACACACACACACACACACACACACACACACACCCCTTAGCACAGGGGTTTCTAGCAGACTGACACTTTGTGGGCACCAGTTGATTTTTTTCTGAGAAAATGACCGAGCTGATTCCAAATCCTAGGGTGGGAATTGAATATGTCCATACAGTCTCAGTAAGACTTTTAAGTCACTTTTAAGAAGTTTTTTTAAGTAACTTAACCAATTTAATTTATGCCAGTTCAAGGCAGTCCAATCTAATAAGCTTTTATTGTATACCCATCGTGTTCAAGGTTAGAAGGAATATTATATACTGGATAGAAGGGCAGGCTTGGAGACAGGAATTTGGTGCATTTCAACCTCTAAGCTTTTTTGAGTGCCTGTCATGAAGTACTGGGAATAAAAACCAAAAACCTGTAGCCCTGTGTCCTGTGTCTGACATATACTGGCCTGATGATCATTTAACTTCATAGTGTCCCAGGTAACTCTCAGATTTTAAGTTCCTGTTGAGGAATTGATCTGTTTAGGGGTAGGGAGTTAATCCACTGGTCACAGTAGGAAATCACAGGCCAATGTCAGCTTAAAGTTAGGAGAGCCCTCCCAACAAATGAGAGCTGTCCTAAAGAGGAATAATTACCTCTGGAGGTGAGGGAGTGGCATCCCTTTACTTGGAGGTCTTTAATAAGAGGCTGGACCACCCCTTGTCAGAGGTGTTATAGGGAGATTCATGGCCTGGTTTGGGTTGGACTCTAGCCTTTCTGATACCCTTCTAAGTCTGAAGTCCTGTGACTCTTTGTACAAATCCCAAAAGGACAAGGAATGGGTTAGAATACCAGGCCACCTTCCAGCCAAGAAAGTCAGTGACAAAACCCGGGAAGAATTTGGAATGTGGCTCAGCTAGGAGGGCTAGCCCTTACTCCCATTCTTGCCAGCCAAAAGTTGTACTTGGTGTAAGATTTTGGTCTATGCCCAATTTCTGCCATACTACTTTCCAGCTTTTGGGAACCTCCATATGTCCTTGTCAGGTTCTTCCTAGTACAGAGGAAAAATAGATTTTGGAACAGACCTAGAATTCTTAGGAAGAATTACTGGATCATAGATTCAAACCTGGAAAGGACCCCAGCGATTATCTAGCCTATTCCTTCATTTTGTAGATGGGGAAATCATGATCTAGGGATTTTAAGTGACTTATCTAATGTCACATAGGTATTAAGTGGCAGAAACAGGGCCAATGATAGGAGTAGAGTTCAGTTCAGCTTTTTGGGCTGATAGAGCCTTTTGGGGTGGCCACAGCCCTTCAGAATGGTACGGCATGTTTGGAATAAGCTAGAGTACTTTTTTTTTTTTGGTGAGGCAATGGAGGTTAAGTGACTCCTCTGGTCTTAGAGTACTTCTTTTGTATTTGAGGAGCATATTTTAAATTTACTTGACTTAGGCTCATCTATGTGATAGAGAAAAGTGATGGAAATGTTTGATAACCAAAGAAAGACTCAGGCCGCTAACTTTTTCCTCAAACTCTCATAAGAGGAAAGCGAAGTGCTTTTTTTATCCTGATAATAGATGCGTGCTATATGTGTTTGTAAGTGGAGAAGAGGCAAAGCCAGGCCTAAGCTAAGCAAGGTAGGCCTGTGAACCGATGTGGCTGATTTTAAAATAACATCCAAGTTGATTCACTCAAATGGGTGTTGCCTCCTTCAAAGCAGTCACTGTGAGACTTAGTTGGTTTCTTCTAGGGGCACTTCCATGGCTCGAATCCCCTTTAGAGTGTTTAGATTGAAGAAGAATTGGCTGAAGGAAGGACATTGGTAAGCTGGAAAGTATCCACAGGAGGATGACCTTGATAGTAAAGAGCCTTGAGTTTATGCCGTAGAAGTATGAGTTGGAGGAACTTGGAATGGTTAGCCCAAATAAGAGAAAACTCGGTGAGAATATAACTGCGATCTTCAAGGGTTCTCACATAGAAGAGGGAGTCAACTTGTTCTGCTTGGCTCTAGAGGTCAGAACTAGGACCAGTGGGAGGAAGGTACAAATAAACACACTTAGGCTTGATGTCTGCTCAATGATTACAAACCACTATTCCAGATGTGGTCTCTCCTGGGAAGAGTGAGATGGGACCGTGACCTCTTTGGCCCTCGGGTGGTGTCCTTGAATTCAGCCTGAGATTCCTTGTTCTTTTTTGGTTATCACATTACCCTCTTTACCCATGTGGAGCTTATAGCCCATGTAAAATCTTTAGACCTTCTTCAGACAGTTGGTCATCTAACCAGGCCTTGGCCATCTTGTACTCACAAAGTCAGTTCTCTCTTTATCTTCATTGTATTTCATCTTATTAGATTCAGATCAAATTAGATTAGATTCAGGTTTGTTTTCTGCCCCATCGGATTGAGAGCTCCTGGAGGGCAGGGTCATTTTTTGCCTTTCTTTGTATCCTTAGTACTTCAGGGGATGCCTGGCACAAAGTATAATAGCATTTAATAAAAACGTTTAATAAATGCTCGTGGATTGATTGATTCCACTGTATCACCTCCATGGAAATGGTCATGTTTTGATATTCTCAACATAAAGATGATGTTGAAATGTAAACAGCTCTTCATTTTTACAAAACAACAACAACAAAAACCTATTTAGTGGCTTTAACAGGCTTGCCAATGATTATTCTGGGGGATAGAACTGCATATGCTTTTAATATCTTTCTCTGTGATGAGACATCGAGGAATGTTTAATATTTGTTTTGGCTCTTTCTCAAGCTGAGGGGTAGAGAAGAGATACTTTGGAAGCAGATGAAGTAGTCTTGTGTGAGAGCCATTACAACAGGCCCTCTCACTTGGCCCCAGTCTCTAAGAGCGTGAAGTCTCTGTTAGAAATGTGCCATGACTCTTCAGTTACAGATAGGGAAAGAATTTTTTAAAGCCTCATCATGGTTGCTGATGGTTTGATTTCATTCTTTTTTCACTGATTTTCTTCTGCAACGTTCTTCTCTGAGAGATTGCTAATGAAAACCAGTGTCTTTTCAGCGGACTGTAAGTTCAAAGTGAATCACAGTGTGAGTTGGCGCCTAATGTGATCCTATCACTAATTAAGGGAAGCCAGTGTCTCTATATTAGGAGGGTGCAGAGCTGCCCCATTGTACTCTGCTCGATATAGCCACATAGAGGGTATTGGGTCAGTTCTGGGGGTCATTGGTTGGGAAGGCCATTGAGAATCTCAACAGTGGATGAAACTAGCATGGTGAATGGCCTCAAGGTCAAAATAGATGAGGATTAATTGAAGGAAACAAGAATGATTAGCCTAGAGAAGATAAATCTCAGGGACATACTAACTCCCTTCAAGTATTCCAAGGGCTATAATATCACCCTCTTCCCATTTTCTTTCCCTTCTTCTCTCTCGTCCTCTACACTGGGGTTTGTGTGAGTGTGTGTATGTGTATGCACATAAAATAAAAAATAAAATAAATATATATATATATTAACTAAATAATAAAATAAAATAAAAAAATCTACCCCCCCCAACCTGATCAGCAAAGACTCTTGCAATTAAAGGAAAGCATCTTATCCAACTCTGGCTTGGAGTTGCAGGCAGCGAAATAGAGGTCTGTCAAATCAAGGCTAGTCCAGTGAAGAGACTACAGAGATGGCCTGTTAGAAGATCCAGGTTCTTCAGAACAGGGTCCAGAGGTTTTGTAGGACATCCCATCCAGATGTGCAGTCGGCTGATCAGACCCTCTTACCACCCGTCTGTCTGCTGCCACTGCCTGGTTTCTTCAGGCCAGACTTGGAGCCCCAGACCTGGGTCTGTGCAACCTGGGCCTCCAGAATCCAGGCCTCTATTGCTGGGGAAGCTAAACCACTTGTCTTTGGAGCCTCTGCCTTGGGGCCCATCCCAATTGATGACAGAGAATCAGATGAAATATTTGTAAAGTACTTAGCAACTTAATACATTCCTGTTTCTTTCCTATACTCTATTGACTGGCCCTAAGCATCAGACATGTTTCATCTTCACATTCCAGCCATTTCACCATCTTTTTGCTGCCCTGAGTAATCCTCTTCCACCCTGCTCCCAACTCTTTCCCTGGCCACCATATGTAATATTTGCTACTAACTCCTGTATAATATTTGCTAGTATTTATATAGAGCTCTACAAAAATTATCCTCACAATAATCCTGAGAAATAGGTGCTATTATTACCACTCTATTACAGATGAGGAAACTGAGGCAGACAGTGATTAAGTGAAATGACTAAGGTTAAACAATTACTAAAAGTCTGAGACCAGATTTCAACTCAGCTCTTCTTGACCCCAAGCATGGCTCTCTACCTATAGTACCACTTACCCCCTTTTCTGTCTGTTGTCTCCATTTAGAATATAAGTTTCTTGAAGACGTGGACTATTTTTCTTTTTATATTTGTCATTCTATCACCTGTCATAGTACCTGGCTGATAGTAAGCCCTTACTTACTTGGCAGAGCAGGAAAAGATAATATGACTTTTTTTTTTGACTCAGTTAAGTTGTTGAAGGGAGGAAACATTTTTTCTCCTTCCTCTTTCAATTAGGGCAGTTAGGTTATGCAGTGGATGGCATAAAAGGCCTGAAGTCAGGAAGACTCATCTTCCTGAGTTAAACTCTGGCCTCAGACACTTAATTGCTGTGTGAGCCTGGACAAGTCATTTAACTCTGTTGGCCTCAGTTTCCTAATCTATAAAAAGAGCTGGAGAAGGAAATGACAAACTGCTCCAGGATCTTTTCCAAGGAAACCCCAAATGGAATCATGAAGAGTCCAATGCTACTGACGTGACTCACCAACAGCAAAATTCGTTCTCTTGTTCAGTCATTAATTCACTCACTCATTTATCCATCCTATCCATCCATCCATCCATCTGTCCGTCCATCCATCCATCCATCCATCCATGTGGGAGAAATTAGAATTATCCTCTTTGTCTCTAGACTGCTGAATGAGGTGTAATGGATGGGAGTGGCAGGGAGGCATATTTTGGCTTAAGAAAAGGGAAACTTCTTCACAATTGTTTGTTCATTTTTAATCATTCCTGACCCTTTGTGACCACTTTTTGGAGTTTTCTTGGCATGGATGCTGAAGTGGTTTGCTATTTCCTTCTCCAGCTCATTTTACATATGAGGAAACTGAGGCAAACAGGCTTAAGTGACCTGCCTAGAGTCACACAGTTAATGTATGTCTGAGGTCAAGTTTGAACTCCTGTTTTCCCAACTCCAGACCTGGAACTCCATCCACTGTACCACCTATCTGCCTCCTCCTAACAATCAGGGCTTCACAAAAGTAGAAAAGCCTGTCTTGGGAAGTGATGGGCTTTTCCTCACTACTTCCTCAAGAGGAGGGTCCAACCACAGTGTGATCCCTGTGGTCCTTCCACCTCTATGATTCCTTACTTCGGTTATATTTCATGCCTCCAGATTCTTAGTCAAAAATTCAGAGGTTTTGGATGTATTACAATAGCCCTAACATACAATTAAGCCTTCATCTTCAGCACTGGAATCCCGATCTGATATATCTTCAAAGCTTACCAACCATATTTACTAAGCATATAGTAACTTTCCCTCTGTGCATATATCCCATTTCTATTAAAATAGATGGGTTTCTGAGTATCAGAAACTGCAATGTGGGCACCATTAAGAAGATACAGGAGCAAATGCTTTTGAGGCAGAATATTAACTTTCAGTTGCCTGCTGTTCATCTTCTGCACTTGTACAAGGCCAGGTCAATTACTTTTTTCGAATCATCAAAGCAATTTCAAAAAGAAAATAGTGCAGATGACCAAATTCTTAGAACCAGGAGTTTTGGTTTAGCATCATCTTCTGTTTGCACAGTTAGCAGGAATGAGATCCTCAACACTTGGTCAGGGATGGGCTTTATATTTTCTTGCCGGACCAGACACACTCATCCCAAAGACCAGTTATTCCCCGCTGATAAATAGAGAAGTGATTAATCTGTTTCCTGTGGAGTTTAATTAAAGCCCATAGGGGTAAATTAACCTGGAAAGTGGCACATGAAAACAGAACCCAAGCCTTTGGCCTTTTCATGGTCAGGTTGCTTTGGGTAACCCATTCCATCTTCAGCTCAGTTTTCTATGCCACTGTTTTACAATGACCATGCCAGCTTTCACCTGCTGTGGGCTATTGAATTCTTCCAAAAACACAAGTGAGCTCCTTGGGAGACAAGGGCTGTTTTTTAAATTTTTGACTGTACCTTTAGCACCCGTCCTTTGCATGTGGTAGGAAATTTACATGTGCTTATTGAAATTGTTTTTTAATGATATGTAGATATGTGGAATTGTATGTCCCCATTTTACAGATGAGGAAATGGAATTATCATCACTTTCAGTGATTACACACAGTCTTAAATTAAAGTCATACATTTTCAGGTTTATTGAAACCTGCTTGGTTTCATGATTATAAATTAAGTACAGTCTCTATATTTATGTGTATATGTACATAGATATAGAGCCCTCTATCTGTATGTCTATATGAATATTATGTGTATAGGTGTACTAACTGAGATTCTCCTTTGCGAACCACATTCACTGATTTATATTTGTTAGTTTCTAGTTAAGGTGATTTTTAGGCTCAGTGACATGAAGCATGGTATTGACATCAAGGGGTTTGGGTTCTATTTTCTCATAAAGTCAGAAGCATAGTAATGATCAGAAGTAATGGTAGTTTTAGGGATTTTATGTTTTACAAGGCAGCATGATACACTGCAAAGATGCCTGGATTTGAAGTGAAAAGACCTGGGTTCAAATTCTGGCATCTCTCACTAGGGAGAGGGGGCTTTTGATGGGTACAGTTGATTATTTCAATAATATTTGCATCTGAATATTGAAATACCTGTAGTAGAGCTGCATTGTCATTCTTGTTACTGGTCTGATTAAATCTCTGATGTAAATTTAACCTTTCTTTGGTTTCCACTCAAACTAACATCCTTGAATCTGCCACGAGGAAGATAATATGATGCCATGGAGTGCTCATTTCATAAAACCAGCTATGATTAGTTTAAAGTTCAGCTAATCAGTTACCTTGGTAGAAATGGGGGAGATAGCGCCTGTGCTATTTCTCTGTTGTGAAGCAAATCTCTTTTAATCACAATCCTTATGGATCTATGGATTTTTATTTTATGGGATTATAGGCACATCATAGGATCATTGACTTAGAAATGGAATAGATTTTAGAGATGATAGAGTCAAGCTTCCTCATTTGATAGATAAGGAAACTAAGGGTAAGAGAAATTTAATGACTTGGCCAAGGACATACATAGTGATGGAGGCAGAATTTGAACCCAGGTCTTCTGACTCTAAAGCCAATGGTCTTTCCGCCAACCCACATATGACTCTCACAAATGACCTTCCTCCTTCTGTCTTTCCTTCATGTTCTCTACATTCATGTCCAGTGGACTAACCCAACATTCCTGTTGTATGATATGCCATCTCTTACCTCATGGCTTTGCACTGACATGTCAGAGTCTCCCTTCAGCCTTTTCCTTAGGACCGGGATTCCTCCCAACCACTGCTCAAACATCACTGGCTCCAGGAGATATTTCCTGATCTTCCCTACACCTTTGTTGCCTTTACTTTGTACAACTTTGAAGTTTCCTCACTTTTGCTTTTCCGTATACAATCCGTATTCATTTCCATAGAATGCAAATTCCTTGAAGGCAGGTATTATTTTATTTTTTATTTCCTCTTCCTAATGCCCAGCATAATGCCTTTGCCCATAGTAGGCCTTTAATAAGTTTTTGTTGAATTAAATTACAAACCTAAGTCCCTCCAAAGAATGATATTTAAGTCTAGCACAAAATAGCCAGTAGAACTGAACGACAGGAAAGTAATTCAGAGTGCTTATTATTTTGTTGATTACATCCCATTTCACTGGTTGAAGAAATGCCTTTGAGACATCATGTGGCATTTGTTTGCCCACTTTCAAGACTTGGGAATTGGAACTGGGCTTCCTAGTGATTATTTGGAATTAGTGTGGCTGTATACCGAAAGTTCTGTATTAGCCTTTAATTATAACTATCGAGGAATATAGAACTCCAGTATCCCTTGAATGCATTCCTAGAGTTTTCTAGTTAAGAAAAAGTGGGTTTCTGGTTATGGCCATTCCTTACCAAAGACACTACAAATTGCAGCAGTCACATTCCTGGTGCACTATGCTACCATGATAAGTATTAACTTCTTAATAATAAAATCTCTCCAAGGCAGTGTGCCATATTGGACAGAGTACTGCACTTTGGGTCAAAAAAGACCTGGCTCAAATTCTGCCTCAGAGACTTTCTAGCTGCATGACCATGAATAAGTCACTTGTCCTCATGTGCTCCAAGCAACTTCTTGGGATTTGTTTACTGAGTCATTTGTCTTTAGAGGCAGCCAGGTGGCGCAGTGGATAAAACAGTGAAGCTGGACTCAGAATGATCTGAGATTAAATACAGCCTCAGGCACATACTTGCTGTGAGACCTTGGGCAAGTCACTAAACCTCCATTTACCTTAGTTTCCTCATATGGGTTATTATTAAGCGGCAGGTCTAGGTCAAGGTCCTCTGACTCTAATATGAGTTATCCACCAAACAAGTAGATTCTGGCTTTCTGTTAACATCCACCTGACCCATTCTCAACATCTTCCCCTTTTGCTGGGAGCTGCCAGAGCTTGGTTTTGGTACCCATTGCACGAGGAGGAATCATAGGAGGACTTCTGTGGCTGATTTGGTGAGGATCTCTTTGAATTCCTCTCTCAAGGGTGACCAGTTAGTATTCAAGAGCTGTGACTATTTCCCAGATGATATGCAGCTCTCTTTGGGGCTGGTTCATAGACCAGCACATTTGATCATTCCTGACATTTCCCCGATGATACTATTAAGTATTTCCCTGGAAGAAAGCAAAGGCTGTCTTTGTCCATTTTGTTTTGGGGAAGGTAATTTCATTCGTGCCTCTCACAAAGGCAGCTTGATAGAATGAGCAAGGAGAGACCTAAGGCTGGAACCTGTGCCAAACCACAAGGGGCTGGGTTTCCATGAGAAATTCATTTTTGGACTTTTGTTTTCTTTGGATTCAGGCTGAAATAATGTTTGTTGTCTCTTTCGGCAAGTGCAACTAGATGTAGTCCTCTCCTCCCACCTCCCCCAGACCTTTTCTAAATATTAAAGATGCTGAATCCAGTTTGGGACTCCATGTGCTCTTATTTTCTTAGCTGTAGTGGCTCTGAACAGCTGACTCATTCTTTACCCCAGAAGTTCTCATAAATTATGTGGTGATGAAATTGATTTCTTTTTTTCTTAGCACTTTGCTGATATATTTAGACCTCGCACATTGACTAAATAATAATCCTTGCTAAAATCCCTTCTGTAGGTAACATGCCCTGAATCACAAGAAATCAGAAGGCTGTTAATGAAGAGAAATATTAATTAACTTTTCATTTTACAGTGTAGAAATAACATTGGTCATTTCTTTTCCTACCCATTAAGACACCTGAATGAAGTTAGCATCTCAATTTAAAATGTATCATGCGTGTAACTCATTTAAATTCATCCAACAAACACCAAGCACCTACTATGTGCCAGGAGCTGTCCAAAGACAAAAAGGAAACCCTTCTTGTCTTCTCAGGAGCTCGTATCATCCTCATCATTGTCGCTGTTGGCGTCCTCCTCAGAAGCAGCGTTTCAGGGCTCAGAAAAGTCAGAGCTTTAAAGCTGGGAGGGACCTTGTCGGCCCTCTAGTCGCAGCCCCTTATTTTACAGATTAGGAAACTGAGGTGGAAAATCATAGGTTCCCGGAAGTCTAGAGCTGGAAGAGAGCTTCCAGGCCTTCTATCTCAACTCCTTCCTTTCACACATGGAAAAGGGGGGCAAAAGGAGCGAGGGATTTGTCTGAGTTTGTAGATAGTGAGTGACAAAGGAAGGCTCTGAGCCCAAAGCCTCTGTCTCTAGGCGTGCTTTTCCCACTGAAGCATCCTTGCTCAACTTTAATGTTTGCAAACAGAGGAGTTTGCCCTTAATACTTGAGGTAATTGGGAGCTATTGGAGTTTATTGAGCAGGGGAGTGACATGCTTATTACCTACTGAAGAGGATTTTTGATGAAACATAATAATATAGATCAAATGTTGGTTCGACCCTAACTGCCCAGCCTTCTCATTTATCCCCTTGCAGGAACTCTATGGACCAGTTAAGATGATCTTATTGCTGTCCCTCACATTCAACATTCCACCTCTCTTCTCCATACTTGTACCAGGCTCTTTTATATTGCTAAATTGTCAAGGGACTTATGTTCTGTTGGAAGCATGCTAAGTGTACTCAAGCAAATCAATTCACAATGCATCCAAAAGACAGAGAGAGAGAGAGAGAGAGAGAGAGAGAGAGAGAGAGAGAGAGAGAGAGAGAGAGAGAGAGAGAGTAAGGGAAGGAGAGAAAAATCTTGTTTGGGCTTAACTATTTGCCTTTTTCCCCTTGTATTCTCAGTGTTGGGCAAACTGTACTTAATGCACATAGTAAGTACTTAATTCATGCTTTTTATGTGAGTGTTCTTCACTCTCCATTTTACAGTTGAGTAAACAGAGGCTTAGAGCAGAGTCATACAGATTATTTCTGAGGATTGGAACCCAGGTTTTTTTGATTCACAGTCCAGCACCCTGTCCACTATCCCAGGAGTTCTCTACTTTGCCATTAGAAATGAACAAGAGATTGTCACTTACTCATGGACCAATGCCCCAGGCTTCTTTATTCTCCAAGATGAAAAAAAAAAGCATGTATAATAGTGAGATATTCCTCAGATTTTGAAAACTCTTATTTAAGCCAAGGTATTTTCTCCTGAGCAGCCATCCCCAGGAAGCCACAATCGTGACTGAAACAAGGCACCATTTCCTACCTCCTGGAGTGGCTTCATCTAATTCCCAGCAGCCAATTCCCCGGACCTGAACTCACACGCCCTTGTGGCAAGTCTATGACATCTTTAGTTTTGTTTAGCTAAAAATTGAAGAAAAGAGCTCATTGAAGACAGACCATCAGCATGCAAAGTGTCTTCACTTGTTTTGGAATGAGGAGCAATAACTGGAAATGAACTAGGAATAGAGGAAATATTGAAAACAAAGCCAGAGACCTTAGAGTCCAGGTAGCAAGGCCTGGTTGGTGCACAAAGGATGGCCTACGTATCATCATGATTGCTTTGAGTTATTCCATCTCTGAGGAGAAACTTCCTCTCTCTGATTTATAATAGCGCCATTTGGGAAATTGTTTCTCTCTTCTTGCCAAAATAAATTCTCTGATTCTTCCTATTCCTCATCTGCGTTCCTGACAGATCCTGTGTTATTTTTCTGATAGTCCCAATTTTAAGGTGTATAGGGAACCACTGAAGATTAGCTAAATTAGGGCTCTGTTCATCTGCTATGAATTTGAAGGTATTCAAGTCATTTCTCATGGAAAAAAGGTCAGAATTTGAGGAAAGAGTGACTTTACTTGCATATCGTAAGGGTCTCAGGTCTGCAAGTTTCTTGAGTTTATTCTCAGAAAATAATATTCACGTTCCTTGGTGTTTTCTGTTGGATCTCAGATTCCCTTTCTGTTGATATTCCCACCATAAATACAAGTTGATACCCCTCAACACATCTCAGTCTTTTGTGATTCTTCTCTATATTTTTCCCATCAACTTTCATTAGATAATTTCCTGTGCCTGCTGGAGATTATCTTTTAATATCTTAAGAATACCAATATGCCATTGATTGTCCATTTGTCATGTCAAATTCTTGATATAAAATGAATTTATCTGCTTTTAGGATCAGATCCACTCTGAGTAAAGGCTTAGGTACAAGTAATCATTGGTAACATGTTGTATCCTGCCAGACCTCCTTATGTCTTTCCATTGTCCTTTGGGTTACTTACATTTTTTAAATCTTCCAAGATGGTGGCATTCTTTAACCTACAACCTTAGAGAGCCACTCAGAGGATATTGGTATTACAGAGACCAGATGGGCTCTTGTGACCATGAGTAGTTTGAAATTGTTGAAAGTCCTGTTAAATTTCCAAAGTGGGAGCCAGCCTTCTCTCTCCTTACTCTGTTCTCAGACTAGGTCATTATCCATCTTTAGCATTTGTTGAAGACAGATACTGATGGGCTAAGTCAGTGGGCTGCACATCTCCATGTTGTGAATTAGAGTTTTTATGTCACACAGGACCATGGAAGATCTATGTATTGGAGACATTGAGCCTGACAAGACTCTTTAAAGCAGCATTTTGGTTCACTAAATAAAATAATGTTAAACATGTGCTGATAGGAATGAGAGTATCTTATATTCTCTACACCCTTCATCCAGTGGTGTGACTGCATCCACACCAGCACCTTCTCCAAATCTGGAATTATCAACTTGTGCACCTTCTTCCTAAATAATTAAAATTGGAATGCATTGCTGCAGCTGGTTAAGGCTTCAAAGCAGATAACAAGTGGGTACATTGGTAATCCTCTGATGTCCAAATCCTGAAAATTTTTTACTGGTTTCCTATTCACATGCAGCTGGCAATCTCAGTGTAAAATACCTTCTCCATTTGGTTTTAGAAAGTTCTAAACCTTCTGGGGAAGCTCATTAAGTTAGTTACTGTTTTCTGAATTGATTAGTTTATTATTTAAAAACTGTAATCATTTCTATTGTGTTCCTTAGACAGTGTGTATGTGTTTGTTTGCTCCATAAATTCAGTAACATAGTGGGTAAAGTTTTAGTCTGGGAAACAGAAAGGCCTGGTTTCAATTCTACCCCACAGTTACCAGCTGTGCCTTTCAGGACAAATCCTTTAAGTTCTCCGTGTCTCAGGCAACTCCTCAGAAGTGATTTGCTAAGTTACGGATGCGTTGCAACCTGCACTGGTGGAGCTAGTTCCCACACTGAGAATTCCCTCAAACTGAGAAAATTATACTTCCATAGCCTAACTGCATGATTTGGTGTGGTTTTGAGAAGTCATTCCACAAACCCTTGATACAGCTCCAGGCTGATTTCATAATTTTTTAAATGTCCAGGATTTGTTGATGGTAGAGATTTGGAAATCCCATTCATGGATCTGCCATTATTATTTTGAATCACATTCTGTTGTCCAGAGAGGGCTTCATTAAGCACCACTGAATTGAATGCAGCACTAAACATGCAGAAGAAAATGAGAAAATGTTTAAAGGGTAATTCTAAGTTTTACCTAGCTTTTGATTTCTCTCCTGCTGTTAAAATGAAATTGCATCCAATTAATTGCTACTTTGTGACAATAAATGTATTCCGCTAATCTTGCATATCTTTGTCGATTATTTTCTAATGGTGGCTGGAAATATCATGAGCTAATCCATGTTCTTGGATCTGGGTTTAGTTGGCTAAACCAGACATGTACTGTGTGGCACATCTTCCAGGAAGAAGATTTCACAGCTTTGTCAGTATTTTTGAAATGTTGTTCATGAAAAGGGTTCTTTAGGGCAGGGATTATTAGCCTAGGGCCTGTGAATAATTTTAAAAATATTTTGATAGCTATTTCAATATAATTGATTTCTTTTGTATTCCTATGTATACTGTTTTATGCATTTGAAATCATTATTCTGAGAAGGGGTCCATAGGCTTCACCAGACTTTTACCCAAGAGATCGTGGACATAAAAGGTCAAGGACCCAGGCTTTGGGAGGTACCACTTATATTGGCCAGGGTTTGGACACCATATAGGTTATATTCTATGTTCTTTACCAGATGATATATTGTGTTTTTACCTACATAATTGACCTAAGCAGTGGAGTCCTTGAAACAAACAAAAAAAAAGGGCAACTATGATGAATCTGTTAGAATCATCATCTTTATAACCAGAACAAATTTCAAGGTTCCTTTTTTTTTTGGTGAGGCAATTGGGGTTACGTGACTTGCCTAGAGTAACACAGCTGGTAAGTGTTATATGTCTGAGGCCGTATTTGAGCTCAGGTCCTCCTGACTCCAGGGCCAATGCTGTAGCCACTGTACCACCTAGCTGCCTCTAAGGTTACTTTAACCACTCAGGAGCCATATAACAAATGTTTATTGATCCAGTCATGGAACTGAGCCTAGATTGTCCTTCCTGTAGTTGACATTCAATTCAATCAAATTCAGTTCAATAGACTTTTTTTTGTGTACCTACTATGGGCAGGTGTTGTGCTAGAGACTCTGGGAATACAAAGAACAAAAAGAAACAGTCTTCACCCTCAAAAGGCTTATATTCTAGTGGGAATATATGATACACACAGAAATACCTAAATCCAAAGTCTATAGGTGGCTTTCATGTTAAAGTTTGAAAAATATTTGACATCTGTTATCTAATCTTCAAAATAACCCTAATAATAATAATACTAGCTACCATTTCTATAGCACCTGCTTGTGCCAGGCACTGTGCTAAGTACTTTGCACATACTATCTCATTTGATCCTCACAAGAGCCCAGGGAGGTAGAGGCTTTGTCCTCTTTTTACAGATGAAGGAACTCAGGTTGAGGGAATTTAAATGACTCACTGAGGTTCACACAACTTATGTATCTGGGGCAGGATTTGACCTTAGGGCTTCCTGACTTGAAACAGTGACACCCGGTAATTTTTAAGAGAGGGAGAGGAGGAGAGAGGGAAGAAGAACAGGGTGAGAGATTCTCCCTAAGTAATCAAGCAAGGGCTTACTTAAGAGATAGCATCTGAGTAGTGTTCTGAAGGCTGAAGTGGAGATGAAGAGTGAATGCGTCCCAGTGGTCATTTCTTTGAGAACTGTTTCTCAGTGTAGAGCTGATCCCTGCTGCCCATGGTATGACCCCATCTTTAAAAGATGAACCCATCTAGGTTAAGAGTCTGAAGACTCCTTTTCTGCCTCCCTCATTTTTTCCACTTCCCTCTCATGAATTTGGAGCCCAAACAGCAGCTGATTTAGTCAAGGCTTCACTGATCCTGGGCAGCAGGAGAATTGGCATGTGATTTCTGCACCTTGAATTTATGTTCATTGTTTCTGGGTTGAGCAGTGCATCTGGGCATGTCAGTGAGCGGAGTGGGTAGAACCTTGGCACCTTGGCGTTCTTGTTCTCCAGGTTGGCGGCGTGCCTGTGTTTCCCCCCATTCAGTTCCTTTGTTCTTTTCGTCATGTCCTTGAAGCAGCCAGATCTCAATGCAGCCTGTTGGAGAGAGGGGTTTTATGCAGCTATGGCCCTTTCCATGTGGGAGACTCCGTGTTCCCCAAGGCATCACCTCTGTTTATACATGTCTCCATCACTTCAACCTTGTGGAGAAGAAACAAAAGTGTAATGATGCTACATGTTGATATATATATATATATATATATATATATATATATATATATATATATATATATATATAAACACATTGTATATATGTATGTATGTATATATATAATATGCACATGTATATACTTGTTTATGTTATATACATGTATATATCCTCTTTTTCATGCCTACACCTTTGCCTACATATATTGCCATGTAAGAAAAAAAACAGTTAAGTGAAACATTGACGAAATGATTCAGCTTGATAGTGTAATAATAAAAATAATGATAATAATAATAGTTGATATTTATGTAGCACTAGCTGTGTGATCCTGGGCAAGTTAACCTCCGTTTGCCTCAGTCCACTGAAGAAAATGGCAAACCACTCCGGTATTTTGTCAAGGAAACACGACAGACAATGTTAGCATGATATGTTCCATGAGATCATGACATGACTTTAAACAACAACAATGTAGCACTTTCATAATTGCAAAACACTTTGCATGTATTATTCCACTCAATTCTTAAAACAGTCCTATGAGAAATATTACCCCCATTTTACAGGTGAGGTAACTGAGACGAAGAGCTTAAAAGGCTTGCCCAGGGATGAATAGTTAGGACATGTCTGAGGCAGAACTCAAACTCAGGTCTTTCTGACTCCAAAATCCAGCACTCTATCATGACACTGAACCAGCTCTAAGCATAGGTAATATTCTGTGTCCAGCAAAATGTCTTTCACAATTCATCCTCCGGCACCGTGATTGCTTATTACGTTCAATCTGAGGTCAGCTGATTTTTCGTGCTGTTTTCATTTCCATGATTATAGTTCATTTTCTTTTGAGATTCTAGTCATTGGTTTTCTTGTGTGCCTGATTCTGCTTTCTTCACTCTACATTCAATTCAATTCAACAATGACTATAACTATCTACTGGGGGACCAATCCCCTTGGTTCTGCAACTGGAGTCTGTACTAGCCTGGTTTCTGATTGCATCACATGGCCAGCTAGATTTAGCTGACCCCAACTATTCCTTGTATTTCTTGCCATCTGCTCATTATGTAATGCCCATCCTTTCCCCTCTTCAAGCTCTGAACTGTGATCTAATCAACACTGCCATTGCTACTGGAAAGTCTGTGGCAGCCATCTCTCCAATGGCTCTACTCACCTTCCCTGGGATTTCCCCTGTATCTGTTGTCTTCCTGTAATAGAGGTGAAGGGTAGGAATGGTTTCATTTTTGTGTTTGTGCCCCCAGGACTTAGCGTTGTGTTTGGTACTTTATAAGCACTTAAATGAAATCCCATCCATCCATCCATCCATTCAACAAGTGACAGGCATTGTGCTAGATACCAGGGAAACAGAGAGGAAAATGAAACAGCCCCTCACTCCAAAAACTTCCATTCTTTTTTGAGCTATGCATAAAAAATTAAGCACAACACTCATATCTATCTATAATCAAATGCCTGTTTAAACTTGACAGCCTTAAACCACCTTAAACCAGCTTCTTGGACATTCTTCTGGCTCCCACGCATGTGATCCAGCCAAACTGGCCTTCTCTCTGCTCCTCATGTGTAATGTGACATTTCTTCCTCTGTGCCTTGGCACTGGTCATCCTCCATGGTCTCAATGTACTCCTTCCTTGCCTCTGCCTCCAAGCCCCTCTCTTCCTTTATGATGCAGCTCAAATACCACCTTCTGCATGAAGACTTTCCCAGTTCCCCCAACTGCTACCACACCTTCCCAAGCTATTGACTTTGAATATGTTTATATTTATTCACTTTACATTTATGATGTATACATGTACATGTGTGCTCCTCTCCCCAATTAGAATGTGCCTTGTGAGCAGGCAGTTCAGAAAATCACAAAATTATAGGATCTTTAAATTTTATACTTGTCATAGATTCTTCTTCTTCCTTTTCTTTCATCATCATCATCATCATCATCAGCAGCAGCAGCAGCAGCTGTAGCAGCATCCTTTCATATACATAGGGATTTCATCCATATAGGGAACTTCTGGTGTAGAAAATCCCTCCATCCTCTGTACCTTAGAGTCAGAGGGAACAATTTAGGACACTGAGGGACTAAATGACTTACCCAGAATTCCACAACCAGCATACGTCAGAAGCAGGACTTGACCCCAGGCTTTCCTGCCCCTGAGACTGATTCCCTATCCACTACTTCCCTCTGCCCATCGTATAATTCCTATGAATAATAATACAGATTTACATGAGACTTTAGGATTGTCCTAGTAACTCATGGGCAGCTTGAGCTAATGCTGAAGGGAAAAGGTTGGGATCATTTTCTATCACTGTCTAGGGATCTACCAGACTTAATGATGCCTTGCCTAAGTCTCCATTAAGGAGCTCATTGACCAAGTTGCTTACCCATTGTACATACCACTTCCCCCTCATGATTACTGCTGCCACTGTATGGTCATTGTTCCCATCCAGCTCTTGGGATTTTTGTGAGAGCTACTGGATGGAGGGCCACTCAGCTCTCTGAGTTCTATAATTCAGAAGTCTCCAAATAGCTGCTCCTTTATCTGATTATGAATTTGGAATGGTTATTCCCATCCTGAAGGATGCCTATGAAGCTGTGTAGAAGTGATAATAAATTGAGCCTCAAACATGTGACCCATGGCTTAAAAATAGTTTACTGTAAGCTTAACAGTAAAGTAAGCTGGCTTTTGCTTAGTTAAATATCTAGAGAGAACATAGGAAAAAATGAAATCCAAAGAATCTAGGCTGGGGGAATTAAAGTTTTGAACCAGCAATCATAACTGGAATTTATCTAAGGCGAGTTTACAAAGCACTTTCCATCCCTTATTTCATTTGAGCCTTAATGGCAATCCTGTGGGGAAGGTACCTACTGTAGGCATTATTAACCCCATTTTATAGATGAGGAAATGGAGGCTGTGAGAGGTTAAATGATTAGGGTTAGATAGAAACAGAATTAGGATCAGAAGCATTATCACATAGCTAGTAAGTGCTACCAGCCCTTCCTCAATAGAATGTAAGGTGTAAGAAAGTAAAATCTGGGATTTTATTAGCAGTACCTATGGCATATAGTAGGTGCTTAATAAATACTACTTATCAGAGCTAACACACAGTGTTGGAAGGTCTGCAAAATGCTTTACATGTGCTATCTATTTGATCATCACAACAGTACTGAGGTAAGGGCTATCATTATACCTGTTCAACAGATGAGGAAACTGAGGCTGAGAAAGTCTAAATGACTTATCCAGGACCACACAGCTAGGAAGAGTCTGTGGCAATCTATCTATCCCATGCTTTCTTTCTCTGAAGTGAATAGTGTATTTCCTTATGTTTCTCCTTCATGCTAGTTCACAGTAGCACTGAATGCCAAGTGGCCAATGAGACTTTGGTATCTGATTAATGTCTTGAACTCTTGCCCCTTAACTTGATTATAGGGACATTTCTTCTAGAAAACCTCTAGTTCGATGCTTAGCAGTCATCCAGAATTTCTATAAAGTAGCTGATGTGGATAGACTGAAAACAGGGTGGGTTGGAGAATTAAGCTAAATGAGTTTAAGATGAAATTAAATTGGAGTAAAATTCTTGTTTTGTCATTGTCCAGTAACTCCCTCTGAAGGCACCAACAAGCAAGAATGTTCATGTTTCAACCAAATTGACTTGAAGAGCAGAGGTTTGTCCTGATGACAAAACTGCCAGTGAGCCGGCTGGGAAGTCTCCTGGTATTTCTCTCTTCCTAAGACTCTGATGTTTATACTAGGTAAAGATTTAAAAATATAATAAAGAAAATTCAGAGCTCGTGCAGACTGACTGAGATGGGGCCATTCCACACCCACAAGAGACTATGGATTTTTTGGATGGGCTCCATTTCACACTGATAAGAGAATACTAAATATACACATACATCGTTATTGTTCAGTTGTTTTTCAGTCATGTCTGACTTTTTGTGGGTTTTCTTGGCAAAGACACTGGAGTGGCTTGCCATTTCCTTCTCTAGCTCATTTTACAGAAGAACTGAGGCCAACAGGGTTAGGTGACTTGCTCAGCTCACATAGCTAGAAAGTGTCTGAGGCAGGATTTGAACTCATAAAGATGAATCTTCCTGACCCCAGGCCCAGCTGTCTATTGTGCCACTTAGCTGCTGGGTGGTTCTATAGACTGCATGAAATTCCCTTGAAAAATACTTATTATGCACCTTCTATGTGCCTAGCACTGTATAGGTGCTGGGGTACCAAAAACCTCCCAATACAAAACTGTCTTTACCCCCAGGAAGCTTGTATTCTACCAAGGGGTTTCAACACCAATCAATCCAAAAGCTTTATCAAGCATCCCCCACATTCCCAGCACTGTTCTAGTCACTTGGGTTATGAGGACAAAATAAAGAGTCCCTGCCCTCAAAGAGCTTCCATTTTATCAGGAAAGCCAATGTTATCCTTTCTAAATAAACACAAAAGAAGTAGAAATGTGTAAAATGATTTGGAGGGAATGACAATCTTGGCTAGGGGGATCAGTGCTCAGGGAAAGATGGTCATTCAATTGGAAGCTCTTTGAGAGCAGGGACTTTGGGCCTCTTTTTGTATCCCCAGAAATTAACACAATGCCTGGCACATAGTAGGTACTTAGTAAGTGCTTATTGAATTGCATTGAAAGACATAGGTAGGGGCAGCTAGGTGGCACAGTGGATAGAGCACCAGCCCTGTAGTCATGAGGACCTGAGTTCAAATACAGCCTCAGACACATAACACTAGCTGTGTGACCCTGGGCAAGTCACTTAACCCTGATTGCCTGGCAAAAAAGAAAAAAAAAAGAAAAAAAAAGAAAGACACATGTAGAAGGTGATGTTTGATTTGAACTTAAAAACAATCTTGGGATTCTAAGAGGTAGAAGCAAAGAGGCAGGACATTCCAGGCACAGAGGATAACCCATGCAAAAGCATGGAGATGGTAGATGGAGAATCCTGTGTGAGAAAAAGCAAGAGGGCCTGTCTGCCTGGACTCCAGAGTGCATAAAAGGGGTAATGCATCAAAAGGCTAAAAAGGGAGGGTGGCACCAGATTGGGAAGAGCTTTACATGACATACAAAGAGATTTGCATTCAACCCTAGAGTTAACAGGGAGCCACTGAAGTTTATTGAGTAGGGAATGACCTGATCAAATTCACACTTTAGGAAAACCACTTTGGCAGCTGTGCAGACTTAAGGCAGAGAGGTGAATTAGGAGACTGTTGTAGCAGTTCAGGCCAGAAATGATGAGGGTCTGAACTAGAATGATGATCTAGGAATAGAGAAAGGGGCACAGACATGAGAAGTCACATCTGGCAATAGCTCCAGTGTGTGGGGTGTGGGAGAGGAAACAGGTGAAGACAACGCTGAGGCTTTGATGGGAATGATCATGGAACCCTCACCAGAACCAGGGATGTTCAGAAGATGCTCCCTGAGACATGGCTCTAAGATGGTATTTGAAGTGTCAGTCATCTGTGATACTGAACTGGGGCTAAGGAGAGAGACTAAGGCTGGATAGATAGGTTTGGAAGGGCTGTGTGCACTGAGGTCATATTGAAATTTTCAGTGTTAAGAGAATACTAAATATACACAAACACACAAATTAATTGGAGAGAGAGAAAGAGAAGGAGAGAGAAAGAAGGAAAGAGAGATAAGGGAGAGAGAGAGAAAAGGAGAGAGAGATAAAATAATATCTGACAGTATTAGACATCTGAGCTGTACTTTGGTATAGTACTTTGGAAGACTGAATAAACAGTGTGGAATTAGAAAAGATTGGAAGAAGCATCCAAGGTCTTCCATATAAGTTTCTGAAAATTGGCTTCACAAATACTCTTTGGGAAAGGCATAGCTGGGCACATAGATATTCACGGTGGGGTTCAAAGGCTTCAGTGGACTTCAGGCTATTTGTTAAGTTCATATAATGATATGGTAACAACAAATTAATTTTATAATTTAATAGTGTAATTGGTATTCCATAAGGAGGTGTATATCATTCGCTCTAAGGAGTTGCATGGCCTTCAGTACTCTATGCCATCTGAGGTGAATTCAGTTGTGTGCATCACAGTTTAGGAAGGACATGAATAAGCAGTAGAGGACAGACCAGGCTGGGGATGGGTCTCAAGGCCATCGAGTAGGATGAATAGTTCAAGAAACTAGGGAAATTTAGCCTGGAGATGAAAAGACTGAGGGGGATATGATGTCTATCTCAAGAGTTTCAAGAACTGTCACAAGAAAGAGGAAAAAATGATGGCAGAACCAGGAGCCATACCAGGAGGATACTGCAAAGAGACAAATATGGGCTTGGTACAGGGAACAAAGCAAGCGGGAAACAACGACAACAAAACCCAACCAAGGAACCCAAATCTTCAAAATCAGATCTGCCCCAGACTGGAGCAGGATGTCTTGGGAAGTAGTGAAGTCTCCCTCCCAGGATGTCTTATCCAAATGATGGATGACTTTTGGGATTTCTGTAAGAGCAAGTTCTTATTCAAGTCCATGTTGGACTAGCTGGTGTCTGAGGTCCCTTCCAACTCTGGGAGCCGGGGATTTCTGAGCCATTTTCATTTTGGGTATTGTTTGAATGCAGAGAGTGTTATCATTTTTGCCTTCATGTCATCCATGATGGGGCACCATCCCTGGCCCTGAATCAATGCATTTTGCATTGAATTTACATAGTTAGAACATAGTGGAGCATGGAGGAAATCAGGACCATTACATTTTAGATTAAGAGTTTGAAGGGGCCTCAGAGACACCTAGTCTAATCCCCTCATTGGACAGTTGTGTACACTGAGTCCAGAGAAGGGCAATGACTTCCCCACAGACCTAGGTGAAATAAGTCACAGAGCTGGGATTCCAGCTTCACACCTAGCACTTTTCCTCCTGCTCTAGACTTCACAAGATAATTTAGTCCTGAAGCCACTTTTGTCTGAAATACTCCCCTCGCTGAGGAAAAAAAGGTAAATTTGAGTTATTTTTACTGATGGCAGATTCATGCATAGAAAGAGCTTCATTTTTAAAATCAGCTTCCCATGAGCCATTAAAAACTTGTAAGAAGATATGGCAATATTTGTTGGTTTTTGAAAAGAGAAAGAAAGCTTAATGCTAAAATTACAGTACTATCATCATATAAATTCTAAGAATGTCTCAGAAATCACTGTGTAGAGGGAGACGCAGAGCCGCTGCCACAGCAGAGCCACTGTAGCACCATGAATTCAAAATGTCTACCACGTAATGCATACACCACCTAATTAGATAGGATCCATGATTCATCTTGCTTTAAATATCCTTTGTCTTTGAGCCTCAGGTTTCCTCAGAAGTGATGCTGGGTGGGAATTTGGGTCATATTTGCTCCTGGTCATCATTATTCATTTTGACTCTATAACCTTTAAGTGCTCTATGAAAAGGAACTTTATAATGGTGAGATGTAGGCATAGGGGCCCAAGAGACAAGAGGTATCCTGCCTCAAAATGGGTACAGACAGACATGCTGTAAACTGACCTGAGGTTTTGAGCATCACTGTAATATAACAACTCCATTGTATATGAGGGAGTCCTGCTTTGGGTGGAGGCTGGACAGGAGAACCTCTGAGGTCTTTCCAATGCAAATTCTTGTCCTGAGCAGTCTAGCTGCCATTTTGATGTCCAATGGTGAATCACTTGGCTAAACTAAGGCTACTCTGCTCTATAATTGAAAACATTATTGTCTTCCATCGCTCACTTGCAGTTCAGTCTAAGAAGGCAGCATGGTAGAGCGGAAATCATGCTGGTTTTGTAGTTAGAGGTCCTGGGTTTGAATCTTGGCTTCATCATGTACTGCCTGTGTGACCCTGGGCAAGTGACTTCATCTTTCTAGTTCCTTATCTGTGAAGGGAAGGGGTTGGGCTAGATGGACTCTGAGGTCCCTTCCAGTTCTAGACTGATGATCCCATGATCAATCATATGATAAAATAGAATTCAACAAATATGGGTGTAGTTCCTTCTATGTGCAAGGCATTGTACTGGATGCCTGGGATAAAAAGGCAAGAATGAAACTCTGCCAGAAAGTGGGAGTAACTTCTCCCCAGGGCGAGCTATTCAGAAGTGGAATGAACTGCCTGGAGAGGTGGGCGGGAAGGCCCTTTCCAGTGCAGGTCTTCGAGCTGAACCTGAGTGACCACTTTTGGGGGCATTTTTGTGGATTCCCTTTTGGAGCCCCTTGGACTCCAGGCAGCCGAGATCCATCTCTGTATCCCAAACAGTGATTCTTTCAAGAAGCTCTACAAGCTGCCATTCTGCTGGAGCAAAGTTCTTATTGTTATTGAGCCGTTTCAGTCATGTTCAGGTCTTTGTGTGACCCTGTTTGGGGCTTTCTTGGCAAAGATGCTGGAGTGGTGGGCCATTTCCTTCTCCAGCTTATTTTACAGAGGAGGAAACTGAGGCAAACAGGATTAAGTGACTTGCCCAGGGTCACACAGCTCAACTCTGAGTCCAGATTTGAACTCAGGGAGGTGAGTCATCCTGACTCTATGCCTGGCACTCTATCTACTTCGCCACCTAGCTGTCTGTTATTGGGGCAAAGCTGTGTATTTGATGTAAACAGATATGTAAGTAGAAAATAAATTAAATAGGAGGAATGCGTGGAAAAGTAAATAAGATTAGAGGGGATAATTGGATTCATATGCAAAGTAGGACCTGGAAGTGCGGGACAGAAGTACATTCCAGGATTTGGATAGGATAGGGATCCCTTAAGGCAGAGCTGTGGAAAGCCTTGGACATAGCAAAGAGAATACTGGGTTCAATAAAGAACTGACAGACCCCTTAAGCTTGAATAAAGCAACTATGGGGAGAAGAATATGGAATGATACTGGAGCCAGGAAATAATACTGACAATGATGATGATGGCGAAACATTTATGTAACACTTTACCATTTGTAAAGTGCTGTATATGTTATGTCATTTGAGGCCAGCAACAACGCTGTGAGGGAGGTGCTTATTACCCCCATTTTATAGGTGAGAAAACCGAGACAGAGAGGCTAAGTTACTTGCTGGTGTCATACAGCTAGTAGGTGTCTAAGACCAGATTTAAACTCAGGTCTTCCTGACTCTAGGTCTAGCGCTCTATCTCCTGCACAACTTAGCCGCTTAGTTAGGTTGATAGGATAGTAAACTCCTTGTGGACAAGAACGGTTTCACTCTTGTCATTACAGCTCCGGCACCTGGCATAGCGCCTGGGATATTGTTGGCACATAATAAGTACTTATTGACTGATTTATTGTGAAGGGCCTTATTGCCCCTCACAGTGAGGTTTTTATAGCCCAGAGGCAAGAGGAAGACATCAAAGACCTGATGTCTAGAGAGTGATGTGGTTAGCCAACTCCCTTCCATTAGAGTGATAGATTAAGAAAAATCTACAAAGAGAAATTCTTGATATTTTCCAACATCACTTCCGAGTGGCTTTTGCTGTACCTAGCTGGGAAGCCAACATCTCCAGTTTCATGGTCTACTACGGGTAATGCATATATAATGTTGATGCTAAGTGTTTTCTCACAAAGCTGGAGTTATCAAGAGATACGGTGTCCTGTAAATCTTCCTGATTCTATAGACACTCATACAGGTTTTATTCAACATTTATTAGAAGGTTTTTTGGGAAAATGACAGCTTTGCATGGATCAAATATTTTGCTTCCTCCACGAAATGTGTTTTATTAGAAGGAGAACATATAAACAGTAAATAAAGATCCTGAATTGAAAGGAGAGATACTCTAGACAGTGAGAGAGAAAGAGGAAGCTAAGATGTATTATTTAATTTAATTTTGTGGCTCAGTCTTCAATGACTTTCTTCCCCTGAAATATATATCTCACTCTTCTCCTACTTTCAAACATAGCAGAGAGGCTGTTTGTATTAGAGATAAATTCTAAGAAGCTGGAAAAAAAACCCTCAGAGCTGATACTGGATCAGGTAAAGGCCATACTTTTGCTTTTACTTTTCACAGTAAAATTTGGGGGGGTAGGGAGAGTTTGTTTTGGGTGACTCCAGCAGCTTTCTTCATCTTTCTAACAGCCCAATCCTCTGTTACCCCATGCTCCATACGACTCCCTCCTCTGCTCTGCTCATGGGATCGTAGATTTAAGATTGGAAGGGACCCTAAATCTCATCTAGTCTAGCCCCCCTCCATGTTACAACCAGTCAGTCAATCCACAAGTATTTGTTTGGTTGTAGGCCAGGTGATAAGGACTAGAATGACCAAGGAGACTGAATCGGCCCATAGGGAGGAAGTGACTTCCCTGAGGTCACATAGCGAGTGCAGAGCAGAGTCAGGATTCAAATCTAGGTCTTAGGACTCCAATACAATGCCCTCCCCCTTTATCTGCCTAGTTAGTTATTCCCACAATTCAGTTTTTCAGTTAAACAAACATGTGCTTAATACATGTTATGATTAAGGCTAGTAGCACACAGGAGGCTTGTTGGATGCTCTGATAAATTAATTCAAACCAAACCAAAATGATTGACTAGGACTGAATGTTTTACCCCTATCAGATAACAGAAAGACAACCAGGGCACAGGACCTACCTATAAAAAGTTTACAGAATATGAAATTGCTAGAGTATCAGTAATAAGACATTTGTATCAATCTGCATAAGACAAAACAGGAAGTGCTCCAAGAAGAATACAAATTTCTGTAAGGCCACACAAAGGAGAGACAGCATTTGTGTGAGGTTCTTAAAGTACTCCCTGGAGCTGGGAGTATCTGAGTCAAGTGCAATGAACAAGCATGTATGAAGCATCTTCTATGTGCCAGGAATTCCTGGGAATACCAACCCAAACGGAAAGGAAGTCAGTCCCAGTCCCTAAGGACCCTGTCTTTAGTGGAGATGAAACATAAAAGGCAGCTGAAAAGTATGGGAGAGGCAAGCTGGAGAGGAGCACAGCCTGGCTGGCCCTGGCATTCTCTTTGAAATGGAGGGTTTGCAAGGAACCAACCAGGTGACATAGCAGAGGGAAGAGCCACAGGGGCACAAGATGTTCCCGAATGGAAACGGAAAGGCAAAGGTGAAGGGGGCATGATGTTGAGGGATGGAAAAGAGCATGAGCAGAGGCATGGATGTGGTGCTAGTTGGAGGAAAAGTTTGGGGAATGGCCTGAGTTGGACAACATAAAGACTACGGAAGGAAAAAAAGAGTGAAACTTACGGGTGATGAAATGAGCTTTCCGCAGGCTTGGCATATCACTCAAGGAAGTCTGACTCGTACTCAGCTAGGGATGGGAAGCCCCTGGTGGTCAGTCTTCTGCAGTAGGGTGATACAATTGGAACTCTACACCAGGAAGATGAATCTGACAGTTGTTGTAGAGGACAGATTGGAAGATAGGGGAGAGGGGAGGTAAGAAGTGAAGGACTGAGGAAGAGAAGGGGGCCTGAAATTCCCCGTGCCTGGGAGTCTGGCCTTGGGCAAGACTGTGATAGGAGCTCTGCTGACCTTCCTTTCTACTCTCCAGTGCTCCCTACCTCCCCTCCCCCATCCCCAGTAATACCTCAATGAAACCAAAATCGTCTGAACCCTGAGGCACGAATCTTATTCAATAGCCAAAGAAAACCTGTTAACAGGAGTAGGTTCTTATGGGGTCATTTTATGGTCTAATTTCAGCCACATTAACCTAAATGGCTCCATGTCTTTAAACTGGCAGCCAAGGAAAATGGGAGAATCACTTCTCAGTTTGCTGTAAAGCTGGACTCCTATTAAAACTAATGTACACAGCTATTGAGTACTGTGTCCGTCTACTCAGAGAAGACAGATCCGACTCAACCATGAGGTGGATTTCTCATAAGCATTCTGTCTTTCAAAAGCAACAGCAGTTCTCTGGCCCTGACTTTCCTTTCTTAAATCATCAGCAGATCTTTCCAGTGGCAACCCCCCCCCAAAAAAACCCCAAAAAACAAAGGACATCATCATCATCACTAACATTTATATTCACCTCCTATGTGCCAGATCCTGTGCTGAATACTTTATAAATCTCACTTGATCCTCCCGACAACCCCAGGAGGTAGGTGCTATTGTCATCCCCATTTTACAGAAATTAAGTGACTTGGCCAGAGTCACACAGCTAGCATGTGTTTGAGGCCAGATTTGAACTCAGATCTTCTTCATTCTGGGCTTGAAGCTCCATCCATTGCCCAGTGGCCTCATCCAGGAGTTCCTGGAGGTCCCAGCAAGTGGTGTCAGGCATCATAATAAAATTGAGAATAAATCCGACTTATAGTGACTTTAAGGTTGCATATGCAACCTCTTTGATCATGACTGTCTTGTCTGTCCACTCCTTTAGTTTCTCATCTCTCCCATCAGGGGATGCTAAGTTTTGTCCTGGAGAAAACCCAAAATCTTTGTGTCATCTGGTCATAGCTCCAGAGCTGGACAGGACCTCAGAGGCCATGTAATCCTCTCCCCATGCCCTTCCTCTTAGTTTACGGATAAAAACACTGACGCCCAGAGAAGCTGGGACTTGCACACAGGCAATGATTGATTGTTCCAAGAGAAATGAGGGAGCCTCAAGTTCAAGTTTTAGAGTTCTGCTAGGGACAGTTATAGGATCATTCCTAAAACTAGGCTCCAATGAAAGCCTTTTTACCTCCCACTTCAGATGAGATAATCTATTAAATATAAAAGCCCTCAGTGTTGAACCTCTAGGCACACTTCAAGACCTTCACATGATGGGAACATACTAATTCATAAAAAGAGAATCAGACTTAGAAATAGCATCCATGGCAGTACTTAGGAAAACAGAATATAGTTGGTTTTTTCATCCCTTCCCTGTGGATTGGGGGAGAAGAGAATGGAGAAGAAAGAAAATGCACATCTCCCTTCTTTTTGGCAGCCCCTCCCTGCCCCAATCCCCTTCCCAACCTGTGCTTTACAGCCCTGAAGGTGAAGGACTCAAGCCCTTCCTGCTTGTGGACTGTTGCCTTCTTGCCCCCTCTCCAGAGGATGGTGATCTGGCTGCCCCAGGGGAAAGGTGATAGATGTTTTCTACTCTATTAAAAGTTTCTGCCCTGCTTCCTGGTCTGTGCAGTCCCAACAATGTGATCTTTATCTGCTCAAACTCTCTGTGCTTCCAGATGTTCTAGTCCAAACTCCTAATCCAAGCCACAATCTGGAATTCCTTCTTCCTAGGGAGATATCTCATTTTACACTGGAAACTTGTAGGAGGGCCTACCATATTTATAGAAAGGCAGTGAGACACAGTATTTGTGAAGATCTTGGATTTGGCATCAAGAAGACCTGGGTTCAAATTTTGCTTCTTACGCTTACTAGTTATATGGCCATGGGCAAGCCAATTAGCCTCTCTGAGGCTTAGTTCCCCATCTGAAAAATGGGGACAATCATACCTGTAGTACCTACCCAACTGGGTTATTATGAGGCTTAAATGAGAAATATATGAGATGCTTCGTCAACTTTAGGGGACCATGTAAAAGTTACTCATTATTAATATGATGAATTGTTTTGTGTCTACTGGTCTCTAGAACGCATTCATGCTTAGTAATTTTGAAAGGAAATTTCTTTAACAAAATTTTTTAAAATACTTCCTTCTCTTTTTGAATGTCACTTTTTCTTTTTGCCAGTTGCCTTTTATGACCACTGTTCCTTGGTTCAGCATGCACACAATCTACAGCCTTGAATCTGACTTCAAACAGGCTAGACAGAGACTTTGGTAGGAATAAGGTCACTTCCCAGCTGAATGCTTCAAATGCCTCCTTGTTTTATGTGCCCCACCATGCGTAGGGCTCTTCACTGTGACTCTGAACATGTTTACATGAGCTGTGAGCTGTATTTAGTTCCCACAAAATGTCTTTCCTCTACTTTCTTGGTCTACGCAGGGAGAGATGGGCTTTGTGGTAAGTCCTGAGGGCAGGCCCTGAAAGGAAAGGGTGGGGAAGGTATGGTGCTGAGTTAAAAGGTGGACTCCAGGCTGATATTTTGGATTCAATGAAAAATAAAATTTTTGTTGGCAATCTTCCCTCATGGAAAAACACAGATTTGAGATGACTTTTTTTTTTTTAAGTTTTGTAATCTAGATTTGCCAGGAGCAAACTAATTCCCATCATCATTAGCCTGGCTTTATTATTTTCAGAATTGTTTCTCTGCTCCTATGTGTATTGGAAAGAGTGTTTGGCCCAGTATCTAGTATGTGATAGGCAGCAAATGCTTGGTGATTGATTTGAATTGGAGCCAGTGGACCAGGGTTCAAATCCTGGTTCTGCTACCTGCTGTCTGTGTGAGCTTAGATAGTTACTTTGCCTCCCTAGAACTCAGTTTCCTCTTTAGTAAATGTAAGGGCTTAGACTAGATGGTCTCTGAGATCTCTTCCAGTTCAAGACCTAGGATCTATCCTATAGCCATAGTTTAAATCTTGAATCAGCCCCTTACTGTGTTACTTTAGCCCAGTCACTTCCTTTTTCTGAGCTTCCTTTTCTTTATCTGTAAAATGAAGGGACTGGTCTGACTGATCATTGAGGTTCCTTTTCAGCTCTAAGTCTCTGTATATCTCACCTCTGTCTTTGGCCCAGAGTCTTAAAATGGGCTTCTTTCATCAAGAGCTTTCTCTTTTTAAAATCATGAGTTTCCCAAGTTGCGTTGTCCTCAGTCAGAGCCAAGGCTTTGGAATTAGGAGCAAAGAGAATGTTGCAATGAAAAGGAATCTGCCAGTCACGAGAATTCTTTCCAGGTGCTATGCTTCTGAAATGTATTGACCCAGATAGCAACTTTAAACAAGGATAGATTCTTTTAGAAAGATGTCATGTTGACAGCCCCTGGAGCCAAAGATCTTCTGTGCACACAATGCATTGGCATGACATCTCCCTGGAAGAGTCTCTATGTTACTGTCTCTGAGGGGGTCAGCACTGGCTTTGGGGCCATGAGTATTGGTGGTCACTGAGATGCTTCTGCTCTGACTCCCGGTGAGTGCCACGTGGTGATATGGGTGGGATGCTACATCCTCCAAGGCCACGCTCTTGGTATATATGATTGGGAAGAGACCAGAGAACTGAAGAAGGCTTCCAGTCCAGGCCTGGGGACAACCTTTTAGTCTAAGCATCAGGCTAACTGAGTTCAGAGAGGCTCTTCCACAGGTGGGCCACAAGGTGATGAGAATTTTTCAACCACAGTGACACCTAGAGGCCACATACATTGGTGAGCTATTGTGAACCAGGTTCCACAAAATCACAGATCCTTGCTGAATTGTAGAGATGTAACTAGGGTGAGTCACTAGGGCTTTGCCATAGGATACCATAACTTAAAGGACCCTGACCATACTTGCCCTCCTTCAGTAGGACTGAAACAACTGAGTGAAACACCTAGTACATAAGAATAATTAGCTAAAATAGGAAACTACCTATAGGAAACACGTGGCCTCATTTCTTCTCCCAGGTAGCCATGTTGCAGGCTTTGCCCTGCCTTGATACCTCCTCTGAGTAGCCTAATGGTGTCCCAGAGTCTCATTCCTGATGCAGTCTTTGCCCTAAGGTCTGAATTCTCTCTCTGAGGTCTCCAGCTCAACTCGACTTGTCATAAAAAGTTAACTTAATGGCACCTTCTTGTTGCTTGCTCTGGGCATGTCCTATGCTGGTCTTTACTCCACAATTGCTAGTCCTGAAGTATATAAAACCGATTGTAGCCTACCGCTGTTGTCAATTGTCATTCAATCAATAATCTTAATAATAGCTGGCATTTATACCATGCTTTAGCTTTCATACAACATCTTACCTGTTATCTCAGCCCATCTTCACAGTAGTTCTATGAGGTTGGTGACATCTGCATCTCATAGATGAGGAAACAGGAGCTTGGAAAGTTTAGATGCCTTGTCCTGGGTCCCATTGCTAAGAAGTTGAGGCAGGATTTGAACTCATCTTCCTGACTCCAGCCATAGCACTCCATCCTCTACACCACCTAGCTGCCTGTAACTGCTAATTAAGTCCAGGAGGGAGCGGCCTGTTATTGATGGATTAGGAAAAGTAGGGAGTCAACTCTAATGCTATAATACAAAAGGAACGTGTGAGCACCATATGCCTATATGAAGGGGCTCAGATGTGAAGCTAGGTTGAAGGAACATAGGATGCTTATGTTGGAGAAAGGGAGACTTAGCAGGGGTGTGAACACAGTCTTCAAGTATTTGACAATTACACATGTTCCATCTGGCCCCAGCTTGGTTGATAGAAGCAAAAGCTTCACTCAATCTAAGGAAAAGCTTGCTAAAAATTAGAGCTGTCCCAAAGCGGGATAGGTTACTCTGGGTTCCTCTAGATTGGAAGGTTTCGAGCAAAGGCTAAATGACCAGTTGCTTCTGGAAAGTACATGTCAAACTATTCTCCGATGGCTCTACTCACTCTCCCCATAACATTCCAAACCAGCACCTCCACCCTAATGCCCATGGGGGCCAACTTCTCTTTGGGTTAAGGCCAATAAGGACTTCTCCTTTGATACCCTACATGGAACCTGCCCTATGTTAGCATAATTTGATAAAAGCAATGTCATCATTTCCCAAATTTGGTTTCTGAGACCTCTTCGTTTCTCTTTTAAAATGGAAACTTAGGGAGAGTTTTACCTCCTAAAGAAAATATTTACTGATTTTGGGGATCAGGTAAATTTTAACAAAAGCTGTTTTCATTTAATCTGTGCCAAAAAGTTCTGTCTCCATCCTCACTTTCAACCCAACTGTCTCCATGGTAATCTGGGGGAAAAATGACATGAAGATGTGGGGCCCTGAAGCTTGGGGTCTCCCCTCCTGGCGGTCAGTAATGACTGGGGTAAAGCTAATGAGGATTTTCTCTGGCTTCTTTGGACTGAAAGAGCGCATTCCTTCCAGGAAGGGCTAATTAAGCAGGAGGTGGTTTGGGCTGTTTCTGAAAGGAAAGTTTATGTCCTTTAGTGGGCCTGGCTTCTCCTGCTGTTTTCAAATATGGAGCGTTAAAAAAACTTTATCTCAGAAATTCCAGATAGCAAATATTCCACAGGACTCTGCTTTATTATGTATGACACTCTGGGGAATTTTATGCATATTTAAATTGATTAACATTATATTGATGCCATTTTGGAATGATTATTTTATTTATTAATATAATTTAATTTTCATCTCTGTCTCTTATCAGTGGATTCCTTCCCACCTTATTTGTAAAAATAAGTCTACTTGAGGAAAAAATAAATATACTTATCTGTGTATGTGGCATGGTCATATCCCAGTGGCAGAGTGTAAGCTCCTTGAGGGCAGGGACTATTTTTTAAAAAATGATTTTCTTTACCTCCTGATGAGCTAGCATGGTACCTTGCACACAGGAATACTTTCATAAAGATTTGTTGAATTTAATTAAATTTCTCAGCAGCAAAAGAAGTTGAATAACTCAGCACCCTGTTAGGAAGAGTTTGTGTCAAAACCCTGTGGCATTCTCTCCATAGCAATGGCTCTTTTACCCATGGGTATTCCCCTATCAGTGTGACCTCAGGCAAGTCTTAACTCCTCTGGGCCTCAGCTCTCTCATCTCTAAGACAAGTGTGTTGGACTGGATACCTCTAAATTCCCTCCATAAAAACTGATGTGGGTTGGTTGGGTTCTGAGTCTGACATTGGCAAAGACTACAGGAATGAATACAGGACTATGTTTGTAAAATGGTTAAATAATGATTATCTAGGAATTGCTTCAATTCAATAAACATTGATTAAATTCCTAATATCTTCCAGGTACTGTGCTAAGCTCTGGGGTTGCAAAAAGAGACAAAGGATGGTCTCTGCCCTCAAGGAGCTTACAATCACCCACAAGTAGCATTGAAGTCTGGTACAGTGGATCTGGTTTCAACTCCTGACATTTATTCCCCATGTGACCTAGGGCAAGTAACTTTCTTGGTCTTATTTTCCTCATCTGGAAAATGAAAGGGTTAGTTTAGATAACCTCTAAGATTCCTTCCAGCTCTAAATGAATGATACTCCATGTTACATGAGCAAATCAGATGGTTCTGCGCCCTGGGAATTTGCTTGTATAACAATTGCAGACATTCTGTCTGGGAAGTTTTTTCCCTACTGCTTCTTCAAAATGTTGTGGGAAGCAACACTAAGCTAAATCTCGGCTTGCGGAACGATGAGAAAGGAGGCCCTGTTTTCGTTTTAAAGCCTTCACAGGCTTTCCTCGAGAAGATTCATCTAGAATTGAAAAGAGGATTTACACAAGTTATGAAACTGACCCAATGGTGATATATATATATATAGCAGTTCATTAGCCTCATTGCAGAGTTACGTGGTCATTCCTTTCATGAGGATGCTCTCATTTTTCCTTTTACTTATTTAAGAATTGGGATCCATCTGGAGGGTGCCCTCACAGGTAGAGGATGGGCATGCACTGTGACAGTGGGTGAGCTCACTTCACTTGATTTGCTCTTTGAAAGTAAGTTTTTTTTTTCTTCATTCTTTGTCCTTGTATCCTGGGCGCCCGGTACTTAATAAATTGGAGCTTAATAAATGCTTGTTGCTTAATTAATTCTCCATCAGGGAGTTTCTTACACTAATGAAATCACAGACCCTGACAAGGTGAAACAAACTGAGGTTTCCAATAAAATCAAGAGATTCCCCTTTGTCATTCCTCTAAGTCTGGTGTCTAATCTGTCATTTAAATGCCATTCCCAAAGAGCTGCCGGCCAGGCCTGGTCAGTTCTGATTAGCCAGGCCTTTTATGAACAGAAGTCCAAGGGCAGCCAGCATTGGATAAACACAGCTGGCCTCACCATCCATTCATTTCCTCTTCAGTGTTTATCATCCCATGCAAGAAAACGCCTCTGAGTGTTTACAGCTTCAGAGTAAATCAGCTAGGAAATTTCCATCCTCCTAATTTTCCATTCTCTTTGGACTCTCCTGGGGGAGAAGCATCAAAATGAAGTCAGACCGGCTGCCCACCAAGAAGGCCTGGGACTTGGCCTGATGATGAGGCCAGTGACGCCATGTGCTTTCCTCCCTGAGCAGAAGAGCTCACAGGCCATGGTTCACCAGTCACTGTGCCTTCTGCATCCCCTTTGCATCTGCCACATGTGGTACACTCTCCCAATAGAGGTATATTTTGGGGTCTGAGTCCTTGTACCCATGTCTCCTGGAATCTGAAGCCAGCTGTCTATCCCTTACAGATCATGGTGCCTTTCATGTGATCTTCTCTAGTAGCAATGATCATCACTTAAGCAAAAATACTCCATTTAGTGAGTGTATATGACCATGCTTAAACACTCATAACACATATGCTTATATGTATAGTTTACTTATAACTATATTTATATACTATAGAATAATACATATAATATAGAACATATACTATACTATGTAGAGCATATAGAATAGTCTATATGATGATTATATATACCATTATAGTATAGAATATATATAGGAGACATACTATAGTATATATAATTGTACCATTGTATTATATTAATAGTATAATATTATTAATATATTATATAACACACAATTTTTGTACATACATATATAAATGTATTTTTTTTGTAGTTGAAGTGTTTACATAATGAAATGAATTATAAAATTTCTAAGTATTTGTCACTGAAGGTCATCTTTATTTCAACACAATATTTAGAAGATTTCCACATGTTCTTATAAATAACCATATATTCCAGGGCAGCTAGGTGGTGCAGTGGATAGAGCACCAGCCCTGAAGTCAGGAGGACCTGAGTTCAAACCCCGCCTCAGACCAAACACTTGACACTTACTAGCTGTGTGACCCTGGGCAAGTCTCTTGACCCCAATTGCCTAAAAAAAAAAAATAACCATATATTCCCTTGTATGCATATGCTTTTCTTATAGTTTTACATGTTAATTATGCCAGAAAGTTTCTGAACTTGATTCAGTAGCAGATACACATACATATATATATGCACATGTGTATGTGTGTATATATTTACACACAGGTGTATATGTGTACGTACATACATATACACATATACACACAACACACATTGTTCTATCCTAGTAGTTGCCTGCCTCTTTCTCAAGTGGAATAGGAGCATGGAGAGCTCTTTTTATGAGCCTCTGGGGCTCTTCAGTAACTTTATGACACTGTCAGCCAACAGTTGGCACCTGTGTTTATGAAGATTTTGGTTTTCCCAGTTCCTTGAGATTCATCATCCAGGCTGAGTTAATACATTCTCAGAACTGCAAGAAGTAACTGTTTATATGATGTAGGACCAATGCCCAGGTATGATTTTTGTAGGTTAACTTCTTTTTTCTTAAAGATACAATTCTTTGGAAAGAAAAAGACAAAATAAGGACAAGGATGTCTGTTAAAAAATGCTCTTGAAATCTGCAGCTGTCACTTCATTGGTGGGTTCAAGTCCCTCCACTGAAGAAGACTGTGACTCCTCTTTAACTTCTAGGCTGAGTGATCTGCCTGGGGGCACTGAGAGGTTGGGTGATTTGCCTAGAGCCACACAGCCAATATTCTTCAGAGGCAGGATTTGAATTCAGATTTTTTCTGCCACCAGCACATAGTCCTCTACCAATTCTGCCCCTACTGCATCTTTATATAACCCTTTTGAAATTCTTAGATTCTTGATTATTTCTACACAACTGAATGGGGAGGCCAAGGTGGGATAAATCTGGCCCTCTAACTAAGCTCGTGCAGGTACCATGTGATGGGCTTTGTCATCTTCTGGGGACGGAGACATGTAGCCCCTGGGAAACTCTCATGGACAATGAGGAGAGCAGCAAATGAAGCTCCAGACTCATGAGACCCATGAGAAAAGGCAGAGTAGACAGAAAGTCCCAATGGTTTTCCAAGGTAGCAGTGGCTGGGACAGGGTCAGCAACATGGAAGCAAATGGGCAGCAACATTGGGGTTTCATGGAGAGCACTCTGGATGTAGGTGAGCCCTGGTCCTGCTCCAGGGGTGGGGGACCTGTGGCCTCCAGGCCACGACTGAGTCCAAGTTTTACAGAACAAATCCTTTTATTAAGGGGATTTGTTCTGTGAAGTTTGGATTCAGTCAAAGGGCTACGCTTGAGGACCTAGAGGGCCACATATGGCCTGGAGGCCACAGGTCCCCCACCCCTGTCAGTATACTTATTCCCTCTGTGACCTTCAGGAGGTCACCTCTTTTTGGGGGCTTTCCCCCATCTTTAAAATGATGGAGATGGACTAGGTCAGGGCTTCTTGCACTGGGTTCCATGGACCTTGGTAGATTTCATCTACTTGGATGGGAAAATATCTATGTATCTATCTATGTATCTTTCTTTCTTATCTATGTACAATTAACCTCTAACAAATTGGGCATCTACTTCAATTATTTAAAAATGTTACACTCACTCACTGAATGTCTGAAGGATCTGCTGTTCAGCTGTTTTTCAGTCTCATCTGAATACATGACACTGTTTGGGGTTTTCTGTGCAAAGATTACTGGACCTTGACTACCAGAGTCAATTCACTGATTTGTTTTGTTTAGCTAGTCTTTGTTTGGAAGGAAGTTTCTTGTTGGAGTACAGTGGGTGAGGTCATTGGAAAATGACAGCAATGTTTAAAAAGCGTCAACAAAATGTTTATTTAAAAGGACATTGATGCCCCTCACATGGATTAAAAGAGGGCGCTTGGCTCATGGCTTTAGAAACAAATTGAACAAGGAAACACAATGACAGTGGAATTGCTATTATTAAGTGGTGGTGGTAGCTCTTCACATTTTTGTCATACCCTGAGGTTTGTAGGGCAGTTATGTGGCACAGTGGATAGAGCACTGGACCTGGAGTTAGGAAGGCTCCTCTTAATGCGCTCAAATCCTGCCTCGGAGACACTTTCTAGATGTGTGACCCTGGAAAGTCACTTACCCCTGTTTGCTTCAGTTTCCTCATATGTAAAGTGAATTGGAGAAGGAAACGGCAAACCACTCCAGTATCTTTGCCAAGAAAATCCTGAATGGGGTCCTGAAGTGTTGGAAATGACTAAAGAACAGCTGGATTTGTAAAGCACTTTATGTGTATTTTTACATTTAATCTTCACAGCAACCTGCTGAGGCCTTGTGACACTAGTACTAGTACTAAAGATGGAATTGTCCCCATTTTATAGATGAGGAAATTGAAGCTCAGAGAACTTAAATGACTTACCCGGAGTCATTTTGTTGTTCAGTTGTTTCAGTCATGTCCGACTCTTTGTGACCGTATTTAGCATTTTCTTGGCAAGGATACTGGAGTGGTTGGCCATTTCCTTCTCCAGTTCATTTTGCAAATGGGAAACTGAGGCAGAGGGTTAAGTGACTTGCCCAGGGTCACCCAGCTAATGTGTCTGAAGCTAGATTTGAACTTGGATCTTCCTGACTCCAGGCCCAGCTCTCTATCCACTTTGTCATGCAGCTGCCTCTCTTAGTCATCACCCAATTATATCCTTCTCCACTCTAGTATACCATTGAAGACAGTTCAGGCCCAGAGTGGGAGAAGGTGCTTATTCTTTGCTGAATGTTCCCACTTTCCTTGTTTCAGTAAAAGTGTCTGCCTTTGGAGTGGTTTGGCTGCCTATGTCTGTGTCTATGGGGGGGGCGAACCCCAGGCTGATGATAAACTTCAGAGGACAAGAAAGGAAGCATGGATCCCACAGATATCTCCCAGGCACGGATTTGCTAAATTATACAATAGAGGTGAACAGTCGAGTGAGCAAACTGAGAAATGAAGGAAGCCATGACTGGGGAAAGTCTAGTCAGTGGGAGTGTCCAGGAAGTAAGTGGTTTAAGAAGGAGAGAGACGTGGAGAAACAAAGAAATGGAGTGAGGAGGTTCCAACAAAGGGAGAAAAAAGGATTCCGGAGCTTGAACAGGTCACAAATAAAAAGGGAGCGTGGAAGGCTTAATGGTGACTAATGAGGGGGCATTGGGAAACAAACCTTATGGAGCCTGGCTCCATTACCTCTTGACCTGAGACCATCTATCTGGGCAGCTCCCAGGGCTGCCTGCTGCTTTTCATTTCCTCCTTCTACTTCCCTTTTATCTTTCTTCCTTTTTCTCTCAAATCTTGCTAAGTCTGATTTCTGTTATTTCTAGCCCCTACCCTGTGGGCCTCCCAAAATGCCTAGGTGAATACGGAATGAAGAAGAAAACAGTTATCAAGTGTTTACTATGTGCTAGGCACTTTGCCAAGCCCTGAAATACAAATAAAAGCATGTAAGACGGTCCTTGCTTTCAAAGAACTTTCTCATAAAGGAAAGATGTAGAAGGGAGTGGTGTCAGGGAGGCATGGTTTTTGGCTGTGAAGTCATAGAGATGGTGAGTGGGGTCAAGGAGCATGTGTCCTTATTGGAATGGTTTCTTGCATTAGCTGGACTTTCATAGGAAAGCAGAGAGCCAGAAGTGGGTTAAGAGAAGTCATCAAGACAGACAACTCACTTCTAGTGCTTGGCAGTGGGAATGGTCTCTGATAAGTCTGATGCTCTCAGAGTCCAATGAACTGGAAAGCACAGGTGTAGGGCACTGCTACCATCAGGCACTGGTCCCAGGTCTCTGCCACTCCTGTCGTACCATAAGTCATGGCTGTCACCTCCAGAAGTTCCTCTAGCTGTTTACCCAACATTAGTACCAACCAGAATTGGGTTGTCAGTGGTTCAAGTCACAGCCGCCATGTTGTTGGTATCAATGTCACATTCTCAGCTCCCTCAACAGTATGCCCTCATTAGGGATATGTCTTCTCATGATTCTTAGCGCTACAGGGCTTCTGTTGAGTACTAACATGTAGCAGCAGCAGTAGTAGTAGTAGTTATTGTTGCTATAGTAGTAGTAATAGTAATAGTTGCAGTAGCAGTAGTAGTAGTGGTGGTGGTGGTGGCAGCAGTAGTAGTAGTAGCAGTAGTAGTAATGTCTAGCATTTATATAGCACTTTAAAGTTGACAAAGCTCTGAACATACATTATTTCATTTGATCCCCCCAAGGAGCCTGTGAAGTAGGTGCTATTACTGTCCTAGTTTTACAGATAAAGAAACTGAGTTTCAGGTTGAGTGACTTGCCCAGGTCACAAAGCTAATAACTTAGGTCATCCTGACTCCAATTCAATGCTCTGTCCACTCTGTCACCTAGCTGCCTGAGCCTAGACTGAAGAGTGGTAAATTCATATGGGGTGCAATGGATAGAGCACTGGAGTCAGCAAGACCTGAGTTCAAATCTGGCCTCAGACACTTACTAGCTGTGTGACCCAGGGCAAGTCACTGCCTTAATTTCCTCAGCTGTAGAATGAGCTGGAGAAGGAACTGGCAAAGTACTCCAGTATCTTTGCTAGATAATCTTAAATGGAGTCATAAAGAGTTGGACATGAGTGAAAAACCACTGAATATCTGTTATACCTGCTCTGCTAACTGCTCTCCTACAAAAATCTGTGCATTGGCTGGGATTTGAAGCAAGACTGTTTGAACCCCAAGATATTCAGGACGACATTTTATGGACCCATGGCCACTACTGCCTGATGATTTGCTGTGCCCACAGCTCTGCCTGCCTCCTCTTACTCTCCTCACACTGTGGTACTTTATCAGTAAAAGCATGTAAGTCCAGTGTCACCTGTCCAGCAATGGATAAAGGCCCTCTCTGGCTCGGACGGCCTGGCTTGGCAGAGTAGCCTCCTGTTTAGAAAAGCTCTCGTTCTCTGTTGTGTCGTGCAATCCAAAGAAGGGCCATTTGTTCAAACCCCAGCCATGCCATGAATGAATTCTCTGTGAGCTCTAAACCTCTGTTTCCTCTATCAGTCCAATGAGGGTGGCTTGGTGCATTGACCTCTGAGGTCCCTCCCAGTTTGAAAACATCATCAGAGTTCTCGGGTAAAACTATAACATCAAGGGCCATTTATTTACAGGTGTCTCATTCCATTGACAAACAGTGATGCCTTAAGAAGAGAGGTTATCAGCATTCTCTCAGTACCTTTTAATTTTAATTTTGATTTATAACCCTGAATTATTATTTGTAATATATCAAGTTATTTCTTGGTATGTAAAGTGTAATTGTGGAGCCAAGATGGGGGAGTGAAAGCATGATTTGCTTGAGCTCTCCCCCAAACCCTTCCAAATACTCATAAAAAATGGCTCTAACCGAATTCTAAAGCAGCAGAACCCACAAAGAGACAGAGGGAAACAAATTTCCAGCCCAAAACACCCTGGATGATTGATCAGAAAGGTATATCATGCTGGGTGGGGAGAGGAGCTCAGTACCGTGTGGGCGAGCAGCCCGCAGCAAACCTAGAGCAGGCCTCAGAGGACTGAATCTCAAGCAGCTGTGGCGGTTTCCAGACTCCTCAATCCACTGAATGCCAAAGACAACTTAGAAAGTCAGTGGGAAAAATCTGTTTCTGAGGGGCTGAGAGAGGAACACAGGGTCTCAGCTCCATTCCCCAAGAGCATGGCCGGGGGGGGGGCAGCTGCCTCCTGAGCTTCTGGCACACAGACTGAGGAGGAATTGAATGGCTGATCAGAGGGGGATTGCAGGGATCTCTCTGCTGGTGCTGAGACAGGAATCTCTTGCTTTGCCAGTGTGTGGATCTGGGTCACAGTTCTGGGCAGTGGTCCTGGGGTGAGGAGGAGCACTGGCATAGTGGAGCTTGTCGTGGTTGTGGAGAGGAACCCCTCCTCACAGTTACAGGACAGAAAGGAGTACTTGTGGTCACAGGCCAGGAAAGGAGTAAACACCTCGCCCCTTATCATACCCACCTTGGAAGAACTGAAAATTTACAGGTCCCTACAAGTATCTCTGAAAACAGCTGTACAAACCCCTGAAGCTTGGGACAGTACATTCTCCACATTTGAAGCAGACTGTTACCTTAACAAAGAGTTTAAAACTCAAGTAATTGGCCAGAATCATGAGCAAGCAGCGCAAAAAGAGTCAGACTATGTTATCTTACTTTGGTGAAAAAGAAGACCAAAATATACAACCAGAAGAAGACGACAAAGTCAAAGCTCCTACATCCAAAGCCTCCAAGAAAAATATGAGTCAGTTCCAGGCCTTGGAAGAGCTCAAAAGGGATTTTGAGAAGCAAGTAAGGGAAGTAGAGGAAAAACTGGGAAGAGAAATGAGAGTGATACAAGAAAATCATGAAAAACAAGTCAACAGCTTGCTAAAGGAGACCCAAAAAAATACTGAAGAAAATAACACCTTAAAAAATAGGTGGGAAGGGAGCAGATATAGCATCTTAATACTGGCTTAGAGGTTTGGCCTTCCCTGTAGTGCTAATAGCAGAGAGTGAAGCTACTTTTGGACAGTCTACTTGTATCTTAGGTCACTCCTTAAAGAGTGGTGACACCCCACATATGCTCCACGTGGCTTTTGACTTTATCAGAATTCTAGGGTGGAACAGTGACATCGCGGGTCACTAATTTGCAGGTATCTTGTTCTGCTGGCAGATGGTCAATCCCTCAGAGCAGAGCCCAGTGTGGTCCTCAGGGCCTTTCCATTTGTACAGAATTCTCAACTAGAAAATCATGAAACAGGTATACCTTCCTTGAAACAGAGAGCAGGAAAGTTAGCTCCGGCATCCTCTGACAATGTCCAAAAGTACAAAATGACGAAACAAGGAATTCACCTGTGATTATTTCTTTTATAAAAACACCCACTGTGATGGCTTTTTCCATTAATAATAAAACTTCACATTTGTCTAATGCTGTCAATTTGCAAATGGCTTTACACCCTGTGTATTTTCTTAAGTGAGAGATCTATGGGGGAGGTGGGGCCAGGGTGGAGAGTAAATGAGTTACCCCAGGCCAGGCCACACTTGTAACTTGTGTCTTAGCTAGAACTTGAATGGTCACCCCCTAACATATGTCAGATCACATGTACCTTTTCCAGAAGAGTAGGGCAGGGTGGCCTTGTGACCTTGGGGCAGGTCACCATACATTTCTGGACCTCCATTTCCTCATTTGAAAAATGAGGGTCTAAATTCAATTCACAAGGCATCTATGGAGTCGTCCATGGGGTACTTGGGGGCAAAAACAGAGGCAAACATTTTCTTCTTTTGACTGTTCAATAATCTGCTACCTTTCTTCATTTCTCCAACATGTAGCCCAGCTCCTGGTGCATAGTAGGCATGTTGATTGATCTCCGAGCGACCTTCCAGAAGATCCAAGCCTCTCTGTTTAGTGGCCAGAGAGTGGCCTAGCTGGGCATTGTAGCCGATTAAAATGCCTGCCCATTGAGCTGCCCACCCTAGTTTTGGGGTCCAGCAGTGTTTCTGAGAAGTGGTGTCAAGCTGAATCATTGATTTGGAGCTCAAAAGGTCAGAGGCCATCTAATCCAATCTTATCATTATGCAGAGGAGGAAAGGGAAGCCCAGGGGGGCTTACACAGGCTCCCACGAGACGTAAATGATAGAGATGGGACTGGAGCCAAGGGACCAGGGCTGCTCCTGCTGTACCTAGCCCTCTGATCCATTGTGTCAAAGGCACACATGGAATGTTAGCTCTGGAGTCAGGAAGAACTAGGTTCAAATCGCACCTCAGATACTTACTCTGTGACTCTGGGCAAGTCACTTAATTCTTTGGGCCTCAGTTTCTTCATCTGTAAAATGGGGATAATAGCACGTATTTGGTAATTGTGAGGATTAGATAAGATAATATATGTCAGGCACTTTACAAATCTTTCAAGTGCTATATAAATGTTACCTATTACTATAAATGTCAGTTACTGTTATTATTAATGAGCATTCATGCAGCACTTCCTATGTGCCAGGCACAAATAGTATCACATCTGATTTTCACAACAACCCTGTGAGATAGGTGCTATTATTACCTTCATTTAACAGTTGAGGAAACCAAGGCATACAGAGGTCAAGTGACTTGTGCAGGGTCACACAGCTTGCAAGTGTCTGAACCAGATTTGAATCTCCCAGGAATATTCTCTCCTGGGATATCAGTAATCTTACCTTTGTCTATGAAGGGCCAGCTGGTTTAATTAGCAGGGAGATTCATTCATCCAGAGTGAAAGCTTCATGCTTTCTTTTATTTTTTTCCTCCCATAGTAGAAGTGTGGCCTAATGGATGGACAGCTGGCTTTGGAGCCTGGAAGATTTGGATTCAGGTCCTCACTTAACCTCTTTGTGTCCTACGCAACTTTCTCAAAATTCCATGTTATGGTAAAAATGCCAGTGTGCTTTGGTAGAGTGCTTATAAAGGACTTCCCTGTGCTTAGAAAGCCATGCATCTTGTCTGTGACCCTGAGTTAGAATTTTTCATTGAATATACCTGCATTCCCTTTGAACATTTTTTCTGTGCTTCTCCAGCGCGTTGGGTCCCTCCTCTCTTCCTTATTTGTGCTTGCCTTCCCTCCTCCCCACAAAATATTAATAGCTTTTTTTTTTTCATTTGACAGAATGGAAAGATGTGTTTAAGAAATTGTTTACAATCTTTTTTTTGTACAGGATGGAACACATTTTTTTGGTCTCTGTATATGCTAATATTTATGCTCAGTTTCTGACATGGTTCTTGTTAAAATATTTTTTAAAAAAAATCTCCAAACTACCAGCTCCCCTAGCTTTTCATAGCTCTGTGTGCTGGATTTTAGTAAGCAGTTAGTCTTTTGATCTTATATTTACAAGTGATTTTTAAACTAGAATTACTTTCCAAAGAATCTGGATATTTCTCTTTGTGCCACTGGACGAAAGACAGATTTTCATGGAATCATCGTCTTAATTCCAATGGCATAATGATAACTGGTGGAAGAATCCTGTGCCTTCACTGGTCATGCCAGTGGGAAGCCTGACCTTGTTTCTACCTTCTTGTCCTAGCTCTAATTCTCTCCAGACGTCCCGCCTCTTCCTGATAAGACGAAAAGTTGATTCTGCCTTTGCCCCCTTAGATCAGAGACTGGAGACTTGAGCTTTAGCTCTTTTATGGAAATAAATTCTTCCCACACATCATGCTGTGTTAGTGAAACCCTAGCTGTTTTTCTTCCTATAGAAAGAGGCAAATATTTCAGTTACCAGAACCTTAGTTATTGTCAGTTTTTCTTCCCTGTATCCCTAGAAGGGGAACAGGGATCGAGCTCCTTTAACACACAGAACAGCCTACCAAGCAGCACTCGCAGGAATAGGTTTCTCTTTGAATTCTCTTCCCTCCCATTAGCCGATTCCATGGTCTTCTATCCAAGATTCTATCTGACTTAAGGTTAGAAAATCCTAGTCACTCCTTCGAAGTTTCTGATTGCTAACCTACTTTCATGCGGAATCATTTCTAGGGTCGTGCTTTCAACAAAGTGCCATAGGCTGTCTGGTTCTGAGGAGCCCACTTTTTATGAGCCATATGATGACTTTTGGTTTTTCATGTAAATAAAATGGAGAGAGAAAGGTAAGGAACAGAAATGCTTGGATGAACCCGAGTGGCTGTCTTGCCCTCCTTAATTAATTACATACACAAGACTGGTAGCAAGCCTTCTAGGATGTTGAGCCACTCCAGAATTCCAGCTCTTTTCTCCAATCCTTATTCCCTCAAGTGACCCTTAGTGCTGATACTAAAATCCATTTGAATGCTGTTACTATTTGAGGCCAGGTGGTTCAGTAGAAAGGTGTCTAGATATATAGCATGGTATAGTTGAAAAGGTGCTCAATTTGGATTCAGGTGGACAGCATCTCAAATACTACTCTGGATCCAGCTACTTGACCCTGGGCAAATCACTGAGCCCTCCTGAGCCTCAGCATTCTCATCTGTGAAATGGGAATGATTAGAACACCTACCTCAAGGGTTGTTGTGAAGCTCATATAGAGATATGTGTGAGTGTGTGTATACACACACATATAAGCATGTATATATAGCATCAGATAATATGTGTATAATATATATAGAGAGAGACATATATGTGTATACTTCCCATATATACATACATACATACATACATACATATATATATATATGTGTGTGTGTGTGTGTGTGTGTGTGTGTGTGTGTGTGTGTGTGTGTGTGTTTATAAGCCTTAAGGCACTATATGAGTGCCCATACTGAAGACAGCGATACTAATACCTTAGTGGTTGCAGTGGTATTGGAGGTGGTATGAGTATAATTTTATTTGTGGTCTGACATAGACTCAAAACCAGCTTGCCTACTAAAGTAAACAGCCTACTTGGGAATGGGTTAGGATTTGCATTTGAATCCAATGTGATTTCGGTCATTTTGCATGAGTATTTATATGACTTTGGGTAAGTCACTTCCCTTCTTCAAGACTCAGTTTCCTCATCTTTAAAATGTTGGGTTTGAAAGACATGGAGCCCTGTGGTCTCTTCTACCTAAATCCATTGTCCTATTAAAGCTCAAATCACCTACTAAGTGGGCAGGGAAATGCTGTCCGAATGTTGATGCCACAACACTCTGAATGAGGTGGAGTTGGTGCTGGGTCTCACATGCCTGTGACAGTGATGAGGAAATGTGATTTATAGAGTGATGCCCATTGTTGTCTTCGCTGTGCAATAATGAAGTACCTCAGAGTCGGACCCATTTACCCCTGAGGCAGGTTAGTGTTACTTGCGTTGGAATTGCCTCCTTAATTCAGTTGAAAGTCCCATTTTCAATTTCTCAATCCTTTTGCTGTTCAAATTAATCAAATGAATTAAAGATGAATAATGGCTGGCTCTGTTCCTATAGTAACAAATGTCACATTTCTGCAACTTCAGGAACGAGGTTGGCTATTTTAAGAGCTCCGTGTTTATACTCTTCAGAAATAAGGATGGGCAGTGTGTGTTTATTTTTTCTCTGATGGTGGTATTTAAATCACTAGGCAGAAGGGTGGGGTGTATCCAGAGGGTCAAGGTGGTCAAAGGAGGCTTGTTTTTAGGCTGGCTTCAATGCCTGCTGGACAAGCCTAAAATGGACAGAGGATGCCTCCTCCTGTGGCTCTCAGTTCAGAAGAAGCACACATATTCTCAGAGTGTTTCTCTGGACATTGGTCCCACCATGTCTGGGAACTTGAGTTAGGGAATAGGAATGCCTCGTTACTATGAGAACCTCCACCACCATCGTCAGCCATTCTTACAAAGTCTCCAGGGTTATCTAGCACCATAGAGAAGTGAAGAGCTGCTGCCGGTGACCAATTAGGCATTTAAACCATAGATAAAAAGTCCTATCTTCTGCTGAGGCCAGCATGGTGACCTGAGCCAGTGCCCAGCTCAGATAGAAACCAGGCCACTAATCCATCCATAAGGAGCCCCATGGGCCACATGTGGACTTCATTTTAAAATATAATGTTGTCTATGCCTTATATTTTAATCTGTTTTGCTGGATATTTTCCAATTATACTTTAATCCGGTTGGGCCTTGTGGGGGGAGTGTTGTGTCTCAGTGCTTGACATCTCTTGACCTAAGCAGTGAGTCAAATGGACCAAGTCCTTTTGATGTATCCTAGAGATACCATGGGCATTGCATAAGCTTTTGGGTTCCGCATCTTGACTTTGCCAATTTTTGAAAAAAAAAACAAAACCGGAGGGATCTGGTAAGAATCATATTGGAAAGTGGTAACAACAACAATGACAGCTAGTATAAAGCCCCTTTAAAAATATTGTCTAATTTTATCCTCAGGATAACCCTGTAGCTGGGTGCTATTATTACTCCTACTTTATAGATGAGGAAACTGAGTCACAGAATGGCTAAGTGACTTGTCTAAGGTCACACCACTAGTAAGCATCTGAGGCTAGGTTTGAATTTAGGGCTTCTGGACTCCAGGTCTAGGGCTTTCTATATATAGTTGTTACACATATATATATGGATAAGAGTGGCATCACAGTTTGGTTAGCAATTGTGTTCATCTGTGTGCATGCGTGTACCTATGAATAAATATATTTGAGACATAAGTTGCACATAGACACATTCCAAGACAGACGAACAGGAGCTGGACCAGATGAAGGAGAACCTTCTTCCTCTTCAAATAGAAGGAACATGGTAGGAGTTCTCAGAGTGACGATGTTGGAAAACACTGGGTCTACACTTGATTTTATTGGCTTAGGAAACTCCAAGGAAGGAACCTTACTTTATTAGCATAAGGAAGCCCTTGTTCTGTTCTTTTAGCCTAAGAGAGTTTTGTGGGACCCTGAGGGGCTGTCACATGCTCATGGTCACACAGTCAGACTCATTTGAGATGTCAAGAGCACCAATTGGAGAATTCCATTTCTCAGAAACAGCTGTGTATGGAAATAGTGATGATTCTCTTGAACCCTACCTCTAAATCCATTGGCCTGTGAAAGCTCAAGTCACCTACCAAGTGGGCAGGGAAATGCTGTCCACATGTAGATGCCATGACAAAGTGGGTGCTGGGTCTCACATGCCTCTGACAGTGATGAGGAAACATAATTTATAGGGATGATGCCCATTGCTGTCCTCTCTGCATGATAATGAAGTACCTCAGAGGCGGACCCATTCAGCCCTGAGGCAGGTTGGTATTGCTTGCGTCAGAATTGCCTCTTCCTGACTTGTCTCTCTGTCTCTCTGTTTCCGGGTGCTAACTCTTGTTCACAGCAGCAGCAGCAGTGACAACAACAGGAAGGAACCCAATAACAGAGCAAACGACAGTGAGGGCAACAGCCAAGGGGGTGGGGTGGGGGTGGGGGAACAACAGAATCAGCAGCATTACCTGCCACACCAGGACAGTCACCACCAACGGCAGGAACAGCAGGAAAAACAGCACAGCGCAACAGCTTCAACACCGTGAGATGTCTTTGTAGACCTTTGGAAACTTGCACGTTTGGGCTTCACGACAATCTTGGGAGATCGGCCCTAGAGGTTGTGTGAGCTCCATTTTACTAGGAAGGAAGCTATTATTGTTATTTACTATACCATTAGTCAAATTGTTACTCTTCAACATTAATTATTTACATCTAAATAACATGGTCATTCTAATAACTAGCATTTATGTAGCACTTTAAAGTTTGCAAAGCCATTATGTATGTTAACTCATTTTATCCTCACAACAACCCTGGGAAGTAGATGCTATTATTACCCTCATTTTATAGAGGGGGAAACTGAGGCACAGAGAGGTTAAATGACTTGCCCCGGGGCCACACAGCGAGGGAGTGTCTGAGGTAGGATTTAGACTCAATGTCTTCTTGATTCTAAGTCCTTCACTCCATCCACTGCACCACCTGGCTACCCTTGTGATAGAAATGCAATATTCCACTAATGCTCAGCTCCGTGGGTTTAGGAAATCCCAGGAACTACGGTCCCTGGATTAATTGATTTCATTTCAGTCCAGGGAGACAAGGGTGGCTATGAGAAGCAGCAGCAGCAGCAGCAGCAATTAATCAAGAGGAAACACTGGGCTGTATGTCACTTAAAATGGATACTACTTTACCTCCTAAGTTTGGGGTGCTCCAGGAAAAAAAAAAGAAAAGATCCTTCATGCTTCTCAACAGTTCCCCATATAATGGGACTTTTTTTTTTTAAAGTGATGAGGCTTATTTCCTCCCTATTTTTTAGGAATACCGTAGTCAGAAAGGCATGAGTCAAAGAAGGGGTTATAGGCTGATTAAAGGGAAATGAGCCTCAGGGTTATTTCAGTACCAGCTGGTGACCCTGCTCTTCCTCTGTCTGTGCTCTCTACTGTCTTTTTTCCTCTTGTATTTGTATCCTTGGGACTTACTGCAGTGTCTGGCATGTGAGAAACACTTAATACATCCTCCCTTCCTTCCGCCCTCCCTTCCTTCCTCCCTCCCTTCCTTCCTTCCTTCCTTCCTCCCTCCCTTCCTTCCCCCCCTCCCACTGGCAGCTGGGCATAGAGTGTCCTCCCCAAAATATGGACCTGGAATGATCACTCTATCATCTGTCCTCAGAGGGATGCCTCTGAAAATAAAGGCCATTCAAGATGGGCTATGTCAAAGCCACAGTAACTAGGCAGCCCAGGTTCCTCTCTGCATGTGTATAAACTACAGCATTCACAGGCCCAGAGTTGGAAATTGGAGAGCAACTCTGGGATTAATTGGCTTAGATGCATTTAAAATGTCGAGGGCACCAATTGCAGAATTCAATTTCTCAGAAAGAGCTGCGTATTGAAATAGTGACGATTCTCTAAGCATCTCACCTGAGAATTGCAGCTATAAAATTATCAGCAGATGTCAGTGGTAGAGAACAGGGTCACACCTCCTCATCTCCCTTATGGAGGGGCTTATTGCCTGTTGAGTTCGCAGGTTATTTAGACACTTCATTTTTTGGTATTCTGTCCATTCTTTGGCTGTTTCCTTTTAAGGCTGATGTGACAAGAGTGTATGGATGGAAAACTAGTGAATCCCAAGTCAGTCAATTATTCTAATGCTTTGTAATTCTGGTCAAAAAAGGGAAGGGGAGCTTGCCAGAAGAGGAGGTTTCTCTCACTGGCTCAGTCAAGGATTCAAAGTTATCTGGATTTCATTTATCCACATCCATGCCCATGGCCACTGACTGTTGAGAATTATTGCAATCCAACTCTTGGGAGCATAGCCAAGATCGCATAGCCTCATGATGCTGGGTTGAGAGCAATGCCTTTTTGAATGGAAAGTAGAAATAATATGAAATCATGAACACAAAGAGTGATGGAAATGGCATTGTCTAAGTGTTCGATTTTGCATCTCTTTAAATGGTAGAATTGCAAATGGCAACAGACCATGAAAGCAGTTGCCATAGGAACCAACCAACAGGCAGCCTGTGTGTTATCAGTCCAAAAAGGACAAGGGAAGACGAAGTTGTGGGTTCATCTTTTTTTTAGCCAAATTCATAAACACAGGTAATAACACCATGTGTAGAACTTGGGAAGGATGCCAATATGTGGCCCTGTAAACATATGGTTATTGGGTCATAGCCTGGGTATCCATTATGGTTACTGGTTTCATTACAGTTTTTAGGAGAAAACCATGCATATTTTACCCCACATATTAGCTCCAACATAGCTCAAGTGAAAGGAAAAATACATATCCACAGCTGGGCCCAATGTGTTACCTACAGAAATATCCATTAGTTAATTTATAACTTGATGAAGCAAAGGAGACCTCACCTTGGCGGATGACTGACTTTGTAGCTCAAGAATTCTCTTGAGGCTTCTTAGGAAAGACTTTGCTCCATCAGTAAATATTTATTACCTTAATTAAGAATTTGATGGGGCCACCAGTGGCCACTGGTGTCCCTAAGAAAGAAAATGATCACTTTCATCCTGAAATCACCCTAAATGTGTTACTAATCTTCATATTAAATCTTCATTATTCAGAATGATGGACAGTTTAGCTTTCCCTCTGTATGAATTAATTAACAATTACCTACACTAACTCAGATTTTATCATTTTAAATAGAATTATTTTTATTAAGTTCTTGGCCAAAAAAGTAAGGAGTTTCCTTGTTTTTTTTGTTCCTTGCTTGGCATGAGCAAATGGACAGGTCAGAATTTACATGACCCTTCCAAAGGACTCCTGAATTTGCAACAAATGTAGGCTTGGATTCCTTCATGAATCTGTGATCTCTTCGATTTGGATGTATTTGGTCCGAAAGCAACCCCTCCACATCTTCTCATCTTGTATGAATCTGATTCATGTCCTCACGTAAATCCTTCTTAGATATGTGACTACAGGTGTTCCTTTGGGTCTTTTAATGTTTAATGGATCCTAGGGGTGCATTTAGGGTCTGTCTTGCTCATCCTTTCTCTCTGTCTCTCTCTTTCTCCCTCCCTCCATCCCTTCTTTCCAAGTTCTCTTCCTTCTCTGATCTTTCAGAGAATCACAGGGTCATAGAGTTGGAAAGGAACTTATCAGCCATCTAGTTCAACACATCTAACAAGTAGTAATCTGACCTCTGCTTAAAAACTTCCAAGGAGGGCTAACCCGCCAACTCTCAAGGGAGTCCATTGTCCTTTTCCCCACCGATATCTTTTAAACCTCTTCTTCCTTACAAATCACCATAGGTAATATGGCAGAGCCAATAAATGCCCACTGTGTGTTTACCACAAAGAGTTTGTCTTTCATGTTCATTATATTTCATGATTCATAGTCATAAAGCATTGTTGGGACAAAAATGGTAATTAAAATGTGTGTGTGTGTGTGTGTGTGCATTGTATGATTTTGTTTTCTTTGAGGACGGGGGAGTATGTTGGGATAGTTGAAAATACAGCATAATTGCCCAAATGTAATATGCTTTCCTTTCTCCCTCCTAAATTATGAGGCAAGTTCATTGTCCACATGTAGTCTTTGTGTAGGATGTCTTTCCTGATGGATTAACTCAGTGTACATCCCCTTGTACAGGACAATCTGATCAAGAGACTTTTTTTACCCATTTGGGTTTGTTGTGAGGATTTCATAGGCAAAACCAAACTGAACTAAAATTCTTCTTTTCTTCTTGATATCAATCCATCCATTTGTTGAACATTTATCAAGGACCTATGCTTGATATTGCCTAGGCAATAAGAATGCTAAGTTAAAAATGAAAACAATCCCTCTCCCTCAAGGGGCTTCTATTGGGGTGCAATAATATGTACACAGATAGACATAAAACATAGAAAGTAGCTATGAAACAGTGAGTTACCTCTCCAAGGCAACTTTCCGAGTAGATATGAATCTTTGTTGATAGACGCAGCAGTTCCTTGCTGAGAATTCCTAGGCTAATTAAGTCACAAGTCTGGTACCAAAACAAATAAAACAAGACCCCCCACCCCCGCATTGAGTTATACATTATTTGGAAAGAGAGGAGCACCACATTGGTGGCAGAGGGGACTCGGGGATCAGCAAAAGCCTTCTGAAGGAAGAGGCACACGTGCTTATCCTGAATCAATCTCAGGATGCTGTTGAAAGGTAGAAGTAAGGAAGGAGAGCATGCTGGGTAGGGACACTTAGACTGAGGCAAGAGGTGGATTATCAGCTGCCTGCACCTTCCCTTCCAGAGTTCCTTTCGTTTATTGTATTTATCTCATGTATTACTTACGTATTGTCTCCGCCATTACCAGGAGGGGAGTTTTTGCCTTTCTTTGTATTCCCAGCACTTAGCACAGTGCTTGCCCGGTAGAGGAAGTACTGGATGAATTCTTTTTGACCAACAACCATGTGCCATGTAGAGAAATAAGTCTGAAAAGATAGGCTGGAGACGAGCTGTGAAGAGCTTTAAATACCAAAGGGAAGAGCTTTTATTTTCTCTTACAAGCTATAGGGAGGCAGGAAGCCCTTTCTCCCTCAATAAAATCTGGGTCCTAATGGCTTATTAGACATTTCACTTCCTACTAAGGAAGTCGGAGTCATAAAAAAAAAATCTAATTGATTAAATCACCATTGAACTCTAATTCATCTAACTTGGCAAGAAATAAAATGGCACCAGTCCCTTATGTTCCTGGAGATGTCTCCCACTGGCATATTGATCAGAGAAGGTGAACAATTCCCTCTAATCAAAAGCAACTTCAAATTGATTTTCCTTGCTGAGGTCAGTACCAAAAGACAAGTCCTAGTGGTTTTGATTTGGGCAATTGTATTAAACTCTGAACTTTTCCATTTTACTCAGAATTCTTTTTTGTTCTCCCTTAAAGTATTTTTGAGGAAAGATCCAAGTTCCCAGAAGCTCTTTACCCTCAGAATTTCTTCTCTTCTACATGTGGGATTATTGAGACCTTTTGACAGTTGACATTTACATAGCATTCAGTGGATTTACACACATTAACTAGTTGGAAACTCACAGCAGTCCTTTGAGGTAGACAATACAGATATTGCAAATGAGGAAATGAAGGCCCAGAGAGGTTAAGTGGCACCCAGTTTGTTCAGATAATAAAATCACTGACTAGTAAGTGTTAACGGCAGATTTTTAACCTGGCTGGATTGTGTGATTTAGAGTTAAAGGGTCCGCAGAGGTCATCAAGTTCCACCCTCTCATTTTACAGACAAGGAAACTGAGACCCTGAGAGTAAAACAAAACAAATATTATTTAATTCACATGGGCAATAAATAGCATACAGCTTCATGATGGAGCTATGATTTTGTTAGGATGGTAGAATGCCCAGTTAAATTCCCTTATGAACACTGCAGTTTGAATCCTATCTCTGTCATTTACTACCTTTATGGCCTTAGCAAAGTCATTTAACCACTATGCACCTCAGTTTCCTTAGCAGTAAGGATAGGCCTTTGAAGTAACCCTTGAAAGCACATGAACTGACCCTTGGTGACAGTAGGGATTCCAAGAGGCAGAAATGAGGAGGGAAGAAAACATGCCTGGATATGGGACTCAGCAGACAGAAGAGAGATGGATTGTTAGGAGCAGTCAATGACAGGCAGGTCCTTTTGGCCAGAAGGCAGAGTACAGGAGGGAGTTGAACTAGATTATAAGCGAACTAGGTGGTCTCAGCTCACAGTAGAAGATCCTATGCCCTATGAGCCCATGACATCTCATCCCATCTCAGACTTGCATCCTAGGCAGTTTCCTGAGACAGTCAGCCATAGTGGTCTTTTGTAGCAACTAAGGGACTATCCCACAGTCGCGTAGCTAGTGTCAGAGGTAGAATTTGAACCCAGGTCTTCCTGTCTTTAAACCCAGTGGAAATAAGTACTTATTAGAAAACCAAGTAATGGGTTGATTCAGAGGATTCTTAATTGTGTGCACATGCACAAGTAAAGTTCGGATTACAGAAAAAGCAAGTTAGCTCCTAAAGGCCATGACTTTTCACTCCATTTGACAGCAGCTGAAATTTCCTTTTTACAGGAAAAGGCACAGTTTCACCAAAGTTGCTTGATTTTCCTTATTTTTCTAAATAGAACACAACATCAAAGGACCACAAAACATTCTGTCGAATGCTGTTGTTTCTGTTTCCTAGGAAAACTTTAATTTCAATGGCTTAAAAAAAGAGCTCTAGGCAACTGGGTTCAGTCCACTGGCTTGGCTTTCAGACCTCAAAGTCGAGTACCTTGTTTTTCCAAAGAAGCCAAACAACATAACAACAACAAAAACCAATCCTGGCATCCCAATTGTAAAACTCAGCCTCTCCAGCTGCAGAGCTGGGCTTCATGAAGTCCTGTGTCTCTGATTATTTACTGGACAGATCTCAAAGCCCGTTTGGATTCCCACCACAGTCCTTGATCTTCAGCTGGTAGGTTATCGCTTGGACCTATTCATCATGGTGCCTCTATGCTACATCGCATTTATGACTCTAAATTTTTACAACTGATTTCCAACAAAAGGCTATAATATTTCTGTACACTGGGAAATCTAGGGCTATTATTCTCTTGAGTTATCAAGATGAAAAAAGGGGAAAAAAAGCAAAGAACAGTAGTGAATGCCAGGCTCACCTACACCAAGAGGGGCAGAAGCCAGAACTCTGGATTTGAGGATTAGACCTAATTATCTCCCTTTCCATCCTTCCTTGATGGTTGAGTGCCTTTCAGATGTACATAGTAAAGTTGAGAGAGAGCTCTGGGCCTGACAGCTGGAAGTCCTAAGTTCAAATCCCACCTCAAATCCTATTATCTGTGTGACCGTAGGCAAGTCAGTTAACCCCGGCCTCAGTTTCCTCACCTGTAATATGGAGATAATAATTCTTGTAGAACTTATGTCACAGAGATATTGTGAGGAGCAAATGAGACGATGACTCCGAAGCATTAAATAACATAGAACAAGCCTATATAATAATAATAATAATGGCTTGTATTTATATAGTGCTTTAAGGTTTGCAAAGTACTTTACAAATATTATCCCATTTGATCCTCACAATAACCCTGGAAGGTAGGAGTTATTATTATCCCCACTTTACAGATGAGGAAACTGAAGCTTAGAGAAGTTCCATGACTTTTCAGTGGGTACACATATAGAAAGTGTCTGGGCCAGAGCTTTGCCCAAGATCTCTCCTCCTTGCAAGTCCAGCACACTTTCCACTCCTCTGTGGTTCCTTTATGTTCTGGACTCTTTGCATTCTTATGGAAGAATTCTGCTGACCCAATGAAGTAACCAAGGGAAGAAAATCATCTGCAGCAGCAGTGTTTTCACCAAAACCACAGGGGAACAAGATGAAATAGACAGAAAATACACATAAAATAGCTTTGGGTTAGCCTGCGGACGATAAGCTTACATCCCAATATCTTTATTCAAATATTTTTTGAAAAACAGTCACTTTATCGACTTGAAAAATAGGCCACTGAATAAAATAACAATAGCAACGCAGTAGCCTGTCAAATAAGAAAAATAGCAATCGTGACGTCATAGCCACGCTTTAGGCAGGTAGGTGGTGGTGCAGCTCATCTGTAAAATGGGGAAAAAAAACCAAACCAGAAACCATCAGACCTCCCTCCCTCAGTTAATCACTGTGGTGATTAAGAAATTAGATAAGAAGTGTATAGTGCTTTGAAAATCAGAAAGTAGAAGCTACAGCTCAGATTTCAAAAGAGCTTAGCCTTGTTTGCAAAATGCTTTTCCAATAATATCCCAGGACCAGTAGATACAATTATCACCCCCATTTGCAGGTGGAAAGATGGAGGAACAGACAAGTGCAGGCACTTGCTCGTATTTCATGCAGCCAGTTAGCTTCAGAGTCTGGGGCTTGGACCTAAGTGGTCTGACTCAAGTCCAGTTTTCCTTCATTGCATGCCTTCTTCTGTGAGTTAATCCATCAACCCACAGATATGTATTTATTCAATTCAAATGAACAAGTATTTAGGCAATGCCTTTCTTATGGTGTTGCCTGGGTAGGGCAAGTCTGGGTGGAGGAGATCTGATCCTGGGATCATAAACTGAGACCTGACGGGGAGGGTCCAGCCTCCTCATTGTACAGATGAAGAAACTGAGGCCTAGAGAGGTTAAGTGACTTACTTGCTCAGGGTCACCCAGCTAGGAAATGTTTGAGGTGGCATTCAAACCCAGGTCTTCCTGACTCCAAGTTCAGTGTGCCATCCTCTATACACACTGCCTTCTCTTCACCAGAGTTCTCTGGGCAGTGTTGGGGGGGGGGCTATTTTATGTGTATTTTCATGTCTATTTCATCTTGTTCCCCTGTGGTTTTGGTGAAAACACTGCTGCTGCAGATGATTTTCTTCCCTTGGTTACTTCATTGGTCACCGGAATTCTTCCATAGGAATGCAAAGAGTCCAGAACATAAAGGAACCATGGAGGAGTGGAAAGTCGGATGCTGTATCTTACTTCCCTTTGCTTTCCTGGCTCTGCCATTTAACGCCTGCATGACCTTGGGAGATTCATTTCCAGTCTCTGAGCTTGCCAATCTATCTAGTGAGGAAGTGCCATTTGGTAGCCTCTCAGGCCCCCTTTAGATGTAAATCACATGCTCCTAACTAAGTTGAACATAGGAGTGGGCCTATGGATGCACTGGTACTCCGGCCAAGTGTTTTCTCCTGCTTAGGTTGTTTGTACTTTATGCAGAGACTTGAGTGGTTCATTCTGGGTGGATGGAATGCAGCTTTGGCTTTTTTGTGAAAACTTCAGTTATTTCTCATGTGCCTCTAGATTCTGGTCCAGTTACTTCAAACAGCAGGGTCCCATTGAGGCAGCTGTCATCGTCATCATGGCTGGCTCAGCTCCTGGAAAGAAGAAATGTTGTTGTAGCTATTTATGTCTATTTCTTTGGCATTTCCTGAAAATGACATAGAGGTGAAAGCTAGGCTGTTCCCTCTGCTGTTTTCCCCAGGGTTACACAGCTTATGAAGATGGTCTGTTGGTTTGTGTTTATGGGGGGGGCAGGGGAAGAGATAGGAGTGTGAAAGTGCTCATTCAGACCCCTGCTTTTCTGGCATATAGAGCTCTTCACATGCAGGCAGTCTTTCCCTTTACCCATCTCTCTTCCAACCAAAATACTATGCTTGCTCTTTGTCCTCAAAGCACTCACACACTAATCGAAGAGAAAACAGCTAAACAATTATGTTGTTTAATGACAGGATATATTCCGGAGGCAGTCTCTGAGCAGCTGGGCAAACCTGGAAGTCTCTTGTAGAAAGTAGACTTGAACTGGGTTCTCAAGGAAGCCAGGAAGCAGGAAAGGAGAGCATTCCAAGTGTTAGTGAAAAGGGCCATTATTGAGAGATATAGTGTTGTGTTTGAGCAACACTGAGAAGGCCAATGGTGCAAGCCTGTAAACTATCCAGGGGGTAATCGAATATAAGAAGACTAGAAAGGTAGAAAGGGCCCAGGTTCTAAAGAGTATTAAAAGGCAAACCGAAGATTTTATATGTGATCTTGGAGGTAATGGGGTCACTGGACTTTGCTGAATAGGGGTACTGACATAATCAGATTTATGCTTTAAATCAATCCCTTTGACAATTGACTGGAATGGAAAGATAGTTGTGCCAGGGAGAATCACCAGGAGGCTGTTGTAAGATGACGACGGCTCGCACCACGGTGGTGGTTGTGTGGATGGAGAGAAGAGGACGGGGACATACGCAAGAAATTTTGTAAAGGTAGAATTGACAAGACTTGGCAACACATCGGATATGTCCCATGGCCCAAGTGTGGAATCTGGAACAAACTGAAGTTTCAAGTCTAGGTGGCTTAGAGAATGGTTGGGTCTCTGACAGAAACATGGAACTTTGGAGGAAGGGAGAGTTGGGAGGGAGGGGCAAGATAACAAGGTCTTGTTTGGGCAAAGCATCACAACTAGAGGAGAGTTTCTAAAACTGTGAGTCGGAGAAGTGTTCCAATCAATATCCAGCTTCCACACCAGAATTCCCTGCAGTGACAAAGGCGTCCATCCTGGGAATTTTACTGAATGTGTGGAACTCCTCAATCTTATAGCCGGTTGACTTGCTTTTGCAAGTATCCTGTGATACGATACAGAAGATTAAGCTAAAAGCATTTGATCTTAGCAACTGTGAGAAAATAGCAAGACTAGTTTGATCAGACTCAGGAATTTGCAAAGAGATAAGCACAGAACTTTGGAGCTGGAAAGGACCTCAGAGTTTATCTACAGCAACACTATCATTTTCCAGTGAAGGAAACTGACGGCCCAGATAGGGGGAAATTGATTTGCACGAGGTCACATAAGATGCTAGATCTATGGCTAAAAGGGATTATAGAGGTCATTGAGTCCAGCAGCTTTATTTTACAGATGAAGAAACTGAGGTCCAGAGAGGTTAAGTGATTTGCCCAAGGTCATATAGGCAGTAAGGGACAATGCCAAGTTTTGAACCCAGGTCCCAGGAGGCCAAATCCTGATCCCTTTTTCACCGGGCTATGCCTTTGCAAATGAGTAAGCTGAGGCTCAGAAAGACGACTTTCTCAATGTCCCACGACGATTACAGGGTAGAGTCATGACTAGAATTCATCTCCATTTCTCTTCCATCCTTTCATGCCAAATGTTCCAGTTTCACATAGTTTGTGCCTCAAAATCCTGACGCCTATACCGGTAGCCGGGGGAGATCTCAGAGTGTCGATGATTCCTAAAGGGGCCTGACACTGACTTCCCTGCAGAGGGGGCCCTTCCTCATGACACCCGAAGAACTCTAAGCTCTCAGGTTCCCTTACTCAGAGAGCTCATCTGGCAGAGACAGAAGCATCCTGGAAACATAACTGCTCCCTCAAAGTGGCTGGAGAATTGGAGTATCTGAAACTTCTGGGCTTAGCCTGCACAGCTAGCCATGTGTTAAGAGCCCAGCGATGGAGTCTCGAAGCATGGCCAGTGGGGAGGTCGGAATTCCATCAGACCCTGGGCTGCAGTAAGGGTGAACGCGGATATGTGGCTGTTCTCTGTTGGACGAGCACCCTGAAAAACTCGGAAAGTCTGTGATGTTTCAAGGCAGCGTTTCCATACGGGCCAAAGGATCAACGTATACAATAGTAGAATCCCATGCTGCTGTTGCTTCAGTTGTTTCAGTCATGCCCAACTCTTTGTGACCCCTTTTGGGATCTTCTTGACAAAGATGCTGGAGTGGTTTGCCATTTCTTTCTCCAGCTTATTTTACAGATGAGGAAACTGAGGCAAACAGGTTAAGTGACTTGCCCAGGGTCACACAGCTTGTAAGTGTCTGAGGCCAGATTTGAACTCAGGAAGAGGAGTCGTCCTGACTTCAGGCCTAACTGTGCCACCTTGCTACCCCAGTTTCTTTTCTTTCTTTTTCATTCTTCTGCTTATTGATGCAGATTAAATGCTTCAATTCTTTCTGCTCACCAGTTCTCTCTCCTCACTGCTCATGCCTCTCAGGAACTATTTGAACATTCATGGGGAAGTCAATATTATTTTTTCTTTCCTCCTCTGTTTGTCTTCTCCCCTCATCTTTCTATTCTCTCCCAAAGACAAATACTTCTGCACTACACTTGTTACTACAAGACTCACCCTTGCCGCTGAATCATGGACTTCAAATATTCTCTGGCTTTCTAAAAAGCCTTTCCTTGATGTCTCCATAATGTGTGATTTTGGAGCAGCTCAGGAGACCTGGGCTCAAATCCCTCTCTTGCACCAAAGAGTTATATGTCCTGTTGTGAGGCAGATGATCTCATAGGACCTCAGTTTCCCATCTTGTAGACCAGTGATGATAATAAGGATGCCCATGGTATTTGCTGCATGGGGTTGGTTGTTTTCAGGATCAAATCAGATGTTATAGATAAGAGGCTCTGTCAGACTCAGAGGATGATATAAATTCAGCTATTATTATTGTCATTGGAGGACCAAAAACCTTAGGATAAGGGAATGAGAGTAGTCATTCTAGAGATACAAAGTTAGGGCATGGAATGGATTTGGAGTCAGGGAGACATGGGGCTGTCTCACCACTTGTAATTATAGCTATGTGGCCCTGGCAAGTTTATCAACTGTGCCTCAGTTTCTTCATATAAACTGGAGATTATAATACCTGAAGTGTGAGGGGCAGAGTTGAGGAGTATTGAGAGTTGAGCTCAGAATCAGGATGACCTGGTTTGGAGTCCAAAAGTTCCTCCCACCTTGAACAAATCACTTAACAGGCCCCCAGACAGCTGACTGTAAACTACCCAGAAGATACTGGGTCTGCATTGGTAGAGGGAGTTTTCTCTCTGGGAATGCCCTATGCCAGTGAAATCATAGGTCTGTTCTAAACACTCACACTCCCCTTACCCCTGACCTTAAGCATCTGCCTCAGATTTTTATGGTGCTTCGATGAGATATTGTATATGAAGTGTTTTCTGTATAAGTTATATACACACACACACACACACACACACACAGATATACATATATATATATAAATCTGTATAAATATATTGTATGCAAAGTGTTTTCTGTATGAATTATATATATATAAATCTGTATAAATATATTATATATGAAGTATTTCCTGTATAAATTATTATGTATATACATCTGTATAAATATATTGTATATAAAGTGTTTTCTGTATAAATTATTGTATAGATATATAATCTGTATAAATATATTGTATGTAAAGTGTTTTCTGTATAAATTATTGTATACATATCTGTATATGAAGTGTTTTCTGCATTATAAACAGATATACAAGCCCTATATTTATGTTAGCTGTTAGCACTTCATGGAGCTAATGAAAATTATGAACACAACTACACCTCATAAAGAAAAATGAAGGTTACTGCCAACTCCCCCCTGCCCCAACCAGGCCTTGATCAACACTCCACATTTCTGGGCTTTCAGTTGTTTGGGGATCGCTGTCTGCTTGGCTCTTAGAACATAAACTGGATGACTTCAAGAATGACAGAACATGGTGCTAATGGGTTCCATAGTAACATTTTGTGGATAGATTCTGGAAATAAAAAAACCCTACATTTTCTGTGAAGACAAAACAGAAAATGTGTAGCTACAATCTGATGTGTTTTAAACTGAGGCATCAGGCTGAGCGAAGTGAGCAGAACCAGGAGAACATTGTACACAGTAACAGCCACATTGTGTGATGACTAATATTGATAGACTTAACCCTTCTCAGCAATACAAGGATCTAAGACCTCTCGAAATGCCTTATGATAGAAAATGCTATCCACATCCAGAGAAAGAACCATAGAGTTTGAATGCAGATGAAAGCAGACTACTTGCTCTTTCTTTTCTTCTGTTTTGTTTTGTTTCTTCTTTCTTGTGGTTCCTCCTATTGGTTCTAATTCTCTTTTACAACATGACTAATGTGAAAATATGTTTAATAGGAATGTATATGTAGAGCCTATATCAGATTGCACACCATCTTGGGGAGGGAGGGGGAGAAAATGAAAAACTCAAAAGCTTGTAGAAGTAATTGTTGAAAACTAAAAATAAATTAATTACTTAAAATAATAAACTGAGGCATCAGGAAAATTCATAGATGAGTTAGTTGCTTTTAAAAAATTTTCTTTTCACTGAGCTTTTCTTAAAATCCATCCAATGAAAATAATAGGGCATATGTCATGTCATAGCCTTGGCATTTCTGTATTGAAGAAGACTATAATTTTTGGGTTTGCTGGGAGGTTGAGCAGAAATGTCCCATGACCAAAAGGGCTTGGCTGGGGATGGGAGCCAAAGTATTATCCTTGTGACATGGTGAGGAGTTCCATGGGGAGACCTTTGTGGAAAGCACTCACCAGGTTCCCTTTGTTTTTCTCCTCTATCACAAAAGAGATGCAGAATTGTCAGCCAGCCTCATCAGAAGAAAGCTCAAAACCTTCAGCTCTCCTCTAGTTTGTGTTCATATTTGTCTGGCAAAGAGCTGTGACAGATTCAGTAACCTCCAATGTTTAACTGAGTTCCACTTCTTTGGCATCATCTCCCGCCCCCCCAATCTGAGACCTTCCTTCTCAGTTACTATCTGCTTTCAGAGCCAGGACTTGGCAATAAAAAAAAAAATCTGACTGCATTGTCAATTTATTCCCTTAGTTTTTATCTCAAGATACAGATGAACATTAGGGAGGAGTATTGTTAAAGAATTGGAAGCAGACAGCCCAGTGACGATAACACATCAGTCCACAGCATGGAGATGCCCTTTACCTGCAGTATTATCTTGGGTTTATGAAACTGGTCTTTCCTCAGCAGAGAAATCGAATCCAACTATCATGCAGTCGTTATTTTCCTGCGCAAACATTTGCCATTTGGAATTGCCAAAGAAATGTTTACTGTGGTACATCGGCAATATAAAGGCTGACTGTAATGAGGGCATCAGTGTATGATAATGATTTCTTTCTCTCTCTCGTAAATTATTGGACTTCCTATTTCCATGCTAAGGAATCATGAGTGCCCCATGACACAGAGCTGGGGTGGATTATGGTGGGACAGTAGGGAAAAGAAGACTCCATTCCAGATAGTCAATCCACTTTCCCAGGTTTTATGATATATCCTCTATGAATTGTTAGTTTGCTCCCAAGTCAAGGAGTAAATCTGCTCCTTAGGTCAGCACCAGGCCATTTTCCCTCTCTCCCTCCCTCTGATAGTGTTTTCTTTTGCCCCTTTTTCTCCATCCTAAAAGAAAGGAATGGGTGAGTGCCCATCTACAGGGGATCTGGATATGCTTCTCTGGAGGAAAATGGAGTAAAAGGAAAAGTTGGTCCCATCTTACTCCCAATATGCTTTCTTCACGGGATCCTGAGACTTGCCTCTGTTCTTCAGGAGTTCTGCTCCTTCTCCCTTTCCCTCTGTCTCTCTGGCTGTCTGTCTTTTCTTTATGTCTCTCCCACTATCTCTCTGCCCCTCCCTTCCTTTCCCCCGCTGTCCTCTGCCTCTTTTTCCTTTTCTCCTGTCTTTTCTTCTCTCTGAAATGTTTTGTGAATTTTTTTTTTGAACATCACCATCATATCCCCATAACTTTCCTCTCCCATCTCCTCTCCCTGCAAGGAAGCCTCCCTTGTAACATAGGAACACAGCCAAGTAATATGAATGAGCACATTGGCAGGTTTGGCAAGACATGCCTTGTTCTTCACCTGTGTTATCCCACCTCTCTGCCAACAGAGGACGTGTTCTGCTCCCACTCCTCTGAAATCACAATCGCTCACAAAATTGGCCAAAGTTCTGAAATTTTTCAGATATGTTTCTCCATTATTATCATCAATGTGCAAATTGTTCTCTCAACCCTGCATGTTTCCCTCTTCATCAGACAATGCACGGCTTCTCAAACTTCTCTAAATTCTTCACATTTCTTACTGTGCAAACACATCCTATTGATTTTGGTGACCATTGGCATAGTAATTTCCTAGGGGATGGGCACCTATTTTTCTTCCAGTTCTTTGTCACTAAAAAAACCCCAGCTCTTTCTAATAAGACTGATAATGTTCTGTACCCACCTTTGTAATGCCCACAGGTATCTTCGTGGCTGGTTTCTGCATGCTCTTATCTGCTCCCTCCATCTGCTTCCTCCATAACCAGCTTACTGATCTAGCGCATTGTGATGCCAGTCCCTGGATTCTGCAAGAGATGTAGCTATCTTTTCATCCTCTGCTTCTCACTATCCTTGTATCTACCTACCTGAAATTCAGGAACAGAAAATTATAGTCTTTGGGGCACTGGAAAGTGGGTGTTGTCAAGATTCTCCCCAGCCTTGTGCTATTCCAGCTGCTGCCATTTTGGAGGGCACCATTTCCCAACCTTTTCCCTTCTTTGCTGACTTGTCACTTTATAATGCTTCCAGTCTCCACCGCACAGTCAGGCAGTCATGCCCTAGAGCATCTCCAGCTCAGTTCAGCTCAATAGACATTCATTATACTCATTCTATCATTACAATTACTGCCTATTTCTCTCTACCAGTTCTCTTTAAAAGCCAGTGATCTCTTTTGCTTGGATGTTTTTAGATCTGGCCTGTAGGACAGGTGTCAGGCTGAGCCCAACTTAATAAACATTGGAGGGTGGCTTAACAAGGACTAGCCAACTCCTGGATTGGGGAAAGGAGGAGATATATAGCTTGGTATAAATATACAAATATATATGAATGATGTCTCTAAAATATAAATATATTTCTTGAGAATAAACCTCAGGGTTCAAGTGACACAAGCATTCCTGTAAAGAGAATGG